>NC_086331.1:2725707-3925707 GCF_032445375.1 Bacillus rossius redtenbacheri | reverse complement strand
TTCGAATGCATTTACAAAAAATAATAAAAGCATTTGAATATACGAGGCGTGTCCGGAAAGTAAGTAACTTTTGGTCATTTAAAAAATTCACTCATTAAAAAAAGTTTTTTTTTTTTAAGTTTTAGTTAACTATATACCTCTAACACAGTTCCAAGCTTTTTTCGCAACGCTCTAACACCTTTGCATAGAAGTTCGCTGCCTGGTAATGGAACTGACGCCTCGGCCATAGGCAACACGGACTTCGAATACGCAATGCGTGTAGCCTATGTACAGGCGCTCAGCAAACGTTTCCGAACAAAGTTGAAGCAATCTCCATACCCGAGTCAAAAAATGAGGGCTAACTTTTTTATGCGACGAGAAGGGTTTCAATTTGGTTGATTTAATGAAACGTGAGTCAACAATTACAGCAAATTGTACAAAATTACGATTGTTAACTGGTTTAATTTCCAGGCGCCGTACTTCTATGCAGAGCGGTTAAATAAACTGTTAAAGCGTTGCAAAAAGTGACTGGAAATGAATGATGACTATGTGAAAATGTGATATAGATATGTAGGGAACTATAGCTGTTAAAAACATTTTTTTCATGAGGTTATTTTTTAATGAACAAACGGTACTTATATTCCGGACAAGCATCATATTTTGCAGTTGTGTTCTATGTTCTTCAAACTTTTTTTAAAATATTAATTTTTTTGTAATGTGGGAAATATTTAAGAGATTATTGTTTGAGAACTATAAAATTGGTGAAACTCAACTTAGGTCTACAAACAGTTACATTCATTTTTGGCTGATACGGGATATTAACTCGGGACGTATTGGACCTAAGATGCTACAGAGTTCATGTGTTTGTGCGAATTGTGACAGGGCGAAATCCGGTCCCCCTGTCCCGTACGCTCAAATGCGTAGATTCGCTTGTTGTGGATTGGGGATTGGTAGAAACCTGCAAAATTCGTGGTTTCGATGGCCTTCAGGATAGACTGCAAATACCCCTGTACACTCGGGCAAATAACGCAAGTTCATTGGCTGCCGACTTGTAAGTCGTCTCAGCTGGTTTGTCTGTGATTAGATCCTTCTTTGGTTGAGGGTTTATAACTGGTTCAGATTCGTCCAAATGAACAGTAAGCCAATAGCAAAATTATCTAAGAGGTATATGTGTTTGAATTCTAGCCTATCACCGAATGAATCCGCGAATTTTGCAGGTCTCTAGCGATTGGAAAACAGAAATTGACGGAGGAAGCCTGGGGGTTAGGCGACCCGCGAAGCAGTTAAGAAACTAAAAATAATGGAACCGTCTGGCTGCTTGGCCGGAAGTGTTGTAAGTTTCTGGCGAGGCTTGTGCAGTATGGTCTGTGCCTAGTAAACTGTTACCGTTTTTGTGAATAAAAGTGCCCATAAAATAATGTCCCAGTTTCAATGTTAATTTATTAGACTATTTACAACAATTCATACATCAAATTGAAGGTAAACTCACCTAGTTTTTCTTAAAAAATTGGTTGTCAGTAAAGTCGGTTTACGGACGAAAGTTTAACGTGACAACGTCATAACAAAACATTGATGAAATGATTGCATATTTTATGAATAAAATGGAATCATTTTTATTTAATTATCACTATTTTGTATGGATACAAAGAAGGAGTGAAATGAAATCTACAATATAATTGATAAATTTACTTTTATTTGCACTCATTAATTCAAATATGTTTATTACTTAGACGAAGAGATTATTTTAACTATAACTTTTATACATGTTTGCTGTTTAACTTCTTCCAATCTGTGTTACTCTGTTAAGGATAGGACGATGATAGGAAGAGTAGGAAACGAATGAGAGTGTTTCAAGTTTAATGTGCCTCGAAAAAGTCAAATCAATGGTTGTTCCAATCGAGTGGAAGAGAGATAGATGCGGCGCAAGCGTACGATGAGCGTAACGGGACACAACGTAACGGGATAATGTGCGTAACGGGACGTTTTTTCGTGCGTGCAGCCTGCGTTCATCGATTTATTAGACGTTGTCACGTCAATATTTTTAATATGAGTACCTTTGGTTATACGGCGCACAAACAACCTAAAGTCCAATTTTTCTCACACTTTGGTTAACATGTCTAGAGTAATGGAAGCAATAACCTTTTTAATTCTGTGCCTCCACACTCGAAAATCACTATGTAACGACAGAACGTAGACACGATCTTTTATACAGCCCCAAAAGAAAAAAATCTCATGGCGTTATGTCAGTTGAACGTGGACAGCTACAATGGTTTTGTCCAAGAAATTGTATCTAAGCTTAATTACGCATTGCATGAATCATTTAAAGAACACATGCACATGAAAGCAATTGTTTCACTGCAAAAAAAAAGTTAGCAGTAATCCTGTGTTCAGATTCTTTCTTGGGAATTTATGCTTTTTGTTGTACCAGTAGGGGAAGGTCGGGCAGTACCGGACACCTTAGGTTTTCTTTTAATAAAAATATAACTTACTGCAAAAAATGAAATGTACATATGTCTCTGGAATTGTACTTTAATTATTTATAATGCCTAATAAAGAAAATGGGCCAAAACATTTAGAAATATTAGTATTTTACATTTGAACAAACAGTGGTATTTGGAAGTTTCAGTAAACTGGAGGGTTATATCGGACAGTCATTTCCCCTTCAGATTTTTACAAAATACCGCCTGTAAATAACATTTAGGTTTTCTTACAAACATCACACTTATAAAATACAGCATCCCCTTCAAGGTCAGCACAGTTTTCATGTGCCCATCCTTTACATATGGTACATTGTATCCAATCCTCACTGAAATTTTCACCGCAAATGATACAGTCAGTAGTCTCTTCGTTTGTTGCACATGGAACTTTTGGTTGGGGTGTTCTATGCATTGATGTTTTTCTGAGATGTTTCCCTTTTAGTTTCTTAGTGGTTTGCGACTTTTGATTCACATTCAACTTGCATCTTTTTGCTTCAAGCTCATTTTTGTATGGGCTAGATGTTAGAACTTCACTTCTGTCTCCCCGTCGTTTTCGTGAGGCCAACTTGGCAACTGCACTGCTAGGAAGTGGAGAAATTTGTTCTACTACATTGAAGGCTGAAGTGTGCAGTACAGTGCTTTCAGAACCTTCCATTCTGGAGCATGATGGAGTTGACATTTGCTGTGTTGTTAGACCTACTGCTTGATCTGAAGTTGAAGGCTCTGGTGAACTCTGTCTTCGAACACACGGTGGAGATTCTTCTTGAACAGTGATTGGTAAGTCATTCAAACTAGTATGGAAATCCAAGTCTGTGAATATGCTACGGTTGAGTGGGTAAATTCCAGTGCACATGAATGCTGATTGAGCGAGTTCCATTCTGCAGACTTTTGCTAATGCATAGTTAACCAGTCCAGCTATGTCCTTGAGAGCAATTTTCAGCTTTGGATATTTTCGCATCCACAAAGAACATGCTTCATTGAAAGCATTCTTAAATGGCTTCATAACTACTCTGTCCAGTGGTTGCATTTTGTGAGTTGTATGAGGTGGTAAACTCAGGATATGGACGTGGTGGGAACGAGCAAACAGAATCACTTCTAAGTCCTTGTGACTTGAATGACCATCAACAATTAACAGTGTAGGGTTCTTTTCACTTGGCACAACTCGTTCAACAAATAATTTGAACCATTTTAGGAATCCATCTTTGGTTATCCAACCACTTTGTTGTCCGTCAAACACACTTCCAACAGGAGCATCTTTAGTGAGATCCTTATCGATGCGAACTCTGGGGAAAACAAAGAGTGGGGGAACAAACATGTCTCCAGAAGCATTGATGCATAAGAGAACAGTTACATTTCTTCCTCTTTCGCCTGATGTTAATTTCCCCACTTGTTTCTTTCCCTTTATTGTCATGACTTTCAGTTGATTGTTGTGAACACAGGATACCCCAGTTTCATCTGCATTAAAGATCCGCGATGGACTAAATGAATATTTGTCCATTAATTCAGTCAGCTTTTCATAAAACCGATCAACTTGTTCTTTATTAAACCCTGCAGCTCGCTGCAAACTTGTGGATTCTGCAGACCTTAGGCTCAAATCGGGGTGCCTCTTCATGAACTCATAATAGAAGTCTTTCCCAGCCCTCTCTTTTTGCTTATTGAAGCGATTATCAATATTTAGGTGTTCTGCCAAGTCAAAAGATAATTTAAGAAATTCATCTCGAGTTAATGGCATGAGTTGTCTATCTAAAGCTTTAACATGGTTGTATAACTGCTCCTCGTGTGCATCACTGAATGTATTACTGAAAGTACCCATGTGTGGTTTCATAATTGCCTCATTTCCCGAACCAAGTTTAATGAGTCGATCACCTAGTGTACTCTTCGGAACAGAAAATTGTTCACTTGCTTCTCTAATGCTCATTTCTTTATTTATAACATGCTCTACTGCTAATTTCATATCTTCTTCTTTCCACCTTCCCCTTCTTTTCTCCATTTTCTGCAAATAGAAAGAATACTTGAATCAGAATAGACGGGAAATTACTCTACCATTGTGTCCGATACCACCCGCAACCGTCCGATATAACCCTCCAGCAGGTTGTCCGATATTACCCGACGGACATGCCATCGAAATTACGTCATAAAATATTTAGTATTTGTCGCACACAGATGTTACACTGTATGGTAATATATAAATGGTTAGTACACAAGTTACTATACTTAAACTTATAAATATCTTACTTGTTATGTTGTAACAACCCGGCAAAGTTATCTTCGTGCAGAAGATCTTGGCCTAAAATCAATAAAACGTAGCACTACTCAACAAGCAGACAACGCACGAACTCATAATGGCGACACTGCGTGTCCTTCACAGAGACCTACGAGACAAACGACCGACTGGTGCTGCCCCTAGCGCGCACCTCTGGAAACTGGTACTGTCCGGTATCACCCGCTGTCCGGTATTACCCGACCTTCCCCTAGGCTACCTACATTAGTTAAAGGTATTTGTAAACAGTTCTCTGAATAGTTTTTAAGTGTTAACTAAGTACATTAATAAGCACATAAATCAAGTGTTGAATTTTTGATTTTTTTCAATGGTTTTAAATAAAAATTTATTGGTTGCATAAAAATTACATGCAAATTAAATATTATTGAAAAATTTTCTTCGGCGCGACAAGAAATATTTAGTACTGCTTCAAAGGGAGTATTTTCAAAGTACAAAAAAATACTTTGTGGTATTGATTGTGGTGATGAATTTAAAATGCAGGTGAGGTCGTGACTCGGCCCTGAGAAGAGAGGAGATATTAATAAAAATTAAAAAGTCATGGGGACAGTCAACAGAAATGAAAACTTGAAACTTTGTTTTTAAATGTGTACTATGGCATCATTTCTACGTCAAATGTACGTAAGAAAATGATTTTCGGATTATATCAGTACGATGCCAACATGATATCATTTATCCTTACATCATTTTTTAGTCACAACAAATGAATAGCTGTTTGTTAAAAGGGCGAATGTCCAGAAACATACATTTTTCAGGAGAGACAAAAAACACTTTTGTAGCTAATAAACTCATCTGTGATTGTTTTTATTGGTATTAAAAATTTGTCTCGGTGTAGGGCATCATATTCCAAACATTTAAATATATTTATTAATTTTAGAATTATATATATAGCCTCATTTTCACCTAGGACATGAGCCCTTTTAACAAATAACGTGGGAGTTCAGCCCTTTTAACAAATAATGATTTCAAAGAAATACAACTAATCTCGTTATTTAATACAAGTTACGTTTAAGAATTGTATACAGGCGGTACTACATTCCTACTTCTCTTTAAGAAGTCAATAACATTTATACTTACAGCAAATTATTGACAATATTAGCGCATGTTGTACATCACACAAATTAAATCACAGTATCCTGATCAACATAAATTTAGTTTCGGAAAAAGTTTACTTATAAAAAATATAATAGGTAGATGTTTATTATACAGGCAACTTGTCTCGAAAACGTGGACAACATTATATTGATTTCAAATTCATAGTCTTTATTCTTAAATAAGAGTGTCAGTACACATATTAATAGCCATGCACCCTGTTTCCGTCAATAAAATATACAAGATACAAATAAATGGAAAGGTATTCTGCCTAAATATCTCAAGAAAAAATGACATGTTAATACATAATACATAACATCAGCTTCTTCCCTAAAATGACAATCTATGCAAACACATTGTCACTATAGATTACAAAATCAAAATCACTGGCATAACATAAAATGTATCCTTCAAAAACATGATTTTTCCTGTGAAAACATGACAATATCAATTTATGATGTCTTCATACATGTGTCTGTAGTTGACATCAATGTATGGCAGAATCTTCTTCAAGTCTTTGACCTTTTCTTCTTTAAATGGTATATTTTCTTCTGAATAAGCCTTTGACTTGGGGAGATGGATAATAGTATTGGAACTATGGCGAAGAATGAATGTGTATTCAACCAATCCATTAATGAACTGTCTTGCGGAAACAGTCCCAGGGTGCTGTTGATCATAGATGAAATGATGAAAACTGCTTATAGCAAAATAAACTTTCTTTTCGCGATCTTTACAACTTGCAGTTTCAACTGATACAGGATTTTTCTTGTAAAATGCTTGCCACCACTTCTTGAAGTTGTAAATGACAGGGCTTGTTGGACTAACTTCTATGACTATAAATTTAAGTGTGTTACTGCTACTTATTATCAACTAAGTGAGTTGATTAATTGTGTAGATTCGATCATGCTTGCGAAGACACCTTTTGATAGTAGCAAAGTCCCTATCACAATCTAGGAAGCTATGACCTCTGACTGGGAAGAAATGCTCTATTTTCTGGAATTTCTTAGAGTCTGTTAGACTCAAAAGAAATTTGGAAAATGCATGATTTTTATTCTGGCCCGAACAATTGTCTGAGTACAAGTGAATTTCATCGTACTGGTCTGGGATGCTACTCAAGTAATGAAGGATAAAAGAGCATACTTCATCAGGCCCTTTTCTTGCCTGGCCCTCGTGGTAAAGAAAAATTACTGCCCTGTTTGTTTTTATGTTGTGGATACAAAAGACGTTTACAGTAAGCTGCCGTAAATAAAAAAGTTCCTGTACAGGAAGTTTTGGCATGGCTATGTTCTGCATATAATCACAAGCAACAGAGAGAACATTCTTGTTGTGACCATTTTTTTATCCTCTTTTTCTTTCTTCAGGGCATTGTAAAATGTTCTGCTTCGTCGAGCATGAATAGCTAGCTCAGCAGCACCAACACGTTTTGCAGCATCGTTCAAAAACGGGGACTTCAACTTCGCTTTAAGCTCCTCACAGACACAGCAGCAGTCAACTTGTGGCTGGCCAAATCTCAAGTTGAAGTTGTCTTTAAAATAGTTAAAATATAAACTATAGCTGATTTTAGTGCTTGGATACTTGGCTTTAAACAACTTGTACATGATCTTAACATTCAAATCAGCACTAAGATATTGAACTGGCTTTCCTGTATAATGGCTCTCGTTAACGGGAAATGACTCGATATGTTCCTGCACCTTTATTTTGGTATCAGGGTGCAAAGTGAAACTAGTATGTTTGCCCCGTTTATCAACTGGACTTTTACCTTCAACTTTTAAAGCCAGTAAACGTCTGACACGCTTGTCACTTACAGCAAAAACAAAACGAAATGCAGCTGCACATACCTCTTTTCTCTCCGAACCCACCATTACATGGTAAACAAATGAATGTTGTCTACCTTCTTTCCCTGAATCATTTCGCGGTCGTCTCCTCTTCACATCTACAACGTCTATCAGGCCTTGTAAATTAATATCTTGTTCATCCTTTGAAGAATATTCATTATAGAAATGGCTGAAGACTGACAGCTGATTCTCTGCAGATATCATACCATTTAAACATTTCTTTTTGCACCTAAAACACATCGAAGGAAGAACTATGTAGGTTTAAAACTTTGAAACTTTGTTATAGATGGCAGAAAAATGAGGTTATGTTATTTACACCACGTATTTTTAATTCTAGAGCATTATTTTCATAATTGTATAATAACTATTTTCTACCATTTAATAGCAACAATATATTGAATTAGAATTAACATTGATTAGTATTGTACTTACCGACAACCAATGCCAATGGATTTAGAAGGAATTTTACATCCAGCATGGTTCTCATATTATCGTCCCATCACCCGAAATCTTTTAATTACATTACGCTTATAATTGGCTGGATTTGCTCGCCGCTTTCCTTTATGTTGTTCAGGAATATCATCTGAATTATCACACATTTTACAAATTACCAAACAAAGAGTGCCAACGATGGTTAAACATAAGTCTCAGCTTGTATTTTGTTTTAACAGAACAGCCAACTGTTTAAATTCTAATATCATGCAGGGTTGTCAACTTCGAAAACAACGTAATAAATATATGTTTTGTTAAACGGGCATAAGTCCAGGACTTCAACCCTTTTAACGTAAATCATAAAATTAAAAGGTTATTTCCGACCATTGTTGTAGGTGTTACAACTGTCTTTTTTACATAAACCGATGGGTCTATCGTCAAAAATTGTTGTCAAACAATAATCTCATTTTCGAAAATAATGTGACTTCCGCCCTTTTAACAAACAGCTTAATGTCAGTGGTATGTAAAAATTACGTAAAAATTCATTACCTAGCTATGACTTACCAGTGATGTCAGACCTAGGTCATGTATTCACGTGGTCAAATTAACTTCACTCACTGCTACTAGAGCATGTCGGTGATGCGAACTCACAAGATTTTACCCATATCCAAAAAAGAGTCCAACACGCACATGATACAGTCGAGTATATACAATGTATAAGTGTATATATGCGTATACATGTACACAGGCCGCTGCGCGTCGCCAGTCTGGCGCAACACGTCACTAGCATGTCGGTGACGCGAACCCGTAAGTTTTGCCCCTACCAAAAATCGCTCAACGCGGCTAAAGAAGTTTTCACTTAAAAAAAATTGGTTGTCTGTAAAGTCGGTTTACGGACGATAGTTTAACGTGACAACGTCATAACAAAACATTGATAATATTATTGCATACTTTTATGAATAAATTTGAATAAATTTTTATTTTAATAATAAAAGAATAAATACTTGAAATTATACTAGCAATCAGATTTTTAAAATGCAAGAAAAATTAACCTTTATTGCCGAAATTGTTATTGTAATAAGCAATGAAAACCACATTAACTTTTCACTTCACTTTATAAGCAGTCGACGAAACAGTTCACGTGTAAATGACTTGTAATTAATTTTAAAAACTGGCGTTTAGCTATAAAGTTTAAAAATAATTATGAACAAATTTTCATATAAATAAACTGTAATCAAATATCTAACATAACCTATTATTACTGCACTCGCCGACAGATGCTACTTTTTTTTAATAATATAAGAATAAGTACTTGAAATTATACTAGTAATCAGATTCATTTACTTACGTACATTTGACGTAGAAATTATTTCATATTACACATTTATAAACAAAGTTTTAAGTTTTCACTTCTGTCGGTGCGGCGCAAGCGTACAATGAGCGTAACGGGAAACAGCGTAACGGGACAATGAGCGTAACGGGACACAGCGTTAAAGAACAATGTGCGTAACGGGACACTTTTTCGTGCGTGCAGCCGGTATTCATCGATTTATTAGACGTTGTCACGTCAAAAAAAATGTTTTCGGTGTGAAAGTGAGTTGTGGATGTTCGGGAAGGTGGGTTCGAGTCCCGGCGACAGCAGGTCTGCAAGGACGCGGGGGACAGGCGCGACCTCTGACCTGGGGGCGCCGGGGTCACAATGCGGGTCAGGAGTGGGGGTAGTGGTGGAGGGGGGGTAGTCTCCTCGGAGGAGGCTGTGCACACACGCCCATTGTAGCGCGGGTAGCTGCTCCTCCAGTGTCGGCGGAGCGAGGCGCTCAATTATCCACGAGGCGACCGTGGCCCCTACAAGGCTCCGCGCCTTCAGCTTCGTCACACACGAGCTTGGCTTGTCGCAGTGATGGTAGGGCGCATCCAGACGATGACTTACTTCATCATGGGTGTAGTAAAATAACGTAAAAAAAAATTGTTTGTCTGTAAAGTCGGTTTACGGACGATAGTTTAACGTGACGTCATAACAAAACATTGATGAAATGATTGCATACTTTAATGAATAAAATTGAATCATTTTTATTTTAATAATAAAACAATAAATACTTGAAATTATAATAATAATCAGATTTTTAAAATGCAAGAATAATTAACTTTTATTGCCGAAATTGTTGTAATAAGGAATGAAAACCACAATAACTTTACACTTCACTTTATAAACAGTCGACGAAACAGTTCACGTGTAGATGACTTGTAATTAATTTTAAAAACTGGCGTTTAGCTTTAAAGTTTAAATATAATTATGAACAAGTTTTCATATAAATAAACTGTAATCAAATATCTATCACCAATTATATGAATAACCATAATTTTTTAGTCCATTGTAACATAACCTATTATTACTGCACTCGCCGACAGCGTAACGGAACACAGCGCAACGGAACAATGAGCGTAACGAGACACAGCGTAACGGAACAATGAGCGTAACGGGACACAGCGTAACGGAACAATGTGCGCAACGGGACACAGCGTAATGGAACAATGTGCGTAACGGGACACGTTTTCGTGCGTGCAGCCGGCGTTCATCGATTTATTAGACGTCAGGTCAAAAAGGGGGGTTGACTGTAAAATCGGTTTACGGACAATAATTTTGCGTGATAACGTCATAAGAAAACATTGATGAAAAATTGTATAATTTTTAAATTTCAAATATTATTTACAGTTTTTGCAAATTTAATTTAAATAATTTGTTTAAATATAATCACGAACAAGGAGTTATAGAAATAAACTGAAATCAAATCAATGTCAATAAATTGTTAATTTGAAATGACGAAATTGGACAAATAATTCAAAAATTTTTAAATTGCTGCTTTTAAAAAGCCCGCCTTAACCTGTTTGATATTATAGAAGATTTTCTCGCACGGTGGTTGGCCGGTTCTTGCCGTGACAATGTGTCAACGTGACAATGAGTCATGATTTTTCGTGCGTGCAGCCGGCGTTCATCGATTTATAAGACGTTATCACGTCAAAAATAAAATTTCAAAGCAGTCATGATAACTGCCGACAGAAGTGAAAACTTAAAAGTATAAATAAACAGTTGTTATTTTTTCATATCCAAATTAATGGTTTGATCTTAAATTATAACAGGTAAATAAAAGTAATTAATATTAATAATAGGATTAAGAAAATACAAATAGACTATAATTTCAAATAATAAATACTAACTTTGTAAAATATAATTGTGTAACATAAGAAAATATTTTTTTTATAAAAATCAGAGACTTTTTCGCAATTTTTACAAAAAAATATTATCACAAAACATATTTGTTTTATCCCATTAGTAAAATAACTCCTAAATTACTATAAAATACGCATTGCATAGTAATTGTATGTATTAAAAAAATAAATAATAATCTTAATTTTTTGGTTATATTGCTACAAAGACTCCGTTTTCTTCGTTATTCAAACTATATATCTATATGAGTATATTAATATATTTTATACTGACTTTTTACTGCACAGTAATCGTATACTTAAGATAAAAAATAAAAATTGAACAAAAACACAATTTGAACACTAATAGGAACAGATATAGTGTAATCGTTAACACGTCACGTGACCATGTCGATGACGACTTACATGAATTTACTCCCTATCCAAAGCTTCCTATAGAAGTTTTCACTTCAATAACGCTCATAACGTCAAGGAAAGTGTTGTAACTGCATTGCTGTTGGAAGCCATGTTTGTTCCACTCGCACTTCTATGGCGACAACGAGCAATGGAGCGTGGTGAGGCATTGTGGCTGCGGATACGTCAATTGCACATTGCGCACACAGCTATGAAAATGAATTTTAAAAGTTGTAAAAATTTGAAAACAAATAATTCACACATAACCTGTACTTGAACTGCACTAGCATTGCCACTTAAGCCCCCTCCAGTTGCAATATAATGAAATATACTAGTTCATGTCTGGCTTGCGTTGCAATACCTCAAATAGTATGTTTTGTAATTTTTTTAAAATTGTTCACATATACTACATATCTCTCTATCCCTCTCTCTGATTCTCTTTCTCTCTATCGACCTCTCCATTTCTTTATCTCTCTCTATCTCTATCCATTATACACCTATATCTATATCTCTCTATATTTCTGCATGTCACTCTGTAACAATGAAAATATTAAAAACCTATGTTTTTACCTATCTATATTTTTATACATCTATTTACCTGTCACAGGTGTGACACAGGTATAAAAAAACACGCGCGTATTCAATTGCAACGTTTGTGTCGAAATTTCAAAGCAATCAATGAAGAACTTTGGGAGATTTAAGATTTTGAACGAACGAAAATTTACGTTTTTATTTATGTAAACTTTAGCCATCAAGTTGCATGCCAAACACGCAGCTGTGTCGAAGCGCCTAAGTGAGCTGACTCACAACTAAAGTCAGTCGAAGTTTAACTTCTAACGCACGCGGCGGCCAAGCGCCCATGTTTGATTTTTTGGAGAAACATATGACAGAATTAACACGAAACGAAAAAAAAACGTGAAAAATGTATCACATTTTTGGGTAAGAAGTCGTCTGAAAGTATTAGTTAAATAAATATTCTATGTTTTTTTTTAATTTATTTCTTTGTTTTAGTGAATGGAAAAAAAGATCAAGTTTTTTGTTTACAAAATAACATAACTTAAATTGAGATAGGTTGTATTTAAACCTAAAAAAATAACTACAGAAAAAATCCATTTATAAATTTTACGTAAACCTTTAAATTTAAAAGAACCATCCATTTTGCACTGGAATATAATCACGAGAAGAAAAAAAAAGTTGTTATAGATGAATTACAAAATAAATATATAAACATTAAAATTAGCAATGAAATAAAATACATTATTTTTAATTGTTAGATGTTAAAAATGCTATCAGGAAAAATAGTGATCAGAAACGAAATGTTCAACGTTTCCACACGACGCAGAACAGTGGAGAAATGCTCACCCTCGCAGTGTGGAAGCAGGAAGGGAAGTTGCGGTGCAGTAGAGGGTGGTTGTGGTCGTTACCGCCTGTTTGGTGGGGGGGGGGGGGGGGGGGGGGGGGCGCCGGAAGGGGGGATGAGAGGCACGCCAAATTTGGCTGATTCATTAACGAGCTTTCAAACTGCACGCAAAGCACCACAAAACTGAGGCTAGAACAGATGAATTGTGACATTCTCATTTACCGTCAAGTCACAACAGCAGATGCATTGTTAAAATTAGTAATTTTTTTAAAAACATATAACATTTTAAGATCTAATCTTGAAAGCATTCTTCAGCCTAAAAAAAATTCTTTGATGATAGTTTTCCATTTAAAATTCCATTGCTTATGTCCAAAAATCTAACTATCTTGTATAATTTGACTGTGAGTAATCACTTAAAAAAACGTTAACATTACAAGATTTAATAAGGTAAAAAGTTATTAAAAAATACATTTTCATAAATTCCTCCCAGAAAATGCCACTTGTGTTTAATTAAAATTCATAAATAAATAAAAAAAATGACATTATTAGTATTATCAATGTAGTTAAAACTACAGCAAAAAAATGCAAACCAATTACTAATATAATTTTAAGAAATTTTTATAAAAAATGGTTACGTGTACTTATGTACGTGCTTAGAAGTTATACTTAGCCTACTTGGCGTAATAAAAAATTCACTAACTTAGCATTCAAATAATTAATAGAAATAAAATAATAAAAGGATAGGAGTGGTATCAGTACGGTTAGTAAAGTTTAAATTCAATCAAATTAAAACATATAAATAAATTTCAGTATGCAGTATAAATGTAAGCGCGTGTATAAAATTAATTATTTAATTCAGTAAAATAATCGAGATGAATTTTATTTAATATTGAAAATTAATAAATATGCTAATGTTTATTCTAATTTAATATTTATTAAATAATAAATTAATAATTTGTAATTATAATGCAATAAATTATAAAGAACTATTATATATAATTAATTCCAAATACACTTGAAAAATTTATATAATACAATTTATATCACTGAAATGCACAATAAATAAATTTTTTAATTATATGTACCATCATTCAATATAAATTACAAAATTATAATATTTAAAAGCACACATATAATTTTTATTTGTATGTAGCTTTTTTTTTTATGTATGTAGCCATTTATTCAGCCCGTGAATGTTTCGTTGCACGGTGTGCGCACTTCATAAAAATTCACTCTCATCACTTTTTTTTTTTCCATAACGCGCCAGAAGAAGTATAACTTCAAAAAACCAATGGATATGATTATTTAAACTTCACTTAATAACATGTACGCATAGTTTTAAAATACAATATTAGTAATACTTTTCCTTAAAATGCATGAATTTACTGTGGAGTAAAGAAGCTTCCATTGGTTGCCAGGCTGCCAATAGCGCTGGCAGTGCCCTCTTGAATCTCCAATCCTTTTACCCGCACGCGGAACTCATTGTTAGAGACACCTGTATTTCGCGATTTCATTTCATGTCAAGGTATTTAACAAAACACTGTAGCTTTTTCTAAGAGTCATGGCTAGAGACATGCAAAATGCGCGGATTCATTTCGCGATAGGCTAGCATCAAAACAACTATACCTTCGTACCGCTTCTGCGATTGGCCCACATTTTATCCGGGGAAATGTGAGCCAGTGGGAAACACTAAACCAAGAAAGTGCCGAATTACGGACAGCCTAGTTGATACGTCTCACGCGTCAGTAGCCAATGAACAGGTGTCATTTCCGCGAGTATTTAAAGGACTGTGGAGTCTATCCTAGAGGTCAATGAATCCGCGAATTTTGCAGGTATCTAGTCATGGCTAGAGACCCGGAAAATTCGCGGGTTCATTTCGTGTTTTGCTAAAATTCAAATAATTATACCTTAGTACTGCTTCTGTCATTGGTTCACTGTTAATCTGGAGGACTGAGGGCCAATTAGAGACCCTCACTCATAGAAGTGTCGAATCACAGGCCACCCAGTCGAGATGACTCACAAGTCAGCAGCCAATGAACAGTTGGCATTTTCCCGAGTGTGTAGAGGATATTGGAGTCTATTCTGGAGGTCATTGAACCCGCGAATTTTCCGGGTCTCTAGTCATGGCAAATTGTGAGGGTGCAGCAGTACGGTGACCACATTCTCATTGGCCCCGTCAAGAGCGGGACGACACCTCTCACCGACCTCAGCCAATAACCACAGGAGAAAAGCTACAGTATTTTGAGAAATACCTTGACACGAAATGTATTCGCGAAATACAGGTGTCCCTACTCATTGTTACCGCCTGCTGCCTGTCAGTAACACCCAGGCACGCGGACTTCATTATTAACGCATGCTACATGTCAGTTTCATTCCTCTTCCCTCGGGGCACAAGGCCTTCTGGAAGGTTCTACCGGCCGTACTCTGGCAGATCATTAAGTAGCGGCGGAACGTGGACACGATCTTAAATAAAGCCCCAAAGGCGTCATGTCAGGTGAACGTGGAGGCCAGCGAAAGAAAGTTCTGTCGTCTCGACCATTACGACCAATCCAACGGTCAGGGACTTCGACGTTCAAACAACCCCCGAATAAAAAGTGGCTCCATCCTGTTGCCAATTAAAGATGACAGATTCACCCTTTACTAATAGCCATTTGCAGTATGTGGCGCTGCAAGCGAGAAAACAACTAAAAAGTACTCGCGCAAGCGCTGATCTAAAACTGTTTCACTTGCTCTTGAATTTTGACCTTGAAACAAAACTCTACAACGCTTACAACTGATAAAATAAAATTTTTTAACTAGGACATTCTTTTATGGACAAACGAAATAATAATTCTTGAGCTCACTCTCAAGTCATGTAATAATATTGTTTAGTGTCAATCCTTTGTACAAGTATGTAACAGTGACGAGTTTTATATTCATGTAAATTAACTAAAATATCCATGTCTCTTTGTTAATTTAGTAGTATAGGATAGTATGTCCTGAAACAGGCATCAGGCGGTGGAGCCGGAGCCGGTGTCCGCCATCTTGGATTGTGACGTCACGGCGGCCATCTTGGATGACCTTGACCTTTGACCTTGACCTTTAATTTGATCCTAAAAACTTGCCAAAATTGGGCAACAATTGCCCAAAATTCCTAAAAACAATCGCCAAAATTTCAATTTTTGTAGAAAAAAATTCCGCCAAAAAATCTCAAAAATTTTGATAAATTGAAAATTCCCGTTTTCAAAGGAAAAATTTCCCGTTTCGAGGGAAAAATTCCCGTTTTTAGTCCTTAAAAATCCCAGCGACTAGAAAGTCCTAAAAGAGGCTTAAACCTCCTAAGAGATAGCCGCTTATAAGCCTCTGACGTCATCTAGGATTATGACCGCCATTTTGAAAGATGCGTCACCGTTGCAGTTTCCGTTACGGTCGCCATATTAAAAATCTTTATTTATTATCCGATTTTAACGGAAAAAATTAAAATTTATTAAAAAATTCAAATAATAAAAATTTAATAAAAAATTATAAAAAACATACATTTACGACACGGAGCTCAGAGTCCTCGGTTCGAACCCCGTAAGGGCAAAAAAATAAAAATGACGACCGATCCTTCCCCCCGCGGTGGGTGCTGGCATACTGACTCCCACCACTTTTTTTCAAAGCATATATATCGCCACCTAGTATAACGTCATGTCCGCCATCTTGTCTTCGTTGCTGGAAGCCATCATCATTGTATCGTCGGCTAGAGTGCGCTGATAACATGTTAGTTTAATTCTTACCTGCTAGAGTGCAGTAATCATCTATTACTGTGACACCCGCCATCTTGTCATTTCGACGCTATCTTGAAAATCAGTAATTTTAATGCTAAAAATTCGGGAAAAGTTCCAAAATTCATTAAATAAATCACTCATTAATATACATATTGATTCGACCAGTTTCAGTCCTTGGTTCGATACCCGATCGATGCAATAATGTTTAATTTTATGTAAAAAAAATAATTTCAATATGCCATGTTCAACATTCTTAAAGAGACTTTAAAACCTCTACTACCATCATCCTATAAGCCATCAACACCACCATCTTGGAAAATTCGTAATTATATTGCTAGAGATTCGGGAAAAAGTTCAGAAATCATTAAATAAATTTCCGATCAATATACTGATTAATTAGATCGACTAAAGTCCTTGGTACGATCTAGGATGATGCAAAAAAAATTAAATATAACATCAATTTAACATAATAGTAACAGGTTCGAGGAATTAAACACCGAAAGTTCTATTACAAAAATTATATTTATTACATAATTTCTATTCTACTACAGGATCACTTACGAAAGCTAGCAAATTTATAATCAATCATTTAGTTCCGCATCGGTGTGAAATGACTAATTCTTAGCTCCAATCGGTTTAAACTAGACAGAGTCCAACCAGAACCTCTACTGACATAGTTCTCCTCTTCTTGACAGAGTTTCTGGATACCGTTTTTAACAGTTTGCTTCACATCGTCAGAACTGTAAATTGCTGCATCCGATGTCTTGAATGCACACTTCTTTTCTTTGTCATCTAACGGATATGGCTTTACATATAGACAGTCCAACCACAAGTTATATTTTAATGGTCCGTTTGTTGCTACGTCATCAGTAAGCTGATTGATTATGTCCTGTCTGATATCATTAAGAAAAGTACAAATGTCCTTCGACTCACCGAACGTATTTAGATAATAGTAGTCCTTCAAAGTTCCACGAAATGCAGACTGCGCCAAGTAGAAGCCATTATCGTTTACTTGTAATGCACCGAACACAGTCTTAGGTTTATTTTCATGTTCAGACGTCATAGCAATCGGTTTCTGCACATCTGTTTTTTTGATTGTACGCTCACGAGCCTTCAATCTAAAGCGAGGAGTCGAAATGTCTTCAGGTAGTTCAACAGTAGGCACACGGACTTCACCTTTACATATTTTCACATGTCGTCGCAAACTATCAATTCGAGTAAACCATTCATGACAATCATCACATCGAAACTTTATACGAGAAGGATTCTTTTTGCATTTGCTCCGCTCATGTCTTCGTGCACCATGAGAGAATGCGAACGACGTATCACAGTAGCTGCAAGGATACCGTGGTGATGAAGACGAACCTTTCAGACCCGATCCAGATATGGACTTTGCAACAGTAGTAGTACCAGTTCCAGGCATACTCTTATGAACATCGATGCATCGCTGTTGCACCGAAACCTTTACTTTCTGCCGCACAGCAGGACCTTTACATGTCTTCATGTGCGTTTTCATATGATCTTTTCTGGCAAACCGCTTATGACATTTCTCACAAACAAACATTTTACGATATAGGTTCTTGGCACATTCTCTCTTCTCATGCCGTCGAGCATTGCTGCTGTTTGAGAAAATCTTGTCACAGTAACAGCACCGATGTTCGTTAGTTGTTGTCGATTCGGCATCCATTGAAGTCTCCATCGAGGGCGAAACGAAGTTCGTCGAGTTTTCCTGCACAGCCAGCACTACCGGCATTAAAGTCTCTTCTGCTGGTGGTATCACGCCTGATGAAATCTCCTCCAATGTTGACATCCTCGTTGTCAACGGGATCTGCTCCATCATCTTCGTCGCTGACGTCAAGGTTCCCGTAGTCGATGGTACAACCTCCATAAATTTCGACGTTAAAGTTAGTAAAGATGCCATCGAGTTCGCAAGAACAGGTAATTTATGCACCAGATTAAACAAACTAGGTGATCCTTACACCGCCGTCGTCAGTAACAAACTGAGCATCCTGCTGTCTAGAACTCGCTTATATACATGCACCGTATGGAATAATACGATAGTCAAATCAAGAACCATCTACAATAATACTAGAGTCAAAACAACATTAAAAATAGAAGGATCATCAACGAAAGGCAGCACATTTGGAAGCACCGTCAACGAAAAGGCAGCACATTTGGAAGCACCGACAACGAAAAGGCAGCACATTTGGAAGCACCGACAACGAAAAGGCAGCACATTTGGAAGCACCGACAACAAAAAGGCAGCACATTTGGAAGCACCGACAACGAAAAGGCAGCACATTTGGAAGCACCACCAACGAAAAGGCAGCACATTTTGGATGCACCATCATAAAGGTAGCACATTTTGGAAGCACCATCGAATAAGGAAGCATATTTGGAAGCACCGACAACGAAAAGGCAGCACCATCATCAAAAAGGCCACACATTTGTCATTGGCTCCAATATTCATTGGCTCCAATATTCTTTAACTCCAATATTCATTGGCTCCATTATTCATTGATTCTATCAGTCTATTGATTCCACCAGTCTAGTGACTCCATCAGTCATTGGCTCCTACAGTCATTGGCTCCAACTGTCATATGTCTCACCAACTCCAAATATATTTGGCTATAATTCTACGAGTCTAAGAGACTATGAGGCCACAAGGCTACGAGTCTTAAAGGATCTAGCTGGTAATGAGTTATGCATAGCTACGAGACTGCATGGCTAAAAGACTTTAACGTCTAACTCGATGGAGGTTGTACCATCGACTACGGGAACCTTGACGTCAGCGACGAAGGTGATGGAGCATATCCCGTTGACAACGAGGATGTCAACATTGGAGGAGACTTCATCAGACGTGATACCACCAGCAGAAGAGACTTTAATGCCGGTAGTGCTGGCTGTGCAGGAAAACTCGACGAACTTCGTTTCGCCCTCGATGGAGACTTCAATGGATGCCGAATCGACAACAACTAACGAAAATCGGTGCTGTTACTGTGACAAGATTTTCTCAAACAGCAGCAATGCTCGACGGCATGAGAAGAGAGAATGTGCCAAGAACCTATATCGTAAAATGTTTGTTTGTGAGAAATGTCATAAGCGGTTTGCCAGAAAAGATCATATGAAAACGCACATGAAGACATGTAAAGGTCCTGCTGTGCGGCAGAAAGTAAAGGTTTCGGTGCAACAGCGATGCATCGATGTTCATAAGAGTATGCCTGGAACTGGTACTACTACTGTTGCAAAGTCCATATCTGGATCGGGTCTGAAAGGTTCGTCTTCATCACCACGGTATCCTTGCAGCTACTGTGACACGTCGTTCGCATTTTACCATGATGCACGAAGACATGAGCGGAGCAAATGCAAAAAGAATCCTTCTCGTATAAAGTTTTGATGTGATGATTGTCATGAATGGTTTACTCGAATTGATAGTTTGCGACGACATGTGAAAATATGTAAAGGTGAAGTCCGTGTGCCTACTGTTGAACTACCTGAAGACATTTCGACTCCTCGCTTTAGATTGAAGGCTCGTGAGCGTACAATCAAAAAAACAGATGTGCAGAAACCGATTGCTATGACGTCTGAACATGAAAATAAACCTAAGACTGTGTTCGGTGCATTACAAGTAAACGATAATGGCTTCTACTTGGCGCAGTCTGCATTTCGTGGAACTTTGAAGGACTATTATTATCTAAATACGTTCGGTGAGTCGAAGGACCTTTGTACTTTTCATGATGATATCAGACAGGACATAATCAATCAGCTTACTGATGACGTAGCAACAAACGGACCATTAAAATATAACTTGTGGTTGGACTGTATATATGTAAAGCCATATCCGTTAGATGATAAAGTGAAGAAGTGTGCATTCAAGACATCGGATGCAGTAATTTACAGTTCTGACGATGTGAAGCAAACTGTTAAAAACGGTATCCAGAAACTCTGTCAAGAAGAGGAGAACTATGTCAGTAGAGGTTCTGGTTGGACTCTGTCTAGTTTAAACCGATTGGAGCTAAGAATTAGTCATTTCACACCGATGCGGAACTAAATGATTGATTATAAATTTGCTAGCTTTCGTAAGTGATCCTGTAGTAGAATAGAGATTATGTAATAAATATTATGTTTGTAAAAGAACTTGCGGTGTTTAATTCCTCGAACCTGTTACTATTATGTTAAATTGATGTTATATTTAATTTTTTTTTGCATCATCCTAGATCGTACCAAGGAATTTAGTCGATCTAATTAATCAGTATATTGATCGGAAATTTATTTAATGATTTCTGAACTTTTTCCCGAATCTCTAGCAATATCATTACGAATTTTCCAAGATGGTGGTGTTGATGGCTTATATGATGATGGTAGTAGAGGTTTTAAAGTCTCTTTAAGAATGTTGAACATGGCATATTGAAATTATTTTTTTACATAAAATTAAACATTATTGCATCGATCGGGTATCAAACCAAGGACTGAAACTGGTCGAATCAATATGTATATTAATGAGTGATTTATTTAATGAATTTTGGAACTTTTCCCGAATTTCTAGCATTAAAATTACGGATTTTCAAGATGGCGTCGAAATGACAAGATGGCGGGTGTCACAGTAATAGATGATTACTGCACTCTAGCAGGTAAGAATTAAACTAACATGGTATCAGCGCACTCTAGCCGACGATACAATGATGATGGCTTCCAGCAACGAAGACAAGATGGCGGACATGACGTCATACTAGGTGGCGATATATATGCTTTGAAAAAAAGTGGTGGGAGTCAGTATGCCAGCACCCACCGCGGGGGGAAGGATCGGTCGTCATTTTTATTTTTTTGACCTCACCGGGTTCGAACCGAGGACTCCGAGCTCCGTGTCGTAAATGTTTGTTTTTTATTATTTTTTATTGAATTTTTATTATTTGAATTTTTTTATAAATTTAATTTTTTTCCGTTAAAATCGGATAATAAATAAAGATTTTAAAGATGGCGACCGTAACGGAAACTGAAACGGTGACCTCATCTTTCAAAATGGCGGTCATAATCCTAGATGACGTCAGAGGCTTATAAGCGGCTATCTCTTAGGAGTTTTAAGCCTCTTTTAGGACTTTCTAGTCGCTGGGATTTTTAAGGACTAAAAACGGGAATTTTTCCCTCGAAACGGGAAATTTTTCCTTTGAAAACGGGAATTTTCAATTTATCAAAATTTTTGAGATTTTTTGGCGGAATTTTTTTCTACAAAAAATGAAATTTTGGCGATTTTTTTTAGGAATTTTGGGCAATTTTTGCCCAATTTTGGCAAGTTTTGAGGATCAAATTCAAGGTCAAGGTCAAAGGTCAAGGTCAAGGTCATACAAGATGGCCGCCGTGACGTCACAATCCAAGATGGCGGACACCGGCTCCGGCTCCACCGCCTGATGCCTGTTTCAGGACATACTATCCTATACTACTAAATTAACCTCTCATAAAAACAACACAATGAACACGTGATATTTTATGAGTATTCAGAGGACTGAGAAGTCTATCCAGCAAAATTTTTTCAGTTAAAAAATTTCCAACCTGATTATTTCTACAAATTTTTCAGTTAATATGTGTAGCAGCAGGCAGGTTGATAAATAAACATTCGTTTTTAAATAAAACAATTACAAGTTTTGATAAAATAGTGAGTTTAATATGTTGGCCTAGTTAGTTTATGGTTAAATCATCACTTCGAAATAAAAATCAAAATATTATTCGTAATTCAAGAAGTAGGTCAGATTTAAAACTTAAAGTTTTGAGATGTTTTCAACTGTTTATCACGTACAAGCCTACCCATGTTTGAGCTGAAATGTGTTAATATATAAATAAGGGTACTTTACAAATTTTTATCAAATTTTTTTTTAGATTTTTGATATTGAACTATATTGGCGTACGGTATATATTATAGTAGAAATTTGCATACATACTGCCAATAATTTTTTTAAAAAATGTGCTCAAAATGATATAGAGAAATCTGTAAATATAAAATCGTCAGTAAATTTTATGGAATATTTCGAAAGGTCTTTTTTAATTTTTTGTCTTTCTGTTAAAAAAAAATAAAGTTCATAAACTATTTGCATTATGATGTTAGTATGCTGTATACAAACATATATATTAAATTGGTTTTGTTTGAATCTGTTTAGAAACTTATTCCATTTCCTTTGCCGTCATGCGACAACTCTCACTTACAGGAAAGTGTGAAAAGTTCCAAACAGAAACCTTTCTCTGTCGCGTCGAGGAATCCCCAGCGAGTTAGTCTACTTCTGGTTATTTATACGAATATCTCACAGCTATAAACACGGACAAAAGAGGCGCGAAAATTACATTTGCGATGGGAAAAAGTATTTTTGGATTCAGCGGCGTAAAAAAAAAAAAAAAAAAAAAAAAAGCCATTTCTCTATAGTTATCGAGTGACGTTGATGCAGGACCAACGTTTAGATTTCTTATTTTAGAAACACGAATGCCAGGTACCATTTGAAAAACACCGCAAACAACATTAAAGTGTAGTATTGAGTAAATTGTTGTAAACGTTACCTTTTAAATTTTATAGCGACGGAAATGCAAAAAGATAAGCGCGCACCATGGACGGAAGCCAGGACGAAATTTTTCACGCTTGGAAAAATTATTTAATGCATCTTGTTTTAAAAAAAAAAAGATAGGGAAGATCACTGTCTGTCTACATACGATTTCGAATAACTATCTCATCCCACATTAGCATGGCTTGAAAAAAGAAAAATAATTTAGGTACTTCTTGATAAAATTTTGCAATCTTGAATTTCAAAATAAAACAAAAATATCTGTCTACATCAGGTTTAAATATAATAAACCCCTATCAAGCATCCAGAACTTGTTTAATTGTTTTATATTTTAAATACTTTATCTAAAAAATAAGCCTCTTTACACTGCGTAAATCCCAGGCAATACCAAGTACTGCAGCTAATATATATATATATGCACACACACATACATAGACACACGAAATGTAAAATATTTTTATGTTACAAAAGTAATGCAGTTAATTTTGTAACTATTAATTTAATAATAGTGAAGTATTTTTATTCAAAGAGAAGTATAACTTCTAGCTCGCGTGCATAAGAAACGCACATTATTTAAAACATTACAGCGACGACTTATTCTTGCAAAAAACGCGTGGTTTCGTGTCAACCAGGCCGAGGTAATTTCGTCACGTGGATGCCCGCTGCTTCAAGGACAGCGGGGCGAAGGGCAACAGGACTTTAAAATAAGCCGCTCAAGTAACTGCTGAACGACTTGCCCTCGCTATCTCCGACTATTGCATGCACACGTCCCATGACGCCCATATTATACACTGTAAGATTTTTTTCGTAATTTTACTCATACAAAGGTTTAATATTTTACATTTTTGTAACACGTCATTTGTAAAAAAAAATTTACTTATTGTTGGTGTAATTTTACACAAATGTGTCTAGAAAACCGAAATATCCTGTAGGCTGCGGTAAAAAATACACGAATGTTCGCATTTTATTACAATAACTAATGTGTTAAATTACACATTTGGATGTAAAGAATAAAATAACGAAATACACCAAGTGCTCGACTAAATAGTGTCCTGTATCTGTCAGCACACTATACTTGTAAGTACACACATAAGTTGTAAAAAAACGCCAAATATTTGTCAGAGTAAATTTCCTACTTCTATGGAACTGGAAAAATATAACGTATTCAATGTATTTATGTATTTTATTAACACTGACATAACTCTAATTAATTTACAATATGTTACAAAAGCTGTATTCCAATTACTTCAAATTTATTAGTGTGCACGATAGTCAAGTTAGAATAACAACCAAAAAGGTCGCGGGTATTATACTCTTCAAATCCACTCAGATTGTTAGGAGTATTTACTTGAACAATTACAGTTGATACAACTAAAAATTGCTACAAAATACAAATTGTTAATTACAAGTATAAACTACAAAAATAATTTTTATTTTTGGAAATCACGACCATTGAGACATATACCAGACCGAGAATTAAATAATATATGTAAAACATATCACACAGTAGTATATAAAAGGGGCTCCAGCGCCTGGCTTCGGCTTGAGGATGAGGATGGGGTCAATGACAGATTTCTCTGTCGTTACGGCGGCCATCTTGGATTATGTCACGGCGGCCATATTGGATATCATTTACCTTGATACTTAACCTAGACCATTGACTTTGACATTTGACCTTTACCATGACACCAGCGCCCATCTTCGACCGGCCATTTTGTTTTCTAGAACTTTCCGTCATTTAGGAATCGAATGCCCCACTCACTAATGCTGCAATTGTTGTTACGGGCGCCATTTTGAAAATCCATAATTTGTCTACTAGAAAATCTGGAAAATATAAAATTAAACAATTTAAGTAATCAAATTTTAATAAAATATTATTCAAAAACACCATTGCACATTTCGTTACAGTCGCCATCTTTGATTCAAGAAACATTGCAGTTTTCGTTACGGTCGCCATCTTGGATTCTAGAGCGTTGCAATTTTCGTTACGGCCGCATTATTGAAAATCAGTAATTTTTATTCTAGAAAAAAAGGGAAATGTTTAACTTTATAGAAAAACATAATAAAAATTTATACAAAAAACTTTGCCATCTTGGATTATGACATCACGAATGCAGTTTTGAAAATCCATGTTTATTATTAGATTTTAATGGGAAAAAAATAAAATTCATAAAAAAATTAATTAATAATTTTTTTAAAATTATTATTAAAAAAACGCACTTACATCATGGAGTCCTCGGTTCGAACTCCACGAGGGCAAAAATAAAAAGAGTGATTTTTTTGATGAATTTTGGAATTTTTTTCGAGTTTATATCTAAATAATTACTCATTTCCAAGATGGCGGCTGCTACAGTAATATTGAATGATTCTTGCACTCTAGAGGGTAAAAATTAAACTTATATGGTAGCAACGCACTCTAGCAGATGGCATGTGTACTACGTGACACTAGCGCTCCTAGTAACAAGTATTGAAAACAAGATGGCGGCGACGTCCTCTAGCTGTCGATATATATTTGCATTAGTGGTGGAAGGTCAGTCTGTCGGTGGCTTCCGTGGATGAAGGATCCATCACCATTTTTTATTTTCTCCCTCGCTGGGTTTGAACCGAGGACTCCATGATCTAATTTTATTTAAATTTTTGGTCATTTTAAGGATTTTTAATTTGTTTGTAAGGAATTTTTTTTTTTTAATATTTTGGCCACCGTGTCGTCAAAATCCAAGATAGCGACTGGCTCCTTGGATTTTCATCCTGAAGCTTGTTACAGGACCTACATTTATACACTACCGTTGATGATCTTGAGCCAGTTATAAACAAGGGGGAAAGTGACTCTGTTATCGACCAATTAATGTTCTAAAAAGATTTGATTATGTATAGGCAATTGAAGTCTAGCATTGAGTGAAATAATCATTAAAGTCCCGGAAATTTCGCGGATTCCTCTGGCCTCAGGATAGAATTCAAAGCTATAGGTGTGCTCGACCCATGTTTTACTTTCCCATTGGTTGATTTATTAGCGACAACATTTTTATCCTTGTTATTTGGCACTAGCTGATTCGATTACTTCTCTCCTAGCTGGACATCGTTGGCTCACGGTCGTAGAGGGGCGTGTCCAGATAACTGCGGTCCAATCATGAACACAGTGCGACAGTGTGGAGGTTTGCATTCTAGCTTGCGACTGAATGAATGCGCGAAACTTCCGTGGCTCTAATAATCATGGCTTTAGCAATAACATTGCAATGTTGAAGTTTAACTAAACTCCAAATACAGGCGGATACGGAGTCATGATTGCAGAAGCTGTTTTAAACGCATAAGTTGGGCTTATCGCTGAATGAACAGCGGTGTTTGCGACCTCTGGCGAGACTGTGTGACCAGGAGTTGCGGGCGAGTGATAACAGTAACCAGTGGCGCGGCGCCATTCGAGTTGTTTGAGCGAGGCGGCGACCCGGCTCGGCTTATCAGCTGTGATAAGCCTGGCGCGCCGTCCGAGCGGCAATAGCGCCCTTCCCCCTAACTGTGGCTGGCTCGCGCGCCGTTTCCACTCCACGAGTTCCGAACCTACTCGCCAACGCTTCTGCAAATGTTTCTAACTAAATTAGTAAACACGATCCTCGTGTTGAAGTTGCTTCGGTTCGAGGGATCCAGCCGACGTTTCGGATGACATCATCAGTCGCCATCATTAGGACAGCAAGCTGAATCCCTCCAGCCGAGAAACTTCTGACGATGGCTGTGAAAGTCTGCGATCTGTATCAACATGATCAGAAATGTAATTTCTTACATGCCGTGGTAGTATGTTTTCTTGTCATTACATTTATTTGAGGGATATACCTTGAAGCATATGCTTCTTGCGTCGCCGTACAGCTGAGCGATTCCTTCCCCTCCCTTCCTCGTTTCCCCCTCCCCGCTACCTCTTTCGATGGTTAGATTTCCCCCTCCGCATCCCCACTCCTTCCCCTGTAGTGTATTATTCCGCCGCACCTCGACCGCCCTCTATCTTTGTGCATATAAGGGCCTGCGAGCTCTCGTCTCGGGTCGTTCGGTTGCGGTCGGGGGAGCAGTTCGCACTGGTCAGTATCAGCGATGACGGTAACTTGCATACGGTAACGTCACTCTTCTTGCACGATGTGGCCGTGCACTTTTCACATACATTTGTCTCGCGCGTGTAAGTTAATGTTATTCAGCCACGTTGTTTGTTGAGCCGTGTGGGCTATAGTATGGTCATTAATGTTTTTTGTCTCGCTGTACTGCCAGTCTTGTTAAGTGGTTTGCATTGCCACTGACGAACGTAACGTCGGTTTCTTGTAATGATAAATCTATTGACTGCTGTATTTTTTTTGTGTACGCCGCACCGATATTGGCCGCCTAGTTTTATTGTGGAGCTTAAATCAGTTCCTTAATTAACTTCTTTTGTCTGCGGTTTAACGCCTTTCGCACTCTATTGCGCGAGCCAATATCGTGTCTGGGCTTGTGTAACCTCTCCCCTGGCCGCACTGAACCTCCGCGTTAGGGCTTATTTGCTTGATTTTGTCTAAATTGTATAATTGTTTTTATGGCCTGCGCAGCCCGCCTTCTTGATATTGCTGATATTGCTGTATTTTAATAATATTGTATTTTACTGTAACCTTTTTTCTGTAGAGCGTTTATTGAGATACATTTCATAACGGTTCATGTTATATTGTTAAGAACTTATAATTATTATAATTAATGATGTTTATTAATAAAATCAAAAACTAGGTCACGAATGTGGTTGTTCTGTTTTAGAACAACATACCTACCTCTCTGAATAACTACTATTTTTTTTCCACCTTAATAGCTTGCAGTCTGGTCGAACCAGTGAGTCCACCGGGCCACAACCTGTAAAATTATCACCATATCTTTCCTACCTTATTATGTATCGTAATGTTTTTTTAACACGAGTGTTATATAATGGCGGTAAAAATGTTTTTTATTCTTTGTCACTTGCGTGACGTTTAGGTTCTTGTAAATATCTATTGACGTGATTTACTTTAAAACCTAAAATTTAATATGGCTATTTCGACAAATGTACAGGAAGATTCCTAAGAAACAGCACTGACAAGAAAAAAAATGAATGGCCGACATGGCGTTAAAATATTTCTACGGAAATACATACGAAACCACAAGAGGGACGTGAAGATGATAACTTGTTAAAGTATTTGTAATATAAAAATAGTAACAAAGCGAGGTCGTGCACTCGTTGTACTCGCGTGCGGAAGGAACATCGTTACGGTTTTCCGTTCTTGTTCTCCGGAATAACTCCAGGAGAATTTTGGGATTGTTCCGTAATTATGTGCTATGGCCAAATATTCCTTTCAAATTTCCTGACTTGTGACCTATTTGTCCGTGTCTAATCACATCGCGGTTTACGAGACGTAAAATCTCAATAATTAAAAATTAAAATATCCTTTACCGGGCCAAGTTAGTAGAGCGGACATAAGACTCACCTCTTACCAAAGTGGCGACGGAACGTGGCGATGCTTTGTCAGTGGTCTATCATCACCTCATCACCCATCCTTCTTTAAACATCTCGATCTCGATAAGTCCCTGATTCATACTTAGTGGTTTATAAGTCTCTCAAGTCCCACTGTCGCTCGCATAGCTACGACACGACTGCAAGTCAGCTCCCAGTCATTAGAGGCGACTGGGCACTGCAAGCACGTGCCGATGTCACACTTATCACCTCTGGCTTCCGCGCAGATAGCAATAACTCAAAGCTGATAAACCGCTTGAGTGACACCAAAACAAGACAAGGTCTGAGCGAACAAGAATTTTCATCCGTTTACGAAGTCTTGAACAAACATTTCAGATTTTCCAGCCACCAACACAAAGTACATTTGCTCTGATACAACAAACAAAAACTTTAAATATATCACCGTTATTCATATCGTTTAATCACTCAATCTGGCCAGCAAGCTCTGGAGAAAAAAAAATCACAAGAGTTTAGTAGTAATTAAAACCCCCCTTCAACTTTCATAAGCGTCATTGTAACTAGAATTTAATTTAAGTAACGTTGATGTTGCAGAGAAGAATGGAATTGGAACTTTCGGAAGTTGTTAGAATGACTATGTATGAATAAAAATTCGGTGGGTAAGTACAGAATACGAAACAAAAAAATGCGCTACTTTAGCGTGTGGACGAAAGAAAAAAAATCGGTTTTAATGTTTGAAGAAAGGCAACACTAGTCTAGTTGGAATTAATTTAGTTGGCAAAATAATCCAGGGAAGAGTAGATGGTATGATGTGTAGAGACAGACATAGGCTATACTACGCGAGGAAGACTACAGCAGATGAAGAATGTGCTAGTTAGGAGTAGATGAAACACTTGAGGATAGATCAAGTCAGCTAAGACAGACGCCAGCAACAACAGTTTCCATGGACTCTCACGGACGGACTCGCTGGATTGGGCTACGCACTTCGCAGGTAGACGTCACCAAATTAATTAATGTTGTCTTGGATGCTGGCGCTTCCGTCCGTAGACTGGCAGTCTGGACAGCCTGTACACAAGCTGGCTTGTCTGACTGGCCAACTTGAGTTGTTGGAGGGACATAGTCAGCACGTGATTCCAGCCGCGCAGGTGGAACATTACGTGATCGAACATAAGTTTTTGGCAGCGGTTAATAGAAGTGTTTTATTAAGAGGAGGGGCGGTTAAAAAAGAAAGAAAAGAGCGGCTTTATCTCAGTACACTTGATAGAAGTGAAACTTCATTAATAATTCAAACCTCGACACGTAAGTAAATATTAAGGGGTATAACAGCAGAGAGAGAAAGAGAGAAAGAAGACAATTTACTAAATAAACCTGAATTAACATTATTATTCACTTCAAAATAACTGCTCAGGATATCAAACAATATTTAGATACACGTCTAAAACAATACTCATGTACCACTGTTTAACAATTCTGATTTGCATAAGTAATTAAAGTAATACGTGCCTAATCGAAAGAACACCATTTTGTTGCTAATATGGTCCGTGGCACGGTGCACAACAATAAGCACAAACCCCGTTGTGTTGCCCTCTGTCCAAATAATCCCTTACTAGATGCCAGCAGGTATGGTTTGCTGCAAGTAGTATAAATTAAACTGTTGTAATATACCAGTGAAAATGGGACATTCTTTTATGGACACCCTATGTTGTATCAAATTTATTCAGAGTATCAATATAACAAAGTTAATATTGTTGTTTAGGTTTTCGGATTATTAATACGCCTAAAATACTCACCAGCATGTAGTGTGTTTGGCTATGAGGTAGGACAGCGTGTGGGGCTTGCATTCAGGGGGTCGTACATTCGATACCGGGCGTCTGCACTGCGGGTTGTGTGAACCTCCTTAACTCCAGGCGACACGAGCCTTCCCCTCCCCCTTCCCATGACGTCACTGCTCAGTAGCTGCGTCAACCTGCCGGCCATACCTAACACACCTGTACCATACCCAAACTATCAAATAATGTAGTGTACAAAGCTTTGAGAGATTGAGATAGCATGCTCACGAGCCGTACTTTAGGCTTCTCGCTTGGACACGTTTTTAATAGCCGTTTAGCCCCAAAAAATATACTGAATGAACCAAAGAAGTTTAGCTAAAAATAACAATAGTTTTCTGTTGTTTCCTGTTCATGACTTTTATTTTACAGTAATGCCAAAATACCGTATTTTATTCTTAATCTGTTCTTTTATTAAACGAGTATCTGAAGCGTTTTTTTATAATTCTCACGATTTAATGGTAGGGAGTATTCTAAACATATTTTCTGAAATGTGATTTGGTTCGTTTTTGGGCTATAATTGCAATTTTCCTTAAAATCGGGGTAGATATACAATTACCTAGCATGCTAATCCTCTGTGTTCTATAAAGGCAATATTCGCTTCTCTAAAATATAATTTGCTTTCATCAGCGGCGAGAGGAACTCACCCTAATCGTGTTACGCCCGACGCTTCTCGCTCGACGCGTCATGGAGTTGGCGAGCGACGATAAGTCAATTGCTCGAAGCGTTTGTCCATCACTTGCGAAGTCTGTTAGTGAACTTTAAAAGCTTCTCTATTTCAGGCGTCGACATGCTTGAATAGTGATCAATATCACTGGCAAAATCTTTGAAACCGATGGATGCATAATTCGCATTAAATTGTCGCAAGTTGTGGAAAGAACCCTGTTAAGGGGCACACGTAGTCAAGGGTGTGTTTTCGTTGGTGAGGCGGGATGATAAGTGCGACGCTCGCTGGTACTTCTAGCGCGGTATCGCCTCTAAGCGCAAGGCTGTGGACTGGCGCGCAGTTTTTTTCTAACCTAACTAAAACTAAGTGCATTTTGGAAGGGGTCCGGGTTAGGGAGGAACCTAGGTGCGTCTCAGGCTGAAGCCTATACGCCTAGTCATGCTGGGATTAACCATGCAGGGAGAGGGTCGCATGCATCATGTGCTAGGAGGGGATTGGCCAGCCATGGCAACGATTGGCGCCATGACTAACTCCCCTCACTGACTATTCCAGACTATAACTAGAGATAGGTTGGGCCCAGGTAAAACCTGCATAGACACAGGGAAAACCCTGCGCACATTCATGCGGGATGCAAATTGGCATGCATTACGTGTAGGAATTTACAGGAAACAGAGGATGGTCTGGATGAAGTGTTGGATAGAGTAGAAAGAGTCTACCATGCGGGAGTTGGGCACTTGGAGAAACGAATTTTTTGATGATTTTTTGGATTTTTTTCCGAAATTCTAGCTAAATAACTACAGATTTTCAAAATTGAGGATTCTAAGATGATTGTTTGTATTGCTTGCAGTGTCCCTGGTCACATGAAAATCCCACATTTATTATTTTATCAGTTTCAATGTCCATTATCACTTTACACTTCAGATAGTCCCTTAGAGTTTTTTTCACGTGCTTACAACTCAGAACAGCTGATGAACAACTCCTCACACAATTTTATGTTATTATAATCTAAATGATGTAGAGGTTCCTTCGCGGATCCTGTTCATGATGTCTGCCCATACCAGCTCAGTCGGGTTCAAACCAGCATGGTATGGAGGCAGGCGAGTGACGTCATGGCGACATTCCACGATCAACGCATCTATTTAAAACTGTTTTTTTTGCTGGCACACTTTTTACTAAAAGCAAAAGAATCGATTTCGTCATTTTTGAAGAGAATAAAGTATTGTAGCCTGCGAGGCGTTTCGGATGTCTAGTTTTAAGAATGATGCTGTAGGTTTTTTGTTCAGCTATACGTTATGATAACTAGTGTTGTACAGTAGGTACTACAACACATTTTTTCTGGTAAATTTGGCAGTAATTTGATTTTCCTCCACATTGAAAATTTTTCAAAAATCATATTGTTGTGGTAGTCTCCACACAAAGTCTTCTTCTCCAACTGCATGCATAATAATTCATCGTGGACCTTCCCCAATGGATTCTGTGACGCCTATTTCCGCACCTGACTGCCAACAAAAACTTACTCTGTATGTAGCATGAACATAAGTTTCGTCAACTTAAACTACGGTTCTGCCAGCTTCACGGAACTCACGTATGTGTTCAAGATAGCGCCATTTACAAGCAGCTATTTCCGGCTTATCAATCAAAACCTGTGTCTTGGTTGACACATTTTCCCAGCAGAACCCTAGCTTCTTCATCAAGTTTTGTAAGTATTCCCTGCTTCATTTCAAAACATCATCTTCTTGGAAGGCCTCATTCAACTTCTTTAACGTCAGAACCAATTTTCTTACAGTATAAAACTCGCGAATTTTTCTCCGCACAACACCACATGTAAAGTCGTATACTTCGATTATTTTCATGTTCTTTGTTTTATTACACGTTGGTGTAGAAAAAGTGAAAATGGTTTGGCTATTTGCCTTACACTCTCCTGACAATTCGTTTAACTGTTGATATTGAGACACCTGTTGCACCACTTGTTGTTTCAGCGACATTTTAAGACAATTTATACAGCTTATTTATTCAACGAAAGGATTTTGCAACATTGCAGAGCTTGTCCTTGCAGTCTAGTGCCACATGGTCAGCATGAGTTCGCTGCCGCCATCTTGGTTTGATTTTCACTTGCTAGAGCACAGTAGTGTCAATCACCAGATCGTCAGATGCCTTAGCATCCGCCATTTTGTCGACTTTCTTGACTGCCACATTGGAAATTTGTAATTATTAACCTAGAAATTCGGAAAATAAATTATAAAATCATCAAATAATCAACTATAAATATATGGATTGATTGGATCGATTTCAGTCCTTGTTCGATCCTTGGTCGATGCAAAAAAAAGGAATTATAGCTTAAAAATATTTATGTAATTAAATATATACTCATTTAAACATTTTACCATACAAGCCAATGAAACAGGATCAATAAATAAAACAACACATTTTTACAAATAAAATATATGACAAATTTTACACTTCTACAAGAAACAAGGAAATTATTAATGTTTAATGAAATACATTTTTAGTAAGGAAATTTTATAACTAAATAAATTTAATCAACAGAAAATACATAAATATATTTATAGGTAATATTTTGTAACATTGAAAATTTTTCAAAATTCTTTACGTAATTTTTAAAAGATTTTCTAAATGGTGACCAAGATGTCTGACATGATGGCAGACACTATGATAGCTGACCATCTGGTGATTGACACTAATGTTTTTATCGGTTAGAAAATAATCTAGTATGGCGGTAGAGTACTCTTTAAGACGAAAAAAACAGAATACCACATGGCAGCAGCCAACATGGCTGCCATTACATCACTAAGGTAGGAAGGAACAAAATATGTCGTGGTGAAAGTGGCAGGAATCGGTCTCCTTGTTTACACCATGGGGAAAGAATTCTTTATGTTTGGAAACTGCGGATTTAAACTGGAGACTCCCGACTCGATGACGTAAGTGCGCATTTATTTAGTTGTTAAATAAATGTTTCAATAAAATGTAAACTCTTTTGTGAGTTTTAATTTAAAAATGTAATCGGAGTGTCATATATTTTAGTCAAAGTTAGCACAAAAGGTTGTCACTACCTTAGAGGCTTCAATTTAAGTTGTTTTTTTTTTAGAATATATGAAACTCTTTTAGGATCTTTGTGCCACCTAAATTTTTCGATCGTTGGTGGCAAATTTTCTTATAAAATATGATTTTTAAAATGTAATAAATAATGTTTGTAAAATAGGTTTTTGTTATTTTGTTTTTTTAATTTCACATATAATGGATGATTAAACTTCAAATTTTGTTATAAAAAATCATTCAATGAGGTCATATTTAATTCAATAAATATGTATTTTAAAAACAAAATACTTTGATGCATTAACCTAGGATCGAACCAAGAATTTGAATCGATCAAAACAATAAATATTTCAGTTGAGATTTTTTAGTAATTTTTAGAAATTAAACCTAAATTTTGTACTAATAATAATAGATTTTTAAGGTCTCTAACAATATAGTGGATACTAAGTCAACTGAAAATGTGGTGATTAATGTAATTGCGCTCTAGTGTGTGAAAACAAATCAATATGTGACACTAGCACACTCTAGCGGACGAAGTGTGCAATACGTGGAACTAGTGCTCCTAGTAGAAAGCAGTGAAAACAGAGATGAGGGTAGCGCACTCTAGCAGACAATGCATGCAATATGCGACCTAAGCGCTCCAAGCAGCAGGCATTTAAATAATAAATAGTTGACTCGAACAGGTGCTGCTATTTATCCCCCTATTAAATAATTACAAGTCTGCATATGTAAAAATTTTATATGATGATGCGTCGTTTTAGCCATTGCTGGTGTCATGAGCACAAGTAACGCCACAGTGATGACAGCCGTTACGTCCATATGCTTACCATTGCCTTCCAAGGGATGACGGTGAAAGGGAAATCACAGACACCCATTTCTGAACTCCGGGGGAATATATGAAAAATCCCATCCCCGACCGTGAGTCGAACCTGGTACCTTTAGCCCAATAGTCAAACATGTTAGCCACTAGACCAAGTGGGCTGACCTATTTTTATACGTACATTATTTTATTCATATTCTTGTATATTTCTCGATGGCTATGCGGGCAAAGTCATCAACACATTTCCATGCCAAAGTTTCGTCGTGTTATGCTTCGAATATGTTTTATATAAAACATGAAATACAATTTGCCCATAGGTTTTATAACAACACTGGTAGTTAGTGGAAATTAACACAATGTGTCTGAAACAGCGTCAAATGCATTCTAGGAAAAAAAAAAAAACAGAAACGAAGATGGTGGACCCCAAAAGACGAGAACAAGATAGCGACTTCCAACAGACCCTAAATAGATGGTGGCCTGCAGCAGACGAAAAATAAATATAGTGACCTTCAGCAGACGAAAACATGATGGTTGCCTCCAGCACACAAAAACAAGATGGCAACCTCTAGTAGATAAAAACAAAATGGCAGTTTCCAGCAGATGAATCAAGATGACAGCAAAGATGGTGGTTATTATGACATCAAATATGACAGAATTTTTTAGAATTCAAAATGGCGGAACTTTCTAGAATTAAAGATAAAGGAATAACAATTTATTACATTTTAAATAACTCAAAATTCGAATTCATATTCAATGTGAAGCTCCAAGGTCAAGGTTGTGACATCACCATCCAAAAGGGCGGAACTCCAAAATAAACCCCACATATGAACCTAGGGCCAGGACATACAATTATATACTACTTACATGTCATTTTACCTATTAGCTTCAGGAATGGAAGGCCATTGCAGTTAATTGTTTTGATAAATAAAAAAGCCTTTGATGATCACATGAATCTAAATTGTGTTAATTTAGAAATTTTAAACAAATATAAAGTAACAGCATTGCACATATGTCATTTTCTTCAACATCTCAATGACATTGTATTTTTCAGAAAGTTTGTTTGGATAATGTTCGGCAAATATATTGCTGTTTTTTTTTATTGTACATACATGAAGACCCTGACAGCCTTTTCACGGTGTTGTCTCTTGGATAAAACAACCTATACCAAAATACGCGTAGGGTAAGTGTTTTGAACTAAAACGAATTCGTTGGAAAATAAATTATAATATCTGTGGCAAAATAAATGTGTATGGAGTGAGCTACAAATTATTGTTAAGTTTTGTAAGCGATATATTAAAAGTAATATGATGCAAAGTAAAAAAAAACATTCCACGGTTATAAAATGACATGACATAGATTGCAAGGATATGTAGTAAGTGCAGAGTACTTATTTGTTTCACACTCAGAAATATTAACGTTCTTTTGTGAAACGGAACGTCTGTGGTGTGGTTTCGTGTACTCGTGCAGGGGGACAAAGAGCGCCTGCGACGTAGACGCTCCCCACGCCACGCCGCCCACGGGCGAAGTGTTGCGGGTGGCGTGGGTTGCCAGGGGCCGGCGAGAGGAAAGGGGGAATCGACTCGGCGGGTTGCCCGCCCGGCCGGGGCGACCGGGGTGCGCTGCGCGCATGCGCGTCGCTAGAGGCGCAGGTATAGCTGGGCAGCATCGGCGCGCGGAGCGCCAGTCGCCCGGCGAGGGCTGCTGCGAGCGGGTGGTCTGCACGGCCCGTCCGCCTAACTCCCCGGGGCGGGAATCGATCCCGGGCCGACGAGCGGACAGCTGTTGCCCCGAAGGCCACGTGACAGCGGCGCCATGGCGGCAGGTAACGGGGCTACGCCGTGTCCTAGGCCTAGCACGTGACTCGGCCCCTGTCCCCGTCAAAACAACTCCATAGTCTCGTGACTAGACTATACTGTTTATAACAACTCACCAACACTGTCAACTCACAACGAAAGAAAAGTTGAAAGACACCGAACCCACTTTAAATAAAAAATGAAAACAGTCGCTATAAAAAAAAATAAGAACTGGAGCTGTAAATATCCATTATTTGAAATGTCCCAGAATTATTTCTTGCTGGAAAACGGATTTTCTTTATGACTAACAGACTATTCAGTTTTAAAAATATCACATTCGAATGCCTCCACGACTTCCCATTTGAACGATCATAAAACTTCAAGCCGTAGAAATGACGTATCATTGCCATGACGACATTTAGTTTTTGTAATAAGAGTGTCAATCTTTACATCACTGTCTTGTAGGAAATCTTATTTTAACAAATTTTAAGGTTTAACTTCTATCTGGAGACTAATGTGCTACAGTTTCTAAACTTTTTGAGGCATTCGCTAGCTTCTGAGTTGTACTCTAGTTGGTCGGAATGCTAGCCACAAGGTTCGCGATACTTACTGTTAAAGCGTGTTTAAGTATTCTAATTTTAAATAAACGCTTTTAGTGAATACAGTTTTTGATACATCCATGTTACTAACTTCCTAACTCCTCAACGAATAAGTTTAAGTCGTCAAAATTCATACAAATTAGTACATGTTATTTCATGCGGGCAACTGTGGTTTGTATGACCAGATGACTTGCCTCCCAACAAAGCAACCTAGGTTCGTTCGCTTGCAGGGGAATCTTAATACCTCATGTGTAAAACAAATCAAGTTATCATCATTTGCAAATCAATCCTGGCTGGAAAACTGATCACTTAAATTGTTAAAGTACTGAATAAACTTTTTTATAGTTTTGAAAACGTAAACTATTGAAGGTTTGTTATAGCTGTTATTGCTACATTAAAATATATTTAAGTTTTTATTATACCATTAATGCATACTTTCAAGAGTTTATAGGCATTACTTGTCATTTGTTTTCACTTAATGGAATGAGAAAGTCCGTTAGCGATAACTTCAAGGTTTAACTTAGCGACACCAGTTCTTCAACAAATTTGCTCTTCCATGATCGAAGGAAATTATTGTCGGACTGAATATTCTTTCGACCGCTTTTCTTAGATTGCACAGTGCAGGTCTGTCACGAATGCACTCAGTAAATTTATCAACATTGATAATGTAAACAGTATATTTAGAATAAATACCATGTTGAATTGGGCAAGTGTTCCGGTTAAACCACATAGTGTGACACCGCCTAAAGTAAAAATTCTAGAAATAAAATGTAACAAAATGTTACGAATAAAAGTAAAAATAAATGCAAAGAGCTATGTTCTAGGATTATTGTGTACATTTATAGAAATTAGATAACAAAAATAAATTATGCTACAACGTAGTGTCGTAATATCAGGTAACACTGTGAGATGAAAACTTGGAGGCCGGTCTCATCTGATTGCATAACTCACTGCCAGTTCCAACTCTGTTTACCAAGTGTAAACTCACACAAGGTAAACACTTGCTTGAGCAGGTGAGGTCTGACCTGCATAATATATTCGAAACACAAGGGAAAATAACATATGCATAATATTTAAAAGGGTGGCAGAACATTTACAAGAGCAAAAATCATTGATTATTTAAATAGTTTTTTTTTGTAATTATGTAAATTAATTGAAACAATATTTTTTCAAGCCAATAAATATCGTCAGGTACATACGGCACACTTTTACTTTTTCTTTAACAGATACATTTATTTCTTTATCAAAATATATACATTGATGAATCTTATAAGTTTCTTTGATGACAGTCACAATTAAATAAATATTGATGAAACAAATCAACAACTTTTAAAGGCTAGAATAATACTCAAAATAATTATTCAACCAGATTTAAATTTAAATATTGAATCTAAGTTCAGGTAGTTGGAGATCTAAGGCATTATCTTCTGGAACCAATGTGGCAACCATAACTCTAAAATTCATTAGCACAGAAGTTGCGGATAAGTGCAAACAAGTGCAACAAGAAAAAAACCATATAACTTTATCAGCATTTATGACTCGTGATGACGATAAAATGTTTTGTTTTCCCTGCACCGAGCCGGGTAAAGTTATGTATAATTACTTTCTATCACATACTTAAATATTTTGAGTAGTTCCATGAAAACAAAACTTCTCGTGATTTACACACGGTCACGTCATCGAAGACTATTGGGTTTTTTAAGCAAAACAAATAATTCGCTTTTATATTATTTTCTTTGTTATAGCTGTTAACTTATATCATAAAATATATTTCTAAATTATGGGAACGAGTCATTCAACTTTAAATATCCCAAACTGGCTGAGAATCTAACCTTTGGTCTATTAGCCAGTCTCTTACCTTCAAACCAAATAGTTAAACTCAGCTATTTGTTTGCCTTTTGCTATTCGTTTGTTGGGGTTTCCACACACGTTTCTCCTATTAACCCTGGTGATAGGGAAAAAATATATATATTTTTTAAATTTAAGACTTTTTTTCGTCAAAAATGTCATTATTTTAAGTTTTCTTAAAACTATGAAAACTAGACATCCGTTGTAGATATACTACTACATTAGCCTCTGTAGTTTTGAAATTTTGAAACTAATCTTTTCTACTCGACAGGCAAATAAAGCTTCAAAATATTTTCAATAGTACATACATATTTGGCACATTTTAAATTTAATTTTCCTTTATCTCTACACATTTAAGTAAAAATATTTTATTTGTTAAAAATGGTATGTAAATAATTTAAAATTTTTAAAAATTGTCACGCGTATTATAAATAAACGCAAATAAAAGAAGAAAAATATATTTCCATTGTTATTATTTGTTATCAAATTATTTGATAACTTTTCTTGTAATTATTTAAGGGAAATATTATGCTATTCGATTGTAAAAATATTTTTACTAAAATAGAGTCATTAATTCTGCAGATTATTCTCTGAGGAATACCTTGCTCAAACATGCAATCACCGATTAAAATATTTTTCATTTAGATTTATTACAAGGCTAAACTTCATAATAATCAGTAGTACTCTGTGGCACTTTATTCTTTCTATTGGCTGATTTAAGAGAAAAATGGGTATTAAATTACTTAATCTGTGTTATACATACGTGTTTATTAGAGACCCGTGAATTTCGCGGATTCATTTCGTGTTAAGCTAAAATTCAAATAATTATACCTTAGTGCTGCTTCTGTCAATGGTTCTCTGTTAATCTGGAGGACTGAGGGCTAATTAGAGACCCTCACTCATAGAAATGTCGAATCACAGGCCACCCAGTCGAGACGACTCACAAGTCAACAGCCAATGAACAGTTGGCATTTGCCCGAGTGTGTAGAAGATATTGGAGTCTATCCTGGAGGTCATTGAATCCGCGAAATTCACGGGTCTCTAGTGATAATGTTAACATACAGTAAAAAGTTTATCATTGAACACGTATATTAAAGAGCGTGTTATTTTAATCATTGTACAGTCACCAGAACATGGTTTAAAAGTAGACTTTGAAGTATATACTGCACAAAAACTTGTATCGCAAAGTTTCTGCTCTTTTACAATCATAAATTCTAGCATAAAAAGGCAACGCGATTTCATCATTTAAAGGTAATCAGTAGGGGCAGGCATTATTCGCGAAAAAAACCTGAACGTCTCCTAGACTGCAACAAGGTATACCCGCACCAACGGTTTCTTCCTTGTGATTGGAGGCCGTCTGCGAGAGAAGTCGCCGCCTTGTTTTACCGAGCCACTCAGGACGCGTTTGATTCCGCACTGACTAAATGTGATTGGTGTTGTAACAATCGATATGTACCTGAAATAAACCCACCCAATCACGGAACACAGATGGCGCTACATTGTTTTGACTTTCAGCTGGTCTCGGAAACTTTCCGCGAAATATGCATGCCCCTAGTAATCAGTTGAGTCAAGATAATTTCGCGGCTTCATTTCACTTCAAGCTGGACTCGACTATCCTTGGCATCGTAAAACTTTTATAGAGTGATCATTGGTCGATAAAATAGTCACGTCCTGTGGTGGTTTACACGTGATTGTAATTGATAAACCAATTTTCTCGTAGGCGATAACTGGCCCCAGTGTCAAGAATGTGTTAAGAGCACTGTAGGCCGATAATCAATGTGAAGTAGATGCATATGTGTTTCAAGTCTACTTTGTTACCCAATGAACTAACGAAACAACCGTGGCTCCAAACTTAGGAGTATGAAGCATTGGAAGTGGATTACAGAACATCTTGGCGCAAAACAATAGCCGCCATCTCAACATAAAACAAAAATCAGCAACACGTACTAAAGTGGGATTTCGCATGAGATTCTACTCCCGAGTACTCCACAAGTAACACGAATTTTTTTTTGTTCTTTTAAATAAAATAATTGGGAAACCAGTTGCCAAAATGTTTTTTTGTAATACCACAATGAAAATATTGTAAATTTTAACAACACATTGCTATTTTTTTTTTCATACATCAAATACGATTTTAGAAACAATACTTTCTATTAATTGTCGCGCTTATGAAAATTGTTGGATAATTTTAAATTTTTAAATCATGTTTCATCCATGCATACATTTTCAAAACCATGGAAAATATAATCGTATATTCAACAAAGGTATTTTGGGAACGTTTTACAAACAAATTTAACTTATGTAGGTAGGCCTACTGTGACAACATAAAATATAAATATCCGGGAAAGAATCCGAACCCAGAATTACTGCAAGTATTTTTTTGTAGCTATAGTGTTGCTTTCAAAGTACAAATTTATATAAAGCTGTGATTTTAAGTAATTATTTCCATTCCATTCACAAAAAAAAAGTTTGCGTTTACGCGCGTTAGAAGTTATTTATAGAAAAAATAAATTAATAAACTTAAAACATAATACACTAAAAACATTTAATAAACGCATTTTATATCATAAAAATTCACAATAAATAAATGTTTTTTTATTGTATGGACCAGTATTCAATATCAATCACTGGAGAATTATATTTAAAATCACATCAATAATTTTTATTTGTTTATGTAGACTTTAATCATCCTGTGAAAATTTCGTTGCATGCTGTGCGCGCACCGTATAAATTTACTCTCATTATTTTTATTCATAACGCGCCTAAGGAAGTAAAACTTTAAAAATGAAAATGTTTCCCAGCGCACAGCTGAGTTGCTGGTACGAAACAACCCCTGGCCTCTGGAACACTCAACGAGCTTGCCAACTTAACAAAAGAGTTGGAGTGTCTGCATTGCATTGTGTCGTAGCCGCATCGTCCCCGCGTGCTGGGAGGGTGGGGGGGGGGGGATGTGTTGTGTCTGGCGTGACGTCAGAATAAATCAGACCAGCTGATCCCCGCTAAAGCCACGGAAAGCGCGGGGAAAATTGAACAGGGAAGTGGGAAATTTTTGTTTTATTCAACGCGACCGCTGACGTGAGGGTAAGGGTACACCCGAGGCACGGAATATCACAGCATACAGAGGCAAAACCACTGAGGGCATGCTAAGAAAAAAAATTATACGTACAGGCCTACGTATCTACGCGCGTTACAAGTTATCCTTCTTTGTAGCTTACTTTTTGTCATGGGGCAATATCAATATCATAAGTCCCTCTCAATTTCCATAGCATAAAGGTACATAGTAATTATTTTATATCATAATTGTTTTAATCTATAGTGTTGTTTTAAATAAAGCGCTAATTTAACATCAAAAGGAAGAGAGAACACAGCGTTCGTCATACTGAAGTAAACCAACAAAGGGCTAAATCATCGACGCCATGTTCCTTCATAGATTTTTCTAGGCTGGTAAAAACACTGTAGCGCCGTCTGTGTTTCGTGATTGGGTGAGTTTCTCCCAGGTACATGTCGAATGTTACAACACCAATCACAATAATTCAGTGTGGAAATATAAACGCGTCCTGAGTGGCTCGGTGAAATAATGCAACGACTTCTCTCGCAGGCGGCCGCCAATCACAAGGAAGAAACCACAGGTGCGGGTATACCTTGTTGCAGTCTAGTAAGTGTGCAGAATGTTTCTCGAAAAATGCCTGCCCCTAGCTATTGGCTCACACCGCCGTGGTTCAAGTGTCTGGTGGGGTCGCGCGATCACTAGGGACTGGAAAAATTCGTGGGTTCAATGACCTGCCGGATGAACTCCATAGTTCTACGTACACTCGGTCAAATGTCACCCACTAATTGGCTGCTGTCTTGTGAGACGTCCCAACGTAGCAGCCTGTGATTCGATACAGCTTTGGTCGGGCGTTTCTCATTGGCCCAGAGACATCCAGGTGAGTTGTGAGCCAATAACTAGAGACCTGCAAAATTTGCGGATTCATTGACCTCTAGGATAGACTCCACATTCCTTTAAATCTTGCGGAAATGACACCTGTTCATTGGCTACTGACGCGTGAGACGTCTCAACTAGGCTGTCCATAATTCGGCACTTTCTTGGTTTAGTGTTTTCTTTTGGCTCACAGTTCCCCGGATAAAATGTGGGCCAATCGCAGAAGCGGTACGGAGGTATAGTTGTTTTGATGCTAGCCTATCACAAAATGAATCCGCGAATTTTGCATGTCTCTACCAATAACAGAGGCAGCACTGAGGTATAACTATTTGTATTCTAGCCTATCGCGAAATGAATTTGCGAATTTTTCCGGTCTCTAGTGATCACGTGATCCGCCTCCCGCCAATGCGAGCTGGGTTCGACCCCCGCGCACTGCTTCCCCTCGATGCCTCGACCTGGCCGGTGGTCTCGGGTCTGGCGGGCGAAGGTCCTTGCTTCGTGCACCGACATCTGCCCGGGACAGTCCAGTTCCCTGTGTCACTGAACACTAATGGGTGGCCACACAAGAACCCGAGCTGTCTCAACTTCCGTGGAGTTCCTCCCATGATATCTGAACCTTTTTGAATCGCTGCTGACTGTTTTATGCAAGGAAAAAAAGGGGTCGTCTGTAAAGTCGGTTTACGGACGATAATTTCACGTGATAACGTCATAAGAAAACATTGATGAAAAAGTGCATACTTTTTTAATTTTCTAATATTATTTAGAGTTTTTGCAAATTTAATTTAAATAATTTGTTTAAATATAATCACGAACAATTAGTTATAGAAATAAACTGAAATCAAATCAATGTCAATAAATTGTTAATTTGAAATGACGAAATTGGTCAAATAAATCGAATTTTTTAAATTGCTGCTTTTAAAAAGCCCGCCTTAACCTGTTTGATATTAAAGAAGATTTTCTCGCACGGTGATTGGCCGGTTCTTGCACGCTCGGCTGAGACGGAACGTGACAATGAACGAGTCATGCTTTTTCGTGCGTGCAGCCGGCGTTCATCGATTTATAAGACGTTATCACGTCAAAACATTTATAATAATATAAATATATTTGGTCATTTATATTCATCAGTTGGAAAATATGCAATGTGGAATGGATTTAAAGTTCAAAGTTGTGAGATTTTTGACAGAAATTAGTGGCACAGGTCAATACCAAAATGTTTTGATTAATTGGAAATGCACTATTCATGTCATTATTAAGACCATTCAATCGAGTTTTCGTTGGTTTTCCATCAGAATAAATAAAATATTATCCATAGTATGGTGATATAAAACTTTAAAAACGGTGAGCAAAAAATTTTTTTGCTCGACTATATTTTGCAAAAGATCAACACATTACGTGAACGTTTGGAATACATATATTTAACGTGACTTTGTGTAACTCTCAGGGAAATCATGAGCGTTCTGCTATACAGCAGTTAAATCTCATTGAGTTCTTCTCTCTACCAATCAGAGCCAACAACGAAAAAAATTACATTGCAGACATGAATATAATGTTAAAAAAAATTGTTTGTCTGTAAAGTCGGTTTACGGACGATAGTTTAACGTGACAACGTCATAACAAAACATTGATGAAATTATTGCATAGTTTTATGAATAAAATTGCATCATTTTTATTGAATTATCACTATTTTGTATGGATAAAAAGAAGGAGTGCAATGAAATCTACAATCTAATTGATAAATTTACTTTTATCTGCACTCATTAATTCAAATATGTTTATTACTTTAACGAAGAGATTATTTTATCTATAACTTTTATACATGTTTGCTATTGAACTTCTTCCCATCTGTGTTATTATGTTAAGGATAGGACGATGATAGGAAAAGTAGGAAACGAATGGGAGTGTTTCAAGTTTAATGTGCCTCGAAAAAGTCAATACGATGGTCGTTCCAATCCAGTGGAAGAGAGATAGATGCGGCGCAAGAGTACAATGAGCGTAACGGGACACAGTGTAACGGGAAAATGTGCGTAACGGGACACTTTTTCGTGCGTGCAGCCTGCGTTCATAGATTTATTAGACGTTGTTACGTCAAAAATTCGGGCAAAAATAATTCGGTGATAAATCTTTGTGTTGTGGAATTGAACAAAATGCCCGGACCCAGTGATTCGGCAAGGGACACCTCAGGATTAAAAAGCTCAGAGCAATTGCTTAGTGAAGCAACCTCGAGCAGCCATTACTGAATGAGACCGGGCCATCATCTCCGCTATAGCGGACCCAAGGGACGAATAACAGAACAGGGCCTCGGTCAACCCAGAGTCCTAGCCGAGAGAATCAGGCGGCGGGATGCAACCCACAACATCCATGTGTGAAGCTGGATGCGTCAGGTTTTAAGGGGTCTACCTAAGCAGCATTATTAGAAATACATAGAGACCTGTCAAATTCGTGGATTCATTTCGCGATAGGATATAGTCCAAATACTTTTGACACTATTTTGCTTCAGTGATTGGGCCACAGTTTATCTGAAGGACTCTGGTCCAATGAAAAATCTTTAACAGAAGAATTAGCGAATCACGATCATTCCAGTCAACAGGTGTCACGAGTCGGTAACCAATCAGCAGCTGTAATTTGCACGAGTGCATAGACGATCATGGAGTCTATCCTTTAGGGATGTGAAATCGCGAATTTTACAGGTCTCTAGAAATACCGTGCGTCCATAGAAAAAAGGGCCCAGTTATAAATTTTAAAAGTATCAAATGTAAGCGTTGTGGAGTTTCGGTTCAAAGTCACAATTAAAGAGTGACTCAAACAGTTTCAGATAAGCGCATGCGCGAGTACTGCTTTGTTGTTTTCTCGCCTGCAGCGCCACCTAAGCAAAATGACGACTCCTGAGCGTAAACCGTTTTGTGTTCTGCAACTTGCTACGAGTGAATCTGCAATTTCAGTTCCACGTGCGTTTCTTTTAATGTTTAATTGTGATCCCCCGTGTGGCAAAAACATCCGTCTATGGTATAGACAAATCGAATCGACCGGATGTGTTTGTAAAGGAAATAGCACGGGACTGACATAACGCCATTGGTGATTTATAAAAGATGGTGTCTACGTTCCGCCGCTACGTAATGATTTGCCAGTTGAGACACAGAACTGAAGAGGCTATTGCTCACATTACTGTGGACTTGTTAACATAACGTGTGAAGAATTGGACTTTAGGTTCGATGTGTGCCGTATAACTAGAGACCCGGAAAATTCGCGGGTTCAATGACCTCCAGGATAGACTCCAATATCCTCTACACACTCGTGCCAATGCCAACTGTTCATTGGCTGCTAACTTGTGAGTCGTCTCGACTTGGTGGCCTGTGATTCGACACTTCTATGAGTGAGGGTGTCTAATTGGCCCTCAGTCCTCCAGATTAACAGTGAACCAATGACAGAAGCAGCACTAAGGTATAATTATTTGAATTTTAGCAGAACACGAAATGAACCCGTGAATTTTCCGGGTCTCTACGTATAACTAAAGGTGCCCATATTGAACATTTGTAAGTAAAACTATGTTAAGTTATTTTCAATTTGATAAATGATGTGTTGTAATTAGTCTAAATTAAACTGTTATAATATACCATTGAAACTGAGACATTCTTTTATTGAAAAAATGTATTAACCAGTGTGTGGTCATAGTTTTAAAAATTAGTGAGTGTACCTTATCCTAAGTTTTGTAGAATTTAATTTTGAAGGGAATTAGTTATAGTAATCTGGGGAATTTTTGTGAGTATATTTTATCTGTGTGGCTGGCCTGTCCTGCAACCGATCAGGAATTTATATTTATGTTTGAAATATTGACTTTATTACTACAGCACGAGAAACGACTGAACACGACCAGCCAATCAGGGGCCAGGGACGAGCTAGCTAGGTGTTAGCACCAACCAATGAAAGATCTCCCGAATCGGGGAGTGGCCAATCAGACGCTATAGGCATTCACCACAAGTTCCGCAGCAGCCAATGAACGACGGGGAACTCCTGGTTTAGAGGATGTTCGCAAGTTCGCTTCTGTGTAGTAACTTATTCCATATCATTAGACGGCCTGCCAGTTTCGGAGAGCGCTTACATCAAAGAGGTGACTCCGACTGTTCACTTCTGACTTATAACTTATTCATTCTGTGACAGCGGCAAGTCTCCTCTAATAAGTGACACGGGCATGTCTCGTATGTACAGCTCGTCTGTAGAAGCTATAACCACGTTTGAAATAATATTAAGATTATTAATCGCTCTCCTAACCTAACTTTAGAACTGCATGTTTTTAAAGCTCTTCCAAGTTTTCATCTCAGAAGCAAAAGTTTTTAATTACTTTAAGTACTTATACATTTTAATGTTGTGTTTTATTGTGACCACTTAAATGTGCTTGGTTTCCTTAAGGAACAAAACAGTGATTATTAGCGTAGTAAGCTAATAACTAGAGACCATAAAAATTCGCTGATTCATCTCGCATTATGCTTGAATCCAAAGATACACCTTCATAATGCTTCTGTGATAGGCTCACAGTTTATCTGAAGGACTTTTAACCAATGAAAAACCTTCAACTAAAGAAGTATCGAATCGGAAGCATCCCTGTTGACAGGTCTCACAAGTCAATAGCCAATGAATATGCAGCATTTTCCCGCGTATGTAGACGATCGTGGAGTCTATCCTAGAGGTCATTAGAACCACGGATTTTCCCAGTATTTTCATAGTTCTAAATAAACGCTTGAATATTCGTTAAAAGGCACATGATATTGTAAATTTGGACATGTGACCAGAATATACGAAAACCGCCTTTAAATAAAAAAGCGAGTGGCTTTTATTTGGCGTTTATTCTATAGCTTTGGACGGAATGTCAGTTTACTAGCTAACGTAATAAAGACGTTTCACAGACCACTCCGTGCACACCATATATAAACACTATATTGTTTTGTGTAATAGCTGACAATAGTTCCTCATTTGACCTGATGATTTTAAGTTCATTAACGTCAACTATGAGCGACCGTAGTTTTCGTGCAAACACAATTAACGAGGGTCAAAAGGAAAATAAATTAATCATGGACTTTACAAAGTGCAACAGTGGTTTGCATCAGATCTGGTAGCGTGACACACATAATACTATAATTTAGTATATACATTATAAATTCAAATGTTAAAACTACTAAAGAGCCTTCAGCAACCAAACATATATTGAAATCTTAAATAAATAAAACACTGGCTTACACACGCTAATATTATTATTTGCATAGCCACTTATATAAAATTGCAAATAAACAGAGCCCAAAGTGAAAGAAATAAGTATTAAAATAAACTGATAAACAAAGATGTATATTTGTAAATAACTATTTATTAACAAAAAAGTTACCAAAATTTAATTTCAATAGTCACAAAATATTTTTAACACACACGTAGATAATTTTAACATAAATCTCATCGTTAAATATCTACAAAAGCGCTGGTTATTATTTGAAGACAGTACAGATTGCAAAGGTTTGTGCACCTTAATGTCTCCTGTCATTTGATCACGAGGTATTCGACACGCCTTGAAGGAACAGAAGCCAATGAAAAAACACCTAAAATACAGCACACCAAATCCGTCAAATGTTTTTGCAGCCAGTGAACACGTGATATCGACTTGATTCTGCACACGTTTGTGGAGCCTAGCCTGGAACCGAAAAATAACGTGTAATTTTTAGGTCTCTTGTTACTTACCAATTTTTTCCCCTACCAATCTCTTCATGTACCCATGAAATGAAGAGGACATCTGGCGCAGAAACATTCGTTCTTATGTTACAATAACTTCTATCAATTCGTGCCAGGATAATGTAGAAGTAGGGGCAGGTATTTTTCGCGAATAAATTTGATCGCTCGGTAGAATGCAAAAAGTTAAGTCCGCGTTAGCGATTGTTTCCTTGTGATTGGCTGCCGCCTGCGAGAGAAGCCATCGCCCTGTTTGGCCGGGCCAGTCAGAACGTGTTGGCTTCCGCAATGAACGACTGTGGTTTGTGGGTCGACAGTAAACACGCAACGGAAATAAACTAAATCAACCACGGAACACAGACGATGCTACAGTGTTTTAGCCGAAAAAGTGGTCTAGAAATATTTTCGCGAAAATTACATCTCCGTACGTAGGAGCCATCGCTAGAGTCACGATCATTTCGCAGATAAACTTTACTCTAGGAATGACTCAACTTGCCTATACATAAGAAGCCTTTCCACAGTGTTCATTGGTCGATAACAATGCACACCCACTGGAGGGTTACACGTGATCGTTGGAAACCAGAAAAATCGCGGGTTCAATGACCTCCAGGATGGAATCCACGATCCTCTGCACACTCGGTCAAGTATCACTTGTTCATTGGCTACTGACTTTTGAGACGTCTCAACTGGGTAACTCGTGATTCGATGATTATTTTATTGAGGGTCTCTAATTGGCCAATCTTCCTCCAGATTACCAGTGAACCAATATGAGAAGAAGCACATACAATTAATTATTTAAATTTTATCATATCACGAAATGAATCCACTAATTTTTCCGGTCTCTATAAGAAGAGTCCTGGAAATTTCGCGGATTCCTCTGGCCTCAGGATAGAATTCAAAGTTATATGTGTGCTCGACCCATGTTTACTTTCCCATTGGTTGATTTATTAGCGAGAACATTTTTATCCTTGTTATTTGGCACTACCTGATTCGCTTACTTCTCTCCTAGCTGGACATCGTTGGCTCACGGTCGTAAAGGGGCGTGTCCAGATAACTGCGGTCCAATCATGAACACAGTGCGACAGTGTGGAGGTTTGCATTCTAGCTTGCGACTAAATGAATGTGCGAAAATTCCGTGGCTCTATCTATAAGTTAGGCAATGCACATATGGTCTCGCTCTGACAGTGTATGAGAATGAGTGGAAAATCATTGTGCTCCACTTCCTATTGAACATTTTGAAAACGTACTGTTTTAGGCTTTCTTAATAACTAGAGAAATGTTTAATGTCATACACCTCATCATTTAGGATAGTCGGAGAGTTTAACTTAGGTTGCTAGTCATGTGAATTTTATGTCTACCAAACCGAAAACAAGTCTGGTTTTCACAAACACAAAAACTAACATAAAGGCAAATTGTTCTTTTAAATTAGAATATTAACTTACCATTTAACTACACCAGAATATTTTTTGAAGTGAAGTCACAATCTACATGCGTTTTGCAGTGAATTGGTTTTTGCATAAATAAATACATATTATTACATCGTTTGCGTTTACGTTTACTACTAAGTCACGCAGCAATAACATATGTGTAATGTTATTATATACAAAGTGGCAACACGAAGCACTTTTTTTTTAAATCAAATTATGTTTGCGCTGTTCAGTGTTAGCTTGGCTTAAGCTAACAACTGGCCGCTGTGCATGGTAATGCAGTGTCGACTCTCAGCTTGAACACAGAGTCCGCTCTTTGCTGTCGGCGTGGCAGGGAAAACAACAACCATAAACGATCCATGCTTGAGTGGACAGTGTATCCGCTACTTGTTTGCCGAGATTGGTCTGTCGCTTGCTGTCCCCATTCGATCCCATTGTATGCGTACTGCAATTCGTGAACAAGCGACAAATATCATTCTAACGAAAAAAAACCAAGTTTTTTCTATTAATCGCTGTTATTATGTTGCTCTAAACTATGAAGAATTATTTCCAGGAAATATGTGCACCAAATATGCAGCTATGTACAGATAAATATTTCAAGGAACGACTATGTGTAACAATTATTAATAGAGACCTGCAAAATTCGCGGATTCATTCGGTGATAGGCTAGAATTCAAACACAAATATCTCATAGATAATTTTGCTATTGGCTTACTGTTCATCTGAACGAATCTCAACCACTTATAAACCCTCAACCAAAGAAGGATCGAATCACAGACAAACCAGCTGAGACGACTTACAAGTCGGCAGCCAATGAACTTGCGTTATTTGCCCGAGTGTACAGGGGTATGTGCAGTCTATCCTGAAGGCCATCGAAACCGCGAATTTTGCAGGTCTCTAATTATTAATCATCAATTTAGGTGTTAAAAATAAAGGACGGATTCTTTCGTCTCGTTTTTACTGAAACCAAAACCGTAGTAAATGTTTGAGCCAGTAATTACAATAAAAATATAAACTGAAGAGTAAAAGTAATTTCCTAAGAACCATAGAAAATATGAGTTTGTGAATTCAATAGAGTAGCATTTGTTTAAACATGTCTGCAGTTTTAACGATCAATTACCTTATTATAATTTCTGTATAAAGAAACAATACAGAACTTCGTGATTGGCGGGCCATGAAATTTTTTTTGTGTTAAATTGAGTGTTGACGAGTTGGGAATACATTATTTTGTTCTTGAAATATTTCAAACGGATTATTGTAGAATCCTACGCTAAACTAATAAGGTGAGTGAACTAGTTAGTTATAAGGTGCCTAAGGCACTTGAATCGAATACACTTGAAATATTTATTTAAAAATTGAATTTCGTTTAATATTGAGAAAATGAAAATTATTTCTTATATATATGTAATGATAATAAAAAATAAAACAAAAATGAATTTTAATGAAGAACCTCTTTAAAAACAACATTGCGTGTTAATAATATCTAATCATTCAACAATCTTCCTTGTTGTGCATTCGATTCAATAAACACCCGGATGGCAGCCATATTGGCAGTGCGATTCGTATGAAGGCGCTAAAATGAATAGAGTTTGCAACAACATTAGCATGCTACAGTTCAAATATGCACGACCTTCGCATTTCTTCAAGTGTGTTTTCGCATTATCTTTTAATCTGGTAAACGGCTTATGTAATTTCTCACAGCGAAACATTTTGCGAGAAGGATTCAAGCACATTTTCTATTCTCGGGTCAACGAGCATTACTGTTGTTCAAGAACATGTTTTCTTGGTGGTGACGTTGATGCTCGGAGAAATCGATGCGCCTCCAGTAGCCATCTACGATAGTTCCACCGTAGTCGAACAAGACGATTAATATATACAACGTTTGCATATCATAATTAGAGACCGGAAAAATTCGCGGGTTCAATGACCTGTAGGATGAACTCCATAGTTCTACGTACACTCGGTCAAATTCTACCCACTCATTTGCTGCTGTCTTGTGAGACGTCCCAACGTAGCAGCCTGTGATTCGATAAAGCTTTGGTCGGGCGTTTCTCATTGGCCCAGAGTCACCCAGGTGAGTTTTGAGCCAATGGCAGAGGCAGCACTGAGGTATAACTATTTGTATTTTAGCCTATCGCGAAATGAATTCGCGAATTTTTCCGGTCTCTAATCATAATAAATTTCATAATACGCTTAGTATATACTTGTTACAAATATGCGTATGCATCAAAAGTATACAGATATGCTAAGCTTATTATAATTTTAAATATGCAATCATAAGTCTAAATGTATTCACTGAGCTTGATTTTGCAAAAATTCTGTTGGTTTTCTCCGTGTGCTCCTGATTCCACCTCATAATATTTTGTTGGATATCTCCGTGTTCTTCTAGTTATTCCTGTCGAGTCTTCTGCTCGTGTTCTCCTTGTGCTCCTGGTTATTTCGGAGTAAACAATCGCTGCATGATTTTTATATGAGATGTACAATTGTATTCGGATTCCTGTTATCAAATTAAAATAATATTTCAATTAGTTGGAATTCAAACAAAATAATGCAATACCCAGTCAATTTTTATGCCATTCAGTAGCAGAGAAAACACTATCAAAAAAGACGATTTACATTCCCCTTGAGGTCTAGCGAAGACTTCCTTCTGCTGCAACAGTAAGAGAGCAATAATATGGCCGCTATGACGTCATACTGACTGGCGTAACATATGTCTTGGAATTAGTGACGGTGGTTAGTCTGCTGGTAGCCTCCGTGGAAGAGGGATTTTTTTGCCCTCACCGGTTTAGAACTGAGGACTGCATGTGTAAGGGTTTTGTTTAATTAAAGCTTTATTAAGTGAGTTTTTAATATATATTAAAATTTTTACCGAATTTATACACTAATAATAAATAATTTTAAAGATGGCGGACGTAATGTCATAATACAAATGGCGGCCATTAAATTATCCTAATGGTTAAGGTCATGACTTCAGTGGCTTAGGACGGCTTATTTTTAGAAGACATAAGCTGTTTTTGGGACATTTTAAGCCACGAGCATTTTTTTAGGAATAAAATGGATAATTTTTACCTGAAATGAGAAACTTTCCCTTGAATAAGGAATATTTTCAGATTTTTAAATATTTTATGGCAATTTTCTTTACCTAAATTCCAGGAAATTTTCATTTTAAAGAATTGTTGGCAAATTTGGAGTCTTTTTTTGGTAGTTTATAGAAAATTATAAAGGTCAAGGTCAAAGGTCAGAGGACGCTGGTCGGCTCCACGCTCCACGCACTGGAACCTGGGCCAGGAGGAACCAACATATACTACTACTTACAGTTGTTAACGGTCACTGAAGATGGCAAGCGGAAACTTCGGGCACATCGTCATATTCTCAGGTGTGGTCTCAGGGAGAAGGAAGAAGTTCCGAAAGCGATACTTTTCTGCTCGTCGTGACGTATCTGCGACAGGGTTTCGCTTCAGCCTCAGTTTCGACGGAGCTCTCCTGAGCTGCGTCCGACCCAGCACTTCCTGAGCAGGCATCAGACGCTGCTGGAGGACCTGAGCAGGCATCAGACGCTGCTGGAGGACCTGAGCAGGCATCAGACGCTGCTGGAGAACCTGAGCAGGCATCAGACGCTGCTGGAGGACCTGAGCAGGCATCAGACGCTGCTGGAGGACCTGAGGAGGCATCAGACGCTGCTGGAGGACCTGAGCAGGCATCAGACGCTGCTGGAGGACCTGAGCAGGCATCAGACGCTGCTGGAGGACCTGAGCAGGCATCAGACGCTGCTGGAGGACCTGAGCAGGCATCAGACGCTGCTGGAGGACCTGAGGAGGCATCAGATGCTGCTGGAGGACCTGAGCAGGCATCAGACGCTGCTGGAGGACCTGAGCAGGCATCAGACGCTGCTGGAGGACCTGAGCAGGCATCAGACGCTGCTGGAGAACCTGAGCAGGCATCAGACGCTGCTGGAGGACCTGAGCAGGCATCAGACGCTGCTGGAGGACCTGAGAAGGCATCAGACGCTGCTGGAGGACCTGAGCAGGCATCAGACGCTGCTGGAGGACCTGAGCAGGCATCAGACGCTGCTGGAGGACCTGAGCAGGCATCAGACGCTGCTGGAGGACCTGAGCAGGTATCAGACGCTGCTGGAGGACCTGAGCAGGCATCAGACGCTGCTGGAGGACCTGAGCAGGCATCAGACGCTGCTGGAGGACCTGAGCAGGCATCAGACGCTGCTGGAGGACCTGAGCAGGCATCAGACGCTGCTGGAGGACCTGAGCAGGTATCAGACGCTGCTGGAGGACCTGAGCAGGCATCAGACGCTGCTGGAGGACCTGAGCAGGCATCAGACGCTGCTGGAGGACCTGAGCAGGCATCAGACGCTGCTGGAGGACCTGAGCAGGCATCAGACGCTGCTGGAGGACCTGAGCAGGCATCAGACGCTGCTGGAGGACCTGAGCAGGCATCAGACGCTGCTGGAGGACCTGAGAAGGCATCAGACGCTGCTGGAGGACCTGAGCAGGCATCAGACGCTGCTGGAGGACCTGAGCAGGCATCAGACGCTGCTGGAGGACCTGAGCAGGCATCAGACGCTGCTGGAGGACCTGAGCAGGCATCAGACGCTGCTGGAGGACCTGAGCAGGCATCAGACGCTGCTGGAGGACCTGAGCAGGCATCAGACGCTGCTGGAGGACCTGAGCAGGCATCAGACGCTGCTGGAGGACCTGAGCAGGTATCAGACGCTGCTGGAGGACCGGGGCAGGCATCAGACGCTGCTGGAGGACCTGAGCAGGCATCAGACGCTGCTGGAGGACCGGGGCAGGCATCAGACGCTGCTGGAGGACCGCACCTGGGCTTCGCGACTTGCTTTGAAGTGCGCCCAACTAGCTCGCGAGGAGAGGCGATAACCCTGTCTCCACTCACCCCTGGACTGCCGCAACCCTCACGCGTCGAAGATACCAGTCAGGAGGAGACCCAAATTGGCAGAGGGACAAGACAAATTCCTTGCATTCATTCACCTACAGTCAATTATCCATACTCACAGTAAAACTATTCGAGGCAAAAGTCTGTACATTGGATGGAATGGAAATGACTAATTTCATTATCTATAACTTAAAAATATAGTTTTTAAATTTTTTGTCTATTTTCTGTTTCTTCCAGCATCAGTCGAAAACTAATTGACGTATTTTTATGAAAATATTTGATTACAATGGATTTTGGCTAACTTAAAAACTAAGCTATACATTTTAACAGAATTCCATTCTTAAGGGGATGAAAAAAAATAGTAAATTAGTTTTTAAGATAATTAAATATACCTTTAAAATAAAGTCCAATTTTTCCCACACATTGATTAACAAGGCCGGAGTAACGGAAGTAATAGCCTCTTCATATCTTTGTCTCAACTCTGGCAGATCATTAGATAGAGTCGGAAAGTAGAGACGATATTTTATAAAGCCCCAATAGGAAAAAAAATGTCGCATGGCTTTACGTCAGGTGAACGTGGAGGCTAGCGAATAAAGAGCTCTGTCGTCTCGACCATTACGACCAATCCAACGGTCAGGGACTCTGACTTCAAACCACTCTCGTATAAAGAGATTCCAATGGGGAGGGACCTCACCCTGTTCCCAAATAAAGTTTACAGGCACATCCTCTATTAATTGGGAAATAGCCATTATTTCAACATAGGTGGCGCTGTAAGAGAGAAAACAACAAAGAAGTACTCGTGCATAGGTTTATTTAAAACTCTTTTTGTTACTCTTTAATTGAGACCTTGAACCAACACACTACAGCGCTTTCAGTTGATACTATTAAAATGTATAACTTGTGCATTCTTTTATGGACATACTGTATCATTTGCGAACTGTAAATCATCACGCAAGTGGTCATAAGTAGCAGCAGTTGTGAGGATTTTACACTGTCATTAGTCACTAAGTAATTAGCTTCGGCAAATATTCGAAAGGAAACGCGAAATGCAAGAAATATGTATTGATACGTTTACAGATATGAGACTTAAATAATAGAAGCGACAAAGAATTGAAATAAGCATCATAGCGTTGAGAACTACCCTAAAATATAATTATGTAGTATTACACTAAATGTATTCGGCAGCAGTGTCTGCACTTATGTTGGTATAATTTTACACCTACATGTGTTGGTGTATTTTTACTCTTCTGCGGAAGTAAAAATACTGTCAAAAGCGTAAAAGTACAATTGCTTTTGTTTGGTAAATATGTCATAGCTGTTGGTTTAATTTTACACTGTGATGTACAAATTTAAAAACGCATTCATTTGTATATTTACCACTGCTATCGGTTAATTTTAATGTATTGTTGAGTAAATTTACATTAAAAATAAAGATTATAATTTCGGCAAGTTAATTTTTTTTTTCATTTTTGTAGCTTATAATGAACAATGTGTACTTAAGAACGATTTTCAATGTTATCACTTTTATTTGTTCAAGTAAACACTTTTAATACACTGATAGAATTAGCGGAGTGTTGAACTAACACGTTATAGTTGTAATTTCAGCGTGCTAACAATTTTACCATTGTGCACACTAATTAATCCACAAGTAATGTGAATGATTTTTTCAGTATAGATTGCAAAATACATTATTTGTTTATAGTTCATCGGTAATAGAAAATTTTCAATGACAAATATTGTGCACTTTACAATGACCTACAAGTATGTGTGTGCCTACAAGTACAGTTAATTGATTAATTTAACAGTATTTATATGTGTAGTTCAATCTATATATTCAAATATGCAATTCAAAATGTTTGTTATTGTAATAAAATTGAAAAATTCGTGTATTTGTTTTACTGAATTCGTAGAACTTTCTAGAAATATTAGTGTAAAATTAGACAATTTGTACAAATTTTTTTTAAATAACATGACAAAAATTTTAAATTTATAAGCTTTTGGATATGTAGATTTACGAGTTTTTTTACAGCATAGCTCTAAAATCACTCACATGGTCGAGGTTAAAATTCATGAGCTACAGGGTTCGAACATACGAGAAACCATAGCTGTACATGCAATTTACCGGGATATAATGAAACCGTGACTTTGGTATGCAAGCATTTCATTCTCGAAAACCTTCATCTGCAAATTGAATATGGTATAAAACATTTAAATTTAAGTTTTTACAAATATACTCAATTCTATATTATTATATTTTAAAGGAACATTAAATTCGAAAAGAATAACAATAATCTATATAAAGCCCAATAATTTCGGTTTCTCTGATATATTGTGTAACTAAAACCTGATTTCGGTAGGCCTGAGCATATTTTTATCCATCATTTTTTTTTTTAAATGTAAAACAAGAAATTTTCTCAGGCTTAAAGGAAATGTCTCCAAACATTCACAGTTTCACTCTATTGCTACATCAAAGAGATTATTTTGAAATTATTAAAGTTGCATTAGCACTGGCAGACAGACGCGAAATGGAAACTAAATTCACAGACGCAAAAAGGAGATTAAATTCTCAGAAGCCAAAATGCAATTAAAATTGAAAATCCTTTAAAAAACTGCTCAGTTAAGGAGTTGTGCAGATATTGACGTGTCTTCACACAGGGACTGAAAAAGGACAAAGGAAAAAAAAGCTCCTTATCTCATTAGGCAGTTCTTGGTTGAAAAGGAATTTTTTAAGTTCCAGACTGATTTAAACGAACCACTCTTTATAAGTAACCTATAAAATTTAATTTATTTTATGATGTCAAGTTATAATTTAAAGTTTGTAATATTTAAAACCCAGTATTTTTGCTCTTTAGCAATTGTGGCATTTTTATTTCGTCGCGGATTACATATGATTTGGTGATAAGTACAAATGTTGCTAATTTTTAATTAATGTCTCGTGGTCTGAACAATTTCCTTTTACATATGACTAGAGACCCGTGAAATTCGCGGGTTCAATGACCTCCAGGATAGACTCCAATATCCTCTACACACTCGGGCAAATGCCAACTGTTCATTGGCTGCTGACTTGTGAGTCGTCTCGACTGGGTGGCCTGTGATTCGACACTTCTATGAGTGAGGGTCTCTAATTGGCCCTCAGTCCTCCAGATTAACAGTGAACCAATGACAGAAGCAACACTAAGATATAATTATTTGAATTTTAGCATAACACGAAATGAACCCGCGAATTTCACGGGTCTCTACATATGACTAGAGACCTGTAAAATTCGCGATTTCAAATCCCTAAAGGATAGACTCCATGATCCTGTATGCACTCGTGCAAATTACATCTGCTGTTTGGTTACCGACTCGTAACACCTGTTGACTGGAATGATCGTGATTCACTAATTCTTCTGTTAAAGATTTTTCATTGGCCCAGAGTCCTTCAGATAAACTGTGGCCCAATCACTGAAGCAAAACAATGTCAAAAGTATTTGGACTCTATCCTATCGCGAAATGAATCCGCGAATTTTACAGGTCTCTACATATGACCCATGATAGTTTGATTTAGGCTTATAAAAATAATTATTTTAGTTTGTATACAAACAATAACGCAAATTTAGCACGTTTATACACCATTGCCATTGTTAATCTTACCGCCGATAAAAATATAAACATGAAATCAGTTAGTACTAACACACTCTGCAGTTCACATGATAAAAAAAAACCAAATAAGGTGTTACCAGTTTAAATATTATGCATTAAAATCGCACGTTTTAAAAACAATTATTTTCTATGTTAATTTAGTAGAAAGTTTGACCAGAAGCACTTGTGAATCTTAACGGCCGGGAGAAATAAGTGTATTATAGAACATCTATGATTATTATGAAAAAAGCAGCGTCACATTAATAATAATTCTTCAAAGTATTTTATTGTTAGATGAACGGATATTGCGTGTAATCATTCGCAAGCTAGAATGCAAATCTTCATAATCATGCACTGTGTTCATGAATGGACTGCAGTTATTTGGACACGACCGTGAGCAGACGATGTTCTTACCAGGAGAGAGGAAAGCGAATCAGTTAGCGTCAGTTAAAAGAGAGCAAAAAGGTTCTCGATAGGTAGAGACTGGAAAAATTCGCGGATTCATTTCGTGATAGGCTGAAATACAAACATGTGTACAATTCTGCTGGTTCTGCTATTGGCTCGCAGTTTAACTGGAGCTCTCTGGGTCAATAAGAGACTATCGACCAAAGAAGCGTCGAATCACAAGCTACCCAGTGGAGACGCCTCACAAGTTAGCACCCAATGAACACGCGTGTTTACTTGAGAAATGCAGAGGATAATGGAGGCTAGTAGGTGTATTTGGTAGGTATGGGGACACCGGCTCACGGCTGGGGATCCGGGGATCCGCAGCGGCCATCTTGGATTACGTCACTTCCGGCGGCCATTTGGATTAAGTCACTTCCGGCGGACATCTTGTATTACGTCACTTCCGGCGGCCATCTTGGATTTGACATTGACCTTTGGCCCCGGCGGCCATTTTGTTTTTATTAACCATTTTGTTTTCTAGAACATCCCGACATTTCGAGTTTCATCCGCCATCTTGAAAATCTTTATTTATTATCCGATTTTAATGAAAAAAATTTAAATTTATAAAAAATTAAATAATCAAAATTTTAAAATAAAATTTAAAAATATATTTTTAATTAAATTTTAATTAAAAAACCTATGCATCGAGTACCCCACTCCTCTACATTACGAATACACCATCTAGCCCCCCACTCCTCTGTTACAATGACATCGTCATCGAACACTCCACTCATACCTGTTACAATTTTTCGTTACACCGCTTTCTTTAAAAAAATTTATTATCAAAATAAAAAATATATACCATCGTTGTCTGCGGAGGCAGCCATCTTATTTAGTGGAGACCGCCATCATGATTTCATCTGATGGATGTTATCATCGGGTGTAGGTTTCTAAAGTACGTTAGTGTATGTAAGGTCGAGTTTCAATTCTCTACCAACATTATTATGATCCTTATAGACAAAAATCTACAAAAATCCACAAAAAACCACAAAATTCCACAAAATCCACAAAAATCCATAAAATCCACAAAAATCCACAGTCATTTCGTTGTTGTAACCACCATTTTTTCTTAAAGTCTTATCACTTATAGGTTTTGACTAAAATATATGTTATCAATACTATCGTTGTGGATGCGATGGTTAAAGTAATGATAATTTAAATAACATTTGTTACTCCATCTTAGCTGACCAGAAATTTTTCAGAGTCCTAACTCACAAGTAATAATCTCTTCTCACTTTTGCGTACTCGTGTTTAAAAGCTGCATGGAAGCCGATATTTTTAATGTCTGCGTATAATATCATTTCACCATTCTGTAATACAAGTATAAGTATCAGTACCTTGTGGGATGTAGGTTCTATATAAAAATAATAAACAATATGAAGGTAAAATTGTATTTATTAAATTAAGAACATATTTTACACAACAAAAATAGAGCAAAAACAGAAACTATACATAAAAATACTGAAACTTTACATCAAAAATGGAAACTGTACAGCAAAAACATAAACTATAAAACAAAAAATGGAAACTGTACAGCAAAAACATAAACTACACAACAAAATGAAAACTATACAACAAAAACAGAAAATAAATACAGCAGAAAAACTATGTCCGGAAAATAAATTATTCGTCGCCTCCAACATATCCGTGGGGGACTGTGCAGATACCATCTTCGCAGATCAGTCGTTTGTCGTCCTCCCACGTGATCGCCAGCTTATTGCTATATTCACTGTATAGTATGTGCTGCCGGGAGCGAATAGCTCTTACACCAGCCCTCCTTGTGCGGTGTTCTTGCAGGGCATCCAGGTAGTCACTGAATGAGATGCGGTTTTTAACCACACATCGCTGGATACCCTTAGCCTTCTTCTCGACCTTACCACCGCACCTGTAAGCGTAGAGTTTGGCTCGTAAGCTTACAAACTCCTCCATCACTTCCCCCCCACATTCATCTTTGAATTTACCAACAACTTTCTTGTTGGTGGGGGAGAAGCAAGGGTGGTCAGGAGGGTAGCAGCTGGTGTCGAACTTCTCCATCAGTGTAGGGTCGGCTTTGAGGTCATGGTAGAAATCATCGGTTTGTATCTCGTATACGAAACTATCGGTGTCCATGTATGCCAGATGAATGTTTTCAGAGTATTTAGGCTTCATGGTATTATAATGAAAGTCGTACATGAGTGTTTTTGAGAGGTCGAGAACGGATAGTCCGGCATAGATCGGCTTATCGAAAATTATTGTTTCATGGTTCAGGTGTACAAGTGTCAAATTTGGTTCGTACATTGTGCGATCCTTGAAGGACGGGCGGCACACTAACTTCTTGAACCTCTTCTCAGAGCACACCAACTCCATTTTGAGCCTACGTCTCTTGTTCTCCATCAATTTTCCGAAGGTGGAGTTCACAGCCAACTTGAAGAACTCCTTCTCGAATTCGTTGGCTGCTGCTTTACGCTTGTTGGTGTTCAGTCGTATATAGGGCTCCAACCATGCCGACTGCTCAAACTGGAGGACTCGGTGTATCTTCGTCACTCTCAGCCCATGCGATACTGCTTGCTGGAGGTTTTTGTAGTGAACGATGTAGTGCTCTTTATTTTCCAGCGTTGTCATCAGCTTTGATTGTTTTGAGCCGGGAGGACATTGATTCACGGGGAGAAACGGAAGGTCTTTGTGACTCTCGTGGAGCTCGTGAGGGTACTCCACGTCACACTCAATTATGTAGCCAGTAGGTGAATTTTCCGGAATAGACATAACATCAACGGATGTATCCGACCATTTGAAATGACGAATTGGAAGCGGCAGAGACATCGCCCACCCGTACAAATTATTTGCATCAATATACTATAGAAATATGGATGGCTTGGAAGCATTATATGCCTCAGGCACATATGAATTATTCGCAACACAATGACGTTTGATGCTTTGTGCTACACCTCCACGAATACTGGCTTCCACAAACATGTACATATCATAATCGGTAAGAAGCTCTAGCTGTACACCTGTGGTTCGAAGCATCGCGTCGAAAGCGAACACAGGACAAGAAATGTAGTGAGACGGGTCTAGACTATATGTCTCCAAACATATGGAACGGAAATTCTCGAATACATCTGCTAGGATCAGGACATCCATCTTTAGGTACAAGTCAGCGTACTCTCCTAAGGTAGCACACTGTCTTTCTCTGAAATCCCAGTATCAGTCAGGATGTTGTAGAATTCATCGATGGGTGGAAGACTCGTATCATCTAGTCGAGCAAAAGAATCCACAAAGTCGTAGGGGAAGACTCCCTTGCGGGTAACCAACTCCAACTCATCAGGAGCGAAAAACTCAGCAGTACTGACAAACTTATCTGCCGGCAAGAACTCAGCGAGCGAAGCAAGACCTCGACTCATAAAACGGAATGTATCAACAAACTGAATGCTGAACTTATCGCATAACTTCTTGGAAAAAGTTATCAGCTTCTCTTCCGAATTAGGAATTATGAAAATATCTTTAGTGTCGTACCCCAACTTCCTGATAATGAAGTTCTGGTCGTACGCCAGGTTGTGGAAGAACACAATCATCTTTTTCGGTCTGCGCCTGAGAAGGTTGCAGTCATTACATGCAGGTCCAATAAATTCGCCGGTGAAGTGATTATGATCACGAACTTTCTTTGCGACCCCTCCAAACTTTCCTCCACAGTAGCAACACACACTTGCTTGCAGAAAAGCAGTATTCTGTGCATGTGTGAGCGGAGTCATAGGAACAGACGTAGAAAAAATTTTCTGTACATCATGTCCGATCTTCACAATGCGAGATATGAACTTATCCTCTGCGTCACAACCGCGATACACTTCAGGCTGTGAAGGAAGTGAAGAAGTGAGGTGTGCTGGAATGACGGAGTTATCTGCTTTCACGTCAATGCAGTAGCTGTACGCTTTATGCTTTTGGTACTGCAGCGTGTATGCTTCATCAGGATTCGGGTGAAATGTATGGATTTTCTCCAGAATAGCTTCAAAGTCGCAATATACCACGATGGGCATCTTATCACTATGATGGAAGTTTTTGAACTTTAGAACAGGTGGCTGGCCGTTATCATCAAGCTGTGGCATTTCCATCCTAACAGCAGCATGCTGTTTGCAGAGCTCACTGTGTTTTGCCAAACACTGAAGACCAGTGAGCCTACTAACCCTATCCCGATCATCATAATGCTTGAAGCATCTTTTACAAACATGAATACGTTGCTCGTGTGTAGTGAGTTGGGACCGAACCAGGGCAGAAAAATTTTTAATGTAGGTGAAATGGGACGAATCGTCATTGACCAAGAGCAGAAGGTCGAAATGATGTTCTTTTTCTTCAGGAGCGACTCGTGCAGGAACAACATTCAGGTTCTCGTCGATACTGTAAATGTTGATGGAGACTCCAGGGTTATGTTTTTCAAACAGCGGTATTTGCCTGATTGGAGTAGGAAATTCGACGTTGTTGAAATTGAATTTATCTTCCAAGTCATGGTAGCGCTGGTTGACACGTTCTGGGTGCTCGCCTTCCACGTACTTCACAAGAATTGACCACTTGAAGCACATGTGATCATCCAGGTTTTGTGGGTTTATCACTGCGAATTTGTCTTTGATGGAAGTAGGTAGTTCGATGTAGAAGCTGGCACGGAGTGGATCAAGCTTGTTGATTCGTAATTGAAGTCGCTTAACGGCCGACAAAGTCCATCCGGACCCCTTCCCCATGTAATCTTCCTCCTCCTTGCAGATCTTGGAGATGGACTCGGCAACTGCTTCTTCCACCTCGTGAACTGCGTAGAGGGGTACATTAATGGTTTTGAAGGCCCTCTTGTCTTCGCTGGCATCCGTAGGTTTTTCGTAGTCGCACTTCAGCATTATGTTAAACTTCAGCGACCCATTCTCTTCAATCTCCTCTATGAGCTGGCTTATTATTTTGTTCTTAATGGAGTTGAGATATCCGCATATATCCTTCTCAGAACTTGAGGTATTTACAGCAACGTACGTCTTCAATTTACCCTTGAAACCTACTTCGGCGGTGATGAAGCCGTGGATATTGGCCAAACCCATGCCGGTCACCACCTTTGTACGATTTGGTTTAGGTGTAACTGCAGGCTTAATTGCTGCCATCCTCTGCTTCTTTGTTGGAGGCGGAGCAGGCCCCTTGCATACCTTAATGTGGTTGCGAAGAGTGTCAGCCCTGGCGAACTCCTTAGCGCAGTTCTCGCAGGAATGCACTATGCGGTTAGGGTTGAGACCACAAGCCGACTTCTCATGCCGTCTGGCATCATTAGCACGGGCGAAGGCCTTGTAGCAGAAACTGCACCGCACGCCTGATGTCGTGGCGACAGCACCGGTACATGATACAAGGTGCTGCTGCATCTTGTCGCTGCGTGCGACCGTCTTCCCGCACAGGTGGCACTGCTGGAAGTCACGATGCTGGTTGTCAGCACACTGTCGCTCGTGCTGGTAGCGGTTGTTGCCTGCCGTGAAGGTAGCAGAACAGAAACGGCATTTCTGAACGGTAGACGTCATCATAGCAATCGGTAGTCCGGTCTCAACGTACGGAACATGCGAAGGAAGCTCGATGTACGGAGAACTATAACAAAAGAATTAACATAATCAATGTAGCTAGATGTTACATGAAAACAAACATAACCTCAAAACTCTAGCCCTCAAGCTTACAAACATAAACGGCCAGCAATGTTACTAAATAAAAAAGTTGCAAACATAACCTCAAAACTCTAGCCCTCAAGCTTTCTAACCTAAACTGATAGCAATGTAACTAAATAAAAAAAAGTTGCAAACATACCCTCAAAACTCTATTCCTCAAGCTTACTAACCTAAACTGTTAGCAATGTTACTAAATAAAAAGTTACAAACATAACCTCAAAGCTACTCCTTCATGTACAATCCTAAAAATGGTAGAATATTTAAAGTACTGATAAAAGTTAAAGCTGAAAAAGTATTCAATCTTAACTAAACATGTTCAAAACTACTCTAATGCACAACCTAAAAATGCTAGAATATTTAAAGTACTGTTGAAAGTTTAAGCTAAACAATTCCTGGTTACCCGCACATAAGTGTACAGAGAAAAAACTAGCTAGCTACAAAAAAAGCTGAGAAACATATCGAAACATGTAGCATACCTCAGAAAATGGTGCAGTGGAGCTGTAGAAGATGATGTAGCGTTGGAGGTAGGAATCGTGGTAGCAGCGAAACTCACACACGAACTAACTCACTCAAACTCTATAAACACACTGAAGCTCCGACCCCTAATACCGGCCTTTTATAGCCTCGGAACTCCTTTTTTTAGCATAGCCAATAGGAATGTGGTATGTGGAGGGGAAGTACCATTGTCTTCGGAAAAACCCAGCATGACTCATACACAGGTCGTGGCAGGTCTATGAGAGGTGTGGAGCAGATACCCTACCACTGGCGAGTCGGGTAAAACCACTAATGACCTAGGTGATTAGAGATTAGGTCGCGAGGCACTGCCTGCATCGTGACTCGTCACTCAGGAATGTCGTCTCGCAGTGCTGAGGGGGGCCGAACAATATACTTGACCGTGCATGTCCTAGCAGGTCCATTAGTCCGCGACTTTGTGCCATCATGAGGTGCTCAGGAATGTCTGAGCCTGCCATAAACAGCTCGTTAACAGTCCAAGCACTCGAGCTGCAGTCATGACGCACTTGTTACAAAGGTCTGCGACTTCGTGGAGTCAAGCTGCGTTCGAGGAACATACAGCTAAATACTCATTATATATGTAAGGAAATAAATAAAAAAATAAATCAGGTAAGTTTAATACATTTATTAAAAGTAAGAACACATTACAAAACTAAAACATTAAAAATTTATTCTACATTTATTATCTCCGACATACTTATTAAAATCTTTTGCATTTCATTGCGTACAATCCGTTGAACTGTATAGAATGTGCTACTATAAAATTCTACAATCCTGCAACAAACTGTATTACTACAAGTAAAATTGGTATTCAAACCACGAAAGAACAAATTTCCAACGTGCGAAAAGTGTACCAGAAAGAAAAAAATACTCGCAAACCTGCTAAAAACAATTTGAAAACTACAAGTACTTTCTTCAAACCATCTCCAAGATCTGCAAGGAGGAGGAAGATTACATGGGGAAGGGGTCCGGATGGACTTTGTCGGCCGTTAAGCGACTTCAACTACGAATCAACAAGCTTGATCCACTCCGTGCCAGCTCCTACATCGAACTACCTACTTCCATCAAAGACAAATTCGCAGTGATAAACCCACAAAACCTGGATGATCACATGTGCTTCAAGTGGTCAATTCTTGTGAAGTACGTGGAAGGCGAGCACCCAGAACGTGTCAACCAGCGCTACCATGACTTGGAAGATAAATTCAATTTCAACAACGTCGAATTTCCTACTCCAATCAGGCAAATACCGCTGTTTGAAAAACATAACCCTGGAGTCTCCATCAACATTTACAGTATCGACGAGAACCTGAAAGTTGTTCCTGCACGAGTCGCTCCTGAAGAAAAAGAACATCATTTCGACCTTCTGCTCTTGGTCAATGACGATTCGTCCCATATCACCTACATTAAAAATTTTTCTGCCATGGTTCGGTCCCAACTCACTACACACGAGCAACGTATTCATGTTTGTAAAAGATGCTTCAAGCATTATGATGATCGGGATAGGGTTAGTGGGCTCACTGGTCTTCAGTGTTTGGCAAAACACAGTGAGCTCTGCAAACAGCATGCTGCTGTTAGGATGGAAATGCCACAGCTTGATGATAATGGCCAGCCACCTATTCTAAAGTTCAAAAACTTCCATCATAGTGATAAGATGCCCATCGTGGTATATTGCGACTTTGAAGCTATTCTGGAGAAAATCCATACATGTCACCCGAATCCTGATGAAGCATACACGCTGCAGTACCAAAAGCATAAAGCGTACAGCTACTGCATTTACGTGAAAGCAGATAACTCCGTCATTCCAGCACACCTCACTTCTTCACTTCCTTCACAGCCTGAAGTGTATTGTGGTTGTTACGCAGAGGATAAATTCATATCTCGCATTGTGGAGATCGGACATGATGTACAGAAAATTTTGTCTACGTCTGTTCCTATGACTCCGCTCACACATGCACAGAATACTGCTTTTCTGCAAGCAAGTGTGTGTTGCTACTGTGGAGGAAAGTTTGGAGGGGTCGCAAAGAAAGTTCGTGATCATAATCACTACACCGGCGAATTTATTGGACCTGCATGTAATGACTGCAACCTTCTCAGGCGCAGACCAAAGAAGTTTTATTGTGTTCTTCCACAACCTGGCGTACGACCAGAACTTCATTATCAGGAAGTTGGGGTACGACACTAAAGATATTTTCATAATTCCTAATTCGGAAGAGAAGCTGATAACTTTTTCCAAGAAGTTATGCGATAAGTTCAGCATTCAGTTTGTTGATACATTCCGTTTTATGAGTCGAGGTCTTGCTTCGCTCGCTGAGTTCTTGCCGGCAGATAAGTTTGTCAGTACTGCTGAGTTTTTCGCTCCTGATGAGTTGGAGTTGGTTACCTGCAAGGGAGTCTTCCCCTTCCGACTTTGTGGATTCTTTTGCTCGACTAGATGATACGAGTCTTCCACCCATCGATGAATTCTACAACAGCCTGACTGATACTGGGATTTCAGAGACAGATTACGCTCACGCAATGATAGTCTGGGACAAGTTTCAGTGTGCTACCTTAGGAGAGTACGCTGACTTGTACCTAAATACGGATGTCCTGATCCTAGCAGATGTATTCGAGAATTTCCGTTCCATATGTTTGGAGACATATAGTCTAGACCCGTCTCACTACATTTCTTGTCCTGGGTTCGCTTTCGACGCGATGCTTCGAACCACAGGTGTACAGCTAGAGCTTCTTACCGATTATGATATGTACATGTTTGTGGAAGCCAGTATTCGTGGAGGTGTAGCACAAAGCATCAAACGTCATTGTGTTGCGAATAATTCATATGTGCCTGAGGCATATGATGCTTCCAAGCCATCCATATTCCTAGAGTATATTGATGCAAATAATTTTTACGGGTGGGCGATGTCTCTGCCGCTTCCAATTCGTCATTTCAAATGGTCGGATACATCCGTTGATGTTATGTCTATTCCGGAAAATTTACCTACTGGCTACATAATTGAGTGTGACGTGGAGTACCCTCACGAGCTCCACGAGAGTCACAAAGACCTTCCGTTTCTTCCCGTGAATCAATGTCCTCCCGGCTCAAAACAATCAAAGCTGATGACAACGCTGGAAAATAAATAGCACTACATCGTTCACTACAAAAACCTCCAGCAAGCAGTATCGCATGGGCTGAGAGTGACGAAGATACACCGAGTCCTCCAGTTTGAGCAGTCGGCATGGTTGGAGCCCTATATACGACTGAACACCAACAAGCGTAAAGCAGCAGCCAACGAATTCGAGAAGGAGTTCTTCAAGTTGGCTGTGAACTCCACCTTCGGAAAATTGATGGAGAACAAGAGACGTAGGCTCAAAATGGAGTTGGTGTGCTCTGAGAAGAGGTTCAAGAAGTTGGTGTGCCGCCCGTCCTTCAAGGATCGCACAATGTACGAACCAAATTTGACGCTTGTACACCTGAACCATGAAACAATAATTTTCGATAAGCCGATCTATGCCGGACTATCCGTTCTCGACCTCTCAAAAACACTCATGTACGACTTTCATTATAATACCATGAAGCCTAAATACTCTGAAAACATTCATCTGGTATACATGGACACCGATAGTTTCGTATACGAGATACAAACCGATGATATCTACCATGACCTCAAAGCCGACCCTACACTGATGGAGAAGTTCGACACCAGCTGCTACCCTCCTGACCACCCTTGCTTCTCCCCCACCAACAAGAAAGTTGTTGGTAAATTCAAAGATGAATGTGGGGGGGAAGTGATGAAGGAGTTTGTAAGCTTACGAGCCAAACTCTACGCTTACAGGTGCGGTGGTAAGGTCGAGAAGAAGGCTAAGGGTATCCAGCGATGTGTGGTTAAAAACCGCATCTCATTCAGTGACTACCTGGATGCCCTGCAAGAACACCGCACAAGGAGGGCTGGTGTAAGAGCTATTCGCTCCCGGCAGCACATACTATACAGTGAATATAGCAATAAGCTGGCGATCACGTGGGAGGACGACAAACGACTGATCTGTAGAGACCTGCAAAATTCGCGGATTCATTGACCTCTAGGATAGACTCTACAGTCCTTTAAATAATCGCGGAAATGACACCTGTTCATTGGCTACTGACGCGTGAGACGTCTCAACTAGGCTGTCTGTAATTCGGCACTTTCTTGGTTTAGTGTTTACCATTGGCTCACAGTTCCCCGGATAAAATGTGGGCCAATCGCAGAAGCGGTACGAAGGTATAGTTGTTTTGATGCTAGCCAATCGCGAAATGAATCCGCGACTTTTGCAGGTCTCTACTGATCTGCGAAGATGGTATCTGCACAGTCCCCTACGGATATGTTGGAGGCGATGAATAATTTATTTTCCGGACATAGTTTTTCTGCTGTATTTATTTTCTTTTTTGTTGTATAGTTTTCATTTTGTTGTGTAGTTTATGTTTTTGCTGTACAGTTTCCATTTTTTTGTTTTATAGTTTATGTTTTTGCTGTACAGTTTCCATTTTTGATGTAAAGTTTCAGTATTTTTATGTATAGTTTCTGTTTTTGCTCTATTTTTGTTGTGTAAAATATGTTCTTAATTTAATAAATACAATTTTACCTACATATTGTTTATTATTTTTATATAGAACCTACATCCCACAAGGTACTGATACTTATACTTGTATTACAGAATGGTGAAATGATATTATACGCAGACATTAAAAATATCGGCTTCCATGCAGCTTTTAAACACGAGTACGCAAAAGTGAGAAGAGATTATTACTTGTGAGTTAGGACTCTGAAAAATTTCTGGTCAGCTAAGATGGAGTAACAAATGTTATTTAAATTATCATTACTTTAACCATCGCATCCACAACGATAGTATTGGTAACATATATTTTAGTCAAAACCTATAAGTGATAAGACTTTAAGAAAAAATGGTGGTTACAACAACGAAATGACTGTGGATGTTTGTGGATTTTATGGATTTTTGTGGATTTTGTGGATTTTTGTGGTTTTTTGTGGATTTTTGTAGATTTTTGTCTATAAGGATCATAATAATGTTGGTAGAGAATTGAAACTCGACCTTACATACACTAACGTACTTTAGACACCTACACCCGATGATAACATCCATCAGATGAAATCATGATGGCGTTCTCCACTAAATAAGATGGCTGCCTCCGCAGACAACGATGGTATATATTTTTTATTTTGATAATAAATTTTTTTAAAGAAAGCGGTGTAACGAAAAATTGTAACAGGTATGAGTGGAGTGTTCGATGACGATGTCATTGTAACAGAGGAGTGGGGGGCTAGATGGTGTATTCGTAATGTAGAGGAGTGGGGTACTCGATGCATAGGTTTTTTAATTAAAATTTAATTAAAAAATATAATTATAAATTTTATTTTAAAATTTTGATTATTTAATTTTTTATAAATTTAAATTTTTTTCATTAAAATCGGATAATAAATAAAGATTTTCAAGATGGCGGATGAAACTCAAAATGTCGGGATGTTCTAGAAAACAAAATGGTTGATAAAAACAAAATGGCCGACGGGGCCAAATCCAAGATGGCCGCCGGAAGTGACGTAATCCAAGAGGGCCGCCGGATGTGACGTAATCCAAGATGGCCGCTGCGAATCCCAGGATCCCCAGCCGTGAGCCGGTGTCCCCATACCTACCAAATACACCTACTGAGGCTATCCTAGAGGTCATTGAATCCGCGAATTTTTCCGGTCCCTATCGATAGGAAATCAGCCTATAGGAAAGCAAACATTGGTAGAGTAAAAGTAAGTCTTTGAATTTTAGACACCAGACGAATTCACGAAATTTCCGGGTATCTGTACATTGTTTTGAAAACTGCGTGTTCGTTTCAGTAGGGACATGTATTTTTCGCGAAAAGATTTCTAGACCATCTTCCTGTTAAAACACTGTAGCATCGTCTGTGTTCCGTGATTGGTTGATTTTATTTCCGTTTCACGTCTACTGTCGGCGCAGAAATCACAGTCGTGCATTTCGGAAGCCAACACGTTCTGACTGGCCCGGCCAAACAGGGCGATGGCTTCTCTCGCAGACGGCAGCCCATCGCAAGGAAACAATCGCTAACACGGACATAACTTTTTGCAATCTAATGAGCGATCAGATTTATTCTCGAGCAATACCTGCCCCTAGTTATAGATCCCAGGAAATGCATGGCCAAATAAGGCGTCAGTAAGTCGTGAATGGAACGCCTGTCGCTGTGGCGGCCGGCAGAGAGAACGGCGAAGCCAATGAAATACGAACTCGACTGCGCCGTCTACACTAGCTGCTAGTTGGGAACTCGAGCGTTCCATTTCCGCGCAAGCAACAGGACGGGGCAAAGTTGAGGAACTGCGAAGTCTGGGTGTAGCCAAATGAGTTCGCGCACTCGGCGATGCAGTTACGCCGCTCCGAGAACTTGTCGTTTCCCGTCTGGCTTCCCCCCCCCCTCCCTTCTCAACCATCCACCCGCTCTCCTCAACCCAGCAGGCAAACTTCGTTTCGCGGAAATTATCGCGCGCACATTTGGCGAAACTGCGCGCGGGCAACATCCGATACTCCCGCCGCGGCGCGGCGGCGGACTCGCGGATTCCGACAGCAAGTTAGGGCGACTTCCGTTTCCGCTCGCGCACCACGCGCGCGGAAACCCTGCCATCACAGCCGCGACCACCTCACCGATTATTCATCGGGCAGGCATTTCCCGCGAAAAAAATAAACCTGAACGTCTACTAGACTGCAACAAGGTATACCCGCACCAGCGGTTTCTTCCTTGTGATTGGCGGCCGTCTGCGAGAGAAGTCGTCGCCTTGTTTGACCGAGCCACTCAGGACGCGTTTTCTTCCGCAATGAATCACTGTGATTGGAGTTGTGACAATCGACGTGTTCCTGAGAGAAACCCACCCTATCACGGAACACAGACGGTGCTACATTGTTTTGACTTTCAGCTGGCCTCGGAATCTTTTCGCGAAATATGCATGCCCCTAGGGATTATAAATAATCAATCACAATAATTGTTAAAACCTAACATGTGAATTTTTTTTGTTTCCAGATATTTTGAAGAAATATTTTAATTCAATGACTATAAAACTTGATATTTGTGCTTTTCTCTGTTGTAAAACACATGAAATGAAATTGCAGTGACCATGTCACAATTAGTCAAACAATAAGTTTTGGTAATAAATATATACCTGTCACTTTAATACATCAGGCAATGTGTAGGAAGACTATCGTCATTAACTAGCAATAAAACACAATGCGCGGTGATCATTGCAGTTAATTTGTAAACATATCAGGTGAGGTCGAGTATTCATTCAGGGTCATACGCACACTTCATAAATAGAAAAAAAGGGGCAGTAGTTTTCCGCGAAACGACTTCTGGAACTGGCGGTTATTTTAGTTTTCTTTTTCATCCTGTCAACATTCAGCGCACACAAATCACGCCGCTGCTTAGCACAGCTCGGCCGACTGTAAATCGTCCGATCGAACCATAAAACTTCTCTCGAGCAGACAACGGTGAAAATTTTTTATATTCGCGATTCATTTCCATCTATACGTTCACTTACCGCGAACATAACGCCAACGAAACAAATGATATGTTTGTCATTGAAATATGTAGGTACTCGTGTTCAAAATTTCACTGAATTAACGTTTGGAAGAATTGTATCCTGACATCTTCATTTGAAAATTTCAGTATAAATGCCATATTGTAGTGGAAGACGTCTTTTATAAACCATAGAAACAAGTGAAATTATGGAGCCGAGCGAAGAAAAAAAAAGTGTTAGTACCGCAAATTATTTTTGTGAGCAGCAGTATTGTAAACATTAATATATTTGTTTCGAAAAAAAAGAGATTTTATGCATTAAAGTGTGTATATCATTTTAAAATTTCGCTTTTATAAACACAATAAAAAAACTATTTGGTTGTCAATGCTCCTAACAAGGTTAGAATTTCGTCGAGTGTGCGTACTTACTCTCGTGTGCTTTAAGCATGCAAACTTGTTTCGCTCGGAGATAAAAGCGACGCGTTTATGCTCGAAAACTCAACTTTAGGCTCAAAAATAAGCCTACAGTTCAATTTTTTATTTTTAGGGTGTTTAGCATCAATTACTAGGGGCATGCATATTTCGCGAAAAGATTCCGAGACCAGCTGAAAGTTAAAACAATGTAGCACCGTCTGTGTTCCGTGATTGGGTGGGTTTCTTTCAGGTAGATGTCGATTGTTGCAACACCAATCAATTTAAGTCAGTGCGGAATCAAACGCGTCCTGAGCGGCTCGGTGAAACAAGTCGACGACTTCTCGGCCGTCAATCACAAGGAAGAAACCGCTGGTGCCGGTATATCTTGTTGCAGTCTAGTAGACGTTCGGGTTTTTTCGCGAAAAATGCCTGCTCCTACCTATCACTTAAGACCCGTGAATTTCGCGGATTCATTTCGTGTTATGCTAAAATTCAAATAATTTTACCTTAGTGCTGCTTCTGTCATTCGTTCTCCGTTAATCTGGAGGACTGAGGGCCAATTAGAGACCCTCACTCATAGAAGTGTCGAATCACAGGCCACCCAGTCGAGACGACTCACAAGTCAACAGCCAATGAACAGTTGGCATCTGCCCGAGTGTGTAGAGGATATTGGAGTCTATCCTGGAGGTCATTGAATCCGCGAAATTAACGGGTCTCTAACTATCACCTTTATGTGCAAGCTCAGAACTGCATAAACCAATCTCTATAATGATTATAATGGTTTAAACTCTAACAGGGATCAAACACAAAATATTTTACAACAAATTTAGTTCTAAACTCATACTTTTTCAAATCTACTAGAAAATATCTGGTTCTTTGCAGAACAGTTTTTCTTTACGTAGAAAGCATTAAACAATTAAGACAAATTAAAATATTTCATAAATTATTCTATTATAGTTTTGGTTGTTTGTGCGGGTCTAACTAAAGTTTAAATTTAATGGTTAGAGACCCCGCAAAATTTGCACTGTTATTGGTTGAGACACTAGAGTGGATAACTTTATACACTTGAACTGCGTTTCCATTGGTCGAGAGGTAGTTTTGCACACCCCAAAGGACAAAAAACCAATCATAACTAGAGCCACGGAATTTTCGCGCATTCATTTAGTCGCAAGCTAGAATGCAAAACTCCACACTGTTCCACTGTGTTCATGATTGGACCGCAGTTATCTGGACACGCCCCTCTACGACCGTGAGCCAACGATGTCCAGCTAGGAGAGAAATAAGCGAATCAGGTAGTGCCGAATAACAAGGATAAAAATGTTCTCGCTAAGAAATCAACCAATGGGAAAGTAAACATGGGTCGAGCACACCTATAACTTTGAATTCTATCCTGAGGCCAGAGGAATCCGCGAAATTTCCGGGACTCTAATCATAACTAGATACCCATAAAATTCGCGGGTTCATTTCGTGTAATGCTAAAATTCAAATAATTATACCTTAGTGCTGCTTCTGTCATTGGTTCACTGTTAATCTGGAGGACTGAGGGCCAATTAGAGACCCTCACTCATAGAAGTGTCGAATCACAGGCCACCCAGTCGAGACGACTCACAAGTCAGCAGCCAATGAACAGTTGGCATTTGCCCGAGTGTGTAGAGGACATTGGAGTCTATCCTGGAGGTCATTGAACCCGCGAATTTTACGGGTCTCTAATCATAACGGGTACGTGAAAGTAGGCCGATAGGCACTAGACTGAAATTTCGTTCAAATGTCTTTCGACCTAGTGTCTGCTACCCATTTACGTCACAAAAATTCGAATTACCCAATCGCACGCAATCCGGCTGAAAGGTAAACTGTGGCAGCCGCCAATAAACAATAGGCACCATTTTTGTGTACAGTTTTGTGGATTTCATCCTGGTACTTGAAACAAAACGCGTACTTTGCAGTTTGCAGTGTAAATACACTTTTATTCCGGATAAGTGACAATTTCTTCGTTATTATAAAAAGTTTATATACAGAATGGGGCAAAAGGTGTGTACCGGTTTTGAAGGTCTATTTAAAAAGAATGGAGAATCTTACAGAAATAAGGTGTATTTTATTGGAATCAGTATTCATCCCCATTTTTTGACTTGATAACGTCTTATAAATCGATGAACGCCGTCTGCACGCACAAAAAAGCATGACTCATTGTCACATTCCGCCTAAGCCGAGCGTGCAAGAACCGGCCAACCACCGTGCGAGAAAATCTTCTATAATATCAACCAGGTTAAGGCGTTTTTTTTAACTAATTGTTCGTGATTATATTTAAACCAATTATTTAAATTAAATTTGCAAAAACTGTAAATAATATTTGAAAATTAAAAAAGTATGCAATTTTTAATCAATGTATTCTTCTGACGTTATCACGTAAAATTATCGTCAGTAAACCGACTTTACAGACAACCCCCTTTTTTTGAAAACGGGGTGTTCCTAGGGACAAATGCACCCCCTCCCCAGCCTCCTATATCCCTACCACAGGCGGAACCGATAAACACTTTTCACCTTTTTGACGGCGCTACAGCCCACACGGCTTAAGAGCGCGTGGGAGATAATATTTTCTCGCGCGCGGTCAGTTGAAGTGGTTCATTTTTTCCTCGTAGGATAGCGCAGCGTTCGGTCATGGGCGTGTAGAGCGTATCCAAGTGGAGACCCCGCGAACTAGTAGGAAAACGGAATGTCACCCGGATGATGGGGGGGGGGGGGGGGGGGAAGTGAGAGACAAAGAAGAATGAAGGACGGCTGATAGGGGTGGGATGAGTCAGCTCTAGCAGCCTACGCAACGGCTTTGTGATGTGCTGAGAAGCACAAGACGACACTGGACTATCACGCCCGTTTCATACATAACCAGACAGAGCGGATAGAACTTTTTTTTTCGTTTAAAGGAACGCCGTTTTTATGCTTAACTGTTTTGGCGCCCGTGGATGTTACTGTGTGATACAACACCACTTCGTTTAAATAAAAACCGTACAACAGTTCTGGTACATAAAATATTACTAAGTAAATTTATCACTCATGTTTATTTTACATTTTACTGCAAGCGAAACAAAAAAAAATAGAACTTTAGATACAAGGTTACACTACATACCTAATAGTTTAGTATTGTCATCTGCCTGACAACTTCAGAACGAAGCTTCTTATTTATACCTTTTTTAATACACTTGACGTTTCTGACTCGTGTTTTGTAACAAATGTACCGTTGATTTGTAGAGAATAAAACACAACATAATTTGTTAATAGTTTGAGAAGATAACAGCATATTAAACTCTGAAAAATCGCCGATCTCGGCACTTTCCGCATTACAAAATATCGGCTTGACCTCAACTTTTTCTGCTCTTATCGCGCGAGGTTGCGTTAATACCAATGGCGCGTCCTGATAGGCTGGAACAGTTTTCCGCTCTGTCTGGGCAGCGTTGTCTGGCGGACCCGAATTACTAGGCACTGGCTCAGGCAACTGAAGCTGAACTACTCCAGGAAATATTATTCTAATCAGTTTGCTAGTGTACTATTTTCTACATGAACATTTGCTAATTGTTTCTCCAAATTTCGTTTCGAAGTTTAAAAAAAACATGAAGTCTGTGTAGTCTACGTTTTTGATTGAAAAGTCAAATAAGAATTTGTCTTTTTTTCCCCCCGCAATGGACCCAGATACTAGTTTCTATATTTTCTCTAAATCCAAATGTCCATACTTTAATTTTAACTTTAATTTAACTTTTATAAATGTATGTTGTGTATAATTAAGATTACCTTTTTTTATCTATCAACATAATATTTGCTCCGTAACCAATTAAGTGAACTTAAAAGTGAATGTTACTGGCATTACAGTATATTACACATAAATTATTATTATTGCAATCACAACTGGTAATCATAATTTAAACAGAACTACTATAATATATTTCATTGTCCGAATTTTGACGTTTAGCTTGTGAGAAAGGTCTCTGTAAACAGGATTGCAAAGATCTTATTTTACCAGAAAACTATTGGAATGCCAGAAACTTTCTAAAAAAGTGAACGTCAAAATTCGGACAACATGGACTTCATCTCAATGGAAGTTATATCTGTTTTTCGAAATTGAATGACAGTTCACTATATAATTATTGTGTTATGTTTAAATTCAGCCAACTTCTCGCTACAGAAAGAAAACTTATGTCTTTTCTCATATAACGTAGTAACGTAGAACATGGTCGTTGTAACTACCCACCTATATACTACCTCTGAAGGTTCAATAACTGAACTCGCATTCGCGTTGGCCTTAGTTTCAATCCTTTTCCAGCGAGTCTTGTTATATTTTAAGTAGTGTATCTATATTGAGGCAAATTTTAGACTAAATTATATGTGTCGTTAAGAGCGTCTATGGTGGAAGGCCGCGGCCTAAGATATGGGAGGGCTTGCTGCCTGTCGCTCAGTGGCTATTCTGTAATTGAAGCTACGGTATATCTGAATATGATACAGAGACTATAACAGCTAATGAGCGACAGCCATTAACCCTAGCACACCGCAGCCTTCCAATAAAGATGCCCACGAAAGAGCCAATCGAAAATTAATATTGAAACATGTAATTAATTTGAGTGAAAAATTATGTATTACTTTAGATTTATTTTCGTTCATGTTACGTAGCGTTTTCTTTCCATAGGCTAGTCATAGGTTCAGCAACTTAACCAAAGTAAGTTTACTCTTGGTTATTGAGCACTATATATATATATAATACATATAAAGTTGACATATATACACAACGAGTTTTTAAAACATACGTACAAACTTCGGCAGGCTGTTTCTGGAAAGAATACAAGACGAAAGCCTAATAACCACTTTACTCATAAATCGAGTTACGAACCTCCGAAAATGGAATTTTCTATATATTGAAATTAACATCATCAGTAAGTAAACTGTGGCATATGATTTTTTAGGAAGGAAACTTTACACCTTGCAAACGTGCTTTGTAATGCCTGCCCTGGTTTATTTTTTATTTTTTATTAGCTTTTCAGGTGTAAACATTTGCTAAAACAGAAATGCTGTTACTATATTCATTGAAGGATGTTCATTACAACCTACGTATCTCGTGGTGAACAATTTGCGTTCTACAAAATCATCAGACGCAGTGCAAGTTATTCAAGAATAGGAAAATTTTATTTTTGGGGGTTCAAAACTCCGAATCCATTTACGAGAAAAGTATGGTACACAGGTTTTCGTCTTGTATTTTCGCCAGGAATATTCTGCCAGAATTTGTCAGTATGTTTTAGATATACGTTGTACATATATAGAATGCATTAGAAAGTTTACACACACATATATATAAATAGAATACAGGAAAAAAATTGGTTGTCTGTAAAGTCTGTTTACGGACGATAGTTTAACGTGATAACGTCATAAAAAAACATTGATGAAATTATTTCATACTTTTATGAATAAAATTGAATCATTTTTATTGAATTATCACTATTTTGTATGGATACAAAGGAGTGAAATGAAATCTACAATTTAATTGATAAATTTACTTTTATTTGCACTCATTAATTCAATTATTTTTTTAATACTTTAACGAAGAGATTATTTTAACTATAACGTTTATACATGTTTGCAATTTAACTTCTTCCAATCTGTGTTATTCTGTTAAGAATATGACGATGATAGAAAAAGTAGGAAACGAATGGGAGTGTTTCAAGGATGATGTGAAGGAAAATGGCTTACCCAACACCAAGATGCTGTCAAAAATAATATATTTGCGCCACGGACTCTGCAGCAATGCTAGGAGGAACGGGTTAGCAAAGAGCAATGAAAATGTTACATTGAAATGCATGAAAACAGAATTACGCCACGGACTCGGTCGCAATGCTAGGAGGTTCAGGTTAGCAAAGAGCAATATAATATGAGCGTAACGGGACACAGAGAAACGGGACAATGTGCGTAACGGGACACTTTTTCGTGCGTTCAGCCGGCGTTCATAAATTTATTAGACGTGGTCACGTCAAAAATTTTACACATTTAATATATAGAATGCATTACTAACTTAAAAAATATATATAGAATACATTAGAAAGTTGACATTCCGTGTTCGGCCCTTGCAAGAATCGAAGTTTTACAATTCGCATCCACAAAATAATAAGTAATGTGTGCAGAAAAGATAAAATATTATGAAGTATATATTAAGTTAACGATATTAAATGAATTTACAGTACGATAGGTCTTACAGTAAAGCACACAAAAACACATTTACTATGTACTTCTTGCATCAGAAAATAGCGCTGGCGAAACCTTGTATTCATTCAAACCTTCTTTTGAAAGTTAGCCTATCTTGTGTACATGCATCGTAGTTAAAACAAAATTTTGTTTCAATTTATACAGTTAAAAATAGTAAGGAACATATTCACATAAGTAGTAGTATAGGAATGGGCATACTGGCACATGGCGCTGGCGCGTGGTGCCGGTGCCGGTGTCCGCCATATTGGATTGTGACGTCACGGCGGCCATCTTGGATGGTTGTGACCTTGACCTTTGACCTTGACCTTGAATTTGGTCCTCAAAAATCGCCAAAATCCGCCAAAATTGGGCAAAAATTGCCCAAAATTCCTCAAAATTCGTCAAAATTTACATTTCTGTGAAAAAAATTCCGCCAAAAAATCTCAAAAAATTCCTCAATTCAAAAATTAGGATTTCGAAAATCCTCAAAAGTCATTTTGTCTTAGAAAGAACCCAAATTCCTAAAAGAGGCTTAAGCATCCTTGTTTACAGCCTCCGATAAGCCTCTTACGTCATCTAGGATTATGACCGCCATCTTGGATTATGTCGTCACCGTTGCAGTTTCCGTTACGTCCGCCATCTTGAAAATCTTTATTTATTATCCGATTTTAACGAATTTTTTTTTATAAATTATAAAAAAAATCAAATAATAAAATTTTAATAAATTATTTATAAAAAATATACTTTTACGACACGGAGCTCGGAGTCCTCGGTTCGAACCCGGTGAGGGCAAAAAAAATTAAAAAATGGCGACCGATCCTTCCCTCACAGTGACTGCTGGCATACTGACTCCCACCACTTTTTTCAAAGAATATATCGTCACCTAGTATGACGTCATGTACGCCATCTTGAAATTTGGACGCCATCTTGAAAATCTTTATTTATTATCCGATTTTAATGAAAAAAATTCCAAAATTCATCAAAAAATTAACGTATTTGAATTCTGTTTGATTATATCGATGTACGTCCTTGGTTCGATTCCCGGCGAGAGTAAACGGTCGATCCTTCCTCCATGAAAGCTACCTAGACTGATCTACCACCACCAGTACCAAGGTATATATCATCAACTGGTATGACATCATGTCCGCCATCTTGTCTTCATCCGCTGGAGACCACCATCTTGTTTTCGTCAGCTAGAGTGTGCCGATACCATGTAGTATAATTATCTGGTCACTAAACTTGTGTCCTCAACTGTTGACATTGAACATTGACCTTGAACTTTGACCTTGAGTTTTAAATTTGACCTTGACCTTGAACTTTGACCTTGACCTTGAAATTTGACCTTGACCTTGAAATTTGACCTTGACCTTGAAATTTGATTTTGACCTTGAAATTTGACTTTGTCCCTGAAATTTGACTTTGTCCTTGTCGACCATCATGGATCCGACATTTTATGTTCAGTACACGCTACCAGAGGATACCACCTGCTGGAGTACGCCATCTTGTGTGTGTACTTGTATTATAGAGTACATTTCCATCTGGATAATTTTATTCTAACCCGCTACAGTGCAGTAATCATTTATTACCGAGGTGCCCCCGTCATCATGAAATTCGACCGCCATCTTGAAATCATGTAATAATGTAGCTAGAAAAGCGGGAAAAAATCCAAAATTCATTAAATAAATCACTCATTAACTTACATATCGATTCGATCCGCTCCAGTCCTTGGCTCGATCCTCGATCGATGCAAAACATTTAATTTTATGAAAAAAAAAATAATAATTCCAATAAACCATGTTCAACATTCGTAAAGAGACTTTAAATCCTCTACTACCATCATCCTATCAGACGTCAAGACTACCATATTGGAAATTCGTAATTGTAATGCTAGAGATTCGGGAAAAAGTTCAAAACTCATTAAATAAATTTGTAATCTATATACTGATTGATTAGATCGACTAAGGTCCTTGGTTCGATCCCTTGTCGATACAAAACAACTTTAATTTTAAAAAAGTACCAGAAAAGTGTAAGGTTCGAGGAATAAAACACCTAAAAGTCTTTTACAAACATAATATTTATCACACAATTTCTATCCTACTACAGAATCACTTGCGAAAGCCAGCAATCTTATAAAAATTTAGCCCTGCATAGACGTACAACGACTACTTCTTAGCTCCAAATGGCTCCAAATGCTCCAAACGGCCTCCAAATGGCTCCAAAAGCTCCAACAGCCTCCAAATGCTTAACACAGTTCCAAATGGCTCCAAATGCTCCAAACGGCCTCCAAATGCTTGACAGCTCCAAATGTTTCCAGCAGCTCCAAATGCTCCAAATGCTTGACAGCTCCAACAGCTCCAACAGCCTCCAAATGCTTGACAGCTCCAAATGTTTCCAGCAGCTCCAAATGCTCCAAATTCTTGACAGCTCCAAATGCTTCAAAAGGCTCCAAATGCTCCAAATGACTCCAAAAGGCTCCAAATGCTCCAACAGCTCCAAAAAAAAAAAAAAGGCTCCAAATGCTCCAACAGCCTCCAATGCATAACACAGCTCCAAATGGCTCCAAATGTTCCAAACGGCCTCCAAATGGCTCCAACAGCCTCCAAATGCTTAACACAGCTCCAAATGGCTCCAAATGCTTGACAGCTCCAAATGGCTCCAAATGCTCCAAACGGCCTCCAAATGCTTGACAGCTCCAAATGTCTCCAGCAGCTCCAAAATGCTCCAACAGCTCCAAAAAAAAGGCTCCAAATGCTCCAACAGCCTCCAAATGCTTAACACAGCTCCAAATGGCTCCAAATGCTTGGCAGCTCCAAATGCTTCAAAAGGCTCCAAATGCTCCAAATGGCTCCAACAGCTCCAAAAGACTCCAAATGCTTCAAAAGGCTCCAATTGCTCCAAGAGCTCCATCTTCAATTGGTTCCAACTGATTCCTATTACTTTTATCGAACTTGGCATGATTACTAACATGTCTTTATCAGTATACATTTTGACTGGCAGTGGTAACGTTTTTTACACCTTTAAGTTATAAGTTTTATTTAGAAATCAGATTTCGATAAATGATAGCTTCCATCTGGAAAGAAAATATATTAATTTATCTTCAAGTTTATACACATACATTTAATTTAATCCATTATTGTATGTAGCCAGCTTCCCTCAGTTCTTTGAGTATGAAGGATATTTCTTTAATGTTCGAATAGTTTCCTGCACAAAGCGATCCATGTAGTAGTCGTAGCCTGTTAACCAATATGTTAGGATCTTCCCATGAGGTATAATCAATCTCTTCTGCTGCCTTCATCATCCTTGCATGTTTATAATAAATATTATCTCTGGTGTCTATCGTTTTAACACCAACCACAAGGTCACTTTCGTCATCTTGCCAGTGATTATCACAAGCTTGATCAGGATAATTTATTTTATTACGTCGTTTCCATCGTTTTGGTCTCAAACCACCATCACAGTCTTCGCTCTTGCATGCTTTTGGTGCTTCAGTACAGTACTCAATCATGTCAGCCTCAGATGTGTCACCACAATCTTCAATCATGCCAGCTTCTGATGTGTCACCACAGTCTTCAATCATGTCAGCACCACAAACTTGATCAGGATAATTTATTTTATTACGTCGTTTCCATCGTTTTGGTCTCAGACTGCCATCACAGTCTTCGATCTTGCCTTCTTTAGGTGTTTCAGTACAGTACTCAATCATGTCAGCCTCAGATGTGTCACCACAATCTTCAATCATGCCAGCCTCAGATGATTCATCAAAGTCTTCGACCTTGTAAGCTTCAGGTGGTTCTCCATCTTTCACATTTTCATGGAGACGACTAGATATTGGAGTAAATATATTTTCATTTCTAATGTGGTTACAACTTCCTTCGTTTGTTTTAAATTTTAAATTATTATCTTGATCTAGATCAGTAATTTTAGCATTAGCTTTTTCGCCTTCGTTCCTCTTCCGCGATGTTGTAGCCCAGTCTTCGTTATCTTTATTCATCTTAATTGTACAGGTCTTGTAATGTCTATCCAAGTAATATCTTCTACCAAAGGATTTCTGACACTGACTGCAATGAAATGGTTTTTGACAAGGACCCAAATTACACTCGCTTCTCTCATGTCGTTTAGCATTCTTTCTCAAGGTAAACACCTTGCTACAGTATCTACAGTGATGACGTTTTGATACAGCAACAAATCCCGTTTCATGATTCATATTAGTTATTGAGACTAATGCCAGATGCAAACTAAGAGTTTTAAATTAGATATATTACTTAAATAGAATTTTTTAATTATTTCATCAGCGAGAATTAATTTATCTCATTCAAAGGTACTTGTTGCAAGTAGTTCTGCTTTTCAACAACAGATGTCGCCACATGTTACTTGCAGGTAAATAATATTTAGTTCTTTTATGCGGGATGCGGGATGCTCACTAACGATCGCAAAAGAAGGATGGCTTCGCTAGACTCCAAGGAGAAGGAAGTTCGTCCATCCTGTTAGTGCTTCTTAGATTTCTCAGAGATTATTTGACTGAGTAATGATATATTTTTTTTTTAAATTTCCACCTGATAAAAATATTACAAGTGCTGATTTATTGGCAGAATTTCAATAATTAAATGCAACCTTGAATAAAACAAATGACATGACTCATTAAGTAAAAAATTCTTCATGCAGAGATCAATTCCTCATCAGTAACCAGAAGCACTCGGAGAAAACCATCAAATGTCTAGTCAGGAATAATCAGAAGCACCCAGAGAAAACCATCAAAATATTGTCAAGAATAATCAGGAGCACACGGAGAAAACTACCATAATATTGTCAAGAATAAACGGGAGCACACGGAGAAATCCACCATAATATTGACAAGAATAATCAGGAGCACACGGAGAAAACCACCGCAAGTTTTCTTTGATATCATAAAATTTCAGGAAAAAAAAATAATAAAAAATAAAAATAAATTAATAAAAAATTAAAAAAAAATAAAATAAAAAATACATAAAATTCTGGCTTGTACTAGAACTCTATCTTTGTTCAACAATGAGAAGTTCACAAGCTAGCAGAATATATTTATGTATTTTTTATTTTATTTTTTTTAATTTTTTATTAATTTATTTTTATTTTTTATTATTTTTTTTTTCCTGAAATTTTATGATATCAAAGAAAACTTGCGGTGGTTTTCTCCGTGTGCTCCTGATTATTCTTGTCAATATTATGGTGGATTTCTCCGTGTGCTCCCGTTTATTCTTGACAATATTATGGTAGTTTTCTCCGTGTGCTCCTGATTATTCTTGACAATATTTTGATGGTTTTCTCTGGGTGCTTCTGATTATTCCTGACTAGACATCTGATGGTTTTCTCCGAGTGCTTCTGGTTACTGATGAGGAATTGATCTCTGCATGAAGAATTTTTTACTTAATGAGTCATGTCATTTTTTTTATTCAAGGTTGCATTTAATTATTGAAATTCTGCCAATAAATCAGCACTTGTAATATTTTTATCAGGTGGAAATTTAAAAAAAAAAATATATCATTACTCAGTCAAATAATCTCTGAGAAATCTAAGAAGCACTAACAGGATGGACGAACTTCCTTCTCCTTGGAGTCTAGCGAAGCCATCCTTCTTTTGCGATCGTTAGTGAGCATCCCGCATCCCGCATAAAAGAACTAAATATTATTTACCTGCAAGTAACATGTGGCGACATCTGTTGTTGAAAAGCAGAACTACTTGCAACAAGTACCTTTGAATGAGATAAATTAATTCTCGCTGATGAAATAATTAAAAAATTCTATTTAAGTAATATATCTAATTTAAAACTCTTAGTTTGCATCTGGCATTAGTCTCAATAACTAATATGAATCATGAAACGGGATTTGTTGCTGTATCAAAACGTCATCACTGTAGATACTGTAGCAAGGTGTTTACCTTGAGAAAGAATGCTAAACGACATGAGAGAAGCGAGTGTAATTTGGGTCCTTGTCAAAAACCATTTCATTGCAGTCAGTGTCAGAAATCCTTTGGTAGAAGATATTACTTGGATAGACATTACAAGACCTGTACAATTAAGATGAATAAAGATAACGAAGACTGGGCTACAACATCGCGGAAGAGGAACGAAGGCGAAAAAGCTAATGCTAAAATTACTGATCTAGATCAAGATAATAATTTAAAATTTAAAACAAACGAAGGAAGTTGTAACCACATTAGAAATGAAAATATATTTACTCCAATATCTAGTCGTCTCCATGAAAATGTGAAAGATGGAGAACCACCTGAAGCTTACAAGGTCGAAGACTTTGATGAATCATCTGAGGCTGGCATGATTGAAGATTGTGGTGACACATCTGAGGCTGACATGATTGAGTACTGTACTGAAACACCTAAAGAAGGCAAGATCGAAGACTGTGATGGCAGTCTGAGACCAAAACGATGGAAACGACGTAATAAAATAAATTATCCTGATCAAGCTTGTGATAATCACTGGCAAGATGACGAAAGTGACCTTGTGGTTGGTGTTAAAACGATAGACACCAGAGATAATATTTATTATAAACATGCAAGGATGATGAAGGCAGCAGAAGAGATTGATTATACCTCATGGGAAGATCCTAACATATTGGTTAACAGGCTACGACTACTACATGGATCGCTTTGTGCAGGAAACTATTCGAACATTAAAGAAATATCCTTCATACTCAAAGAACTGAGGGAAGCTGGCTACATACAATAATGGATTAAATTAAATGTATGTGTATAAACTTGAAGATAAATTAATACATTTTCTTTCCAGATGGAAGCTATCATTTATCGAAATCTGATTTCTAAATAAAACTTATAACTTAAAGGTGTAAAAAACGTTACCACTGCCAGTCAAAATGTATACTGATAAAGACATGTTAGTAATCATGCCAAGTTCGATAAAAGTAATAGGAATCAGTTGGAACCAATTGAAGATGGAGCTCTTGGAGCAATTGGAGCCTTTTGAAGCATTTGGAGCCATTTGGAGCTGTGTTAAGCATTTGGAGGCTGTTGGAGCATTTGGAGCCTTTTTTTGGAGCTGTTGGAGCATTTTGGAGCTGCTGGAGACATTTGGAGCTGTCAAGCATTTGGAGGCCGTTTGGAGCATTTGGAGCCATTTGGAGCTGTCAAGCATTTGGAGCCATTTGGAGCTGTGTTAAGCATTTGGAGGCTGTTGGAGCCATTTGGAGGCCGTTTGGAACATTTGGAGCCATTTGGAGCTGTGTTATGCATTGGAGGCTGTTGGAGCATTTGGAGCCTTTTTTTTTTTTGGAGCTGTTGGAGCATTTGGAGCCTTTTGGAGTCATTTGGAGCATTTGGAGCCTTTTGAAGCATTTGGAGCTGTCAAGAATTTGGAGCATTTGGAGCTGCTGGAAACATTTGGAGCTGTCAAGCATTTGGAGGCTGTTGGAGCTGTTGGAGCTGTCAAGCATTTGGAGCATTTGGAGCTGCTGGAAACATTTGGAGCTGTCAAGCATTTGGAGGCCGTTTGGAGCATTTGGAGCCATTTGGAACTGTGTTAAGCATTTGGAGGCTGTTGGAGCTTTTGGAGCCATTTGGAGGCCGTTTGGAGCATTTGGAGCCATTTGGAGCTAAGAAGTAGTCGTTGTACGTCTATGCAGGGCTAAATTTTTATAAGATTGCTGGCTTTCGCAAGTGATTCTGTAGTAGGATAGAAATTGTGTGATAAATATTATGTTTGTAAAAGACTTTTAGGTGTTTTATTCCTCGAACCTTACACTTTTCTGGTACTTTTTTAAAATTAAAGTTGTTTTGTATCGACAAGGGATCGAACCAAGGACCTTAGTCGATCTAATCAATCAGTATATAGATTACAAATTTATTTAATGAGTTTTGAACTTTTTCCCGAATCTCTAGCATTACAATTACGAATTTCCAATATGGTAGTCTTGACGTCTGATAGGATGATGGTAGTAGAGGATTTAAAGTCTCTTTACGAATGTTGAACATGGTTTATTGGAATTATTATTATTTTTTTCATAAAATTAAATGTTTTGCATCGATCGAGGATCGAGCCAAGGACTGGAGCGGATCGAATCGATATGTAAGTTAATGAGTGATTTATTTAATGAATTTTGGATTTTTTCCCGCTTTTCTAGCTACATTATTACATGATTTCAAGATGGCGGTCGAATTTCATGATGACGGGGGCACCTCGGTAATAAATGATTACTGCACTGTAGCGGGTTAGAATAAAATTATCCAGATGGAAATGTACTCTATAATACAAGTACACACACAAGATGGCGTACTCCAGCAGGTGGTATCCTCTGGTAGCGTGTACTGAACATAAAATGTCGGATCCATGATGGTCGACAAGGACAAAGTCAAATTTCAGGGACAAAGTCAAATTTCAAGGTCAAAATCAAATTTCAAGGTCAAGGTCAAATTTCAAGGTCAAGGTCAAATTTCAAGGTCAAGGTCAAAGTTCAAGGTCAAGGTCAAATTTAAAGGTCAAGGTCAAAGTTCAAGGTCAATGTTCAATGTCAACAGTTGAGGACACAAGTTTAGTGACCAGATAATTATACTACATGGTATCGGCACACTCTAGCTGACGAAAACAAGATGGTGGTCTCCAGCAGATGAAGACAAGATGGCGGACATGATGTCATACCAGTTGATGATATATACCTTGGTACTGGTGGTGGTAGATCAGTCTAGGTAGCTTTCATGGAGGAAGGATCGACCGTTTACTCTCGCCGGGAATCGAACCAAGGACGTACATCGATATAATCAAACAGAATTCAAATACGTTAATTTTTTGATGAATTTTGGAATTTTTTTCATTAAAATCGGATAATAAATAAAGATTTTCAAGATGGCGTCCAAATTTCAAGATGGCGTACATGACGTCATACTAGGTGACGATATATTCTTTGAAAAAAGTGGTGGGAGTCAGTATGCCAGCAGTCACTGTGAGGGAAGGATCGGTCGCCATTTTTTAATTTTTTTGCCCTCACCGGGTTCGAACCGAGGACTCCGAGCTCCGTGTCGTAAAAGTATATTTTTTATAAATAATTTATTAAAATTTTATTATTTGATTTTTTTTTATAATTTATAAAAAAAAATTCGTTAAAATCGGATAATAAATAAAGATTTTCAAGATGGCGGACGTAACGGAAACTGCAACGGTGACGACATAATCCAAGATGGCGGTCATAATCCTAGATGACGTAAGAGGCTTATCGGAGGCTGTAAACAAGGATGCTTAAGCCTCTTTTAGGAATTTGGGTTCTTTCTAAGACAAAATGACTTTTGAGGATTTTCGAAATCCTAATTTTTGAATTGAGGAATTTTTTGAGATTTTTTGGCGGAATTTTATTCACAGAAATGTAAATTTTGACGAATTTTGAGGAATTTTGGGCAATTTTTGCCCAATTTTGGCGGATTTTGGCGATTTTTGAGGACCAAATTCAAGGTCAAGGTCAAAGGTCAAGGTCACAACCATCCAAGATGGCCGCCGTGACGTCACAATCCAATATGGCGGACACCGGCACCGGCACCACGCGCCAGCGCCATGTGCCAGTATGCCCATTCCTATACTACTCACATATCATTATAATTTAGGTAACTATTCTATATGTAAATTAATCATGAATATACCTTACAAAATGGCGGGTTTTAAAGCATGCTTACTTATAATAGGCCTTTTTATACATTTTTATATTGAACCCTAGAATACCGCACATAACATATATTTTGGGTTAAAGTTACAGGAACAGTGAGATACTTAATTACTAACAATATGTAGGCTACACTGATACAATTATGATTGCTACAATGAATATTTCAAACAACATAAAAGAAAACATCTGTTGTTTGAGTTAATATGCACACAACTGGCACTTGTAAAAGCTCAACTAACCAAAAAATGTTTTCATAAATCGTACGCATCTAGGTACATAATTACATAACGAAGTAGTCGTTTTATTACATTATTCTACTATAACTGGGAAGTTACTCCACCTGGCTCCACTTACATCCAAACATGCTAAATGTTACTAAGATTACTTTCTTGTGTAACTAGAGAATTTGACTTGGAATAAATTAATGTTGTAGATAAATTCAAACCTATAATGTCGGTTTTTAAATAAATTAAATGAAATTATACAGATGCTTTGAATAATAATAGACCATTAGCTTCATTTTGAATACAAATAGTGAACGAACGGTGCGCGATTGTTAAAGTCGCTAGTAGCTAAAGTATTGGCGCCTACGGAACTGTATTTGATGTTCTGAAACATTGTTAGATAGTGTTATAAAGATAAGTATTAGTAACGGTTGTTCTTAAGTTTCATTAAGATCTTCGGGGTATCGAATTGCTTCGAATCTGTAGGTTCCAACAAGTCTTTGAGCGATAAAATACACAAACTTTCAAGTTATTTTCCACCAATAAGTATTTTAAATTTACTATATAAAGTTTGTCATAATTTATTTTGAAATGAAGCATAATCTTAGTAGAAAACCACATATGATACCACAAATTAACGATTAATTGTTAAAGAAGCTGGAATAGTACTTTAGTAGTCATTGCTTTTTGTTTTCAATTCATCTGTTCATGCGTATTTATGAAATTTTTAGACACGTGAGATTTTTTACAATGTTCTCCAGTATCAGTCGTGGTGAAAATTACGATTATTGTAATGTTCTCGCACAAAACAGAACAAGGGTACAAAAGGCATCACCACCAAAAGTAGTACACATTAAATAATTGAAGCTATAGCATCTCGTAAGATTCGTTTACCGTGCCCAAAAGTTTGAAATACTCCTCACTTACAAATAAGTGTAACTATGTTACACTGCGTACTGATACAAACATTTCGGGACCAATAACATTTTACGATGTAATTATAATATTCTATTAAACTGTACTCCTCCCCCGTGCATCCATGTTCCCCTCTGTCAAACCCATAACACCCATTCACTTGCCTTTTATGGTAGACGCGGTATTTGCTTACAGCGCTACACCTTATCTTTCAGGTCGCACGTCGACCTCGGCCGGCAGGTAGTGCTATAGCCCGTCCCACTCAGATTGGAGTATGTACATGGCTTATGGCGCGCGCTGTTGCCAAATCTCTAACACATTACGAATTTCAGGAGATGCGTGTCTTTGTAATTCGGATCGAACAAGAAGCATTTTAAGAAATCATATCGTAATTTATAATATTTTATACTATTACACATATAAATTTGTAATAATGCCACTTTTATGTAAATTTCAAATAAAAACTACCTATTGTAGACGAAAATTTCTTATAGTTTTCTTTTATGTTCTAAAAATCCCATATACATATCACATTTTCATGGGCCCGATAAATGCCGTATTTTTGGACAAGTCATGTCCAAAATGATAAATAAAATACGGTAATGGAAATTCTCGGTTGAGTAAGTTATGGGAAAAATCCGAACAATTGGTTCGAAATGGGGAAGATATTTCGAAAAACAGAAAAATCGCAACAACTCCCATAATATGAATAATATCGAATCCGTTTTAACGTATGATAACTCGGAGTACCTAATGCCGAAAAATGTTTTCTAAATAAATTTTTGATACGACCAGCCATAACTGCATGGGTTCGAAAAAAATTTTCACCGGACAAAAAAAAACGTAACTGCCTTAGTAGACACCTTATAAAATCTGTTTAAATTGTTTGTAAATATCATAATTATTTTCCAAAACTTTGTCTAAAACAATGTTTGTTAAGATGCTTGGTGTTGAGAAGGATAGAAAAATAATTAAAAATTTTGTACCATGATCGCTATTAAATTCCTTCGTATTTATTTCATACATTTTACATATTATGTTCAAGAATTGATTAAAATATTTTTGTTGACTAAGGAAGCCATGTATTTGAAATTGCTTGTAGGACAGAACCCCACTTATCTAAACACACGACCCTGTTTCCTCTTACGACGGCAGCGCGCGCTCTTGTACTGATAAGACACATCTTTAACAGCTATTTCCACGGAAACTGTAGAAGCAATTGAGATGGAGCTGCTTTTAAAAACTAATTCAATTCATTGTGAACATTTTTCACGCTTTCGTCTCCCATCTATCTTTAATAGAAAAAAAAAAATTCCGCGGGTCAACTTTTTGATGTGTCAGTTTGTGAGAAAATGCATTTCAATATATTAAAAAAACTTATTTAAGTGAAACCTGTACAGTATTTGTCTTAACATTTTTTTCGGTGGCGTCCTAAGGCATTAATTTATTAATAAAAAAATCTGAATGAAATACACATGTAGGTTTTTTTTTTGATGTGAAACATATCGGAATACTTCAAAACAGTTAGCAGCGAATAAGTTATGTTTTTTTAATTTTTTCGGACACTAAAAATATTGTTAAGTATTCAAAATACGCATTTCCTGATGCGTATTTCGATGCTATACAATATGAAAAAAAGCTTGGTCCAAAAATTACAATTTTAATTTCGTTTGATATTTGGCAACAACGCACGAAGAAACAAGGACAGTGCTAACGGCAATCGGCGTTTGTTAGAGAGAGAGAGAATGCGCCCATTTACTTCCACACTGCAATCTAAGAGTGGGATGCTCTATAGAAAGTGAACTGGCAATGCAGTTGTGGCGTATACCTATATTTTGGACGTTTAGTATTTGTTTATACTGTGTTATGTGATGTCAGCAACAATTAACATTTATGTGTGTCCAGATGTAGCAATCCCAAATATGTAATGACCAAAAAGAGTCCTGGATAAATGTTTTAAATTCTTTAAATTAATATTTTTAATAGACGCGATATATAATTGCTATGATACGCTTATTTGATAAGTTTCCATTCACGTGTGACATTTGAAGAGTAGTATTGCATAAGGCTGTACGAACGTTCGAAATTTCGAACTCGAACCGAACTTTAAAATAGTTCGGTTCAAGTTCGTGTCAACAAATTTGGGTTCAAGTTCGTTTTTTGTGACAACACTAGAACTTGTTAGTTTCCACATTTTAATAATACTAGAACCACGATTTTATGTATGCTCACGGCAAGGGTGCCCATATGGCAGTTTGTAAGGGGGGGGGGGGGGCAGACTATAAAATAGTTTGTAAGGGGACCTTCAAAAATTGACAAAAAGTGTCAAAAATTACAATTTGCCAAAAATCCTCAAAAACCCATACATTTTTTCCTCTTCCTGAAAGCTGGGGGAGGCGGCCACAGCCCTACCCTGCTCATGGGTATGGGCGCCCTTGGCTCACGGTTCCAAGGATGGCATTCGTAAAATCGCTGCCTTTGTAAAATCGGGGCTAGCCCATTTGCCCCCCCCCCCCCCCTTTTCACACCATTTTATTTCTTTAACTTTTCGAACTAAATATATTTGGTATTACTTGTGTGTATTTTGTCGTTATAAACAACATATAATTAAATATTAACGACTATTACTGCAACGATGGGGGGGGATACCTCCGGCCGTAGCGTGTGAACTAGAGCTGTAGCAAACCGTATGTATTCGTTACTGAGTAACGGGTGCGCCGTCTATATACGAGTAACGAAACGTTACACACGGCTGCATTTCGTTACTCGCATTTTTCGTATGTTTCACGCATGCGCGCGCATATTCGATGAATTTACGTTACAAAGAACGACGTTTGTTTATTAAGTAAAGTATAATTTGGAAATTCGTCGTCCAAGTTTTTTACTGTTTATTAAAGGTATTGTGTTGTAGACAAAGTTTGAGATTGGAACAGAAACAACGTAAGAAAGTATTTTTTACAAATTAGAAATATGTATGTTTTCGTTTTTCATTATCACGAATTTTCAAGTTTTTTTATTATCTTAAAAGCGATAATATAGTAAAGCCGCTCTAGTGAGATTTAATTGTTTCTTGGTTAACAAAAACGGTTAATTATAAAATATTGTTAATTGTATATATTCTATTTATTATTATTTACGCGACGTCATACTGTACGCGTACACAATACGACTTGATTCGTTGCATGTTATGCGGTATCAGAAGTAACGAGTAACGATACGATAGTAACGAGTACTGATTGTTATAGTAACGAATACATACGGGTACGCTTTTTTTCGTTACTTTTACACCTCTAGTGTGAACGTGGAATGCGCACTGGCCCGCCCCGCCAGCCCGACGCCGCTATCTTCCCACGCTGCGGCCGGTCTCGGATGCCACAGTCTCTGCGCTGCTGTTATTTGAAATATTCAGATACATGGAAAGTGTTATACACTCGTTTTAAAGATTTTGGAATCAAAAACCAACTAATATCATCAATTTAAAAATAAGTTACCTAACTTTTATTTTTCCGCCTTGCAGAAAGAAGCAGGTTTCCTTTGTCACTATTCTTTTTAAAACGCGTCTTATTGCCACCAATTGCAGCGTTTCTCACCTATTTCAATTTAAAAATGTGGCTTCGTGGTAGCGCGATACAACAAAACAAGTAGTGACGACCTCCGACATGTGCGACATCTGTTATGTGTTACTGCAATGAACCTCTGCGTGCGGAGTGCCCGACATCTGTGTGTGGACACGTGAACTACGATGTGTAAAATTCGTTCTTCGTCTACCGATTACAAAGGTTACGGCGGAACAGATTTTTCAGCTGGTATTGCTTCTAAATGCATCCTGCTGTTTCTAACTCATGCACACATATGTGTTGTATAGGCCTAATATTATTATTTTGTTTCCCATTTCCAATCAAATTATACTAGCATTCGTTTACTAAACTTCGACGTTTTTAGGAATAATTAGTTAATAAAATAAGACGCATACCGAAATTTCGAGTAATAACATTTTAAGATCCATCCTTACTCTGTAAATAATATTTTACCAAAACCCAATTTATGTCATGGCATTTACAGAATCTGCTCCACGGCAAACATCGATTTTGCTGCTCGGAACCACATGTATCGCGCACTCTTAAGTTCCATTGGCTACAACTAGACAGGCGTTGCCTGCGCGCTCACCTGATTGGAGCGTTTGTGACATCTCCCTGTGGGGTCACCTCAAGGAAAAGGTTTTCAAACATCGTCCCTATACCCCTTGTAAGAACTGGATCACCACTGTAATCCTATAAATGTGCCGAAAAGCTGTCGAAACTTTCCGAAATCGCCTTCATCACCGCATCGCTGCTGATGACCAACATCTTCGTGATGTGATCTTTAGAACTTGATAAAAAATGGGGATATACTGATTGAAATAAAATAAACCTCTTTTCTGTATTTTTGCTCGTTTTTTTTTAAATATCCCTTCAAATTCGATACACACATTTTGCCCAATTCTGTATATTCATTAAACATTTGAAGGGTTGTAGTATTTAAGCAAAGTAGATATGGGAAAAATAAGATTGGTTTTCCCCAAATAAAATAATTGAATTCAAACATTTTTTTTCTTTGATTAATACATCTTCATGGTAAAAACCGCTTTAAAATATTCCTCCTCTTGTAGCGGCGGTGCTCCCATTGTGACGCGAGAGAGCGCCTGAACTTTAATCCAGAAAACTGTTCCGGCGCTCGTGTTATACGCTTCGCTTCTCATGCAAATGCGCCATTGTGGAACGAGTGCATTTGTTAGCGCGCCGGTGGTTGGCTGGAGCGGGTGGCCATGGGTGGGGGTGGGGGGAATATTTTAGCTGCGCGTTTCAAATGCGAGCAAATAACCAGCCAAAATGGCTGGTGTTTTATGCCTGTCTTCAGTCTGTTCATTAATAATAGAGTTTAAATGGAAACTCTGCAACGGTTCTCGTGCGTGCAATTTTATATTTGATCTATTTGAAGCGTGCGGCCGGTGAATTTTGACGAATAACGACTTTCGTTATATTTTAAAAAAAATGTAAAAACTCGTAAGCTGGCTCATGCTTCCATTAAATAATTTTACAAAACGGGTTCACCAATTTCACTAATGATTCCAGTGCAACACTCTAATAGCGTTTCTAATATAATAGCTAATCAGGCACAAAAATTAACGACTGAAAAGAGACCCGTGGAAGAGGAATCCACGAACTCTTTTCACAAACAAATAGTTACAGTCCTTATTTATGAGCCGCTGAGTAGAGACTACAAGTTCTCTGGAAGTTTTGTTATGACACCTAAGATTACTTCAGGCTGGACTCAACTTGACAATACACTAACGAGCCTTTTAAAATAACTCATTGGTCGATAACAAGGTCACATAGTTTGGCTGGTTACAGGTGATTGTGTTACCACTTCTTCTCTTTGTTTATAACTGGCTCAAGAGCGTGCCAAGAGCACTGTAGTCCAGTCACCAAAATGAGGCAGATGTATATGTGTTTCAAGTCTACTTTGCTACCCAATGAATCCCCGAAATAATCGTGGCTCTAACAATACAATTTTATACAAACTGTACGAGTAAGCCTTAAGTAAAAATATTACACAGGCCACACTAAAACCCAAAATGTTCCAGTTCGAAGAGAAAATTTAATTTCTTCATAACTATGTGTTCCATAAAAATGCTCACAATTTTTTTACATAATTTTTAAAAAACAAGAAGTTATTTATAAGTATAAAGGCATTATTTTAATATTAATATTTAACATCTATTTACTAAACTTTATCTTTATTACACCTAAAATAATTCAATTTAATACAAAAAATGAATTATTAATGTATCAATATGTTTTAGTCAGCAAGTGTTAAAAACCCTATGTCAGTTTTGCAGCGGGTAACTTAGGGAGGTATTGTTTGGATTCGTGCGTATGATTTTATGACGGTATAGATTGCAAAGGTGTTTACACCTGAATAACTCTCTTCATTGGATCACAAGTTATTTGACTCGCCTGAAAGACTAGAAGACAATATATAACACGTATAAAAACAGCTGACATGCGACCCAGAGAGGGTGGATGTGTCTAAAGCCACTAAGCCAGTGAACACGTGACATCGACTTGATTGTGCAGCTTCTTTGCACAACCACTGATGTAGCTACATTAAAATAAACAGAGATTAAAATGCCAGAGAGTAGTATTAAAATAAATGATTCTAAATAATACACATATATCAAAAGTTTATTTATTAAAAAGTTTGAACACAATAAATTTATACTTATTTCACAAAAACGAAAAACTTAAAAGTAGATAATATTTACGTTAATATTCGTCTGTAAGAATCACTCAAACCTAATTATGCAGTTTTTTTAATAATGAGAGCCGTGAATTTTCAATTAATTTTTTTTTACTTTTCCATCAAAACAGTTCTTTATATTCGTCACGCGTAAAACTGCCTCCTTTGATCTCTGTAGGCTTCACCACATTTTATTTCTTTAACGACGTTGAAAAAATTGTTTCATTTGTTGGTTTTGGCAGTTGTTCGAGTTCACAAAATAAATTACTCAAATATTATTAGAAAAGTTCAAGGAAACTGTATTGCTTATTCTTTCATGTGACTTTTCACAAATAATAACATTTTGTTGACAATAATTTTTTTTCTCTTGATGGCATGGTCTCTGTAGTTCGCCATGTTTTATTTCTCTTGAAGCCATTTCTTAGTTTTAATTTTAAAAATTAACTGATGCACTAACATCTCATTGAATTATTTTTATTCATTTAGAAATAGAAATATACATTTTTATTCATTTAGAAATCAATAATTTTACAAATAATTACACAAAATCAATCGCGAAATAAATATGATTCTAGCAGTTTTACAAAAAAGATCCGTTGACTTCAGCCATAAACATAACCTGTATTGAGTTAAGTTTTGCCTTGAGTCATTAAACATTGTTTTTCTGTGATCTGTGGCATCTTAACTGTAATTTGATCGACTGTATTTTAAAGATACATTTCTTTCCAAAGTTAAAGTAGTCCAGGTTGGTTATTCATTTCATTAGATATTTAAATGTATGCTCATTACTTGTTTATCAATTTAAACCGAGGAATAAATATAACAGATTTTTTTAATGTTTATTTATTCAGCAAATAAAATCTGGGGATTTGTTTAAGCTGAAGTTATAGAGATAAGGTTAGATAGGAAACTGTTTGGAAGGTTTAAAGTGTGACTGAAAGTGTGGTTATTTCCCCGAAATGGCGAAGAAACGATGTCCTCACTGAGAGAAAAACTCGCATTTGATGCTTTGCAGGAAAGCGAGTAGGGCGCTCCCAATTTACGTGTGTTCGCTTCGGTGAGCGGAGCAGTTTCACGCATGAATAATGCACAGTGATCCCTGGGAGCAGTTGGAGACTTGCGCGCTTAGCTGTGCCCGCGATAACAATCCTGTGAAGGAGAGATGTGCGCGAGTCAAAACTCAAGGCCTCGCATAAAACCTACAAGACACGTGAACCATTAAATTTAGCGAAATTAAAGTTTAAACATTACGTGTACTTTTGTAATGTTGGATTACAGCAAAAAATGTTTTTTTACCACGATAGTATGCAAAATAATAATATTTAAATTTTAATGCTCTCGGTTTCAAAGGAATAAATTTATTCTGCCGCTGTTAATTACGTGTATTACCGACACTCCACAATGCCACAGTTTTATCATTATAGAACCAATTTAAGTTCGGGATGAACTTCATTCATTGTACAGTGCCGGTGACAAAAGAAAAAAAAATTAAAGACACGAAGAAAGTTCACCGAATTCTAGCAAACAGTTGAACTTCCCTGGAGTCTCAATCTCTAGTCATGCTTAGCGCCCGGGAGCTATTTAAATGACCTAAAGGTAGGGGCATGCATATTTCGCGAAAAGATTCCCAGACTAGCTGAAAGTCAAAACAATGAAGCACCGTCTGTGCTCCGTGATTGGGTGGGTTTCTTTCAGGTACATGTCGATTGTTACAACACCAATCACTAGAGACCTTCAAAATTCGCGGTTCCGATGGCCTTCAGGATAGACTACACATACCCCTGTACACTCGGGCAAATAACGCAAGTTCATTGGCTGCCGACTTGTAAGTCATCTCAGCTGGTTTGTCTGTGATTCGATCCTTCTTTGGTTGAGGGTTTATAACTGGTTGAGATTCGTCCAGATGAACAGTAAGCCAATAGCAAAATTATCTAAGAGGGATATGTGTTTGGATTCTAGCCTATCACCGAATGAATCCACGAATTTTGCAGGTCTCTACCAATAACATTAAGTTAGTGCGGAATCAAACGCGTAAAACAAGGCGACGACTTCTCTTACAGACGGCCGCCAATTACAAGGAAGAAACCGCAGAAACATATTTGAAAGCACACTCAATAAAAATTAATGCACATTTGGAAGCAATACTCGAAAAAAAAGGAAGCACATTTGGGAGCACATCCGACATTAAGAAAGCGTATTTGGAAGCACATTTGTTAAAAAGGAAGCACATTTGGAAGCATACTCGACAAAAAAGAAGCACATTTGGAACCACCCTCTACAAAAAGAGAAGCACATTTGGAAGGACATTCATAAAAGGAAGCTGTATTACGAGAACTCAGTCTTAGTTGTAAATCAGATTTCGAGAAATAAAACAATGGTTTATGAAATACAAAATATAATTTTTTTTTTAAATTTTGTACACATGCATGTAAAACCAGTCGTTATTGTATGTAGCCTGCATTTCGTAGTGGACGCAGTATGGTGGATGGTGGTTACTTCGTTGAGGTACAAATATTTTCCTCCACTAATCGATGTCAGTAGCGATCTCAGACGATCGATCAATATGTTAGGATCTTCCCATGACGTGTAATCAATCTCTTCTGCCAGGGGGTGCAATTGTATACACATAATATGGCCACTAAAATAAACTGTGCGGTAGAGAAATGCCAACATCAAAAATTAAGTTTTAAATATAAAGAAAACATAGACATTTCAACAAATGACTTAAATAAAAAAAATCCAAATCTTCTTAGATGAGAATTTATGGAATAGTGTATTGACGAAGTGGAGTACTGAGTATAATTGCAAAATATTATACTTGAGAAAATTTTTTGACAGTGTTGAATTATCTTGGTAACAATGAAATAAACATGGTTGTCATATGCACATGTGCAGATGTGTGCAAGTGTGTATTATTTGCAATTGAAACTGAGGTTATGGGTTTCAACTCTCATACTTTACGACTGCGCAGTTAAGTTTTTAAACAATAGGTAAAGCACTTTGACCATATTGTTTTGGTTGTCCCATAATGTAAAGTAGATAATCTGAAACATTTATGGTGTATATTGCCAGTAAAACAGACCACAAAACATTAATTTAACGAGCATTTTCCATCGAAAAATAAACGACTTTAAGGTCGTTAGGTTGCCGATAAATACCGCACAGTTCACAGATTTGCAAAGAAAAAGAGAGCACGTGTAAATCATTACACGTGTTACAAGTGAAAATTCTTTGGCAATTTAAACCTCGACTCGTAAGTGCTCTCTTTATATTTCTCTGGGCTTCATAAACTTTTCAAAACAAAATTTAACGAAAACGTTTCATTAAATTTCGGCCTTGAAATTGAAATTGAAATTTTACCCTAATAACGCCTAAAGAGGTTTCGCTTCAAAAATTTGTAGTTACACGGCTAAAAAATAATCAGATGACACTGTTTAACAATAACAATTTAAACAAGTAATTAAAATAAAACTTTCTTGAAAGAACACCATTTTGTTGCTAATATGGCCCGTGGCGCGGTGCACAACAATAAGCTCAAACCCCGTTGTGTTGCCCTCTGCCCAAAGACTCCCTTGCTAGATGCCAGCAAGTCGGATGGCGTCAGGCGCAGGCGGGTCCCTACCGCCGCGACCCGCCTATCCCTGCAGCATGGCGTGGTTCAACCTAAAACACTCAAGGACACGAGTTCTCTGCACCGTCCGCAACCTATTCTTATACGTTGAATTAAAATTCGGCTTTAAAAAATCGGACAACAATGTCCAAGCTCCCGCCCGTTTGCTTAGTAGTCTTTCTACTCTGTCCAAATATTCTTCCGGAACCATCCTTCTGTTTCTTGTAATCAACCTGCTTGTTATAATGCATGAAAATTTTTTGCACCCCGCATCAAAGAACCCAGGGTTTCCCCTGTGTGTATGCAGGTTTTACCTGGGCCCGACTTATCTAGTTTTAGTCTAGAATAGTCAGTGACTGGAGTAGTTAGTCATGGCTAAAACGTTGCCATGGCTGGCCAATCCCCTCCTAGCACATGGTGCATGCTACCTCTCCTGCATGATTAGAGCGTATAAGCTTCGGCCTGAGACGCACTTTTTTTAGAGTCTTCCCTAACCAGACCCCTCCCACACACTCATAACTAGAGACCTGTAAAATTCGCGGATTCATTTCGCGTTAGGATAGAGTCCAAATACTTTTGACATCATTTTGCTTCAGTGATTGGGCCGCAGTTTATCTGAAGGACTCTGGGCCAATGAAAAATCTTTAAGAGAAGAATTAGCGAATTACGATCATTCCATTCAACAGGTGTTACGAGTCGGTAACCAATCAGCAGATATAATTTGCACGAGATCGTAGAGGATAATGGAGTCTATCCTTTAGGGATTTTAAATCGCAAATTTTACAGGTCTCTACGTCATAACTAGAGACCCGACAAATTCGCGGGTTCATTGACCTCCAGGATTGACTCCAATATCCTCTACACACTCGGGCAAATGCCAACTGTTCATTGGCTGCTGACTTGTGAGTCGTCTCGACTGGGTGGCCTGTGATTCAACACTTCTATGAGTGAGGGTCTCTAAATGGCCCTCAGTCCTCCAGATTAACAGTGAACCAATGACAGAAGCAGCACTAAGGTATAATTATTTGAATTTTAGCATAACACGAAATGAACCCGCGAATTTTCCGGGTCTCTAGTCATAACTTGAAGTTAGGTTAGGAAATAAAAGGGCTTTGAAATGGTGGTCCGGTTGCTGGACAGGGCGTGAGAGAGGTTGCCGTGTGGCGCAGGCGCGGCGGTGGCGATGATCGGCGCCAACCTGCGCTTCGGCAGCGGCCCGACGGGCAACGGCTCGGCCAACGGGGTGCGCGTGTTCCAGTGCCACCCGGGGGGCACCACCGAGGCCACCGTCATCTTCAGCCTGGGCGCGCTCGGCATGGCCGCCAACGTGGCGCTCATGGGGCTCATCCTGGCCAAGCGGCAGCTGCGCAGGTCAGTGCGCCCGCCTGGGCATCGCCGCCATTTGTGCGCACCGAGGACTTCCAGCTCCATCACCAGAGACCCGTGAAACTCGCGGGGCCAATGACCTCCAGGACAGACTCCAACATCCGCTACACACTCGGGCAAATGCCAACTGTACGCAATTCCCTAAGCATGCAAGCCCGCAAGTATGAAAAGCACAATTTTTGCAAAGTGTGTCAGTATGCAAGTTCACATGTGTGCAAGTTAGCAAGCGTGCAAGTGCTCTAGTGTGCAATTTGTCAAGTAAACAAGTATGCAAATGCGCAAGCCTGCATGTGTGGAAATGCACGATTATGCAAGTTGCCGAGTTTTCAATTATGCGAACATTGGACGTACGCAAGTGTGCAAGTGCGCAAATATTTGATTGTGTTATACTAGAAACAGGCCCTCGAGCTCCCGACTCTCCATTGCCTTATGAGCAGAGACCTGTAAAATTTGCGGATTCATTTCGCGATAGGATAGAGTCCAAATACTTTTGACATTATTTTGCTTCAGTGATTGAGTCACAGTTTAGCTGAAGGACTCCGGGCCAATGAAAAATCTTTAACAGAAGAATTAGCGAATCACGATCATTCCAGTCAACAGGTGTTACGAGTCGGTAACCAATCAGCAGATGTAATTTGCACGAGTGCGTAGAGGATCATGGAGTCTATCCTTTAGGGATTTGAAATCGCGAATTTTACTGGTCTCTATCCATGACTTGAGTGCGTATTTTGTTAAAATTGTAATAAATATTTTTTTATGATTTTTCAATTTTTTTTTCAATTTTCTAGCTTAATATGTACGGATTTTCAAGATGGCGGACATAGCGGAGATTTCCTCGATGACGTACAATTCGAAATGATGGAAAACAAAATGGCGGATTCAAATTTGAAGTCACGGCGTCATAATTTAAAATGGCTGAATCCAAGATGGCGGAGGTGACGTCATCCTAGAAGGCTACCGAAGTCAAGGTCAAATGTCTCGAGCGGCTTAGTGGCAACTTTTCGATGGGGAATTCAAGCTGCTTTGGGGAATTTTCGTTATTTTCAAGGCAAAAATATTTTGAGGCATTTCTTACTTTCCATTTTTAATTTCGTTACACTTTCCCTCAATAATTTAAATTTTTAATTTTTTGATTTAATTGGCTGACATTTACTAGAAACGGGATATTATGGCGAATTTTCAACCATTTTGTAGTCATTTTTGGCAACTTTTTGCAACTTTTGAAAGTTAAGGTAAAAAATTAAGGTCAAAGTCATCCAAGATGACCGCTGTGACATCAAAATCCAAGATGGCGGCTGACAATCTAATCATTACACATACTCCTGTCCCAGTTCATATATATGTACATACTACTTGCAAGAATGCAAGTGCTATTGTGCGGGTACGCAATTTCCTAAGTATGCAAGCCCCTAAGTATGTAAAGCACAATTTTGCAAGTGTGTGAGTATGCAAGTTGACATGTATACAAGTTAGCAAGCGTGCAAGTGCTTTAGTATGCAATTTGTCAAGTAAACATGTGTGCAAGTGCACGATTATGAAAGTTGCCAAGTTTTCAATTATGCGAACATAGGACGTACGCAAGTGTGCAAGTGCGCAAATATTTAATTGCGTTATACTAGAAACAGGCCCTCGAGCTCCCAACTCTCCATTGCCTTATGAATGAGTAGGGACCACGCAGGTTCAATGACCTCTGGGCTAGCTTCCACAGTCCTCTATGCACTCGGGAAAATGTTCTATGCTCAGTGGTTACTGACTTGTGATACGTCTCCACTGGCCGTATTATTTGGCCGAGTGTCTCTATTTTTCCCACAGTCCTTCAGATCAACTGTGAGTCAGTAGTAGAAGTAGCACAAAGGTCTCAACTTATGAGTAGGGGCAGGCATTTTTCGCGAAAAAACCTGAACGTCTACTAGACTGCAACGAGGTATACCCGCACCAGCGGTTTCTTCCTTGTGATTGGCGGCCGTCTGCGAGAGAAGTCGTCGCCTTGTTTCACCGAGCCACTCAGGACGCGTTTGAGTCCGCACTGACCTTAATGTGATTGGTGTTGTTACAATCGACATGTACCCTAAAGAAACCCACCCAACCACGGAACACAGACGGTGCTACATTGTTTTGACTTTCAGCTGGTCCCGGAATCTTTTCACAAAATATGCCTGCCCCTACGTTATGATCGATAGATTCGTTACGCGCTGATGTTATCGCCTGACTAACCTTGATGATGCTGAGTCGTTTCACCGATTGCTGTGCGTCATGAGCACAGACGTCACGCCGATGACAGACGAGACGTCCCTATGCTTACCGAGGCTGGATGATTCCGCGATGGCTTGCCATTGCCTTCTGCGGGATGAAGGTGGGAGGGACATCACGCGCACCCAGTGCTGAGCCCAGGGAGAAGGCGTGGAATCGAACCCGGGTCCCTGGGCCCACCAGTCAGACACGCCAGCCACTACACCAAGTGGGCGGACCGTCTTTCCCCGATGTCTGCAAAGACGTCTCACTTCTGAAAGCTCTCAGGATACACATTGTTCAAGACTTGTAGAGAAAACTTGCGTCGAAATATATTTCTCAGAACTCAGTAGATTATTCATACTCTTGTCGCGAATCATTAATTTGCAGTGACCACATTCTCAAGTGTGAATCTTGTTGCTTGTTATATTATTTGGTTACAGAAATTATAATTCTCTTTGGCTGATGTCTCTGATCAAAAATGTATTCACATGCTAAACGTGACGTTGTGCAAGTGTGCAAGTTGCAAGTTGCCGTCTCCTCCTATACCCGGTTCCCTCACCATGTCATCACTAGAGACCCGGAAAATTCGCGGGTTCAATGACCTCCAGGATAGACTCCAATATCCTCTACACACTCGGGCAAATGCCAACTGTTCATTGGCTGCTGACTTGTGAGTCGTCTCGACTGGGTGGCCTGTGATTCGACACTTCTATGAGTGAGGGTCTCTAATTGGTAGAGCCACGGAAATTTCGCGGATTCATTTAGTCGCAAGCTAGAATGCAAACCTCCATACTGTCGCAATGTGTTCATGATTGGACGGCAGTTATCTGGACACGCCCCCCTACGACCGTGAGCCAACGATGTCCAGCTAGGGGAGAAGTAAGCGAATCAGGTAGTGCTAAATAACAAGGATAAAAATGTTCTCGCTAAGAAATCAACCAATGGGAAAGCGAATATGGGTTGAGCACACCTATTACCTTACATTCTACTCTGAAGCCAGACGAATCTGCGAAATTTCCGGGTCTCTAGCCATGACTCTTAGAAAAAGCTACAGTGTTTTGTGAAATACCTTGGCATGAAATGAAATCGCGAAATACAGGTGTCCCTACTCATCACTAGAGACCCGTGAAATTCGCGGGTTCATTTCGTGTTATGCTAAAATTCAAATAATTATACCTTAGTGTTGCTTCTGTTATTGGTTCACTGTTAATCTGGAGGACTGAGGGCCAATTAGAGATCCTCACTCATAGAAGTGTCGAATCACAGGCCACCCAGTCGAGACGACTCACAAGTCAGCAGCCAATGAACAGTTGGCATTTGCCCGAGTGTGTAGAGGATATTGGAGTCTATCCTGGAGGTCATTGAACCCGCGAATTTCACGGGTCTCTACTCATCACTAGAGACCCGTGAATTTCGCGGATTCATTTCGTGTTATATTAAAATTCAAATAATTATACCTTAGTGCTGCTTCTGTCATTGGTTCTCTGTTAATCTGGAGGACTGAGGGCCAATTAGAGACCCTCACTCATAGAAATGTTGAATCACAGGCCACCCAGTCGAGACGACTCGCAAGTCAGCAGCCAATGAACAGCTGGCATTTGCCCGAGTGTGTAGAGGATATTGTAGTCTATCCTAGAGGTATGAACCCACGAATTTTCCGGGTCTCTACTCATCACGTACCTTCGTGTCGCTCGCGAGTCGCCAGACTGGCGTGGTGGTTGCAGGTGGTCGCTGGGCCTGCTGTTCCACCAGGCGCTGGTCGACTGCGCGCGGGCAGCCATCCTCATCCCGCTGGGGGTGAGCATCTTCAAGTGCCAGCCCGTGAACAAGTGCTCGCTCGTGGAGACGGCCTTCCTGCTGCTCGTCACCGTGTCCACGGTCAACATCCTCACCACGGTGCTCAACGACTCGCCCGTGTTCCCGCAGCCCGACGACGACCAGGGCGGCTCGGGTCTGGCCCCGGCGCCGCTCGCCATGGACTCCCCGCAGTGCGTGCTCTTCGGCACCTTCATGATCTGGTTCTCGTCCATCACCATCAACCTGGGCCCCACCTTCCTGAGCGGCGCGCTCGCCGCCAGCGCCGGCTCGGCCCACGACGCGCCGGGCTGCCCGCTGGTGCACGGGCCCTTCCGCCACTACGTGCTCAACGTGCTGTGGATCGCCATCAACACCATCTGCGTGCTGCTCACCCTGTTCCACCTGCACAAGCTGCGGCGCGACCTGGCCAAGGCGAGCGTGGAGGCGGTGTGCGTGACGGGGCTGGTCACCACGCTCGTCAGCTTCGCCGGCTCGCCGCCGCGCCAGGGCCCCGCCAGGGTGCGCGCGCCACGCACCAACCTCCTCCAACCACGTCTCATTACTAGGGACCGGGAAAATTCGCGTGTTCAATTCAGTGGCGTAGCCAGGATTTGTGTATGGGGGGTGTTAAAAAGCATGTCCCCCCCCCCCCCCGTATTAAAGCGGGGGGTCCGGGAAATTTTGGATTTTAAGGTGTAACATAGTGCTATTTTAGCAGTTTTCGGTACTTATATTTAAATACTGTAATGGTAAAAATTGTGTTAATTTTAATATGAAATTTGTTTGAATGATGAATAAGAAATTAATTAAAGATTTGGTTTAACCCCTAACTACCCCCCCCCCCCTGGCTTCGCCCTGGTTCAATTACCTCCAGGATGAACTCCATGGTTCTACGTACACTCGGTCAAATGCCACCCACTCATTGGCTGCTGTATTGTGAGACGTCCCACTGTAGCAGCCTGTGATTCGATAAAGCTTTGGTCAGCTGTTTCTCGTTGGCCCAGAGTCATCCAGGTGAGTTGTGAGCCAATAGCAGAGGCGGCACTGAGGTATAACGTTTTGTATTTTAGCCTATCACGAAATGAATTCGCGAATTTTTCCGGCCTCTATTAATAGATAGAGGCATGCGAAGTTAAGACACTGTTGCATCGTCTGTGTTTCGCGATTGGGTGAATTTCTCCCAGGTACATATCGATTGTCACAACACCATTCACATGAAGTCAGTGCGGAATCAAACGCGTCCTGAGTGGCTCGGTCAAATAATGCGACGACTTGTCTCGTAGACGGCCGCCAACCACAAGGAAGAAACCGCGGGTGCGCGTATACCTTGTTTGCAGTTTAACAAGTATTCAGATCTTTTCGCGAAAAATGCCCGCCCCCTATTAATATAATATAAAGCTTATTGTAAAACAATAGCCGCCCGGGTTTTACAATATCGAGTGAGGTCTTGAGACTTGCTTGGATTATAAACGGCTGTGATGTTCTTGCCTCACACGGCACGAACACTGTCCCAGAAGATAACTGAAGAGGCTGCTCCTTCGACGCAGGCCCACACTGTAATTATTTTTTTGTAATTTTAAAATGATAGTCCTTGGAAACTCAGTTGCCAACGATATCACTTGTAAAATTTCGGCAAGGCATAGCTTTGCACCATTTTTCAAATTTACAAAGCTCTGCCTTTGCAGTTTCACAAGCAGTATCGTTTGTAACCGAGTTTCCAATGATTTTCCTTGTGAAAAGTAAAAAAAAAAAATATTTTACAGTGTAGTCGTCGTCTATTGGCAGGCTCGAACTGCCGGAACAGTCTTGAAGTATGATTGGTCACTGCTGGATGTGCAAGTTCTCGCTCTGCCAGGGTTATATTTATACGCGTATAGTTAATTACTAGGGGCAGGTGTTTTTCGCGTAAAAATCAGATCGCTCATTGAACTGCAACAAGGTATGCTCGTGCTAGCGATATTCCCTTGTGATTGGCCGCCGTCTGCAAGAGAAGCAACTGCCCTGTTTGGCCGGGCCATTCAGGACGTGTTTGCTTCCGCAATGGATGGCTGTGATTGGTGCGCCGACAGTAGACACGTGTCTGAAAAAAATCCTGCCAACCACGAAACACAGATATTGTTACATAGTTTTAACACACATCTGATCTGGAAATCGTTTCGAGAAAAATGCATGGCCCTATTGATTATAAACAAAAAAATTAATAATATTCTTACGTAATCATTATTTTAGACAATCATATTTTGTTTTTGTTAAAGGCAGTTTCATAAAAAATACAGGCCGTATTTGAATGGTAAATTTTGAATTCATGGGTTGTTAACTTCCATTACATGTTTGGGGACATTAAACAACTGTTTTTAAAGTGCAGGTTAGTTTCACCTCTGTGCTACAAAGCAGTGTGGCTAGCAGTGGCGTACGCAAGGTGGAGATTTATCTCCCCCCTTTTCCAGAAACCCTAAACATTTTTAGGAACATCAATCATTCTCAACATCAACAGGGAAAAAAAAAATAAAGCAATAAGAGTGCAAATTAGTTCTATCTCTTCCACGCCCTTTCTTTTTTTTTTTTTTCATGGACAACCCAAAAAAGAAATTGTGTGTGCGCTTCTGGAGGTATTACGGGAAACAATGCGTGCTACTTTCCCCTCCGGATGTTACGTGAATGCTTTCTGACTGACGCCACGGCAACAAACTGTAGTTCTGCCTTCACTTACCCACCGCGCGTGAAGCTCTTGTTTATCCTCATGCGTCTGTCATGCTCCCAAACACGAACACTCAGATGTTCAGACGCCGTGTTCGTCTCGGACTTCATCTGCTCACGCCACAAACATTATTCAACTGGTCAGCCACCCGGAGGTACACACATCCGCCTATCATCGCCCAGGTGCTGGGCACGGACAATGTGACGTCACACACAAGGCCGCTCCCACAGCTCTTCTCAGCCAATGGACGACCGAGTAGGCCTGCATCAATTCTCCGCTTCTGCGAGAGTATTTATTCTGTGCCGTGTCTCTGTGGTGGTGACTGGTTGTCGGTGCGTGATACGAGAGTTTACAGGCATGGCCAGACCCGACCAGAGTATGCCACATCTCTCAAGCCTCTAGTTCTTACAGCGTTTCTACCGGGGGAACAAATAAAAAAAAATTTGTTGTCTGTAAAGTCAGTTTACGGACGATAGTTTAACGTGACTACGTCATAACAAAACATTCATGAAATGATTGCATACTTTTATGAATAAAATTGAATCATTTTTATTGAATTATCACTATTTTGTATGGATACAAAGGAGTGAAATGAAATCTACAATTTAATTGATAAATTTACTTTTATTTGCACTCATTAATTCAAATATTTTTATTACTTTAACGAAGAGATTATTTTAATTATAACTTTTATACTTGTTTGCTATTTAACTTCTTCCAATCCGTGTTATTCTGTTAAGGATGGGGCGATGATAGGAAATGTAGGAAACGAATGGGAATGTTTCAAGTTTAATGTGCCTCGAAAAAGTCAAATCGATGGTTGTTCCAATCGAGTGGAAGAGAGATAGATGCGGCGCAAGCGTACAATGAGCGTAACGGGACACATCGTAACGGGACAATGTGCGTTACGGGACACATTTTCGTGCGTGCAGCCGGCGTTCATCGATTTATTAGACGTTGTTACGTCAAAAATACAAAACTAGTGGCTAGCTCTTGAAATTTTGATGAATTATCAAAATTACTCATAAACTGAAGCAACTCTGTTAAAAATATACAACATTTGTTTATCTCCGTGGAAATGGCTACAACAAGGCATGCCGAAACGTCAGTCCCATTATTATGCTAACGAACTTGACCTCAATCCAGAAGTTAGTTTCGTAAGAAAAACAAAACATAAAATATTTTATACTGTGGGGCATTTATAATCAGTAATCCTTCTTGTGTTGGCTCAATTAGCTATATCTTCTGGTTGGTGAGCCCACTATCCCGGGTTCGAGTCTCGGCTGAGTCGAGGGATAGGGTGCTGCATGAGGGAACAGAAAGTTCGTATTGCCTGTTATGCCCCTGGTCAGTGTTCTGTGGCGGTGATCTCTGACCTCTCTCGCTCACTTGACTTCGATCCCACCATCCTGGCATGACTCACATTCACTGGCACTGAGTCGGTGTCCAGGTGGTTCGGAACCTACTACAGTCTTGGAGCATCTGTGCACGGCCGTGCGACGAAAAACTCCATAAAACAAGAACTATCCCCCAAACCACGCCATTTGCCACCTCCCATGAGCGTGGCTGGCCGATTCACTGATGACATTTGGAAACATTATTCTGGACATACGTCATTACTGGCTTACACTGTCATAGAGAAATTTGAAGAAGGGAAAACGTAGGTGAATACAAAGACACATAGAAAACAAACCAAAATTAATCTGTCAGTTTTTAAATGTACTGTTAGCATACCGAATTCCCAACAATATCCCAGCACAGAGCACCGTGGGCTGACAACTACAAAAGAGTTGCAACAAGATCAGTACATACAGTCAAAACCACAACAAACAGTGGAACCAGACGATTGTAGTAAACTGATATCCTTGCTAAAACAGAACAGTTACGAAGCTTTACGTGCAACCACTCAAATTATTGTCAATGTTGTGTCGGCAACGTATTTCTCTTCTCTCAGTCCCTAATCTGCTCAAAAACCGAGTTTGAATACCATACAATACCTTCCCCTTCCCACATATTGCCTCTCAATCCTCTCGGAATTCGGAACACATGTTTCAGTTTTCCCCACACTAATGCTTCAGCTACATTTTTAGTGCACAAAACAATAAACGGAATACCTCAAGTGTCTCGTGACCGCACAAACGGGCACAGTTTTGGGAACAGAGACCTGTTCCCCTCACGACGGTATCTGGAACTGGAAACAGGGGTATGATTGTGTTTGGCCACACGACAGGTGAGCACAGAACGGTCCGCAGGTGGATGGTGTTGATGGATGGCTGAAGGCACCCCGGTGTCCCGGTGCAGGCTGAACGCGCCGGCGGACCGCTGCAGGAGCACCAGCGCATGCGCAGCTACATCCGCCGCGTCGAGCGCGAGGGCATGCAGAGAGTGAAGATGTTCCTGGTGATCACGGCCACCTACGTGCTCTTCTGGGGCCCGCTCTTCTTCATCACGCTGGTGCACCACCCCGTCTTCGGCAGCCAGCTGGGCTACGAGGTGAGCGCAGGGAGTTCCCGGGCCAACATGTCCCTCACCATGTACCTAACACTTCCCTTTCTCACTCGGTCCCCCCACCATGTACCTAACTAATCCCTTCCTCACTCGGTTCCCCCACCATGTACCTAGCTCTTCCCCTTCTCACTCGGTTCCCCCACCATGTACCTAACTCTTCCCCTTCTCACTCGGTTCCCCCACCATGTACCTAACTTTTCCCCTTCTCACTCGGTTCCCCCACCATGTACCTAACTCTTCCCTTTCTCACTCGGTCCCCCCACCATGTACCTAACTAATCCCTTCCTCACTCGGTTCCCCCACCATGAACCTAGCTCTTCCCCTTCTCACTCGGTTCCCCCACCATGTAATTAACTCTTCCCCTTCTCACTCGGTCCCCCCACCATATACCTAACTAATCCCATTCTCACTCGGTTCCCCCACCATGTACCTAACTCTTCCCCTTCTCACTCGGTCCCCCCACCATGAACCTAACTCTTCCCTTTCTCACTCGGTTCCCCCACCATGTACCTAACTCTTCCCTTCCTCACTCGGTTCCCCCACCATGTACCTAACTCTTCCCTTCCTCACTCGGTTCCCCCACCATGTACCTAACTCTTCCCTTTCTCACTCGGTTCCCCCACCATGAACCCAACTATTCCCCTTATCACTCGGTTCCCCCACCATGTACCTAACTATTTCCCTCCTCACTCGGTTCCCCCACCATTAACCCAACTATTCCCTTTCTCACTCGGTTCCCCCACCATGTACCTAACTCTTCCCCTTCTCACTCGTTTCCCCCACCATGTACCTAACTCTTCCCTTTCTCACTCGGTTCCCCCACCATGAACCCAACTATTCCCCTTCTCACTCGGTTCCCCCACCGTGTACCCAACTATTCCCCTTCTCACTTGGTTCCCCAACCATGAACTCAACTATTCCCCTTCTCACTCGGTTCCCCCACCATGAACCTAACTCTTCCCCTTCTCATTCGGTTCCCCCACCATGTATCTAACTCTTCCCTATCTCACTCGGTCCCCCCACCATGTACCTAACTATTTCCTTCCTCACTCGGTTCCCCCACCATGAACCCAACTATTCCCCTTCTCACTCGGTTCCCCCACCATGTACCTAACTATTTCCCTCCTCACTCGTTTCCCCCACCATGAACCTAACTCTTCCCTTTCTCACTCGGTTCCCCAACCATGTACCTAACGTTTCCCCTTCTCACTCGGTTCCCCCACCATGTACCTAACTCTTCCCTTTCTCACTCGGTTCCCCCACCATGAACCCAACTATTCCCCTTCTCACTCGGTTCCCCCACCATGTACCTAACTTTTCCCCTTCTCACTCGGTTCCCCCAACATGTACCTAACTCTTTCCTTTCTCACTCGGTTCCCCCACCATGAACCCAACTATTCCCTTCTTCGCCTCAAGTGGGACTGTGGTCGTCCGTCTCTCGCTCGATGCCGGGTACTATTGCGTCTGCGTGTGGTCATTCCCACACGTATGCGTAGAGACCCGTGAAATTCGCGGGTTCAATGACCTCCAGGATAGACTCCAATATCCTCTACACACTCGGGCAAATAACAACTGTTCATTGGCTGTTGACTTGTGAGTCGTCTCGACTAGGTGGCTTGTGATTCGACATTTCTATGAGTGAGGGTCTCTAATTGGCCCTCAGTCCTCCAGATTAACAGTGAACCAATGGCAGAAGCAACACTAAGGTATAATTATTTGAATTTTAGCATAACACGAAATAAACCCGCGAATTTCACGGGTCTCTACGTATGCGTTATCTGCACTTACTATTACTTTAGTCCGTTGCTTCCGGAAGTCTCTGCTGCCACCGAAGTTGACGCCAACTAAAGATCGCGTTGCTAAGAAACATCACACTGACGCCTCTGAGGCTTAAAGCACAGAACGTTACTATGTCGAGACGATACAGGCGTTTTCGTTCAGGTCCATATTCCTATCCTGGTAATCATATTTTTTTTGTCTGATTTTAAAAGACATTTCCCAAAAAAAATCAGCAGATGAAGGACAACATGTTTTGGGCTGGACTTTACTTCAATGGATGGTCTCAATAACACTGTTCAGGGAAACTATAGGAGGATTCTGGCGTACCCTCTTGTAAGGAACTATACCAGCATTTATCTGAAGCGATTTTGGGTAGCCATTGGTAACCAAAATCAGGATGGTCATTGTTCTCGGGAATGCGGGTCTGATGTCACTACTGTGCCAGCAAGTTCCAAATAAAAACCAAAAGAACAGTCCCACAACAGCTTCACGAGGTAGCGCTAGCCAGACCTTAATAACAGCAGCAGACCTGCAGGTATGCTCGTCATTTTGAACACGGTTTATAAAATTTCTATGTGTCGCAGGAACAGTTCTGCAGTACATTAAACCAAGTATATATTTCTATATTATCATTCTAGAAATATTTTTAGTCGAGAATTTCTGTTCGTGCAAATATTATATCTCTCAGTGCGTTAACGCATAACTGCATGTGCATCTAATGGCCTCGGTAAAGATTGCTGGAAGGTTAAAACTAAACAAACAGCACTGTACTCGCATTTAAAACGACCCGGTTTAAAATCCCAGCTCATCCGTCATGAATTCGGCTGTCCATTTTTTATCAGAAGTAAATTCAGGAAAAAGCTTAAATTGATCCTTACAATAGGCTATGGCCAATTACTTCCCCAATTCTCCTGCCTTTTAAAGTGTGTTCCAACTGCGATTAGCATATCGCGTTGCCATAGCGACGAGAAGTTATCGATGACGCTTTCTGTTGAGCCGAACGACCATCCTCAAGATTTACCACCCGCACCGGCCGATCCTGGAACAAGTGAAGGTTTCACTTCCATCGTCCAAGTGAGACGTCTCGACTAGTGGTGTCACTAGTTTGGTCGGTGAGCAGCATACCACCCATGCCCCACATACGTGTTGTTCCCGAATACCTCCTTAAAAGATCACTGAAAAGTTCATCTTAAATGATGTCAGCCTTCTTTTTATCTTCCAAATAGCTGCGAGAATACACTTGCGGACAAGAGGACATTCGGTTTCCATTTGTGGTCGGACACAAAATTATTCTCAGGAAAGTTAGGGGAGCTCATTACTGAGTCCCCGAAGAAATCTTGCTAAAATCTTGAGAAAGCTTACATTCAGCTTACATTAATTGGTAAAATAAAAATATATATATATATAATAAAGAATGCGTGGCCGCCACGCTCGTCAAAAGTGAAACTTCTGAGACTTGTTGTAGTTCTACGTCAGCTCACTAACGGAGTTTCAGCTATCTGTGTTCTCGGCAAGAACCTAAAAGCTCACGATTCCAGTGGTTTAAGTAATAATTATGTTAGCGTACAATTATTGGCTTTGTGTAAGTTATGTGTTTTCAAAATTATATAAACCTGAATATTCAGTTTCTAGTAGTGTTAAAAGGCTGGAAAATAAAGTTTGTAACGTGAAATTGACGTATCCTCAGCCCATTGCTCGGTGTAGGATTGGAAGTGCGAGTGTAACAAAAATAGCGCCAGTTAGCAATGTTATAACTGGAGACCCGTAAAATCCGCGGGTTCATTACGTGCTATGCTACAATTCAAATAATTATACCTTAGTTTTGCTTCTGTCATTGGTAGAGACCTGCAAAATTCGCGGATTCATTGACCTCTAGGATAGACTCCACAGTCTTTTAAATACTCGCGGAAATGACACCTGTCCATTGGCTACTGACGCGTGAGACGTCTCAACTAGGCTGTCCGTAATTCGGCACTTTCTTGGTATAGTGTTTCCCATTGGCTCACAGTTCCACGCATAAAATGTGGGCCAATTGCAGATGCGGTACGAAGTTATAGTTGTTTTGATGCTAGCCTATCGCGAAATGAATCCGCGAATTTTGCATGTCTCTAGTCATTGGTTCTCTGTTAATCTGGAGGACTGAGGGCCAATTAGAGACCCTCACTCATAGAAGTGTCGAATCACAGGCCACCCAGTCGAGACGACTCACAAGTCAGCAGCCAATGAACAGTTGGCATTTGCCCGAGTGTGTAGAGGATATTGGAGTCTATCCTGGAGGTCACTGAACCCGCGAATTTTACGGGTCTCTAGCTCATAACGCTCTGATGACGTGATCGCCTGGCAGGAGCGATGAGGTTCCACCTCACACATGTGTGTGTGTGTGTTGCGGGCAGATCACGCTGCACGTGGCATACGTGCACGCCTTCGTGAACCCCACGCTGTTCCTCGTGCTGCATCGCGGCCTGAGGCAGGCTGCGCTCGACCTGTGCTGCTGCTGCCGGCCGCGGACCACCGCCTGCCGCGCGCCGCCGCCGCTGCCCCCGCCGCCGCCGCCCGCCCCCGGCCTCGTGGACAAGACCGTGGTAACTGCCGCTCCCGCCTCCCAGCCTCCTCAGGGGGCTACAATACAATATTATATATTTATATCGCACCCTGAGTACAACACTATCGTATCCAGGGCTCGATTTTAGCGCCTGTCCGCCTGCCCGGGACAGGCAAAATAAAAAAGGCAACTGTCCGGTGGACAGGTGCAACTTGTGACGCCGAGGTTATTCGCACGCACTAATGCAGCAGAGGTGATTAATAACATTTATGCGACCACGACCGCAAATAAAACGTCTTTGACAATATCTATAAATAAACAATAATGGCTGAAAGTGAGTTTGATCCAGCACCAGCAATAAATCTCTGGTATCATAATGTTCAGAGAAAACGTCGACCCTTTCAGCCTCCTTATCGAAGATGTTCAAGACAGAATCAGCCAAGTAATTCGTGCAGTGACTCAGACAGTGACTCGTCTGAAAATGATGATTAAATAAGGATGTTAAGTGTGTGATAAAAATAGGTGCAAAATATAGCAAAAATCCTTTTTTCTCACTTTTTAGCGACTTTGAAATTTTTAATATTTGGGTAAAACAGCGGACAGGCAAATTGTATGGCGGACAGGCAAATTTTCGATTTCACCTGTCCGTTGGGCAGGTTAAAATATTCCTTAAAATATAGCCTTGATCGTAACTCAAAAATCAGTGCAATACTATCACAACTCAGCTGCCATAGTATTGCACGTATTCTTATATAATGTTTTCCAGAGTGCAACACTACGTTATTTGCCATAAGTCCCGTAAAAGTAAGTATATTATTGCGATAGTCTTGCAGTGCCCAGATAATGATGCTTTCCTGCTTACGGTGAAAATATCTCATAAACTCAATTTGTTGAGTTACGATAGTCTTGTACTCAGGGTGCGATATAACTTTAATATCGTCACAAAAATCAGGTATATAAGTTTATTCATTAATACAAAACCAAAGGTAAATTTAATAGAAGAAGATTGCAAAAATTAAAGGTTGTAATGGCAACCACAATGAATATGTTATTAATCTGTATGAAAACAATAACTGGTAAAGAGTAGAGTAGTCAAGAACATATTCAAACTTATTAAAAAATATTTAATTTTAGGAATAATGTTAAGGTTTTTGAAGAGCTAAAAGTAATTTCTATGAAACAAATATGGCCACCAAAAAAAAACTAACATTCGTTAGAACATCTGGTACATAAAGTGCAGAAATTGCAAGAAGTGCAAGAACTAAAGAAGTGCAGTGGTAGTTCATAAATGTAAAATAACATAGTAAAACAGGGAAAATAATATTTTCTCATAAAATTAGTTTTTTCTATTGTTAATTGTTTCAAAATCCGCATTAGAAATAAAATATTGCCACATCACAATCCCCGATGTAAATTTGAAAAGAAATCACACGATGTAAACAGAATCAAACAGATAAAATTCTAGGACAGAATAACAGTAAATGAATTAAACGTTACTACGCAAATAAAATTGGCAAACGACTCACACTAATTGTTGTACCCTAATCACTAGTAAAAACTAAAGCGGTAATATTTACATAACGAGGGTAATAGTAGAAGCTTTGTCAGTTGTCTAGTTTGACCACTGAGAGCATATGAAATAACACGGTGATAAGGGAGAAGTGTCCTTTCTGTGGACGTAAAAAATGCACAAAAGCAATTACATTCCTTGAGATGAATGTTTTTTTTTTTACGAGTGAGTCACGTAGATACATCACTGATGAAAGCCCGAAGATAGCGTGCAATAATTACCCACTCTAGATTATTAAGAAGTTGTTTTATTCATTACAACTTCCTCTGAATTCCCTCGTGGGCTCGCTTCTTGCATGATTATAAGCTGAGGGGGAAAACCCCTCCCCGAAAGTTACAGCGACGCTCAGGACATACAAAAATAGCTGGCTCTCGAGAATGCCTGGGGTAAAGATTAATGAACCTGTTCTCGGCAGCTCCTGGAATATCGCGCTCGGCACGTCCAAAGTTATCAGAGCAGGCAGCCAACGAAGTTCGACCGATAGTAGCTACGTTCAGGAACAGTAAAATTACCTTAGCAGGTGGGTGGGGGCTGCCGAAGTTTACACAGCTTCTGTGCAGTTCTCTCTGAGAAAAGACCAAAGCGAGACTTTTTTTTACGATTTCGGCAACTTCAACTGCCATTCTAAAGTTTAAAACATAAAATTTCTTTAAGCTTTTAACAGTATGCCTCCTTAATATTTCTCTCGGATACCCGTACTATAAAGTTATTCCTGAGAGGAAAACTTGTCAAAAATAATTTGTATAGTATTTGTTTCATATAAATGTTCAGTTCACAGCAAAGAATATAGTGTTATTATTTATCGCAAGAAAAGTTGTGATAGGGCAAAAACAGTATAACTACAAAGCCCCTCAGTAAGTAATATGAAAAAAATACTTCCCACTATTCCCTTAAGTGATTACTAAAAGAATTTATATGACATAGAACATAAAAAAAAAAAAAAGCTTTAATAAGTAAAAAAGTCGTAATTTACAACAAAATTTAAAAAAATTTCAATAACAGATATTATTTTAGAGTTACTACAATCTAAATTATATAAAAAAAATCGTTTGTGACTGTGTCCAAGGACTTTTATTTAAATTATTGTTATAAATACCTTAATGATTTAGTTCCACAACCTGTTTGAACAATCTTTTGAAACGTCACTTATGTTTAACTTTTTACATTTAACTTTTAACAGTTGTGTTCTTTAACTTTTCCAAATTATTTTCAAATTTGCTATTTTGTGCAAAGCAATTATGTTTGTTCGAAAACATTTTTTTTCAGAGTATAAAGGACAGAAATAATTTTATGCTGTACTGCATAACGTCTTTAAATTAATATTACCCTACTATACCACAATAAACACAATTAAAGTACGATAATTTGATGAAAATTACTTCATAACAGATTATGATAAGTGTCTGGCTTATAACTTTGGGTATTAAAATTATAAAATCACATGATCCCATAACTGAAGATTCATAAGATAATCAGGTATGGATTCATATTTTCTAAATTATTAAAAATAAAAATTGTCTGGGAGAAGTATTTTCCTAAGTATTTATTTATCTTAACATTGATTAAACAATTATAGAAAAACAGTATTTCAGATGGAAATAACACCATTTGCGAAGGATATCTGTACAGTACACTGAAAAAAAACTGGATGATTATAGCAGCCAAAGTTGTGTACCCATCATTCTCGCAGGCTTTTAGCATAGCTGTGTTTTAAAAGTAGCGCCTGCTATACAAATGTTTCTGCAAATGTTATAAACTGTGATCTGGAATTCTTTAAGTACTGGTCACTCTGATGCGGGTAATGACGTTTGCTTACAATCAACTTGTAAACTTATTACTGATATATTATGTTGTCCTTACAGTACTCAATTAGACTCCTTTTAAAACTCGATGGACGTCACTGGAAATTCAAAATATCGATTTTTGTCTTTGTTTACCTGTTCGAAGTCTGAGTGAAACGTAACATGCAAAGAGCATTCGCTGTTTTCAGGAACGTAATTGACGCTGAGTGCATAAACGTGCACACCACCGCTGATTCATCGTGGCATTAGGTTCCTGTGAACAAATACACTTATGGTTATAGAACTTGAATCTATGAGCACGTTTATTCTGATGGCTAAATTGCATGTTTTCTTTTCTTTTTTTTGTTCTGCAGTTAGGTGGGCGTCACTTCTATCATTACACACTAGGGAATGCTCAGATTGGGGAGTGCAGATGGGTGTGGAATTCCGCCAATGCGTCGCTTGCCGCCAGGGCTGCAACTAGAGTCTCTGGCACCCGGGGCATGAATGAATTCATGCGCCCCCCCCCCCCCTTTTTTTGCACATACCACACCAATAAAGCGGGGGTCCTCCCACGGAAAAATGGTCTTATTTAAGCATTTTCCATACCTATACATGTAACAGTGTCTGTGCTACTGTACCTTTCATGCATGAACCCACTATGTCCATAAAGTAGTCCGTATAATCACTAGACTTGTTCCATTAAATATGTTGAGACGTTATATTGTAAATCAGATTAGACATTCCTGGCATGCAAGTTAAAAAACCTTTTACCAGTTACCAGTTGTAGTAGGAATTACAATGCAAGCGATTTCGGCGCCCCCACGGCTTTGCGCCCGGGGCGTATGCCCCGCTTGCCCCCCTCTAGTTGCGGCCCTGCTTGCCGCTATAGACCATCAATTATGTCAAATTTGGACGCAAGGGTGTCGTTACTGACTCGCTGACTCCGTGCACGGGGATGAAGATATTAACGAGAAGGAAGAAATACTGAAATATTAATTTCTTTTTTAGAGGAAGCAAAACGATGCTGCGACTGGACACATGAATGTTATCACGGACTCACTGACAAAAGTGAACAGAGAAGCATGTCATAACAATATTTTCAAAGGTTTAGATGTAAGCTTAAACCAAACTTCAGCACCTGCAACCCAGTGATCCGCATACAACACTAATAAAAAAATAGTCTACATAGTTTTCCCGTTTTGCAGGGAAAGTTATATAGAACCAAAAACCATTCAATAGATGGCCATACTATTAATCTTAATGCATTGTAGGTACAAACACGAGGTTCGTACAACCTTTATTTTTCATAGGGTATAAACTAGAGGGATAGACATTCAAACTATGTTCGAGAATAGACCCAAGTACAAATGTGGTTATTGTCTTATGACTGTAAAGCAATCAAAACTTTCCGGAGTCATGTATGAGTCACAAATGAATCATTGAAAATTAAAGCAAGATTTGCGCATATGAATGCGAGAATCAAGGACATAAGAACAAAAGTAAGTATATGGTTTGTTCCAGGCCAGCGAGGAGACAATGTGTGGTGGTTGCTGCTGTCTCAGTAGTGGTTGCAGCAGAGACAGTGAGTAGTAGTGGATGTACCAGAGACACGAGGCTGGAGGACGGTGTGCTGGTGGTTGCAGGCCAGCGAGGAGACAATGTGTGGTGGTTGCTGCTACTAAGTAGTGGTTGGAGCAGAGACAGTGAGTAGGAGTGAATGTACCAGAGACACGAGGCTGGTGGTTGCAGGCCAGCGAGGAGACAATGTGTGGTGGTTGCTGCTACTAAGTAGTGGTTGGAGCAGAGACAGTGAGTAGGAGTGGATGTACCAGAGACACGAGGCTGGTGGTTGCAGGCCAGCGAGGAGACAATGTGTGGTGGTTGCTGCTACTAAGTAGTGGTTGGAGCAGAGACAGTGAGTAGGAGTGGATGTACCAGAGACACGAGGCTGGTGGTTGCAGGCCAGCGAGGAGACAATGTGTGGTGGTTGCTGCTACTAAGTAGTGGTTGGAGCAGAGACAGTGAGTAGGAGTGGATGTACCAGAGACACGAGGCTGGTGGTTGCAGGCCAGCGAGGAGACAATGTGTGGTGGTTGCTGCTACTAAGTAGTGGTTGGAGCAGAGACAGTGAGTAGGAGTGGATGTACCAGAGACACGAGGCTGGTGGTTGCAGGCCAGCGAGGAGACAATGTGTGGTGGTTGCTGCTACTAAGTAGTGGTTGGAGCAGAGACAGTGAGTAGGAGTGGATGTACCAGAGACACGAGGCTGGTGGTTGCAGGCCAGCGAGGAGACAATGTGTGGTGGTTGCTGCTACTAAGTAGTGGTTGGAGCAGAGACAGTGAGTAGTAGTGGATGTACCAGAGACACGAGGCTGGAGGACGGTGTGCTGGTGGTTGCAGGCCAGCGAGGAGACAATGTGTGGTGGTTGCTGCTACTAAGTAGTGGTTGGAGCAGAGACAGTGAGTAGGAGTGGATGTACCAGAGACACGAGGCTGGTGGTTGCAGGCCAGCGAGGAGACAATGTGTGGTGGTTGCTGCTACTAAGTAGTGGTTGGAGCAGAGACAGTGAGTAGGAGTGGATGTACCAGAGACACGAGGCTGGTGGTTGCAGGCCAGCGAGGTGATGATGCACGGCGCTGACACCTGGGTGTCGCCGCTGATAAGGTCTGGCGAAGAGCTGGCCGATGAAGACGACCCCAGGGGTTCGCCCCAGTACAACGGCGTGGCGCGCTGCTGCAGCGAGCTGGATCTGGCCGGCGAGGTGCCGGAGTGGCCCTCGCACTGACCTCCAACCGCCACGAGGCCCCGTCGACATCCAAACCACCGCCGCGTCTAACGATAAACGTCCATCGCGTAAACACTCACCTGAAACCACAGTCAATTAAACGCGTGTGTCTCCGCGACCGCCATAAATGATATATTTTTATAAACTCTTGAATGAGAAATAAACCTGCCGACCAATATTTTTTTGGGACTGGTATAAAGAACTGGATAACTACTGCTGACAGACAGCCCTTAAACCAGAGACTTTAAAATCGTTCGCGATCTCTCCGTTCTAGATTCTAAATGAAGCCATCAATGAAATAAGGTGAGCTTACCAAATAAATACTTATTTTAAGTTATGAACTAACTATTTCAAAATAATTTACCTACCATAAACTTTCATCTAAAATACCCATATAAATAATGCACCAAGACTGATCAAGACAAACTACACCCGGAATTTCAAAAAAGAATTATTCTTCTGTTATGGTTACTATATTATCGCGAATATTTTCATTTTTCTTGAATATTATAATTATTAATATTTTATAGTCCAACATATACAGCCTACATCCATATAAAACATAAATTTTTATCATGGATGATTTTGAGTCCCATGCAGGGTGAGAAATGCTTTTTTTAATTCTTAAATCACATCCATACAGGGTAATGTATGCCTTAGCTGGGAATAAATTTTCCAGTAGAAAAACTAACAGGCCTAAATAATGAGCTCCTTTATCTTACTGTTAAAGTTATATTAAAATAAGTATTATTGTTTGATCGTACACGTAACTTCTTACACATAGGCTAATTAGAATTTAAAAAAAAATGTAATGTTTCTTTGTTTTCTTTTTATTGTGTACCTAGGACGCAAACAATTTATAAATCAATGAATTTTTTATTTGTATATTTACATATTTTATATATGGAATATTATAAGGTAGTATTTGATTGTAAAAAATACTTAGTTAAATATTTACTTCAGTTTGTAAATCTTTTTAAAATTTCATTTATGTCTTTACAGGGAAAATCTTACGAAACAAGTTACAAAATAACTTAGTTGCGAAGACAATTTTTTTGCTATAAGCTACGTACTTATAGTGTATGTGTAAAATATATTTAATTTTTTTAACCATTAAAATGCTGTAATTCTGAAATTTATTAAGGAAGATATATGCAAAATGTACAATTTATTCACATTTCGTTGGTTAAGATTTATTTTCGCTGCAAGAAATTGAAATTACTTGTATTTATAAAACGATTTCCTCTCGCAAATAAAATTGAGATAATGTAGCACCAAAACAATAGTGCAAATTTGAAATATTTTTAGAATATTTTTACTGTCAATTATACGGAATTCCTAGATATTATCAGTTGGTATTTGGTACCCACTAAATTATTTTAACAAAACAATACAACATACAATTTTTTGAAGAAGCTTGGCTTCTGGGTTGTAGCCGTGTCCTTGGGGAATAATTCACCAACGTTTCGGTCAACATTGCAGTCGCCATCATCAGGGAGCAGTTACCTACTCACTGCTCCCTGATGATGGTGACTGCAATGTCAACCGAAACGTCGGTGAATTATTCGCCAAGGACACGGATACAACCCAGAAGCCAAGCTACTTCAGACAATGGCCATAAAAGCCTGCGAACATTATAAATATGTTTTTAGTATCGGATGAACTAATATTAAACTCCAAACGAAGTAAGTCTGTCATTAACGAATACGGGCATGGGAATGGACTGCATTCACTAGGTTCAAAGTCTCACCCTGCATATGACTTAAACAGGGGAATGCACAGAGCTGTTTGGCATTATTGCTTAGTTAACTTTCAACAACTCCTCGTTTGTCTAACACTCATTAATATTTATGCATGCACCGTAAGACAAAATTAATAATTTTCCTAAACATGGTACATTTTTTATGCATTTGACTTTTCCATAAACAAATTCAAGAATGTTATTAAAGAATAGTGGTAAATTTCCTGTCCATGTGGGCAAATTAATTTCATCCATTACAAGATTATAAACGTTTTCAGTTTTATCTTAAATGTGGTTTTATTAATGTTCATATGAAAGTCATAAAATTAAGTTACGGAAATTACTTTTATAAATGACGGGGGGCGACTGAATTGTTGCCCATTGGAAGGGCAGCCCTTCAGGATTTTTCTGGCAATGATTTGTTTTTACAGCGACTGGAAGGGCAGCCCATCCAATTTCTGAAAACATGTTTCTTTAAGTGTTTAAATAATCTTGCCCCTTGGAAGGGCAGCCCATCAGGATTTTTCTTACAGTAGTGTTTTTGAAAGGTTGTCTGAATTGTTGCCCCTTGGATGGGCAGCCCATCAGGATTTTTCTGACAGTGGTGTTTTTGAAAGATTGTCTGAATTGTTGCCCCTTGGATGGGCAGCCCTTCAGGATTTTCTGACAGTGGTTAGTTTGTAAAGTGACCTAACCTAACCTAACCTAACCTAACCACTGTCAGAAAAATCCTGAAGGGCTGCCCATCCAAGGGGCAACAATTCAGACATCCTTTCAAAAACACCACTGTCAGAAATATCTTGATGGGCGGCCCATCCAATGGGAAACAATTCAGACAACCTTTCAAAAACACCACTGTCAGAAAAATCCTGATGGGCTGCCCTTCCAAGGGGCAAGTTTTCAGGATTATTTAAACACTTAAAGAAACATGTTTTCAGAAATTGGATGGGCTGCCCTTCCAGTCGCTGTACAAACAAATCATTGCCAGAAAAATCCTGAAGGGCTGCCCATCCAACGGGCAACATTTCAGCTCCCCCAATGACAGAGTGTTGTTAAAGCAATTATCAGAAAATTAACATAATTTGTATAATTTAGTGGCGTGTACTATTGATGTATTCAAGCTCATTACACTAAAAGTTTTATTTCCACCACATTAAAAATATAAATTTTTCAAAATTTTTAGTTTATAGGAATTGTGTGTTCTATTTTTAATGCTAAGAGTCAATTGACTTTAAAGCAATTTTGAAAGTTTTGTCACTTTAGTATTATTCACATTCCTTATGATCACATATAACTTGTAACATGTAGGCATAAATATATTACCAATAACTTTACCACTTAAATGATTTTTAATGTGTGGAGTTTAAGTATATTAATTATAGTTAAGTATTTGTGAACAGTGTACCAAGTTCTTTTACAGCAGAATAGGCGATCATTGAAACACAAAATTAGTTACCAGATGATTGCGTTACGGTGAAAACATTCAACTATGCTTATTTCTTTTGCTCTTAGGGAGTTTTGTTCCATTTTAAAGGTACAAATTTACCAGATGTAGTTGTACACATTCATAGGGATAATTTCTTGTACTTTATGTCTAATAATATAACCAGTTGTTTTTTTTTTTTGGAAAATTCTTTAAACTTTATGTTTCTGTTTATGTTAATCTAAGCCAAAATTGGTTTTGTGTAATAGCATCAGAAAATCAATTGTAGAAATAAAAAAGCCAGAACGAAAGTAACGAACACCTTATCGTAAAAGCCAGAAGATGCATATGTTTAATATGCGGTAAAAGCTTGTCAGGACCAAAATGTTACGTCATTGACTAATCTATAAAGTGAAAAGATTAAAAGAATATTCACCGGCCATGAAATCTATGCACTGGATCATATAATCTAAACCAAGTAACAAAGGACTAAATGTTTTAACTATCTTCGATGCCCATCAATCGCTGATGTCCAAGTTACAGAAAATGTAAGCTGGTATTTATTTACACCAAGTATATCTCTAATTAAGGTGTTTTGATTCGTCTTACAGATATCTACCCGCGCTTATGTGTAAACTATGACGTTTTCAATATTACTGAAATATATTTTATTTGTGAAATTTACAGCGAAATAATATGCGCATGTTAATTCAACCACATCTTATCAAATAATGCTAAATAAATCTAGGGAAAAATATACATTATGATATCATAAACATTGGTAACATCTTTAATTTTTTTCCTGTGGCACTATAAGCTCAATTTTTGTGAGAAACGTGAACTATTTGAGATTAAATTAATAATTATTCTAAACTAGTTGGCTATTCCTATAATATACAATAAAAACAGCATATCATTGTTCGCTAAAATATGCTCTAAGAAGAGGTACTTTTTTTTAGGTCAAGTTGTATCATTTAGAGAATGCCAAATAAACTGCAATCCGAAAATGAGCGCATCACTTTGGTATTGTTCCAAGAAAATTAGAAATACACCGAATCCATTAACGGAATAATAATCTTGATATCTGACTCTTCCAAGAAATTTTTGTATAGGCCTATTTGAATTTTTTTAGGCCTGGCCTTTTTTACCTTTTTTATTTCAGGAATTTGCTGAAGACATTCGTCCATTTTACTTTGGTCGGTAGTGACTAGCGTCAGATCTATATCGTTATCTTCACAAACAACTCGTTATTATGATATTCAGTGTTATCTTAAGGTCACCGGAACTAAGCAAAGAATGATTTGAACTGGCCTTGAACAAGGTCATGCGGGTAAATGTAGTGAAAATATACTCTCCATTTATTTTATAGCCATCGATGTTTCTATAATTCTACGGGTAGAAATAAAATTATAAATATTTTTGTACTCAATTTAGATTCGCTAAGTGCTAACTTTAGAAGAGCGCAAATTACTTTTTTCTAATAGTATCGTGTGACAACGTTTAAAACAGATAATTAGACACTGTAGATGTAAATTTTTGTTCCGAAAAAAGTTTAATCATATATAAAATTGCATTCGTAGGATCGTAATATTTTATTTACCTTCACTGAATGTGCAAAGAGACTGGTTTGTTTACACGTTTTTTATGAACGTAGGCTTCACATAGGCTCTTAAACTCTCTTTTGTTTACGCGGCGGATCACAAAATATATCTAATTACGGTTTTACTTTAAAAAAATCAAACTCACTCAAATTTGTTATAATCAAGTATGTCCTAGTTCTAGAAACGAATAGAATAAAAAACCTTATTTATTTAAGAATTACATTTGCTATTTAGGCTTTGCTATTAATATGATTTTATATGTGCTTAATGAAAATCTTTCGAACACACTATCTCTAGTGGTAATATGTTGCAGCTAACTGCATTGTAATTTAGCTTAAATCTTTCATTTCTTTAAAATGTTTAAAGATCCTGTACATATAATTGTATCTTTATCGATTGTTTAAGTGTGATGATTATTAAGGTGTTATTATTATTAACTGTTATTCTTAATATTAATCTTCATGTTATTATTACTAAAATTGTTACCTGCAGAGAAAAGTTATAAAATAATCACATCATTGTTTCTCAGTAATTTTATTATAAATTTTGCAATTAATATGGCCTCCTTAAATTTTTCAATGTAAGAACTATCTAATGTTCCCACTGTCTGGTAATAACCAGGTAGAAAGCACTTTCGAAAAAGGTTATTCTGAAATGATTATGCTTGATTATGGGTGTTTGAACTCTTTGTCTTTCAAAAAATATCTTTTAAAATTTTCGTTAAGAGACGACGAATGTATTTTTTTTTTTAACTAAGCTCGTTAAATTGTGTAGGCATTTTAAATTTCCCATTAATTTTGGCGCTTGTGTAATGAGGGGGAGGTACCACGTGAATACCTGGTTCTGTGGTAGAATCCAATCCGCGATATGGAATGGCATTCAAATGTGTGAACATGGCCTTTAGCGAGTGAAACTGTGTGAACATCGCCCTTAGCGAGTGCAAATGTGTGAACAGATGAAACTAAAACCTTCCTTCAACTTAGTAAATACATCTAAAAACATTTCTTCAAATTAAGAAAACACTGTCAAGTGCTACAATATAAAACGCGAACAAATTATTACTTCATCAGAGGATTTCATCAATATCAATGTTGAAGGGTTGTTGATTCACTATTCTCTCTCCCACCAGTAAGGTACGTAAGCCTACACACATGCACAACTAGTTTCGAGACTAGAAAGAGTGTTTTTTTAAATTTTTTAGCGTGAATTGTATGCAATTACTTTATCATATGCGGATAAATGATTTGGGTGAAAGTTATTAGTAGTTTTTATTATTGTAATCTATGTTTTCATATAAGCTATGGCATTGCACTCATGTTTATCAACATTGACAACACAAAATTTCGGTACTGCATCTTAAATTAAACAAAATATTTGAGTAAAAGTAAATTAAATATTAAAAATAAAAATTTTAACAATCAGTGAAATAAAATAGTTACGTTTTACTGTAGAAGTAGTTTGTTTAAGGATCATGTCAACTACTCAGTTGTTGCTTGCCCTTTGACGTCACTGACTTATACAGTGACTCACAAGTCTCGCGAGCTAAGGTCGGTTCATGCGCAACTTTTCGAGCTACGATTCACTAGCGCATTTAACACTGAGCAGGGCGTCCACACATTACAGTTTTAACCCAGCAATAAGTTTGACTTTATTTGCTTCAGCCAACTTTATATTTTATTTGTCACAATTTCTCTGTTCGCGACCCTTGTGTTTCCATACCAATACTTCTTACACCTGCCCTTTCTCGTCCCTACCACAATACTCTGAACTTTTAACTCGCCACTAACAAGGGTTACTTTTATAAAGTTCAATAAACTTTACCGAAAACTCCTTAGAGCTCTGAAGAATGCATGCACGCCATTTTCGAAAACGAAAACTGCGTTTGGACAAACGGAAAGCAAGACGGAGCGACTGTCCACAGTTTTCTGCGCGGCGTATCTATCGTCTTGCCTGCAAAGAAGAAGAAGAACAGCGTTGCTGAGAAAGCTGTCCGATGACGGGACTTTGTAACGGAACAACACTACGCATCAGTGGCAGATACGTGCTTTGTTTTCCTGTGGGTTTTAAAAAAATTGAAATTAAAATTAAAATTTGAACACGTGTATTAAAAAAAAAAAATAACTCTCATTACCATTGACACAAACACACCGACATACGGTCCTACAGTAGGAACAGCAGGCGAATTGGTTTTTCACACAGTGACATACTGTCTTCGCTGGTATTTTGAAAAAAAAAAATTCGTGGCTTCCAGAGGGATATATTCCCCATATCCCAGCGCCAGCCACCCTTGTTTCTACACCTGTTCCACGTGTTGGTTCGTAATCGCGGAATGCGGCCTGTGTTTCGATTACGCGAGGCGAACACAGCATGTGCGTAGTCAGTGCTCTGGCCACGACGGGTCCTTCACCGTGTCGCTCTAGCGAAGCTCATTGCGGCCTGCGAACTATAATAATAATTATACATTTGATCTCCTGTTTTTTTTCCACATTGATTACAATTCACTGAATCAAAACCGGAAAATTTAGCTTGAGCGTGAGTGCATTTAGTCACGTTAATCCACGTGCGGCATTTTGACTAATGCACACAATTAAAAAAAATTGTAACAACTGACAAACAAATAAATTAAAATAACTTAAGAAATCTTACATAGGTTTTTCATAAAGATTTGTGTTAAAAACAATTAATTTAAATATATTTTAAAGTTTAATATTGTTTCAGAAAATAACATATGTATAAAAAAAGACGAAAATTAATATTTATAGAAAACGTACAAGTACATAATTTACTACATTATATAAAATTAAGACACGCCCGGTCATAAAATTTTGTTAAACGCGCGTTTCCTTTTAAATTTAATAATTTTCATTATTCCCTTTCATTTTAAGTACGAAGCGATTGAGTTATTAATATTTTATAAATTTGTGTGATGACGTTTTCTTGATTCAAATGGAGTACAATTTTTTTTTTGTTTACATTGAACGTATGCGTGTGGATAAAACACCCGGGGAAGAATCTGAATCCAGTTTTACTACGAACACTATTTTGTAGTGATATAGATGTTTTCATGTAAATGTACAGATGCACAAATTTTACATAAATATTTCTGTCTTATTAACAAAAATATATTACAGTTAAGTGACAAGTTATTTGGGAAAAGCATGTTAAACCAGAAATAAAACTGGCCGTAACTGGATTCGAATGCTGTGTGCTCTGGAATGCGAGGCAGTGATATGTCACTACGTCTTGCACGTTTCTATAAACAGTGACAGAGCGAAGTTACTGACACGTTTGTCTGCGACGGACATGCTGTAGTACTGATTGTATTCATACACTGTTAACCACATTTTATAGAGGCAAAGAAAAAACATTGCTTGCTGATTTATTGTTTATATTAAATTACACTTACAATAAAAAATAAGGCATGAAAATTATTGCCAGCGTTTAATTTTTTTGTAAACAATTGGTTTCTTTTGACATTATATACATTTGGGCTTAAAAACAAAAGTTGCTTTATGTGAAAAGCAAAATAATTCGCTATTGCAGTATTTTAATGATAGAAAGCAGATTTTCTTTAAATTTTAGTATATTTCCAAACAAATCTTTAGCTCGCAACAATATTACTTTGCAATGGTACTTAGTAAAACAAATATTAACTTTGCCATACCATATCATTTGTTTTGGTCAAGAAAGCGTCATGTTACAATTTGTTCTTCGTTCCTTGCATTGCACGTTTAGACGCATAGTTTTCACAAACCTATAATTGCGGCAAATTTCTAAGCGAGCAAAACAAACTTACCGAAGCGAGCTGAATGTTTGGTGTAAGGGAACGGTTATCTAAGGAGAAGAAGCGATAGCTTGACAGGTGCTTGCTAGTGGTGTTAAGGTACATAAATAATTGCTGGTCAAATAAACGTCTTTTGTAAGTAACACGGCGCGCAAAAACTTTGTGAATGAAGGTTGCAGTTTTGTTATTGCTGGTATTTGAGACTCGATAATTTTCAATTTTCCGATTCCCTATAGAACACAAAATATAGATCAAAAGTAAAAAAAAAATCTGAGATTATTTGCTTTAAAAAACATAACTTGTTGATCATATCTGCAAATAATATCCTACAACAAAAAACAATTGTTTGTTTTACAGATTATAGAATTTTTTTGAGTTGGTTTTATTCAAGTAAAGAGTAAAAGGTTGAGATTTGTTTTGGTTGTAGAGTTGATGAAGGATTTTGAGGATCAGAATCCCTATGCGAGTGTTGTTCTTAAGATTCGCGAAGATAAAATTCTTTGGGGGAAGATTAGTTATTGAATAAATTATATGAGAAAGGAATTATATTTTTTTAACTACAATTTTCTCAGGATTAAAAGACTATTAAAATACATACATATAACCATGGTCTTGTACACCTAAAACAAATATCTAAGTGTGTCAGTTTAAAAGTTCGCGGTTCTTTTAAACGTTTTTAAATTTGCGCAAATTGTTTTTACGTATAGGCATCGGTTGGCTCGACAGTGGGAGATGTTAGTTTTTACGCACAATGTTCACTCGTGCAGGAAACACTATTCGGATTCGCGGTGCAAGTTTGGTTTGTCGAGTAAATTATGTCTAACGAACTTGTGCCACGATGGTATGTTAATGAAGGTATTCACCACGAAAGGGTGAAGGGGGAGGGTGGGTCCCTCTTAATTAATGCGGTGTCACGTAAGATCTTGTAGAAGGTTTGCCTCAGCGAAGCGAAAACGTGCGAAAACACTTCACAATTATTTTTTTCTATATTTGAGAACAGCTACCTCAATATTGATCAAAAAATTTCTTAAAATGTACTCTGTTATCTTTGTTCAGCATTTTATCTAAATTTTATTTCTAAATAAATGAATATTAACATCATAATAGAGTAAAAACCTTGTCATTTACGTACATTTCATAGGTCCTAAAAATCATTTTATATAAATTGAAAATTAAATGTGATTAAAACTTTAAAATATAAATAAAAACGCACAGTTACTCTGCATAAAAAAATCTTCAGTTTCAGTGAAAATAGCCTCTCAAAGTATTAGTAAATAAAATCAAAGAATACTAAAAACGAGTTTCTTTCTAATTCGTATTGCGTTGTGTTTTACTGATATTACTAGGGCATGTACTTTTATGAATGTATAATCGCTACATTAACACAAATATATTCTTTTAATGTGTAGCCTGAGTTTTAGTCTGCAAAAATATAACAAGAAGATATAATTTCCCTTAACACACAGGCGCGTGACGTTAAGAAAAGTAATTGAGCGGTATTTATGTACACATTCATTTGCTTGGCTAAATAAAACACAAGCATAGTTTATAGGCCAAGCAAAATCTGTATTTTGTACTTCACGTTTGCGTATTTTCATAACACGTGAGACTATTTAAAATATTTTTTTTTGGCTTCTGAAATAATAAATAAGCTTATGTTGTTGTTAAGTTAGTGCTATAAATCCTAGAATGTTCACAATGTTAAATACAACTATGTGAGATGATTCGTCGTAGTACATTTTCTAGTACTTTTAGTCTCATACAAGTGGGAAGGGGCGTGAAACGTAAAAAAAAAATACAGATGCCATTTGCTGTGAAACCACGACGGCTTATTAATAAATTTGCTATAATTTCATATATATATGTAATTACTCGGGTAATCACTTGGTTTGGTAAAGTTTTGCATTCCAGAAACCTCATAAAATACCAAAATACTGAGTGAAGTGGAAAGTATTGCTAGTTCAGTAAGTAAAATAAAAGTTTTTTTTGTTGATTTATCTGGAAAACTGCCTGAGATTAACATTAAACTAGTTTAGAAACTTTTCTTTTCCACTAAAAAATTCTAATACCACTGATAGAGGAGGAGTGAGCTGGGCAGTGAAAGAATGGCTAGTTCGTGTAACAATTTTATTGCAATGATGTCGTTGCAAAGCTTTTTAATCTCAAGAATCAAAAATGTTTTCCTGAAAATCAAAACAATACGTCAAGCTGTTTTAAAGTTAAAAAATACGATTATTCAGTCAGTGCATCGCAGTTATCTAGAGGTGATGAGTGATTAAAAGCAAAAATAATAGTGATATTGCTGCATTTTTTTGTTTTTAAATTTAAGGGATAGGATTTAAAAAGTTCTTACATTGAGTTCCTTTTCCCCAAGTGGATTTTGATCAAGAAGGAGAAACTTCAGACTCCTTCGAAATTATTTATTTACGTAAAAAAGTGATGTATATAAAACTTTTTTTCTTATGACAGCTTTGTATGCGTTTCTGTAATGACTTTAAGGCGTATAGCTCGTATATTACAAGGGGCTAATCATTTTTATCAGCAATTAAAGGTGTAATTCAGTTATGTATAGTACAGAATTTAATGTGAAGTGTAGCAAACGTTTTAAGAAGAAACTGCTGGTTTAGAACAAACTAAATGAACATATCCGTTGGAGGGAACAAATGGAAGCTGTAATTTTATGCAATTAAAGAAAACCGATCGTGTTTATTATACCGTACAAAAAAATAACTTAACCAAGTATTAAATTTTCTAATGAATGACAACTGTAATTAAAATCAAAATTACAAAATAATTGTGAAATAATGCGAACAAACATTGTCGGATGATGATATTGGAGATAAATAATTAGGATATATCTAATTCATGAGGGTAGCTGTCAGAGTTATCTGGGACCTATATTGCCTATTACAGTGTTCATTAACCAAACAGAGTGGGGTGTCTTGTCATATTTTATAGACATTCTCCATAACCATGCCACGAGTGCACCAATGAGATCACATGACCATCTCGCGACCGACTTCAACACTAACCTCTCAGCTACTAGGAGTTGTCGCAACTTATGTACACCATCTTAAAATCTCTGAGCATACTTTTAGGGGTGGGAGCCTATTAGTACACTGCGAAAACATATAACGCAGATGTTTTGACATTATATTAGATAAAGATATTTCTCAAGAATCTCTAAAATCCACGCTTTAAATATGAAACTCTTATAACTACTGTCAATAAGTGTAACTTTACCGGGAAAATATTGAAACTGCTCATTTTTGAACTTTTTTTTAGCAGTTTCAACAGTTTTTCAGTTAAATTTATCTGGTTTGCAGTAGTTTTAACAGATTCGTGTTTGTACTCCGCTTGTTTAGGAAAAATTTCAAAACATAAATAAAGTTACTTTATAAATATTTTGAATTTTCCGTGCAATGTATTAGTATCAATTTTCCATAAAATGTTTAGGAATTTCATCAAATAATTTCCAGAGTGTAGGTCTCTTCCAAGGATGAGTGTCCTGGGATCACGTGTTCAGAATGTTACAGTAACTCTATGGTGCAAAATGATAACGAACGACATGAACAGTAATCTAATTTCTTATTTCTTTATCTCTAAAGAAAAAAAAACAATTAACCATATTTCTACTGCTGTAACAATTGTGTTTTCATATTTAAAATACATAACTAATTAGCAACTAATATTAATACTCAGATGCTGTTGACAGGTAAAGTAAACATTCGCAAATGCGAAATAAGATGGATGTCATTGAAGCCAGCGGGGAACCAAAATACGTGTTCTGATTTTGCCTTACGTCCAAGTAGGAGGTCTTATAGCCACTTATATATAAGAAGTCCGTCAGTTAGCTAGCTGACAGATGTGCGTCAAACTGAAAATTTGAAATAGTACCCTTAACATTATTACTAACTCCTTCCTGTTAGGTTTCACATGATGCAACTTTTTAAAAAATGCTACCGGACATTGCCCGGTATACGTAGAGATACCGTACAAACTATTAAATATAGATTGGCTCTTAATGCGTGTTATGTTAAGTTTTGATTGAAATTATGAGAAGCCATACTTTTAATACTTTAAACTTAATGCTAGTTTGTGGTATGAAATTGTTTTAAGTTAGTTATAAAAAACTATTAGTAAGTGCTGTCAGTCAGCTCAGTAATGTTAGCATGATCGCTCATCATTTAATCAAAAAATATTTTTTTTATCCACTAAAAATTCAACAGTATAAATATTCACAAATATTTAAATATATTAAATTCGTGTTATTTTTTTAATATATCTGAATTTCAATCCAAAGGCGTATTCACCACAAAAACTGAATCTGACAGAAAATTGAGGGGCCTGAATTCAACCTATTTCATGGGGAAGAGGTTCAATGTAACATACAAGAATGGACAACAAAAAGAAAAAACACATAATTTATTAAAAAATTAAATAAGAGTTTATGAATATTACAGATAAAACTAATTTCAGTACTTTTAACCATTTGCCATGATATAGTCTGTAACATTACAAGTAAGATATTATAACTTGTAACTCTGCATAGATGAGATACGTTTTCTGAGATAGTACTGAGTATCTTTTTTATGAAAATTGGTACGTAATTTTTATTTTAATTTTTTTAAAATTCAAGTATATTTTTCAAACAATGGAAAAGAGGTTATCTTTAAAAGATTTGTGCAATGGGAGTGCATGACTTGATGTAAGTTTTTGGACATACGCCATTGCTAAGAACTTTTTCTGTTGAAGAAAAACTAATAAATAAAATAAATAAAAAAAATAAAAATAAAAATACTCAAAAAAAGATACAAAAAACACACAATACCCTCATTTTCCAGCCCCTTCTCAGTCGCACCTGTGTTTCCGTACCATGTGCGTCTCTGCCTGAGGACGGGAGCAGATAGCAGTTCCCGAAACGTCGCTTGTTTCTGTTTAAGGTAAAACTATTGTATTTGTTTGTTTTTTCGTTTTGTCATGTTTTTTGTCTCGCTTCAACTGTTGTGCTGAATTATTTTGGGTTTCAATATTTTTGTGTTGTCATCATTTGTGGGGATTTTTTCGTTCTCTCAGTACATTTTTTTTGTTTTTTCTTTGTTTGCTGACCATATTCCTGTTTCGGAATATTTTGTGGTGTTCATATCCTTGTTGACAACAGTAATTGTTTGCTTAATTTTGTGTGTTTTTTGTATCTTTTTTTGAGTATTTTTTTTTTTATTTTTTTATTTATTTATTTTATTTATTAGTTTTTCTTCAACAGAAAAAGTTCTTAGCAATGGCGTATGTCCAAAAACTTACATCAAGTAATGGAAAAGAGAACAAAATAATCTATAATTCGACTTATTTGTTTAAATTATGCTTATTATGTGCGCTGTTAATATTGGAAAGCTGTTTAGGGAACGGTTAACAAATAACTTTAACTATTGGAGGTACTGGGACAATACGATACATAAACGCCTGGGTAATACTCCCAACCCTCCATTACTGCGCGTGAGCGAAAATCTGTAGGATTCTCAGGGGGACAAGCGGAGTAACATTTATTATTCCATTTCACGGTTACGATTTTGCAAGCGCAAGCGGACAACCTCAGAGTAGGTCTTTTTGATTCCAGGGGGCCCCTGTCCCCCCTGATCGCCCCCCACTGGGATCTGTGCCCATGTAACCCCCACCCCAACTGAGATCTGTGCCCATGTAACCCCCCACCCCAACTGAGATCTGTGCCCATGTAACCCCCACCCCAACTGAGATCAGGGGCCATGTAACCCCCACCCCAACTGAGATCTGTGCCCATGTAACCCCCCACCCCAACTGGGATCTGTGCCCATGTAACCCGCACCCCAACTGGGATCTGGGCCCATTTAACCCCCACCCCAACTGGGATCTAGGCCCATGTAACCCCCACCCCAACTGGGATCTGGGCCCATGTAACCCCCACCCCAACTGGGATCTGGGCCCATGTAACCCCCGCCCCAACTGGGATCTGGGCCCATGTAACCCCCACCCCAACTGGGATCAGTGCCCATGTAACCCCCACCCCAGCTGGAATCTGGGCACATGTAACCCCCACCCCAACTGGGATCTGGGCCCATGTAACCCCCACCCCAACTGGGATCTGGGCCCATGTAACCCCCACCCCAACTGGGATCAGTGCCCATGTAACCCCCACCCCAACTGGGATCTGAGCCCATGTAACCCCCACCCCAACTGGGATCTGGGCCCATGTAACCCCCACCCCAACTGGGATCAGTGCCCATGTAACCCCCACCCCAACTGGGATCTGGGCCCATGTAACCCCCACCCCAACTGGGATCTGGGCCCATGTAACCCCCACCCCAACTGGGATCTTGGCCCATGTAACCCCCACCCCAACTGGGATCTGGGCCCATGTAACCCCCACCCCAACTGGGATCTGGGCCCATGTAACCCCCACCCCAACTGGGATCAGTGCCCATGTAACCCCCACCCCAACTGGGATCTGGGCCCATTTAACCCCCACCCCAACTGGGATCTGGGCCCATGTAACCCCCACCCCAACTGGGATCTGGGCCCATGTAACCCCCACCCCAACTGGGATCAGTGCCCATGTAACCCCCACCCCAACTGGGATCTGTGCCCATGTAACCCCCACCCCAACTGGGATCTGGGCCCATGTAACCCCCACCCCAACTGGGATCTGGGCCCATGTAACCCCCACCCCAACTGGGATCTGGGCCCATGTAGCCCCCACCCCAACTGGGGTCTGGGTCCATGTAACCCCCACCCCAACTGGGATCTGTGCCCATGTATCCTCCACCCCAACTGGGATCTGTGCCCATGTACCTGCCAACACTATTTTGTAGGCATATAGTCGTTTTCAAATAAATGTACAAATTTACAATCATCAGTAATTTTTCATTAATATTTATATTCCATTCACAAAAACAAATGCAGTGTGGTTACAAATTTTCTCTAATTACAGGGTTTTTCTCCTTGGCAATTCTTTTCAAAGGGGGCCTTCTCTGACAAGATGCTTTTTAAATTCCCACCTCTACTTTAAAATTTACAGCATTTTACTTGTACTTCTACAACAACACATCTTGGGCGCTTGTTTCTAAAGGAATTGTGTAACGTTACAATAAATGTTTTAATGCGTACATATTCACTCGAGCTGATATAGGTATTTCGCTGATTGGCTGCTAACTTTCTGCGAGTCTCGTCTGTGTCGCCTGTGATTCGAAGCTTCTTCAGTTAACAACTTCGCGTTTACTGTGAACCTTCGCGGTTCGAAAGTAAACCATTCTTTAAATGATTCATGCAATTTGGGAATTTTGATTTAATACAATTTCTTGGACATATGCCATCGGAGTTATACACTGTTTGTAGCGGAAAATAATTCAAAATGAAAACATAAACCCACAGAAAAAGAGCCTAAATCAGCTGATGTCAAACAGATAAACCCAGCGATGAACCTGAACAGGTATTCTTAATTTGCATATTGAATTTTTCCCATGACAAAGAGTACAAAACTTCAATGGCATATTTCCAGGAAATTGAATTACATTAAAAGTATATTGGTTGTGTTTTCAGGCCATCGCGAAAAAAAATTTACCGAGTTTTCTGGTCCCTCTTTATTACGGTGAGAAAATTCTAATTTTTAATGTAGTCAGAAGCCAGAGGTGTTTAATTAACCATGGTCTCAACAATAAAATAAAACTTCTCTTGTTTTCGCTTCTCTCCCCCTGAAATTGAAGCTTACGATGAATACTTAGTATTCAAGATTCTGGTGCACGAAACTTCTATTTTACAATCCGCATAAAGTTTTTACTAACACCAATTTAAGTAAGTATTTTAACAGTTTACTTTCACGTAACTAGTCTCTATACAATCAATAAACCAATTTTTTTTATGTAGCCGTTGTTTTTTTTTTTTGTTACATATTGATGCCAAGTGTGCTTAAACTTTTGGACTGTACTAGTGACGTAGATGGTACATAAAAATAAATACTCTAAACTGACAAGGACGTACTTGATCCCGTATTGTAAAACACTTAAAAGAAATTGCATTTTCTTAAATTAATGTTAACTTTTCCTATGCTGCAATAAAGAGATAATATAAATAGTAGTGGCCAAAATGTATAGGCTATATTTTAAAATTGCAATGCACCGATATACTACGATTTACAAATTGAAATTTTTTATAAATTTTTCACATAACTGTGTAGCCCCTGTCTCCTTCAAACCTTAAGGGGGACAACACAAAATGACTTTAACTAATAGCCAAAATTCAAGATTACTAAACATAGGTAAATGCAGCAAACTGCAGAGTAAATAGGGGACAAATGTAACAGAGGGCAAAGTCAAGCCCCTTCAGAGAAAATAATTGCAACATGACTTCTTACAGTATTTTATTGAATTATATTTTTCAGTATGGCAATAATTTTTACAAAAGGGCACATTTACCAAAAATATATAAAAAATTAAATAAATTTAATAACTAACTAAAGTTTCAGTCTCCACAGATGTTCTTTGACTTGTGTGTGCCACCAATCTACTTATTTTTACGTCTGTATTATTTTCGTCTCGGGACGACTCGTAAACGAAAATATTTCAAAAGATATCCGGTTGAAATGATTGTGAACTTGCAGTTTTGGCACCAACAGGTCCGATGGGGGGGGGGGGGGGGGGGAATCCAGTAATGTTCAAAGCTAGAACTGCAATCTCTTAAAAATAATTAAGTTCCAAAGTTTGGTTTCGTAAAAGCTTACTTGTGCAGCACACCTAGTGTAAGGATCCTGTTACTGCACCACGCCCACCTCCTTCCCACTTCAGACACAGCAGTCCGCGGGAGCGATTACACTGCACGCAGCACACCCAGTTTGTTGCGCGAGGCTCTCTTACACTGAGCGCGCAATGCCTCGTGCACAGACGTAGCAACTATTTTGCCAGAGATGTGAGCTCCAAATTAATTCGAAAGTTTATGCAAGCTGTTATGTTATGTTATGTTTAACCAAGACCTTTTAATTAACTTTAAAGCATTAAAATGAAGTCTTCAAACACTCATGTCGTAAAAACGTCTTGCCCCAGCATTCAACTACAGCCTGATTCAAAAGTGATAATATTAGCTTTAACATTCGTGTCATGTACGTAATCTCACCGGCGTTCTATTTATATTCAAATAGTTGCGTTAACTCTTCCATTCAAGTGTACTACGCACACAGTAAATGTGAGGTTCATTATTGTTAATATTTCCTATTATTATATTTATTAAAATGTTAGTAATTAAAATCTAAATGTTAAGTCAATGTGTGAGTATCGTGTTTGTTCTCACATTTTGAGAACTGTTTATTAATATCTTTGCTTTATGTGTTTATATACTTTTACATAAGTGTAAGCACGGCTTTTAAGTCATTAATGTAATGTTATTTACAACTATTAGTCTTCTATGTCCATGTACAATGTTTATGGCCTAAAGTTATAACCTCCTTGCTTATAGTACTACATGAGAGTACTTGAACCTGAAAATATCACATGAATTTAAGCAATAATCGTTTAAGGTTGAAAGTACTCTCTTGATGTAACCAAGCAATAATTAGTGTTCTTACAAAAGTTTTAGTTGTAAACTCGTGTCGAAGATAATTTTAATTGTTGTTTGTGCTATAAAATCGTAAAACGCTTAAAAGAGTCACTTACAATTGTTTACCCAAAATTCTAAAGGTACAAAGTAATAAATATTGTAAATGTAATGTCAAAAATATCTGTAATGTGTATTGAAAATAAAACCGTATTTCTTTTGGGAGCACCATACAAGGTAGTTCTATATTTCTATGTTTACCTAATAAAATAAGATTAAAATAACATATATTATGCACAAACATAAAAAGTCTATCTTAAAGCAATTATTTATTTTTGGGTAAAAATAAGTAATGTATTTTTTTTATCAATGGCGACAATTAATAAATTGTTCTTTTTTTTCGCATTTCTTATTCACGTTAAACTCAATCACAAATATTGAAACTTACCCGTGAAGCATTGTTTTTTCTACAGTTTTCGTTTGCAGGACGTAATAATTATTAGATAAAAAAACCTCAAAATGACAGATGCCTTTAAAGCAAGCCAATATTGCTAATTTGCAGCCTATACTTGAGCGTGTTATAAATGCTCTCATGAAGCAGTCGATGGTTCAGTGGTCATGCTTGTGTTGGAAGGTTCTCATGCATAGCCGTCGCCTCCAAACACGTCACTCGGCGAGTGGTTGAGTGGTTGAGTGGTCGAGTGGTTCGCAAGTCGGCCGACAGATCTCCTAAAGAGTGATGACCCACGATAAATCAGCCTTGCTGACGAGAGATTCTTTAAACAAAGTGAATAGAATTATCACCAGTCATTGGACGAAAAAATTGGTAGGAAACTGTGTACATGGTATTGATATTGTTTGGAATATTAAAGTTAATGTAAATTACATAAATTTCTACCCTTTTTGTAACAGATTTATCGATACTTTAATTTGTTAATAATTTGTTGTTTAAAAATTTTGTAAACTTTTAGTACCTATTTTATTTGCATTAATATGTTTACGGAGAAAGTAAATTACGTCTCATTTACACGCGTCATGTACGTAATTTGTGAGTCATGGTATTTTAAAATTTAATTTTAGAACATTTTTTAACAGTTTTCTTTTGGAGTTCGTTATGGATGTACAGTTCACTGTCATTGTATTGCCAGAATTTCATGATACAGAATTTTACAGCGCTATTAAAAGCTTTTAAAATCTACTGTGGCACATTTTAATGAACATGTCTGCTTTCACTATCACTTTCCTGAAATTTAAATATAAATTGTGGATAATCCTTGTTTTGAATTTGAATGTTCACACACATATGGTGAGAGAACAGCTATGGCCAGTAATGCACAATTTATATTTTTGAATTTTTGAAAGCTATGGCCGTTACTAATGAAAGGCGCTTTTCTAGTAGTGAGTGGGGACGTGTCTCACTACTCGGTAGTGATGGTAGTGAGCTACAATCCCATCAAATAACGTGAAACTTAAAAACATATTTATGTTGGATTTCTTCATACATTTTGCGATCAGAAACACAACAATCGTATAAAATATCCTAAACTGCTCAAAATCTGCCGGAATAGTAAAATAAATAGACATGACTAGCGCTACCTGTGTATACGAAATACAACTAACAATTTATCAAAAGCAGCTTGGCTTCTGGGTTGTAGCCGTGTCCTTGGCAAATAATTCAATGAATTATTTTCCAAGGACACGGCTACAACCCAGAAGCCAAGCTACTTCAGACAATGGCCATGAAAGCCTGCGAACGTTATTAATATTTATCAAACCATTAAATTGTTACTGATAATATATTTATGAAACGAAAATTCTGCATGCCTTATAGATTAAAATAACACGCAAAAACTAAGTAAAGATTTGCAAGAAGAACGTATTTAAGAAAGCCTAGTGAAAAACATACCATGAATGTCATAAATTAAATCGTTTTTATTAAAACAATTTTTAAATATTTTATTTTTGTACGTTATATTTCCAACATTTGTCATCAGAACAGAAGAATATTAATTATTTTATAACGATCTACTATAATAATGAATCTCTGTTTCTTAAAGTTGATCATTGCTAAAATATATTTAAATGAAATCATTTCCGGTGAATATGATATTGACTCATGCATTATTTTCTTAGGTATATAAAACAAAAAAAGGAATTTTGCTGATAATTTTGACTATTGCTTACAATGCATTTCATAAATGCTTCAAAAAGGGTTTAAGCTATTTGTTATATATTTAGTAATGGGCTTACAAATTATGTGTGGTTTACATCAAAGAAGCAATTGTCTTCTAACACAAGCTGCAGCAATTGAACATTTTTCCCGTGTCTCGTGTATGTAAAGAACGAATGTAAATTACGACACAAAATGTAACTTGTTTATCAGTGATCCTAAACCATTTTTGTCCCAATGATGAAGTTTGTTTTTTATTTCACAACAGAACATGAACGATAACTATATTATATACAGTTTGCGTGCGTAATCAGATTCTATCTCTTCAACGACTAACGTATGCACTGAATGCAGAACTTCAATTGAATACACCCTTCGAAAAAGATAAAATACATCAAATGACGGTTGGTTTGAGTAAAACTAATTTATTTGTGGAAAAAAATATTTTGTAAATAATTCAAACAGATTGTCATTTAATTGGCATCGATTCAAAATAAATATCGCGTCTATATATTTCCATCAAAACAATTATCTTCTTATATAGGACTATAAAATTTGTTTGTACACCATGATTTTCTTTAAATTTAATTTCATATTTAAGTTGGTATCTACAAATGTGGCTGTAAACCATTCACTTGTTCAGTTCTTTGTACCATTACATATAATCACCATTATAAAAGTTGTGGTTTATAAAAAATTATTTTGTTATTACTTCAGTAATAAATTGGAATATATAGTATTATACTGAAAGTATGTGCTATACGTATAAATCCCGTAGCTCTGAGTTGATAGTTCTGGGGGGGGGGGGAAATTCAGTACTATATGTCTTATGTGACCTCAATTTCATGCCCCTAAAACTTTGAGCTTCCCAATTTAATTAGCATGTAATTCCATAGTTCTTGGAATATTTTAATCTTTTGCATATTGTCTCGTTCAAATAAGCAAAAGCTATTGTGCAATATAGAGACCCACTAGGAAACCTCGTGCAAAAAATTTGCTAATGAAAAATAATTCTGAAGTACAACTACACAGTTTATGTTTCCACGTGATCACAAAATATAATGTGTTATATAAACAATAAAATCAATATATACGATAATATTCACAATTTCCTTATAATATATACATACACACGATCTTTGGATTATTAAATTATGTATTCTATATTTTATATTTCTGTATTTGTGTGTATTATTGGTTTCTTTATTTTTTAACAGTATCGTATGATTCTGAAATCATTATTTTATATAGCATTCCTAAAAATAGTATTTAATAATATTGAAGTGTGATTAAATTATTTTTTTTCTAAAAGCATTTCTTTTCGTTCCACAACAAACCAAATTTTTTCTCTAATTTATTTTTCGATAAACAATAATGGGAAGTATTTGTGAGAAACAAATATAAACTTGCAAGTTTTTGTGTCCTGGAAATAAATGGTGTTTTATACGTGAATGTGCTTGCTAAAAATCTTCTTAACATAAATGTTCTTAATTTTAAAATATCCTTCGTAAAAATTTAAATTAATACATTGCGTTATTCTAGACAATAGGCAGATAATAACTTTTATTGGCTTTAATTAATCTTCAGCACTATTTTCTTCGTTTTCACTTATGATAACGCTTAAATTTAAATAAACTTTTTTTAATCAACATTTCAAATGAATAAAACTAAATAGTAATGAAGCTTTTTTTATGAAAAAGGTTTGTCATTAATTAGATTGATTTTAGGGGCTTAGGTTAATAATGTGATAAGTATTAATTAACTTGATGAATATTAATATAGATTAGTTCATGTCATCCATGGTTTTATAAATGATAGTTGTTACCTTGATCTTATTTTAAATATGAACATTTAAAATGAATATGACATCATAAAAGAATTTGACAATTGTGAATTCTAATATACCTAGTCAAAGATAAGTAACATACAAAACTAATAATAGATCGAATTTAATATATGTTTCAATCTTTTATTACACGTTTATATTTTTTAACTCATCCACACACTATATTGTAACTTTGGAAAAATTGACATTTTTTTTTTTAAATGTACAGAAATTAGAAAAAGAACAAAGTATAAAACACGTGTGTTTTAGTTAGTACTCCTGTTACCATAATCATCTGAAATGTCCATAATTCACAGAAAGCGTTTAATAACTATGCAGCAGGTAAATAGTATTAGTGTTACGGTAGTTCCACCGCAGCAGTAAAGGAATGTCTGTCCGAGCACTGGTGCCTGTGCGAGCAGGAGCCGATGTCAACCATATTGAATTGTGACGTCACGGCGGTCATCTTGGCTTACCTTGACACTTGATCCTGACCCCGAAGGACATCTTGGATCCACCATCTTCGATTCCGCCATCTTGGATTCTAAAGCGTTCCGTCATTTTTGATTAAGATGTAATGTCCACCAATTTGCATTATAAAACTTTCCACCATTTATTTTTTCTTAATTTTTAATTCTGTGGTCACGTCCGTCATTTTGAAGATCCGTAATTATTCTCAGAAAAAATTAGGAAAGTTATAACACGTATAACAAATAATTAAAAATATAAATTTTTAATAAAATTTTAATACAAAAAATCCATTTACGTCATGGAGCTCTGAGTCCTCGGTTCGAACCCGATAAGGGCAAAAACAAATGGTGACAGGGTCCTTTTTCCACGGATGCTACTAGCATACTGACCCCCACCACATTGAACAAAATGGACTCACATATAGACACATATTCGTCATATAGTACACACACCTGGACACACATTCGTCATCTAGGACACACGGTTTGGCACACTTTCGTCAACTAAGACACACATTGGACAAAATGGATACAAATCTGGAAACACATTTGTCATGTGGACACACATCTAGACATTCATCAAATAGGACACACACCTGAACACACATTCGTCATCTAAGGCACATATTGCGTGTTCTAGATGAATAATATGTACAAAGAACAATAATTGAACTCTCGAATTAAATTCCTTCCCTTGATGACAGTGGCCAATGAAGAATTGAGAGCGCAGCAAATTCATGTCCTATCTGGGGGGTCAATAAACGCGCTAAATTTTCAGTAACTCCAACTGTAAACTTAAGACATTCGTGTGAAATCATCTAAATCATTTTTGCAACATTTTCATTTTAATATGTGTAATACTTGTAACATTGACATCCAAAACATGTATGCCTGCCCGTAATGTAAGTACAGTGAATTAATTTTCTTGAAAGTTTGCCCAGAGCAATGTAAAACATGAAGCAATTATCCAAAGTACTGCATAAACTTGTACAATGTTCCAAAAATACAAATTAGAGAGCATACGACTTAAAGAAGGTATATGTAAAAATTGTTTGTAAATATATGTATGGGTAACAAGTAGTTCGCTACGAACTGGAACATTGCAATGTTCCGTTCATAAAGATATTTTACATTTTATTTCCATAACAAATAACGTCCATTTGCAATGCAATCGTACACCTACTGACAAAATAATACAAAAATTATATAAATGTGCAAAACCTCTTCAAAGTTAACTCTCTTGCCCAGTGGTGTACCCCATAAGGCACAGCACTAGACGGTAGTTTTGAATCACGAGCGAGAGAAGCGCTTTACATACATATAAATTTATTTTAAAATTAAATTTCCAAAAAAACAAACATTGACCATGTTATCTGGTTTGTTCACTGGTTTGTTCACTGTTTTTTTGTAGTACAGTCGTAGTGGTATGATAAAGTTTCTGTGAACACAAAACGACACGTGATTACACATCGGGTAATATAATATTACGCAAATTATAAAAAAAGGCATTGACTTTTCATTATTATTTGTACAACTTTTTCTGCAAAATTAAACAAGACGGTAAAATATTATGATCCATTTCATCTGAACTTCAATTATGATTGAGTTATACCGTCATGTATTGGCTGTCGTAAAATAAACATATAATAAGATAATGACAGCGCAATTAATATTTAAAACTCTTACGAAATTTCTTTCCAAATTATTTATTAATTAATCAATCAACGTTGCGTTGACGTCATGACCGGCGCAGGCAGACAACTTCTGAAAGTGGCAACGAGCCCGCGCGGCGAAGATTAATGCGGGTGGATGGCCCGTCACCAGGGGGCAATGGCCGACGGGTAGCCCACCACCAAGGGGCAATGACAGGCGGGTGGCCCACCCACAGGGCGCAATGGCAGGCGGGTAGCCCGCCACCAAGGGGCACTGACGTGCGGGTGGCCCATCACTAGGGGGCAAGCAGCGTGGTTAGCCTGCCACCAGGTGCAATACTTGGCGCATCCCTAAGTCGCTTATACGAAACTTTGTTGGTACGTTTCACACGTAATAACGCATTTTCGTCACCGCAGTTCAGTATTTGACACATTCCTCTACCGACATCTCGTTATGAATTTTGTAATATATTATAAATTAATTTTTTTTATAATAAGTTTTAAAATTAAATTTGTTTAAAAATGTTTTAATGATACTCCATAATCTTTTTTATTTGTCTTTGTAAATTTTAACCCACTCTTGAGTCAATGGCCACATATTAAATTAAATTTTAGACTATATTTCGGTTTTTATAACATAAACCATAAAGCATTATGTAAAAATAATCAGTTCTGAAATGTACAAGTAAACCTCATAGGATAAGTTACTTGCCCTGATGACAATTTTTAATATATTTCACGTAACACCCTCCCCCTACCCCACCCCTACCCAATTTTTTTATATGGCCATTGTATATCAACAACTCCTCGACAGATTTAGCTCATATACAAACTTGAAAATTCTATTGGCCTTGCTTGCCTACCTACTAAACCTTAAGAAAATCCAACCAATGGTTCTAAAGTTATTAACGGACACAGTCACATGCATACAAACGCCAATCCGCTCAAGTTGATTGCTCTTGACCGATCAATTCACCAACACGAAATTATCCATAATATATTATTATAATTACAGTTTGAATATAATGATTAATGTTGCACAATTGTGTGCATTAAACATGCGGAATAGAGTCGAAATAGAGTAACACTCAAAGATACCAAGAAAATTAGTTAAAACTATAATGCAAATTATAAACCACTGTGAACTAAAAAAAAAAAAAAACGTTTTAAGGAAAATATAGGTGAAAATAAAACGTATCAATTGAATTTATTATGACTTAAATGGTAGTTTATTAGTTGTTTATTTTGATTTTTTTTGGTTTCTAGTTCCAGTCATATAACCCATATAAGTAAACACACTGCATTTCTCCTATAAAGTAAAGTATAATTTAGGTACTTACTTACAACCTAAGCGACGACTACTTTCTATAACTGTAGTGTTAAAAAGTATTTACAGTTAGTATAACCAAACAAAAAAAATGTTTCTGGAGTCTACGTACGACAGATGTGAAACTTAATAAGTAGTATATAATAGGGCATACTGCGCCAGGGTCCGGGGCGTGGAGCCGGAGTCGGGGTCCGCCATATTGGATTGTGACGTCACAGCGGCCATCTTGGATGAGTGTAACGGGACACAGCGTAACGGGACAAGTTTGACCTTGACCTTTGACCCTCAAAATTTGCCAAAATTGGGCAAAAATTGCCCAAAATTCCTTAAAATTCGCCAAAATCTCCATTTCTGTGAAAAAAAAATCCGCCAAAAAATCTCAAAAAATTCCACAATCCAAAAATTAGAATTTCGAAAGAACCATAATTCCTAAAAGCGGCTTAAAACTCCTAAGAGCTAGCCGCTCTAAGCCGCCGAGGTCATGACCTTGAAAACTAGGATGCCATGGCAGCCATCTTGGATGATGACGTCACCGTTGCAATTTCCGTTACGGTCGCCATCTTTAAAATTTTTATTTATTATCCGATTTAAACGAAAATTTTTTTAAAAATTATAAAAAAATTCAAATAATAAAATTTAATAAAGTTTTTATAAAAAACAAACAATTACGACACGGAGCTCGGAGTTCTCGGTTCGAACCCGGTGAGGGCAAAAAAAAAATTAAAAATAGCGACCGATCCTTTCCCCGTGGTGGATGCTGGCAGACTGACTCCCCCCACTTTTTTTCAAAGCATATATAACATCATATAGTATGATGTCATGACCGCCATCTTGTCTGCGATGCTGGAAGCCATCATCATCATTGTATCGTCGGCTAGAGTGCGCCGACGCCATGTTAGTTTAATTTGTATCCGCTAGAGTGCAGTAATCATTTATTATTGCTGTGACACCCGCTATCTTGTCATTTGGCCGCCATCTTGTAAATCCGTAATTATTTAGCTAGAAATTCGGGAAAAGTTCCAAAATTCATTAAATAAATCACTCATTAATTTACATATTGATTCGATCGATTCCCGTCCTCGGTTCGATAGCCGATTGTTGCAATAACGTTTAATTTTATGTAAAAAAAAATAATAATTTCAATAAAACATGTTCTACATTCTTAAAGAGACTTTAAATCCTCTACTACCATCATCCTATCAGACATCAAGACCACCATATTGGAAATTCGTAATTTTAATGCTAGAGATTCGGGAAAAAGTTAAAAATTCATTAAATAAATTTGTAATCCATATAATGATTGATTGGATCGACTTAGGTCCTAGGTTCGATCCCTGGTCGATACAAAACAACTTTAATATTATAAAAAAGTACCACTAAAGTGTAAGGTTTGAGAAAATAAAAACACCGCAATTTCTGCTAAAAAAAACTTTTATTACATAAATACAACACTACTACAAGTACAAAACAATACACAGACAAATTACTAAAGTCTTGGTTAAGATTTATTTCCGCATTTAATCTTGTGCTGTTCAAGACACTGTATAGCTGTGAGTCCTGATTTTCGAGGTCGATTAGCGAAATACTTAAAGCACATCTTACACATATAAATCTTATGTTGATGTTTTGTAACCTGGGGTCTCACAAGTCGGGAGAAGTTTTTGATGTAGCAGTAGTGTGCAGAACCGCTTTCATTTGTCACAAGCAACAAATCGAAATGATTTTTTCTTTCTTGTTTGGTTACCCGAATCGGACACACCTTATTATCCTCATTTAGCGCATACACACTAACTGAGACTTCAGGGTTATTTTTCTCAAAAACTTTTATCTGATTTAATGGTGGCGGATAGCACAGTCCATCGAAGTTGTACTTATTCTCCAAAGCATAATACCTCTTATCAACACGGTTTTGATGACTTCCCTCGACAAATCTTGCCAAAATACTCCATTTAAAACAAAACTGGTCCTTCAAGTTTTGGCAATTGACTACTGCTCTTTTGTTGACTATTGCCTCAGGTAAGGCAATAAATGATGATGTCTGATGGTATGGAAGCATACTATCACTTGATTCGTTTCCTATGCACATAATCTTGTGACTGTCCAGACTGTTACAATGCGAAAAAACCTTATCGCATTTGTCGCACTTATATGTCTCTCGAGAGATTGTCAGAGACCTACTGCAGGTTATTGATGCACCACAATATTTGCATTGATGCGATGTACGCTCTTCATTAATTGATGTCTGGAATGCAGATGATGAAACGTCAGCTGATGGTGGAACAGCACGTATCGTTGTCTCCTCTGCAGCAGGTATCGGGATCTCAACAGCTGTTGACACCGCAGCCATTGAGCTCTCCGCTGCCGTGGTCTCCTCTGCAAATGGTATCGGGATCTGCGACTCCATCATCGTTGCTGCCATCGAGGTCCCCGCTGCTGTCGGTAAACATTCTATTCCGGTCGACATAACTAAATCTCACGAAACTTAATGGAGAGAGCACGTCCGTACTGCACCGCGGCCAGAGGTGAACTGCGGGTCCAGTCGTCTGAACCTCGCTTATGTACCCGTGGTCTACTGGTATACTACTTGAGTCAAAATATTGTCTGTATTTAAAAAAATTTTATTAGGTACCTAAAAATTGTAGAAATAAAAAACACACGAGTTCAAGTTTTACACATTTATTTATAAAAAGTACACAAATACATATTAGGTTAAGAATTCAAGCATTTTCACAAGCAATGTCTTTAATGCCGCACGAACTGACTCGTTGACTCCGGTTCCAACTGGTTCGTTGACTCCGGTTCCAACTGGTTCGCCGGTCACGCGATCAGGAACACAGGTTTCCAGCTGGTCATCTTCTGCAACGTCAACAACTCCGACAAGACATGGTCGGTGACGTCTGTGACCACGTCTACGCCTGGGCTTAGGCTCAGTGCTAGTTGGGACAGATTCACTGCCTGAACTGCGACGACGAGATGCACGCCGTTTGGAAATCTGCGTAGAAGCATCACAGGTCGCAACATGTTGCAACACGTCCATGTTTGGTGTTGCACGTGCAGACGAGGCGACTACCTCAGCGATGCTAGCAGGAAGGATTGTGTGTGGTCTCATGTGATAGACGGCACAGTTTTCAGGTTCGCAACAATCTACCAGCTGCTGAGTCGGTTCGTAGGACACAGGAAAGTGCGCAAACCGCCAATGCTGAGCGCCTCCGTCACAGGTTTCTGTATATGTACGTAGATACCCTGAATCCCAGTAGCTGTACTCTACACTGCTGAAGCTAGGTCTTGCGCTCACGTACACGTTAGCAGGATGAAACGTAAACATCTTCTTACAGGTCGAACGTCGACTGAAGGTGCGTACGGATGTACACCATTTATATATGCAGGCTCCTACTAACACTGTGTGTGCCATTTCTGCATTAACTGCCAGTTTGTACAGGCACAGACACGTTCAAACTTGTCACATGGCTGCACGTCGTATATTGCACTAAGCTTGTGCAGGGAAGGACAGCCGTAGTCGGTCTGTAAGTCTACGATTACAACTGACGCATCACACAACTTGCTCAGCCATTTCTTCTGTTCAGGTCCGGCAAAGTAGATTATTTCATTTTGCAGTAGTAAATCCTCGATAGTGTTTTTCACTTGGTGGTACGGAATCTTTCCTTCGTCCCACTCTAGTCCGTGATAATATTTACATAGCCATTCATTCGACCGTTTACTTTTTCGTCTAGTAGTTTCCACGGATACGGAGGTCGGAAGCTGCGGGTTCGAGTCTTGTCTCCGGAGGTGACGCTAATTTCCTTGAGCACGAATCCATTTTGACTCTGGAAACCTTGCAGGTTGCAGTACATCTTGTCGCTAGCAATGCTCGGTCGTAACTAAATTATTATCGAAAACGAAACAGTATTTATGTCAGAATTTTCACAAGTTTGTCTCGACAATTGTACGAAGCAAGCCGATCGTAAAGTATCAGACAAAAAGCATAGGTGTTTGGTGGAATATTTCCGCTAGTCGTTATCTCGATCCTGCAATCGATGATGTTTGAATTTATTCGATCATCCTGTTTGGAAACGTCAAACACCATTAACGGAGCCTTGTTCTTGAAACTGTCGGGACTCAGTATCGGTGACTGTCTCCGTCCGTAGTAAGCTTGCTGAAACTTGGCATGCATTTGATATGCTAGAAGAAATCTTCCACTTTCAAAATCCATGTTCATGTCAACGTACGGATAACTTTCGCTGTATAAAAATATTTTTACATTGCGTATTTGACAGTTATCGAATACGGAGCGACTTACTCCTGCATTGAGCTGTCTTCCGGTCTGAAGCCCGACGATGATGTATCTTGGTTTTTCCGTAGCGAAGCTGGACTTTACTATCCAATTGATACGCTGACTATGAGGCAAGCCAGGATAAGTTTCCAGGCTCCAGGATCGGAATGGCACATCGAAGTTCTTGCCATTTTCTATGTTCTTCAACATCTTGACTCGTTCAACGGTGCTCACTTGGATGTGGGGCAGCATCCACTCGATAGACTGTAGTGTTAGCGAGACATCTTGAGGGTTTTCTGCAGTGGCGACAATTGCATTAATGTGCGTGTTGGCTAGAAGCAGTACGAGCTCTTGTTTCGAATTAATGATTATATGCTTGTAGTCCTCAGCGAATCCGAGAAGCATGGGCAGAGGAACACAAACTTCGAACTTTCCTTCGGCATAAACTGGAAGCTTATATTCATCCTCGAGAGCCCAACCGGCCATCTTTGCAGCAGACAGTTCATTTGGAGTGAGCGAAAGGTAATTTTTCATAGCAGATGTTATGCCTACATCTCTCGTCTGGTCTACCTCGACGCCATTGAGTATATATGTAATGCACTCGATTAGGTGAAGAATACCATGGCAGGATATTGACGTCCTTGTCGGATGCGTACCATCCACTTTTGTAAGCGTGCCTCTTATACGTAGAAATGTCTGCGAAGGTAAAGAACAAATATCTGGGTGCTGTACAGCAATGCGTACTTCCGATGGTAGTGCGTACGGTCCGAGCAGGAAAGGCTGGTACTCGTGAGTAGTATAGGAATGACGGACCTGGGACAGGCTTCAGGCTGTGGTGTCTGTAGTGTTTTCCGCCATCTTGGATTGTGACGTCACGGCGGCCATCTTGGATGGATGTGACCTTGACCTTTGACCTTGACCTTGACCCCGACGGCCATTTTGGATCCGCCATCTTGGATCCTCCATTTTGGAGGACGTCATTGTGTTCTCGATGTGTTGTCCGCCATTTTGAATTATGACGTCACCGTTGCATTTGTCGTTACGGTCGCCATCTTTAACTTTTTTATTTATTATCCAATTTTAATGAATTTTTTTTAAAAATTATAAAAAAATTCAAATAATATATTAATAAAAAATATACATTAACGACACGGAGTTCGGAGTCCTCGGTTCGAACCCGACGAGTGCAAAAAAAAATTAAAAATGGCGACCGATCCTTCCTCAATGGTGACTGCAGGCAGACTGACTCCCACCACTTTTTTTAAAGCATATATATCGTCACCTAGTATGACGTCATGTCCGCCATTTTGAAATTTGGACGCCATCTTGAAAATCTTTATTTATTATCCGATTTTAATGAAAAAAATTCCAACATTCATCAAAAAATTAACGTATTTGAATTCTGTTTGATTATATCGACGTACGTCCTTGGTTCGATTCCCGGCGAGAGTAAACGGTCGATCCTTCCTCCATGAAAGCTACCTATACTGATCTACCACCAACAATACCAAGGTATGTATCGTCAACTGGTATGACATCATGTCCGCCATCTTGTCTTCATCCGCTGGAGACAACCATCTTGTTTTCGTCTGCTAGAGTGTGCCGATAACATGTAGTATAATTATCTGGTCACCATACTTTTGTCCTCAACTGTTGACACTGAAAATTGACCTTGACCTTGAACCTTGACCTTGAACTTTGACCTTGACCTTGAACCTTGACCTTGAACTTTGACCTTGAAATTTGACCTTGACCTTGAAATTTGACCTTGGCCTTGAAATTTGACCTTGACCTTGAAATTTGACATTGACCTTGAAATTTGACTTTGACCTTGAAATTTGACCTTGACCTTGAAATTTGACCTTGACCTTGAAATTTGCCCTTGACCTTGAAATTTGACTTTGTCCTTGTCAACCATCACGAACCCGACATTTTACGTTCAGTAGATGCTACCAGGAGCTACCACCTGCTGGAGTATGCCATCTTGTGTGTGTACTCGTATTATAGAGTACATTTCCATCTGGATAATTTTATTCTAACCCTCTACAGTGCAGTAATCATTTATTACTGTGACACATGCCATCTTGAAATTTGGACGCCATCTTGAAAATCCGTAATTTTAATGCTAGAGATTCGGGAAAAAGTTCAAAATTCATTAAATAATTCACTCATTAAAGTAATGATTGATTAGATCGATTCCCGTCCTTGGTTAGACCCCTGAACGATACCAAACAACTTAAATTTTAAAAAATACCACAAAAGCGACAGGTTTGAGATAATAAAAACACAGCAAGTTCTTTTAAAAAATACTTTTATTACATACATACTACACTACTACAAGTACATAAAAAACACAGACAAAGTACTAAAGTCTTGTGGATTCCTCGATTCAAACAGTCTTCTTATTGTACGGACTAAGCCATTTACATGAATTTAAATGTCTATCCGATCCGTCCATCAACGCAGCCAGAGACGGACTGAAGTTCATATCACCAGGGTCCCACTTATATATTCTCATTTGCTGGTACAACACACGAGTCAAAACAATAACCATGTTCATTATACTTCTCGTAGCATCTTTTATAATGAAGATGTAAGCTATCAAGACGTGAAATTAGTTTTTTGCACTTATTGCACTGAAATTGTATTCTTTTAACATTATTAGAACAACTGCTTCTTTCGTGTCTGCGAGCATTTGAGGTAATAGTAAATGATGCGTCACAGTATTTGCACCGACGCACTGTACGCTTTTCATTAGCGGAAGAATCCATTGCTGACGATGAAACTTCGGATGATGGTGGTATCACATCTGTTGAAATCTCCTCCAATGTTGACGTCGTCGTTGCCAACGGGATCTGCACCTTCTCCATCGTAGCTGTCGTCAAGGTTCCCGTAGACGATGGTACAACCTCCGAGTTCGTCGTTAAAGACGGTAAAGATGCCATCGAGGTCTCAAGAACAGCTAATTGACACGACTTATGCACCAGAAGAAACAAACTAGGTGATCCTTACACCGCCGACGTCAGTAACAAACTGAGCGTCCTGCTGTCTAGGACTCGCTTATATACATGCACCGTATGGAGTAATACGCTAGTCAAATCAAGAACCATTTACAATAATACTAGAGTCAAATCTACAAATTAAAAAAGAGGTTCATTTGATCGAAAAAAAAATTCGATCTCTCCAATATACGCCAGGCTCCAAGAGCTACAATTCACGTCATCAGATCCATCTACATTTTGCTCCTATGCTTCAATTGACCATTAGCTGCAGGTGCTCCAACAGCTCCATCAGCTGCAACACGTAATGTACGCAATGTACGCACAATACATACAATTTACATGCAATAAATGTAATGATCACACAGTACACACAGGAAACGGAACGTACACACAGTACACACAGGAAACGGAACGTACACACAGTACACACAGGAAACGAAACGTACACACAGTACACACAGGAAACGAAACGTACACACAGTACACACAGGAAACGGAACGTATACACACAGTACACACAGGAATCGGAACGTACACACAGTACACACAGGAAAAGGAACGTACACACAGTACACACAGGAAACGGAACGTACACACAGTACACACACAGGAAACGGAACGTATACACACAGTACACACAGGAAACGGAACGTACACACAGTACACACAGGAAACGGAACGTACACACAGTACACACAGGAAACAGAACGTACACACAGGAAACGAAACGTACACACAGTACACACAGGAAAGGAAACCTATACACACAGTACACACAGGAAACGGAATGATCACACATACATTAGCAGAAACACACAGGCTTAGTTGGAAATCAGAGTACAAGAAATAAAAACATTAAATTTTTACTTTCAATATTTAATTACTTCTCAACATTACACAAATACAAGTAAAAGAAGCCATTATTGTATGTAGCCAGCTTTCCTCAGTTCTTTGAGTATGAAGGATATTTCTTTGATGCACGAATAGTTTCCTGCACAAAGCGAGCCATGTAGAAGTCTTAGCCGGTCAACCAATATGTTTGGATCTTTCCATGATGTGTAATCAATCTCTTCTACCACCATCTTACTTGCTTGTTTATTATAAATACTGTTAATATCTCAATCGTCCCAGTGATCATAATAAGCATTATCAGATTTATTTATTATAACACGACGTTTCCATCGTTTCGGTCTCAGGACATCGCCACATTCTTCGATATTGTCAGCTCTAGGTGCTTTATCACAGTCTATGCCTTTGTCAACAGCCTCAGAGTCACTGTAACAATCACTGTAGAAGACATCCTCTTCACCCAGATTGCCGTATGAATTCGCTATCGATGATGTCGAAGTGTCTTCATCGTCTTCATGCTTCCTTTTTAGGAGTCCATCATTTTTACAAAGAATGGAGGATCTACTGAATATAGGCTTGAATGTATTCTCACTTTTCACGGTGTTGTTACTGCCATTAGTTTCAGTCTCCCCGAAGCCATTAGCATCCTTCAATTTATGTTCTTCCTCACGATCGGGTGAGCTAATACCATCATGCTCAGGACAAGGAAAATTATTGTCGTAATGCAGATCACTCTTCTTTAGTCTAGTGGATCCATCGGTGTCCTCTATGCCGTAAGTAGTCTTGACTTTACATGTTCTACCATGTCTTTTTAAGCTGTCAATTCGTGTTAACAACCTGCTACAACGATTACAGCTTAACATGTTGCGTAGTGGGTTTCTAGCACAAACATTCTTCTCATGACGTCTAGCATTCCTCCTCATGGCAAAATCCTTGCCACAGTATCTACAGCGGCTTCCTTCCGATTCAGCTGCAGATAACAAACCACGATCCATGGTAGCTTCTGTGACTAATGTTAGATACAAACTGTCAGTTTTCTCCAATTGGAACCATTTCTTAAATAGAGTTTTTGAAATATTTCATCAGCGAGAGTTAAGTTATCTAATGCAAAGCAAATTGATGCAAGTAGTTCTGGCTGTCGTCAACAGATGTCGCCATGTGTTGCTTGCAGGTAAATAATATCTATTTCATTAATGTGGGATGCGGAACGCTCACTATCGATCGCAAAGGGAGGTTGGCTTCGATAGTATCCAAGGAGAAAAAAGTTCGTCCTTCCTGCTAGTGCTTCTCAGATTTCTCACGGTCCGCCATCTTGGATTGCGACGTCACGGCGACCATCTTAGATGGGTGTGACCTTGACCTTTCACCGTAACCGCAGGAATGATCGCAAGCACACGGATTAACCATCAAAATATTGATAAGAATAATCAGGAGCACACGGAGAAAACCATCATAATATTGACAAGAATAATCAGGAGCACACGGAGAAAACCGCCACAAGTTTTCTTTGATATCATAAAAATACTGAGACCGAAACGATGGAAACGTCGTGTTATAATAAATAAATCTGATAATGCTTATTATGATCACTGGGACGATTGTGATAGTAACAGTATTTATAATAAACAAGCAAGTAAGATGGTGGTAGAAGAGATTGATTACACATCATGGAAAGATCCAAACATATTGGTTGACTGGCTAAGACTTCTACATGGCTCGCTTTGTGCAGGAAACTATTCGTGCATCAAAGAAATATCCTTCATACTCAAAGAACTGAGGAAAGCTGGCTACATACAATAATGGCTTCTTTTACTTGTATTTGTGTAATGTTGAGAAGTAATTAAATATTGAAAGTAAAAATTTAATGTTTTTATTTCTTGTATTCTGATTTCCAACTAAGCCTGTGTGTTTCCGCTAATGTATGTGTGATCATTCCGTTTCCTGTGTGTACTGTGTGTATAAGTTTCCTTTCCTGTGTGTACTGTGTGTACGTTTCGTTTCCTTTGTGTACGTTCTGTTTCCTGTGTGTACTGTGTGTACGTTCCGTTTCCTGTGTGTACTGTGTGTACGTTCCGTTTCCTGTGTGTACTGTGTTTATACGTTCCGATTCCAGTGTGTGTACTGTGTGTACGTTCCGTTTCCTGTGTGTACTGTGTGTACGTTCCGATTCCTGTGTGTATTGTGTGTACGTTCCGATTCCTGTGTGTACTGTGTGTATACGTTCCGTTTCCTGTGTGTACTGTGTGTACGTTTCGTTTCCTGTGTGTACTGTGTGTACGCTTCGTTTCCTGTGTGTACTGTGTGTACGTTCCGTTTCCTGTGTGTACTGTGTGTACGTTCCGTTTCCTGTGTGTACTGTGTGATCATTACATTTATTGCATGTAAATTGTATGTATTGTGCGTACATTGCGTACATTACGTGTTGGAGCTGATGGAGCTGTTGGAGCACTTGCAGCTAATGGTCAATTGAAGCATAGGAGCAAAATGTAGATGGATCTGATGACGTGAATTGTAGCTCTTGGAGCCTGGCGTATATTGGAGAGATCGAATTTTTTTTTCGATCAAATGAACCTCTTTTTTAATTTGTAGATTTGACTCTAGTATTATTGTAAATGGTTCTTGATTTGACTAGCGTATTACTCCATACGGTGCATGTATATAAGCGAGTCCTAGACAGCAGGACGCTCAGTTTGTTACTGACGTCGGCGGTGTAAGGATCACCTAGTTTGTTTCTTCTGGTGCATAAGTCGTGTCAATTAGCTGTTCTTGAGACCTCGATGGCATCTTTACCGTCTTTAACGACGAACTCGGAGGTTGTACCATCGTCTACGGGGACCTTGACGACAGCTACGATGGAGAAGGTGCAGATCCCGTTGGCAACGACGACGTCAACATTGGAGGAGATTTCAACAGATGTGATACCACCATCATCCGAAGTTTCATCGTCAGCAATGGATTCTTCCGCTAATGAAAAGCGTACATTGCGTCGGTGCAAATACTGTGACGCATCTTTTACTATTACCTCAAATGCTCGCAGACATGAAAGAAGCAGTTGTTCTAATAATGTTAAAAGAATACAATTTCAGTGCAATAAGTGCAAAAAACTAATTTCACGTCTTGATAGCTTACATCTTCATTATAAAAGATGCTCCGAGAAGTATAATGAACATGGTTATTGTTTTGACTCGTGTGTTGTACCAGCAAATGAGAATATATAAGTGGGACCCTGGTGATATGAACTTCAGTCCGTCTCTGGCTGCGGTGATGAACGGATTGGATAGACATTTAAAGTCATGTAAATGGCTTAGTCCGTACAATAAGAAGACTGTTTGAATCGAGGAATCCACAAGACTTTAGTACTTTGTGTTTTTCATCTACTTGTAGTAGTGTAGTATGTATGTAAGAAAAGTATTTTTTAAAAGAACTTGCTGTGTTTTTATTATCTCAAACCTGTCGCTTTTGTGGTATTTTTTAAAATTTAAGTTGTTTGGTATCGGTCAGGGGTCGAACCAAGGACGGGAATCGACATAATCAATCATTACTTTAATGAGTGAATTATGTAATGAATTTTGAACTTTTTCCCGAATCTCTAGCATTAAAATTACGGATTTTCAAGATGGCGTCCAAATTTCAAGATGGCGTGTGTCACAGTAATAAATGATTACTGCACTGTAGCGGGTTAGAATAAAATTATCCAGATGGAAATGTACTCTATAATACGAGTACACACACAAGATGGCATACTCCAGCAGGTGGTAGCTCCTGGTAGCATCTACTGAACGTAAAATGTCGGGTCCGTGATGGTCGACAAGGACAAAGTCAAATTTTAAGGTCAAGGTTAAATTTCAAGGTCAAAGTCAAATTTCAAGGTCAAGGTCAAATTTCAAGGTCAAGGTCAAATTTCAAGGTCAATGTCAAATTTCAAGGTCAAGGTCTAATTTCAAGACCAAGGTCAAATTTCAAGGTCAAGGTCAAATTTCAAGGTCAAGGTCAAGGTTCAAGGTCAAGGTCAAAGTTCAAGGTCAAGGTTCAAGGTCAAGGTCAATGTTCAGTGTCAACAGTTGAGGACAAAAGTATGGTGACCAGATAATTATACTACATGTTATCGGCACACTCTAGCAGACGAAAACAAGATGGTTGTCTCCAGTGAATGAAGACAAGATGGCGGACATGATGTCATACCAGTTGACGATATATACCTTGGTATTGTTGGTGGTAGATCAGTATAGGTAGCTTTCATGGAGGAAGGATCGACTGTTTACTCTCGCCGGGAATCGAACCAAGGACGGACATCGATATTATCAAACAGAATTCAAATACGTTAATTTTTTGATGAATTTTGGAATTTTTTTCATTAAAATCGGATAATAAATAAAGATTTTCAAGGTGGCGTCCAAATTTCAAAATGGCGGACATGAGGTCATACTAGGTGACGATATATATGCTTTAAAAAAAGTGGTGGGAGTCAGTCTGCCTGCAGTCACCATTGAGGAAGGATCGGTCGCCATTTTTAATTTTTTTTGCACTCGTCGGGTTCGAACCAAGGACTCCGAACTCCGTGTCGTTAATGTATATTTTTTATAAATATTTTATTTGAATTTTTTTATAATTTTTAAAAAAAATTTCATTAAAATCGGATAATAAATAAAAAAGTTAAAGATGGCGACCGTAACGACAAATGCAACGGTAACGTCATAATTCAAAATGGCGGACAACACATCGCAGGAATGTTCGAGAACACAATGACGTCCTCCAAAATGGCGGATCCAAGATGGCGGATCCAAAATGGCCGTCGGGGTCAAGGTCAAAGGTCAAGGTCACATCCATCCAAGATGGCCGCCGTGACGTCACAATCCAAGATGGCGGAAAACACCACAGACACCACAGCCTGAAGCCTGTCCCAGGTCCGTCATTCCTATACTACTCTCGTGAAATTCCATTTTCGTAATGCTGTCATCAAAAATGACCGGATCTTCCACGTTGAGGATTTCGTCTTCCATATTTATTCGGCACTTGTCCAATACTGAGAAGATACTTTATGTTGTCAGGTGTTAATGCACCGATGTCTGGTAGAGAACTGTTCTTATTCACGGCAATAAGATTTCTTTTATAACTGTTCGGTGTTACGAACTTTATGCCCATCGCTTCAAGTGCAGACGTAATGTAATTTCTTCGTCTTGGAAATTCACCAATCGTCCTCACTGGTCAACGATTCTGACGACGACTTCATGTGCGCACTTCACGACGACTGGAACGTAAATGATACTTTGCGGTACTTCGACCAGTTTATATCCTGACGGGACCATCGGCGAAAACTCGTGCAGCATGTTGCTTAGTCTTCCGTTGAGATACGTTCCACTTGCCAAATTACAGTTTATTCTTATGACATTCACAGGCAAAATGTTTACTGCGCGCGTAGATTCGTACGTTCTTCCCGTATCATAAAACTTTGATTCGAATCCGAGCATCGTACCTATGGTGCCAGGTTTCGTAAAGTCGACATTTTCACTACATGTTAGAATGCTTTTTTGAGTGTTTGGATTTCCACGCAGTTGAAAGTCTACATCCTGTGGTAACATATCCCTGATGTAATTTGCAATGTCGTCAATTTCATAAGAGCCAACAGGTAACCGTATTTCATGAGCGGTCCCATCGCTTTTCAGGAAGCAGATCTTGCAATTTTCTTCGTCGATATTCGGTATGGCATTATACGTTTGAAAATCTACGAGTCCGATACACCATTCTCCGTCTAAATCCAGAGGCGGGAAATGAACCGCCCGCATCTCAGATGCGTGACCTGTCAAGGTAAGTTTTATCGACATGACTAATAAATTATCGTCACTGCACAACCTTTAAGTAGCAATTTTTATTTGTCAGCTAATTTTTGTTTGTTAGAAAGCGAAGACACAAGTGTCCGCCGTTTGTTTTATTAGGCCTCTGTTCCGTTTCGTAATTGTAAAACAACGTAGTGGACCGGCCCAGGTACTGTCGCAGTTCTGGCGGAGGCCGTAAATTACCGAAACTGTCGTAGTAAGTAGCTTTTTTTCCCGTCTTTACATAGGCCACCCAGTGCGTGCCGCGACCCGCCGACGTGTCTAAATTAATGATGGCGCGTTCGTGCGTTTTTGGCTTGCTGGGCAAAGTGTCTGGCATAAAAACGCCGCGGAAATTTGGTATTTTAAGTTTTCGAGCGTACTTTATTAAATCTACGTTGGTGAGCGGTCGTTTCGGTAGGGAACTTAGGATTTTCTCTTTACACGTTTCTTTTTCATGCCACGACCTGTCTTGTGAGGTTGCAAGTACAGTCCTGCGTCGTTTTTTTTACCGATGGCAATGGCTTCCATGCTGGCATTGTGTCGCTGTGCCTCTTTTAACTGTTTGCGCTCGTTCTTCGAAGTGTTGACTGCCCGCACTATACCGCTCGTTGCACCGATGAGTCCGCCGAGAGCACCCAATGCTGGCAAAAGCAAAGGAAGAAATCCTCCTATAATCTTCTTGTCGAGAGCCTGTAATTTTTGCTTGGCTTTTTGCACGCCTACACCAGTCTTGCGTTTGGTCTTGCGAGAGTTAGTCTTTGACTTGATGGAGCTGGCTCGACGAGCACCCAGTCCTAATTTCGTCTTTGCCTTCATGATCTTAGATACGCCCCACGCTGCGATTTTCTCTCCGAGTCCCGCGTTCGACGATTTGCTTATTTCCTCGGCTTCCTGTGCCAATATCTGATCTGCTCTGTGCCTGGATTCCAGATCCTTGCTTAATGAATATGCGATATCGTGCTGCTTGCACTTTTCGTCTAGAGAATTAATGCCCACGTCACCGCGAGCTAACCTTTTCGCTAGTTTAGTCCCGGGGCCGCAGAATCTGTAGCCGGGAATGTGTAGCTCGAATGGTAGATTGTTTATCAGCGAGTTCACGAGTCCTGCACCGATGTGTTTTTTGTTCTTACCTCTTCGAGTCATTACGCACAACTGACCAGAAAGTATAAATGTGTTTGATTTTATACAATTACTTTAGTACAATGCAGGTCGTCAAGCAAAACGTGTGTTTGCCCGTACGCATTACGCAAGACGATGTATTTAGTGCGCGTGAATCACGACATGGCTTACTGTTGCCTTCTGCCGTACGTTGCATAATGGCGGGTCCGTCAAACTGTGGCAAGACGTGTGTTTTACTGAGTTTACTGGAGGAACCAAACGGTCTTCGGTTCGAAAACGTTTACTTGTATTTCAAGTCGTTGCAACAGCCAAAGTACCAGCGCCTAGCAACTGTTCTACGCTCGGTGGATGGTCTAGAGTATTTTCCGTTTAGCGATAATACCGATGTTGTACCTCCAAGCGAAGCAAAAGACAATTCCGTGTTTGTTTTCGACGATGTAATGTGCGAGAAACAAGGCATAATACAAGAGTACTTTTTCATTGGCAGACACGCCAAGGTAGACTGCGTTTACCTGTGTCAGACGTACAGTCGTATTCCAAAACATCTCCTACGAGACAACGCGAATGTCATAGTACTTTTTCGCATGGACGAACTTAATTTACGCCACGCTTATGATGATCACGTAAACACCGACATGACATTCCAGGAATTAAAAGACATGTGCTCCTTGTGTTGGAAAGAAGAACACGGATTCCTAGTTATAGTCAAAGACTGGCCTCTATATAAGGGCAGGTACAGACGAGGTTTCGATCAGTTTATTGCCAAACATGAGTCATAGCATTTCAAAATTCGGTCGTAGCAGTCGAGACTTACGTACTGCTCTCAAGTCTCATGACGGCGATATCCGCAAATACGTTATACTACTGGCTCAAAAAGTAGACAGTGTGAAAAAGGAATTACTTGAGTATCTCGTTGCCATCGACCAGCGTGTGGAAGCCTCGGATTCTCGCATTCGCGACATGATCGAAGTATCGAATGCACAAAGACGTGACGATCTGAGGACTTTTCAAAGTAGTCTGAAAGCATCACTATATTACTTGTCAACAAATTCAGATTTGGCCAAACACAAGAAAGAAGTTTCTGCGAACGAATAAAAAAGTATATAAGGAGGTCTTGCAATAAGTTTTCAGCCAGTATAATGTCGGACCTGGCCAGTGACCTTCATCGAGCTATACAGTCTGTTTGTGAAAAATATTTACTTGCTAGACGAACCAGACTTGCACGTGAGATGGAAAATGAGGAGATATTTAAACCAATCACTAGTGGCCTCGACGAACTTAACAACAAGGAAGAACCAGCCATCATTGTAAAGACAGAAGTTGAAGATGAAATGCCAACTGTAAAGAAGAGAAAGTATGAACCAGATCGAGAAGAAGAGGACTTAACAAGTACAGAGTCCATGCACAATAAGAAAATACCGAAAAAGGGACATCAAGTTAATGCAATGGTCCGACCATACCTGATATCGTTTACGAGCCGGAATAATGACACGACCTACGGAGTGTACAGAAAACATAATAAGTGGTTCCTCGGTGCTAAAGAAATAGACTTTCTACCAGGAACTATCGTGCGCGTAGCAGAGTTCAAAACGCGCGGGACTCCGGGTCTGTACGAATTGCTGTTTCGCAGGGAGCCTAAAGGATATTATCACAAAGACTTACAAGAGTACAAAAAACTGCTAGAGCTAACCAATGCACATTTTCGCGATAACGATCCAGATAGTGGTGTACATAAAGACGTAGATCATGAAAAAATCGACATTCTCGCTAATCTCTTCAGTGAACTAACAATATATGGCGAAGGTTTAAAAAAGCTAGAAAGTGGTCAGATATTTGACTATTTATATTGGGACGACCCTAATGAATTAGTTGATCGCCTTAGAATTTTACATGCTTCGCTTAGCGTAGGAAACTATTCGCACATTAACGAAATAGTCTCCATACTTGAAGAACTGAGGGAAGCCGGCTACATACAATGAGTCGAACCGGAATCGCTCGCGAACTTCATGCTCCTGCTAGACGGAAATACCTTCGTCGCAAAGTCATAGTTCGTGGAATTGACGATTTATTCCAGGCGGACCTTGTTGAGATGATACCATATTCCCGATTGAATAAAGGTTTCAAGTACATGTTGACAGTCATCGATGTTTATAGCAAGTTCGCTTGGGCTAGACCTGTCAAATCAAAGACTGCAACTGAAGTAGCCAAGGCCATGAACAATATTTTGCGTGATGGACGTGTACCGTCGCACCTGCAAACGGACCTCGGGAAAGAATTCTACAATGCAACCTTCAAGGCTTTGATGAAGAAGTATGGCAGCAAACACTACTCTACATTTAGTAACGTCAAAGCCTCCGTTGTCGAAAGGTTTAACAGAACTTTGCGTTCCAAGATGTGGCGGCAGTTCACGGCTAACAGAAATTACAAGTGGCTTGACATCTTGACGAAACTAATAAGCGAGTATAATTCCGCGGTGCATTCTACCACGAAAATGAAGCCAAAGGACGTAACTGACAATCGCCTGCTTCAAACAGTGTTTTCCAACATGAAGAAAGATCCACGAAAGCGTAAAGCTAACGTCGGCGACATTGTGCGAATCTCCAAGCAGAAAGGTATCTTCGAGAAAGGTTTCACTGCGAACTGGAGTCCCGAACTTTTCCGTGTGACACATGTTCGTGAATCAGAGCCTAGGACCCAGGCCCGGACTGGCTCCTTCTGGGGCCCTCGGCCAGAAACTGAAAGGGGGCCCCTACAGCGAAGTCTGTGGGTTATGGAATACCACCCAGCAAACCTTGGGGGGGGGGGGGAGGGAGCAGGGGCGTTCCCTCCGGAAAATGTTTAGAAATTATGCGCCTGGAAAACGCATTTTACTCTATTTTAAGGCTTTAAAAGTAAATGAATTTTGATCAACATTTTTGAAGAAAATATATTTTTAAGTAAGTAATTGTATTGTTTTCACTGATTAATTAAAACAAAACTTCATATTTTTTAAAGTATGCCTTTATAAAACATAAATTGGTGAAACTTACGATAAGTTATTAAAATAAAAATATAGTAGGATAAGAAAATTATCAACAAGGAAACCAAGCCGAATTTTACTACTGTATACTGTATTATATGCAAGCTAAATTAATAGAATAATATAAATAGGCTATGTTTGTTACACTTTGAATAACAATTTTTAAAAATTAGCTTTTTTTTTAATTCAACAAACAAACAAAAATATTTTTTCAAATTAAAATAACAAAATTATTACTTAGTTCCTCTTTTTGTCTATGATACCCTGTTGAATTGTAATAAAAAAGCAATCTTTAAAGAGAAATCTAAGTAATTATTTTAAGATAAACACTAATAAAATAATAAAATAATATTTAAAAGTAACTATTATAACTAACCCAACAGCTTTTTCGTAAGTTCTTTACTGGTTGCAGCTACTCCATCTATAATTTCGTCTTTATCTAATCCGTAAAATAAGTCTCTCTCAACATTAATAAAAAGTAGGCTTGACAAGAGCTCTTGGCTTAAAGCTGACCTTAGCCGGTTCTTAACAATTTTAAGTTTAGAAAAAACTCTTTCACATGTAACTTGTGTGCAAGGAATAGTTAGCACAAATTTATAAACTACATACAGATTCATATAGATTCCAGATTGTGTGAGATCAAAAAGAACAGAAAAAGCACATGACAAACATCGACAACATCGTTTCTTTTCGGAGCAGTTGACACCTATAGGTTTTTCTGGTGCTTTTTCTTTTTCTGATGCTGACTCAAAATCGCCATCTTGATCTTCACTGTCTGTGTTTTCTTCACCCACAATTTGTTTTTCTTCAATTTTATCTTCCTGTATGAAATTGCTGTACTGAGCTGCAAACTGTTTCAACTCTATCAGTACCCTGCTTCTATCAACTTTACACAGTTTAGAGACGCTTGAAAGGGCTTCTGCAGGAAATTCATCCAGCTTCAAAATAGTATTAAATTTCTTTGGATCCAACCAGGAACAATCTAGTAAAATTTCTTTGTTCGGGCAAAATCTCTCTTCGATACTTATCCTAGCACAGTCTAAAACAGTGAAAAAAATCAGTCTGTAGCTTTGAGTAGTTGACAGTTCAGAAGCTTTGTCTTTAGATTTTTCCCCAGGCATCATCTTCTTCTTTGACTTCCTTTTATTGTTAAAGTCTAACTCAATTTCAATGTCAACTTCGTTATGTTCTAACTTTTCATTGAGAGCACTGGCATATGTTTTTGTTTTTGAGTACAAAGCCTCAAAGTGTACATCATTTCTTTTATTTTTCACTTGCTGGAGTAATGTTTGAATCAGGTCCCAAGCGATAGAGAAGGTAGTCAATATTTTTACTTTGCAAGTACTTGGAAACAGGGGAAGTAACTAAAAATAAATCAAGCAATACAAAAGACATGGATAGGTTCTCAAATTTAGACCAATTACTTATCAAATTCCTTGCTGTGAATTTTGATTTACAGTCAAAACTTCCAACTGATATTTTTTTGTAAAACCGACATAAGATTAAATAATTTTGCAGTATTTGAATTTGCTTCACAATTCAAAAACTCTTCATCAACAATTGATGAAAGAACTTTGTGTTTGCTCTACCATCGCGTCGCTCCTATTTTTTGTAACCTATATAACTTGTCATGTGCAGTGTGTTTTTTCTTTGTTTCTTTTTCCCACACTGCCATTCTTTTGTGCGACAAATTTAGAAAAACTGGCGTCTCTTCAACCAAACCAAAAAAAGTTTTCTGCTTGCAGTATTTTAACAGTCGTATCAGCAACTACTAAGTTTAGCACATGTGCCATACAATGAGTATACATAAGATCTCCGTTGTCCTTCATGAGATTGGCTTGCAGGCCGTTGTAGCATCCTTTCATGTTACTAGCTCCATCAAAAGAACAAGCAATAATATTTGATGTAGCTATACCACATTTTGATAGAGTAGATTTCACAAGTTCATACAAAGCAAGTCCACTTGAATCATCAACTACTGTCATATCTAAAAGTTTTTCATATATTTTTCCTTGCATTACATAGCGAACACATATAGTCAACTGATCCATTACAGCAACATCATGTGTACTATCTACCATGATGCTGTAATTTATGCTATTTTGAAGGTCGTTCAAAATAATTTTACGACCTATTGAGCTTATTACTTTGATGAACTGGTAGATAACGGTTTTCGATTAAAATGTCAGTAAAGAACCTCGTCCAATAGACGTAGGCCTTTGAGTGTTCTTTCCTGTGGCTATTCTCTTCTTTATTATTTTCTTTCGATACTTTTTGCTTTCTTCAATACACATTGTGATGTGATTTTGCAAAATAACATCATAATTTGCGACCAGCATCACAAGTTCCAGAAAATTTCCATGGTTTTCCACAGAGCCAAGCGTATATGCTCCTTCTGCTTTATCACCTCTATAGGCGATTCCTTGCCTTCCAATAAATAAAACGTCAATCAAACGTTGCCCAACCAATCTCCTGGTCTGAACTTCTTTCTCTCGCTTTTTTGTTTGGTTGGTAGATAAAAGAGTTGATATGTCAAAACCTTTTTGGCTTTGAAAAGCTGCTGTCACCGCGAGTTCGTGGTAACGAGAGTCTTCATGAATCTCAATAGCTTTGTAAACATGTTTGGGAGAAACGTCGTGACCAATAATAAAGGTAGAATCTCTATGATCTTTACCTCCAAACGCCATACAACAAGAGCAGTACACTTTGTTAAGCTGAATTGAGTATGATAACCATTTTCTGTGAACTTTATCACCATTTCGCAGAAGTCGATAATACAGCTTTGAAGGCTCAAATGGCAATTTAGTTCCTTTTCCTTCTTTCACTGGAATTGGGTGCTTCTCCAAAAAAGCTTTTTTGACTCCGATCGGGTCATTTTCGTTTGGGCAGATGAAACAACCAAGTTGTTCCACAGCAGCATCACGTGTCTCCTGGTCATCTCCTTCATCGGTTTTTTCTGAGTTGGAGCTCGAACTATTTCTTGATGAACCGCTGCCGAGATGAAAAGATGTTAATGATGGACTGTCTAAAACAGGATGATCGCAAGCAGGCGTAGTTTTTTCCTTCTCAACACTACAAGACGAAGTACTAGGAGTAGACACAGGCTGAAATGAAGGAGGTGACACTGGATCTTCAGTCTCTGAAAACAAATACCTAGTCGCACTGTAGCTAAAATATGACGTTAACAGTTTAGTTTTTGTAGAAATTAATTAAATCTTCTACTGTAAGTGTTGAATTTAGTCATCAAAAGACATCATAGTGTACGCATCAATATGTCAGCTTGGTGCCTTGCAGTAACTACAATTTTTAGTATTTCCTATGTGAAGCAATTAATATTTAAGAAATTTAAATATTGTTAACAGTATTATTGACACGACTTATATTAAAACCACAAGCAGGCAGTTACAAAAATAAATAGTTTGTCGCTGTAGCATAAAATACTTTCGGAAAGAGGTATTAAAAGTGCCGTGATTGAATGGAGTGTGGCGGGGGGTGGGCTGGGTTCACAACTTAAACAGAGATGACGAATGGAGAACGAGACAGCTGCATTATAGCTTCCCACGAAAATGCCGTAGTGTTATCAACGTGTCTTCTGTCAAGTCTAGATGACATTCGAGAGGCAGTAAACAACTGCTGTTAAATAGGCATAAGTAACGCAGTTACGAGGCAGATCATGTTTTTCAACTAAGCTATCTCATCCCTCCGCCAAGCACGTGAAGATAAGGCGTTTGAGTCTGAGAAAAAAAACGTGAAAACGTTAAAAGTAGTTTTATTTACGTTTAAATTCGTGAAAAAAACTGAAATAATTAGAAAATCGCGTTTTAACATCCAAACATCACAATTCGCATTATTTTTCGAGTTTTTCGCGATCGTGATTTTTTCAGGTCCCTACGATTGATAACTTATTCAACTTACCTGTTGACGTCCCTCGGCTTTAGGTCCCTGATTCCCCGTTTACGTGATTGTCCTGTTAAGCCCGTACTGCTCTCGTCGGAGAGGTGTGGGTCCAGGCCAACGTGACTGGGACCGGGAACTGCGGGACCTGGAGGGAGAGTTAGGCGAGGAGGGATAGTGGTAGGCTGTTCCAAGGATAACTCGGCGTTGACGATTTCACGAGCCTCGTTTATTGACGTTTTAGAGCCTGCCGCAGCCTGGCGGAACCGTCGCGGAACAAGCGCCCTTCCCGCGGCGACCCGGACTACCGTAAGACCGTACTGTCCGTTAACGCGTCCTGACACGGATTGGGAATTTTCCCACGTAATACTGATCCTGATTAAGGTCACTCCACGAAGAAGCGCAACACGTGCGCGGTCCGTTACGTAACGTTTCGTAAAGACGACGAAGGTTCAGTGACCCGTAATTGCACGTCCGCGTTCTGGAACTCTCGACTGGTAACGTCCCGCGAAAGACTCGTAAATTCAGTAAGACGACGAATGACTCGCGGAGGCAGCTCGGCTGCCGCGACAATCCGTGAACTAAAACGTACGACCGGCCACGAGCTCAAGGAACGCGCCTCGCGAGCAGCGCGGAGCGGCGTGCACGACTGTCCCGGTTCGAGCCCTGAACACGACTGCCCCTCCCCGCCCGCGGGCTGCGGGGGAGGGGAGGAGAAATCGGCCGGCGTGGGAGAGGTCCCGCCCCGCGGTGCGCCAGGCTGCAATTACATACTAGCACAGCTAAACAAAACATTAATCACAAGCAAATTTACAGAATTAATAAATTACGATTACATTGTTTGCATACTTGTTGAGGCCCGTGACCATTTGGGAAAAATATACAAACACAGAATTATCTATTACACAAAAAAGGCTCACTGGAATGCTAGGGCCGTCGCACTACACTGATGGTGCACTCGGGAAACAAGGGAGGACGTTTACGAGGCATAACGGCCTGAAGGAGCCAAGTAGACACTTGGGTCGACGTCACTGTATTTTAATTTTCATTGTGTTCTGAATGATGACTAAGTACCTGAGAACTGGAATTAGAACTAGCTAACCAAGTGTTCAAACTTTGCGAGCTTTTAACATTTTCTGAAATTTTATTTTTCTTTCCTTTACTTTTACTAGCGCCACTTGAATACACACGTTTCATATTTTCTGAGCTTAATGATGCGGTTTTGTTCGAATCCGAACCACTTTTCGCGCACACATTAGTTGCTGTTAATTGTAAACACAAAACTTAACACAATTTACCCGATTACACACAGAATAAACTTGCTGCAATTGCGACATGCAATGCAACGCAGTTACTGAGCTGATACAGCATTTACTCAGCTTGTCACTTACCCTACCGTCACCCCCCCCCCCACCATCCCCCCCCCCCCAAATTGGATAGAATTGCACGCGCAGCGAGGGGGAAGAGCGACATGAGTCATATTCATAAGAGTCTACGACGCCCCTCGCCTGTCGCTAGCTGAATATGTGCTATATAGGAAGGTTTTAGGTGTATACGACGTAAAGTATGACCAACGTAAAACGTAAAATATGTGACCCAAAATGAAAAATACACAGAGGCAATTTTGTAAATGTATTAAATATTTCGTAGAAAAAAATATTTATTTGGGGGCCCCATTAGGGGCCCCCCTGGCCCGGGGGACCTCGGCGATCGCCGACTAGCCGACCTGACCAGTCTGGGCCTGCTAGGACCTACTACCTCGAAGATTTGGACCACAAACCTATCCATGGCGGCTTCTATGCCGAAGAGATTCAGTCTACGTTGTATCCCGATACGTACTTGGTGGAGAAGATTATAAAACGAAGAAATGGACTGTCCTACGTCAAGTGGTGGGGCTTTCCACCTCGCTTTAATTCGTGGGTGGCAGATGCGAACGTCGAGAAATCCACAAGACTTTAGTAATTTGTCTGTGTATTGTTTTGTACTTGTAGTAGTGTTGTATTTATGTAATAAAAGTTTTTTTTAGCAGAACTTGCGGTGTTTTTATTTTCTCAAACCTTACACTTTAGTGGTGCTTTTTTATAATATTAAAGTTGTTTTGTATCGACCAGGGATCGAACCTAGGACCTAAGTCGATCCAATCAGTCATTATATGGATTACAAATTTATTTAATGAATTTTGAACTTTTTCCCGAATCTCTAGCATTAAAATTACGAATTTCCAATATGGTGGTCTTGATGTCTGATAGGATGATGGTATTAGAGGATTTAAAGTCTCTTTAAGAATGTTGAACATGGTTTATTGAAATTATTATTTTTTTTACATAAAATTAAACGTTATTGCAACGATCGGGTATCGAACCGAGGACGGGAATCGATCGAATCAATATGTAAATTAATGAGTGATTTATTTAATGAATTTTGGAACTTTTCCCGAATTTCTAGCTAAATAATTGCGGATTTCCAAGATAGCGGCCAAATGACAATATGGCGGGTGTCACAGCAATAATAAATGATTACTGCACTCTAGCGGATACGAAATAAACTAACATGGCGTCGGCGCACTCTAGCCGACGATACAATGATGATGATGGCTTCCAGCATCGCAGACAAGATGGCGGTCATGACCTTATACTAGATGATGGTATATATGCTTTGAAAAAAAGTGGGGGGAGTCAGTCTGCCAGCATCCACCACGGGCGAAGGATCGGTCGCTATTTTTAATTTTTTTTTTGCTCTCACCGGGTTCGAACCGAGGACTCCGAGCTCCGAGTCGTAAATGTTTGTTTTTTATAAAAACTTTATTAAATTTTATTATTTGAATTTTTTTATAATTTTTTAAATTTTTTTCGTTTAATCGGATAATAAATAAAGATTTTAAAGATGGCGACCGTAACGGAAATTGCAACGGTGACGTCATCATCCAAGATGGCTGCCATGGCATCCTAGTTTTCAAGGTCATGACCTCGGCGGCTTAGAGCGGCTAGCTCTTAGGAGTTTTAAGCCGCTTTTAGGAATTAGGGTTCTTTCTAGGGCAAAACGACTTTTGAGGATTTTCGAAATTCTAATTTTTGGATTGTGGAATTTTTTGAGAATTTTTGGCGGAAATTTTTTTCACAGAAATGGAGATTTTGGCGAATTTTGAGGAATTTTGGGCAATTTTCGCCCAATTTTGGCGAATTTTGAGGGTCAAAGGTCAAGGTCAAACTTGTCCCGTTACGCTGTGTCCCGTTACACTCATCCAAGATGGCCGCCGTGACGTCACAATCCAATATGGCGGACCCCGGCTCCGGCTCCACGCCCCGGACCCTGGCGCAGTATGCCCTATTATATACTACTTTAATATATTTTTGACGTGACAACGTCTAATAAATAGATGAACGCCAGCTTCACGCACGAAAAAGTGTCCCGTTACGCATATTGTCCCGTTACGATGTGTCCCGTTACGCTCATTGTACGCTTGCGCCGCATCTATCTCTCTTCCACTCGATTGGAACAACCATCGATTTGACTTTTTCGAGGGACATTAAACTTGAAACACTCCCATTCGTTTCCTACTTTTTCCTATCATCGTCCTATCCTTAACAGAATAACACAGATTAGCAGAAGTTAAATTGCAAACATGTATAAAAGTTATAGTTAAAATAATCTTTTCGTTAAAGTAATAAACATATTTGAGTGCAAATAAAAATAAATATATCAATTAAATTGTAGATTTCATTTCACTCATTCTTTGTATCCATACCAAATAGTGATAATTCAATAAAAATGATTCCATTTTATTCATAAAAGTTTGCAATCATTTCATCAATGTTTTGTTATGACGTTGTCTCGTTAAACTATCGTCCATAAACCGACTTTACAGACAACCAATTTTTCTTATTGAGTAAGCGATAATAATTGGAAATAGAAAGTGTGCGGTTATGCCTCAAAATAAAAAAAAAATAAAGAAATATGGTACCGTCAATCGTCAGCCGTTACTAAAACTGAAGAGTAGACAAACACAAGCAGCGTTACGAGAGCCGTCTTCCTATTGGACCGCTAGCGCATGTGTTGGAGTGGCGTCGCCGCTGACGCACTCTCCTCCTCTACCGGTTCCCCCCACCACGTACCTCACTGTTCCTCTCGCGCGATCGGAATTCACGTAACGCTCGAAAATATTAGCTCCATCAGCAAAGAATTTTCACTTCTAAAGAAAGACGCCCCGTGGACAAAGTCGCTAACCTTCACCATTTAAGTTTGAATTCCAGGACGTGGTATGATTAAAGCCACAATTATTTCGTGGATTCATTGGGTGGCGAAGTAGACTTGAAGCACATATGCATCTGCCCCACGTCGAAGATTGGACTACAGCGCTCTGGACACGCCCTTCGCAACCCTGGGCCAGTTATGAACAGGGAGAATAAGAGGTTACCCAATCATGTGTGACCAGCCAAACCACGTGACCTTGTTATCGACCAATGAGCACTCTGTAAATGCTGGTTCGTGTATAGATAAGTGGAGTCTAGGCTGGAGTGAAATGAGTCCGCGAATTAATCGTGTATCTAGATCCAAATTGTTGCTTATGTGTAGTGAAAGCCTCTCTAGCTGCATCATGGTATAAAATTAGTTGTCACAAATCTTATTACGAATGGGAATATGCTAAAACTATAAAAATTAAAGAAAAACCTTGATTCAACCCTAGAAAAAAAATTTGTTTCATAAGAAATAAAATGTTCAGAGACTCTTTTTTTTGTATATTAATGGTAATTTATTTAGGGATATATAGTGTGTTGATGTAAAAAAATAATCATTTTCAAAAAAATGAATGTGATTCTTAAGATAAAAGTATTTACTAATTCCTGAGGGTAATTTTTATACAAGTAAGATGTTTGCTCGATAAGAAGCAAACTAAAATTTTAAACAAAATTTAGATGTATTTTAGAAAGCAGACTGTAACTGTGTGTAAATAAAGCCACTTCCATGACGTCAGCAACTGCCGAAACCTGAGGTCGTGGTGGCGCCGTGTTCTGATTCAGTCTTCGGTACTGACCCGGAATAACCGTGAATTTTCAATAGAGGAAAACAATTTTCACTCCCATGAATCTTGAACCAGGGCTGGCCATCGAAATCCCTGCCAGAGCCGAAATGAATAAAAAAAGAAAGGAAAAAACAGGCAGACGTATTTTTTCTCCTCAGTACGTTGATTGCCGGAAGCTGCAAATAATGTGGTAATTCGTGGCACCATGTTTGACTGCGTGTGCTTGTATGTGTGTGAAGTTTATTGCTCTAAAATGTTGTCAGTTGGAACACGTGTGAGACATGACGTGAAGAAAGTTTTTGGCGTGCACCGTTGTCAGAAGTTGATTCTGGAAAGTTCAGACTAGTTAGTGATGACGCACTATGTGCAGTGCAACATTCGTTTATAAATATCTACGCAAATAAGCGCAACAGTAACGAAACGACTTTGATATTTTAGTTATATTTAGGCCTGTATCTTTACATACCCAAAGTCTGTGCAAACTACAAAATATAGTAGTTAAAGTAAACTTGTATTAGTGGTCAAGTTACAGGAAAAAATTTAATGTTTGTTTATATAACAGCGACTGTCCTCTGTGACTGTTTCTGCTAATGTGGCGAGAGTCTTCGGTTCGATTCAAGCACCCAGGCTTGGCTCATATTCATGAGCACAGAGTCGGTATTGAAGTGGGTTGTAAACCGTTATAATCTATGAGCTCTCGTCGCTTGAAGCGGTAGTGTGCTACGTAAAAAATTACAAAATTTCGTACACCACGGAGAAAATTAAAACTAACTGCTATGGCATATTTAGCACGTCATAGAAAATGTACTTTTGCACTTTTGATGGTATTTCAAATTAACACGTGATTAAAGAAACACAAACACGTGTAGATGTGTAATCAAGAAAACGGTGTTTTAATGGAATTGTTGTGCGCACCACTTTTTTTTTTCCGCATGGACGGACAAATTCATGCGTTTCAGAAAAAAAATAGGTATCCTATTCAGTCAGATGTGAATGCCTTGAATTTTATATTTGTTACAGGCGCGCTCACGTTCCTCCGTGTTCAACCAGCAGCGTAGAGAGCGCTGTTCAGACAGTCCCTGCATTTCCCGCATAGATAGCGCTACCTCTTATAAATTTCATATTTTGTTCAGAGATTTGGCGTGTTCCAAATGCCAGAATTGTTAGAAAAAACAATAACACATACAGTTTTTATTTAATGTGAGAATTTTAACAGTGAGTAATATACATTGGTAATTAATCATAATTATAAATTTGTCTTTTTTCTCCCTTTCTCTGCCGTTTTACCCCTAAAGATGTACATACGAGTCGAGGTTTGGATTTCCAAAGAAGTTTCACTTGTATCACGTACACTGAGTAACACGCGCTCTTTTTTTTACAGTGTAGGACGTGATGAGACTCCACACTCGGCCACGAGCCAGCCATTTGTACAGTCTGGTCTTGCACGCCAGGGACTGCCAGCTCAGCAGGCCACCCTCCAGGCAGAGTCGGCCACTTTTAGACGGTCCTTTGGGTGGGCGGGTGGGCCAATCTGTTCGATCGCAGACAAGTGGCCAGGTCGCGCCGCCCACCCGCGGGAGCTCCTAGGCGCGTGTCGGACAAAACAATCACGTCCGCCTGTCCGCAGCTATTCCAGGCTGCGTTGTAAAAATATTTCTGTACTTTCACACAAAATGTGTCTTCGCGGTCGCCGTGTTGTTTCACAACGTCCCATGTTGGGGTAGATTAACTCTGACAAATAGTTTGCATTTTTACAATGACGTACAGAGTACTGACAAAAAAAACTGAACACTGAATTATTTAACAATTATTTTAAATATAACTTAATATATAAATACAAATATGTTATTTAATATGTTAGTTATTGAAGAACACGTGTACATTCGTGTATTTTACCGAAGCCAGTAGTACTACTTGGATTTGTGAAAAATTACATAAAGTTTACTAGTTCAAAAATTACATTTCAAAATTTAAATAACCAAACATTTGAATATGACATTTTACGAATGTTTTGCAGTGTTTACTCGACTATTCTACACATATATTACTAAACCCTTTCAGAGTTTTTAGTGGTTGATAATATACTTATGACTTAATAGTCTTCTTACTCCGCAAGTTTATTATTGACTCGGCTGAAAAAAAAATATTTAGCTGAATCTGATACTGCATACGAATTGTAAATGTAAGTGCAACCAAACAAGTGGTTCTGTGTATAGTTTAAAATAATAGTATATTTGTAGAAACTATGCTGAATCATACTTACGAGTTAATTATTCTGTTGTAAACACGCGGAAGAAGAAATAATGTTTTGCTGTAGACATTGCAAGGTTTTTTAAAGGATTTTTTATTCTTAAACTATTCTGTGATTTACTTGCGAACTTTTTTGCAAAAAGGTTTGTGCAGCTCTTTCTTAAGAGGTCCGCTGTTGCCAAACGGTAGGACCTTTCAAAACACTTATTACACTGTCGTATTATACTTGATTAGGTTTTAAATATTAGTAGCGATACTAATGATAAAAAAAACTCAGACTAACCCTGTCCTATTTGTGAAGTTACCTACGAAAGGTTTTTATTACTGCATAAATATGTAACAATTTTATTTATCATCATTTTCTTTTTTTTTTTTGCTTAATTAAGTATCTGTGTCAGGCATAGAATTTAGAATTTGTATTTTCAAGGTTAATAACCAAATGTTGGCTACCATGTTATCGATCATGGATAAAATATATTTTCCGGGGTGAAATTTCACATCTTACTAATATTTTAAATTTTAAATTAATTAAAAATGTAAACAAATCAAGTGATTATTCAACATGTACAAAACTTAACATGTATAAAATATTATCTTGATGATTAAAGGAAAAAAAAGGGGCAACATGTGATGTAAACCACATAATCTTTGTCAGGTCTTATTTCAAAGTAAACAATGTTCCCAAATGTAACGTTTCACTATACGTAGATTGCGTGTGTTTAAATTGTTACAGGTGTGTTTTGTAGCCTGTAACAATCTTCCTTCCCTCCAGGACTTGTACTTGTACACCGCCTGTACAGCAGACTACCCGCCGTACACGGCATCTTCGGTCCTTGTTCTTTTTCTCCCTCCTGTGTGCTTAGGCTTCACTGCTACGCTCCACGTCAGACCGAGCTCTTCCGAACGAGGCTTCGGAAGATTGTTCTCAGTTGTTCTGGGAGGTTGTTAGGCTCGGGATTGTATGTATTCCCCTCTGGAAGCTAGGTCCAACAGTCCAGCAGACTGCGCCGTCCCGCTGCTGTCTGCCAGGAGGCCGTCATGTTGTCCGAGTGTAGAGTGTAGCTCCAGCCCATGCCAGGACCTAGCCTCTACAGCGGTAAGCGCGACTAACACGAGTCCAGTCGTCGAGGGAGAACAAGTCCGCACTCGCTGTCATAGTCGACTCGCTGACCGAGTAAAACCTGTAAACTCCCTCAGTGCAATGTGAAGGGTTTAGTGTTATAGAAAAGCTGAAGGTATGTCAAAGTACTCGCCGGTGAAGATCACATATTTCACTCGCTGGGCGAGTAAGTGACGAGCGAGTTGACGGCGCGGCGAGCAACAGTGAACCAAGTACCCGTGGGTCGGGAATTAATGAAGACGGACAGCCCAGGCAAATGTGGCGTTAGTCGGGTAATGAACAAGGAATCAGACTTTTGCGACACGACAGGTCTTGTGTAAGTCATCGCCAGGTCGTTGGAGGGGGAAGTGAGGCGGACCCGGGAGTGAAGGTCTGTGACTGACGTAAACTTTGGCAGTGTTGGAAGAAAAGTGTTGGAACAACTGTGCGCCAGTCTCGACTGGAGGCGATCTCCCAGGGCTTCACGCTGTGTCCCGAGTCACCTCGTCCGGAGTCCTCGTCATCGGAGTCCAGACGTCCGGAGTCCTCGTCATCGGAGTCCAGACGTCCGGAGTCCTCGTCATCGGAGTCCAGACGTCCGGAGTCCTCGTCGTCGGAGTCCAGACGTCCGGAGTCCTCGTCGTCGGAGTCCAGACGTCCGGAGTCCTCGTCATCGGAGTCCAGACGTCCGGAGTCCTCGTCGTCGGAGTCCAGACGTCCGGAGTCCTCGTCGTCGGAGTCCAGACGTCCGGAGTCCTCGTCATCGGAGTCCAGACGTCCGGAGTCCTCGTCGTCGGAGTCCAGACGTCCGGAGTCCTCGTCATCGGAGTCCAGACGTCCGGAGTCCTCGTCGTCGGAGTCCAGACGTCCGGAGTCCTCGTCGTCGGAGTCCAGACGTCCGGAGTCCTCGTCATCGGAGTCCAGACGTCCGGAGTCCTCGTCATCGGAGTCCAGACGTCCGGAGTCCAGACGTCCGTCGAGAAGGGAAGGAGTTCTTCGGTGGCGACGTCTTGGTGTACTTCACCACGCGACAAGTGGTGCATGACACCAGGAGAGTGTGGAGACACTAGACACCCAACCACAGGGCGTCTTATCAGCAGTCATTATTTTCGGTTGTCACTCTAAATACATATTTTGCAAAATTTCTAGTTTGCCAATCGGTATTTCCAAGTCGTAAATAATTACCTGTAATCAAGTTGCTCAAGAAGGAGATGCTGAGACATTTAAATATCTTTGAAACACTGTTTAGAAAATGTTCTCGTGAAGTGAAATAATTTTGTATTTTATCGAAGCACTTCACTTCTTAAAATAATTGTTGTTATTTTAATTTGCGTATTGTAACGGCGGGTAGCAGTCACATATAAAGTATATCGTGTAATAATTTTGTGTGAAAGCAATATAATTTGTGATATCATAACTGGCAACGATTCTCTGGGTTTAGCCACTGAATATCCACGATATAGAAAATTAAAAATCTTAACGGCTGAAAGAACAGGTAATTATTAATGATGGTAAATTTATTTAAATCAACTGTGCTGTAAAATATTTTGTAACTAAACATATCATGTTGAAAAAAAATTAATATGGAGTTATTTCAAATACAAAAACTTTTATTACGATTTGAGATCGCAAAATACAAAAAAAAAAATATGTTTTCTCATAAATTTACCAGCAAACGTTTCTGCTTCATAGGGCTGTGAACAAACGCTAATCTTATTTTCTCTCGATCCATCCTATTAGCCACCCTTTGTTTAACTAACAATTTTTAATCATCCTTCATTAAAAAGGTTAAAATTATGAGAAATGCGATGGTTTCATCACGTGTATTGCGAAGGAAGTTGTGGGGGGGGGGGGGAGGGGGCGGTAGGTGTCTGCGCGTAGAGCCGGCATCCTGCCCACAGAGCCGACGAGAGGATATCGATTGCGGGGCAGTCGGTGGTGAAGGGTGAAGGGCGAGAGGAGAGAGGACGCGGAGGATCGCGCAATGAAGCGACGCTCAAAGAGAAGTGCGCCGGCGCTCCGAGCGCGCCTGTGCCTTATGCAGCCCGCAGTGCCGGCCGCGCCTGCGATCCTGCGGGTAGGCAATCCCGCCGAGCACATCCGTGCCAACACCACTTGCTAGAAATGTTTATTAGAACTGTCACAATCGTTGCAAAAATACAATTTCACTTTTGCTTGGCAGGAGAATATACATACATATTTTACATCAAATTATTTCTGACATGAATTTCCAACAAGAATGTGAATGTCTTTAATCTCGGGTTGGATGTCACTTCGACTGATGTTTCGACACCGTTTAAAACTCGTAAACTATGAAAGCTAGAGAGTTGAAGTAGAGATATCTCAGTAAAGCAGACTTTGCTCGTGGTCGTTACGTATGACTCGCCCGGGTAACATTTGCAGTGATGACGTAATAAGCGTTGGTGGGAAGCGTCGAATGGAAGTCAGTGAGAGCTGTGACTCCGAAACCTTTTCGCGTTATTTAAACTTTAAGTTGCTCATGAGTGAGTACTGATTGGTGCTAGTTGAGTGGAATTAAAGTTACTAACTTTGGGTTTTTGAGCCATGAATCGCAAAATGCCTCAGTGAAAACAGGGTTATCGGGGAGGAAAGAAAGAAAACAAGCGAACTTGCCCAAGCGGAAGCAATTAAAGGTGCAGAGAAGTGTCACAGGTATCGAATGAGGTTAAACGAGACCCTGAACGAGGGGCAAAGTTAGCGCTTGAGTGAGCATAAGCCTTCTACCTCGCGAGAATAGACGTGGCTATGCTCTCTGATGATTCTGATGTTAATGTGCAGTCAGTTGAGCCGGTGGCTGTGAACTATGGACCGAGTTTGTCGCGGTTTGATGTCGCAATTTTTCTGGCGTGGCCGCCGGACCATCAAGTAAGGCAATCATAGAATTCACATCAAGAAATAAGCAACATCAATTTTGTTAAATTATTTTTTTTACTTCATACATAAAATTCTCGTTCGGTCCGACGAGAATTCATGAAACAAACCCCTGGCGCCTGTAGTTCAAAATACAGCCAACTTAGAAATTTGTAAATCACATATTACAACTATTATTTCATCTGCCACAAACTTTGCAAAAAAAAGTTAAGTTTTTTTAAATGTGTATATATGTTATAGCAAATTATATTTTTAACCATATATTGCTCATTTAATTATTAAATCAAATTAAATTTGATAAAAACTCCTTTCTATTTTATATTTCATGGAAAATATGATATACTCAAAGCATTTTCTCTTGGTCACAGATGCGATTTCGATTCCGTATCTGTATCTCATCAAAAATAAAAAAGTGAAATTATATACTTACGTTAAACAATAAATTATGCATTCAATATTAAATATTATAACGTTGTTTTAAATTGTGAAATTGTATGCGACTCAGATTAGATAAAAGTTTAGAAAATTATGTTCTTTAATTAATATATTTTCTATCAAACATAGGATTTAGATACACATTTTTAATAACTTTTCCCGAAAAATACTATTTTTAATTACCCCACGATCATGGAAATACTTCTTTAAATTTTAATTTACTAATGGCTACTACAAAATAAAAGATAGCTCTTATATTTTTAATTGCTTTAAGCATAACATTTTTATAATTTTGTTATATTGTGATTACAATTTATATGTATTTTTATAAAACTAGCACATAAAATATGTTTTTTTTTTAAATATATTTGATATATATTACCACTTTCACACATCGTTCCTAAAATACGAGGAAAATAATTTCACTTCAATGCTTTAACATAGAAGCTTAAAGCGATAAATTGGGTATCAATAGCAAACATATCAGAACAATCAAGATCTTTGCACGATTTTGCCAAATAACGCCTCTAAGTTTTGTAAAATTAGTAAGTTTATTTTTAAGAAGAAAATGCATACTTTTGGGACAATAATAACGAGCTACATGCATATAAAGTTACTTATTGCGTTTTTGTTACATTATTTTCACTACAATCGTTGAAGGGGTGAAAAGGGGGTAAGTTTTGTTTTATCATTAAATTAATATAAGTATAAAGCAAATTTGGCGAGGTTTGATAAACTAAGCTCGAATAACGTACAAAATAATTAAATTGCATTTTTTACATTTTCTCAAGAAGATAGTATAAAATCATATATCCGAATAAAATAAAATGAGAAATAACAAGATAAGTATGGATAGCTTACATAATGAGTGACGTAGTCATGTTGTACCTTTTTTTTCGAAAATCGACCGTATAATGGTGAAGAGGTTAAGTTAGGTTTTTTAGTAAAAATATATTTCTAGGAAAAATTAAGCTAGAAGTAAGAAATTGAGCATAGTTTTAGTAACTTAGCGTATTTATACTTTCATTAGAATTCTTTTGCAAAAGTGGTAAAAATGAGCTTAGATTTTTTTTATTTTACTAAACAATACCTCCCAAGCAAATCAAGCTGGTTTTAAGAAACAGAGCATGAGAAAATACCATTGTGAGTTAAGTAGGGTATTTTTAAAATTTACCCCAAAGGTAATGAAAAAGTGGTAAGTTATTTTATATATTAATCAATAATATATCCAGGCAAATCAAGCAGTTGATGGAAACGGATAAAGAATTACCCACATAAATAGTTTCATAGTGAAGTTGTGCCATTTTCATACATACGGCCGCAAAGGTACTACAAAAAGGTTGAGTTTGTTTTATAATAAAAATAATAATATCTCCAAAGTTAACCGAGCAGAAAATAACGTATTTGATATGATTTATAAACATACGACTTTCGTAAGTTTTATATCTAAGGGTAGTGGGGTAAAGGGTGTTAATATGGATTTAATATAAAATAAATTAGTTACCTTTATATAATGAAACTGAATTCAACTTATTGTTAGTTAAAAATTAACATACCTTAAAATACAGTCTCTTATTCATCGTTTTCAGAAATTTCACTTCTAATTTTTTTTTTAACACTTCTAAGTACGGTTTTAGAAAGGAATAAATTATGGATTCCACTATATCAGTAAATATTACATTTATCAAAGATGTGCTTACATTTTATAAAAACTTTTGATTATTATAAATGTTTGGTATTTCACACCTGAGGAACTAAAAAGGATGAATTTGGTTTTACTTGATTAACGGATATATCCCTATTAGCGATATCTGTAGTAATAAATTTTCACACAGGCATACTTATAGAAAACTGGGAGAGGGGCAAACATTTAGTGAGTTTTGTTTCATTAATACTGCGCATAACTTCTTATATACTAATACGTATGATAATAAATTTTTTACCTTTATTAAACATTGAAAATCAATATTCTAATGTTTCAAAAATCTTAAATTATTTACCGGTTTCTATAATCAGTTAAAACAGTTATTTTTCTGTGCATACAACCAAATTAAATGAAATTTTAATTGTACAAAATGACATAATATAATTTTAAATGAAATAGGCATGTATTCACATTTTTTATAATGGGCACCGAAGTAAAATACATATTTCTGAAAACACTTTAGAAGCCCGTCTGGCTAGGGGTGTATATGTGTCAGTGAGGCGGGATGATAAGTGCGACGCTCGCTGGTTCTTCTAGCGCGGTATCGCCTTTAAGCGCAAGGATCTGAACTGACGCGCAGTCTTCTCGTCGTGCATATGAGCAGTGGCCGTAACACTTTATGGCGGAAAAAATGAAGATAAAGGTGTAATGTAAGTAAGTACCTAAAGTGCTTTCGGTTGTTTTATGCCTGAACAACTTCCTCTGAAAACACGGCTTTTATACAATTTTAAATCTTATAAAAATACAGTTTCATAACGTTATCCGAAAAAAAACTACCTATCGGGCCCCAGAAAATGCTTAAATGTTTTTTTTTTAAACTGACCCTACTTGGATATCTTGAGTAGTTACGTTGTTTTTCCTGAAGCTCTGCACACCGTGTGTGTGCCCGGGTAGGCGCGAGCCTTAAACAGGGGCTGCGATATCGGAACACTTAATCTTTATTAAAATTGAACAGGCTCACGCACTGCAAGTTTTTAAAAAAAAAATTAAATTACCTTAAGCTAGTGCAGCGCGGGGTGTTGGCGAGTTTAAAAGTGTCACCTGCCTCGGGAAATGTAAGCCGTGTGCTCTTGCAGGCCGTTATCAGGAGCTCGCCTTGTCTGTCTCAGGAGAGGATGTGTAGTGCCTAGGTCCCGGTATCTGGTACTGTCCAGTCGTGCTCTATCTGGCTCCTGGAGTGTCTGTACTAATCACCCTGGTTGAAGAACCATCCTCGTCCTCAGCTCTAAATTGTGCACTTGGAGGGGGTGTAGTGCCATTCATCTCTCGGGCTCGGTCCTGGTTTTCCTACCCGGATTGACGAGTTAGTTGGTTGAAGCCTGTCTGGTGGCAGACCTCGGTGGTCGCCAGTTCCCAAGTCAGTACGTACTGGTCGGGTCTGACCTGCCGGCTGACTTCCTGTGAAACTCTGTCCACTGACTTGCGCAGGCAGTTGGCGGTCCGCAGGTCGGACAGAGCGGAGGGGACCTGTCTTCCGAGTCTGGTCCAGATGTTGGGCTCTGGATCAGTAAGATCTGTAAGTCGACTCCTGTTCTACCCTAAAAGGGCGCAGACACAGGAGGGGAGGTGAGCTTGGGACCGGAAAACAGTGTCTGTCCGCGACGCCTGGTTGCAGGAACGGCCCCTGACGTGACGGCGCGGTCACGTGGCTTGACTAACGACCCTCCCGCTGCGTCCAATAGGAAACCCGATACCCATCAGTCCTCGCTTCGGCGCAAACACCCCCCCCCCCCCCCCACCTTTTACCACCACAGAACTCCAGGCGAGGCCAGCATTGTGCTTCTCTTTCTCTCTCCCCCACGATGAACATGGAGGGGGGGGGGGGGGGGGGGCGAACCCATCAACGTAATTGATGTTGGGGTTAAACGAAAGGGGGAAAAAAAAAACAGCCCTTCCGCAGTCCGAAAGTGCCAACTAATCACGTTAAAAAAAAGTAATCAAAGACTTTCCTGCGTGTATTCTATATTAGATTTTTCGAATACATTTCGTAATAAATAAAAACATTCAACATAAAAAAGAAACAGAAACAAATGATGTAGGATGTTTCATTGGACATATGCCATTGTTGTTTACAGGAAACCTAAAAAAAAACTGATAATGTTGTATGTCCAAAAAAAAATCCGTAATCAATCTTCCCCGCGCCAGAAACAGTCAAAGAATGTAAAAAAAGAAATAAATAATGCGGCTTTCTTCGTGACATGTATCTTCTACGATTGTCTGTTTTGTATAGATGATTTGTGCTAAGCGTGATTTTTTTTTACTCGCAGTCTGTTTATGAAAAAAAAATGCGTGAAATTGTTAGTTTGAAGTGTTGAGGAACTTTGAGAAAATCTTTAGTTTGACTTTCCAGTAAGTAATCCCAAATCACAAACTTAACGTTTTCTGATTTAGAATTTTTTTTAATGTGGTAGCTATCCTGTAATATGTGACAATTAATCTGCAAAACGTATATTCTGTGGACAAGGAAACTTTTTTTTTCTGATAACCGTTAGGGTTCTAGGATCGAACCCTTGACCCTTGCTAGAAAATAAAAAGTGTGTCATGAAGGGTTCACTTTCTCCGAGAGCTTAATGTTCACTTCTCAATAAGAAATTTTTCAATCCGTCAAATCTGCTCGAAGGGGAAACAATCTACAGCTATTCATAAAGTCAGAAGAAACTATAATCTTGGGTAAGGCTTGTGATGATGTAAATACTTATTTTCGTTTTTTTTCCCGTATAATGTGTTTGTGTTTACGTGGTTTACGTGGTTCACCATGATTAGTGCGTGGTGAAAATAAACTTATTCTGTTTAGGCATAATTTAGCTTTGCTTCTTGCCACGGAATTTATTTAAAGCTTTTTTTCTCAAAACAGAATCATAAGGATAATATTCATTAATAACTAGTTTTCTCTAAGCGACTCAGCATAATTCAGATCAATTTTAAATTGTTCAATGAAACGATTAAACTAAGGTCTCCTTCATCTGCAAGCTGATGCAAACAAAAGTAATACTTTTGTTATTGATTAGGAAAAATTATATATTGTTTTATTGTAAATCTTCAAACTAAAAAAAAAATTGGTTGTCTGTAAAGTCGGTTTACGGACGATAGTTTAACGTGACAACGTCATAACAAAACATTGATGAAATGATTGATCCAGAAGAAAAGGAAATATCATATTCGGCCTGAGACTGAGCCGTAATAGGTTTTTGCAACCAAACCATTTAGGCATTAAAAATATTATATTTTTTAGGAAGATTTTTTTTTTAATTTTTCTGCCTTTTGTATGATAAAATCTACCTCTGCATACTTTTATGAATAAAATTGAATCATTTTTATTGAATTATCACTATTTTGTATGGATACAAAGGAGTGAAATGAAATGTACAATTTAATTAATAAATTTACTTTTATTTGCATTCATTATTCAAATATATTTATTACTTTTGAAATGTTACGTGCGCCATATTTATTTTTACAAGTTTAAAAAAAAAAATTACGCACCTGCCGGGATTCGAACCGACAACTTTATGAACATAGCACTGCTGACCGCTCAGCCACGGGGCCATATTTAATAATTGGTAGTTTCAGATGTTATATATATATCTTTATAAAAATTTTGTTCACGGTAGGGGAATAATATTATTTCGTTTTAATAACTCGATTTTATATCATATACGCATCCCAAATACACCAAACTTATTTATAAGGTGTTACAATATTTTTTAAAACATTGTGCAAAAGATCCCGGTTGTAATTTGAATTATTATGTGTAACTGTAAAACACCATTGTTGGTTCAAAACGTATTTGAATATTGAACATTACTTTTAAATAACCGTACCGATTGTGCTGAAAATCGGTGGACGATCGTTAAATTAAATAATATTAATAATTCAAACGACGAAAATATGATTGAAAAGTCAAATCGATGGTCGTTCCAATCGAGTGGAAGAGAGATGCCACGCATGCGTACAATGAGGAAACAGGAACATCCGTAGTGGGACATCCGTAGTGGGACACTTTTTCGTGCGTGCAGCCGGCGTTCATCGATTTATTAGACGTTGTCACGTCAAAAATGTTATTCTACATAATCTGGTGTTGACATCTCTCTAAAGTGGGCCAGTCACCATCGCTGACACAGAGCTCGCTGCACTAGGGCCTACAGCTTCCTAGCAGCACGGGGTGTGTTAGTGTTCCTGCGTCACGTGGTGCATGTGTAAGCTGGCGTCTCGAAGCTGACGTCTCGCAGCTGACGGGCAGGAGACACTCGTCAGCTCCGGAGACAGCAGAGCGCCTCGCTCGCCTGGGGTCGTCTGTCGTATCACTCCCACGTGCACGTACAGTTAAGCGTGAATGAAAAAAAAAAATTGGTTGTCTGTAAAGTCGGTTTACGGACGATAGTTTAACGCGACAACGTCATAACAAAACATTGATGAAATGATTGCATAATTTATAAATAAAATGGAATCATTTTTATTGAATTATCACTATTTTGTATGGATACAAAGAAGGAGTGAAATGAAATCTACAATTTAATTGATAAATTTACTTTTATTTGCACTCATTAATTCAAATATGTTTATTACTTTAACGAAGAGATTATTTTAACAATAACTTTTATAAATGTTTGCTATTTAACTTCTTCCAATCTGTGTTATTCTGTTAAGGATAGGACGATGATAGGAAATGTAGGAAACAAATGGGAGTGTTTCAAGTTTAATGTGCATCGAAAAAGTCAAATCAATGGTTGTTCCAATCGAGTGGAAGAGAGATAGATGCGGCGCAAGCGTACAATGAGCGTAACGGGACAATGTGCGTTACGGGACACTTTTTCGTGCGTGCAGCCGGCGTTCATCGATTTATTAGACGTTGTCACGTCAAAAGGATGAAACAATGATTTGCGCTGGTAGAAAACCAAAGGCCCCAAGAAACCCAGTTTCAGGCAGGTGAAGAATCAGAATTTAAGACCACAGAAAAGAAAGAGCATTCGCCTAGTACACCCTAAATGGTATATCATCTAAGAAAGAAGCAAGGAGTCAAAGCCTTAGGCACAATATTCCCTCCCTGGATATAAAAACTGTGGGTACATACCACAAAATATTAACATACAAAATTTCTATTTTATTTACTAAACGTCTCATCGACGGCGATGTAGAAATTAAATATATGGAATCAGCGTCTGCGATAGAGGTAATACTTTCTTGGGCATACGCCATTGCAGTTTGGCACTGTTTTCCATGGGAAAAATTAATAAATGCAAACTAAGAAATAAAAATGAAAACATAAACACACAGAAAACAAGACTAAATCAGCTGATGTCAAACAGATAAATACTACGATGAACCTAAACAGGTATTATGGACAACATAACGACCACAGCACAGACGAACACATTCAAACTTAAATTTCCAACAGCACAATAGTTCCGTGCAAGGAATTTATACATGAAAAAAATAATAATACCATCACAGACGAACATAGTGGACTAACAACGACGAAACCGTTTCAAAAATAACAGTAAATGCAGACAGGCGTCAAAACCTGGACAACGCAGCAAATATACGAACACAATGATGAAGATAATATTTATTGCGTACAACATGACGACAACCACTCATTCGAACACAGTAGGTTTGCAATGACATAACAGTTCATCTGTTTAGTTTCATCGTTGGGTTTATCTGTTTGACATCTGCTTATTTATGTTTGTTTTCATTTTTATTTCTTATTTTGCACTTACGAATTTTTCCCATGAAAAAACGGTGCAAAAATACAATGGTGTATGTTCAATAAATTGCATTAAATCAAAATTCCCCGTAGCATGAATGATTGAAAGAACGCGTCTGTGAAATAATTAGGATTTTTTAAAAATATAGTAAAAAAATATTAATAAAAAAATCTTTTTTGGATGAACTGCAGTCAAAGTAGTGAAATATACATCAGCTGCAAGATTCGAACTTGTAAAAACTTTACAAGCACTGAAAACAGCTTATTTTATGTCTACACATAGAAGAGTGTTCCTTTCAAGGACAGCAACACTATTGCCATGCGGTTTACGGCGTCGCGTCATACTAATTATGACGAGGGAGCCGTGATATCGAATCCACCTTCATTTAAATAAGTATAATTATAGTAATTTGCTTATACAGTTCAATTATTGACACTTAAGGTCCAATACGTATGGACTAGACGAATAGTAGTAGCCAATACCGTATGAATGTCATGTTATGCCCAACCTAACACTCCGTCACCCTGAACTCTAGTTCACAACCGGTGACATTTGGGTTGAGGATCGTTGTTGGGGTCTAAATCGAAGGTGAGCGATCATGGTCGGCGAGATCTCGATTATAGGCGTCGTGCGGCGGACAAACCCGAATATGCCCAAAGGAGCCCGAGACACAGTCCATCAAGCCATCACAGAAAATACATTGCAACAATATATGCACAGTTTAACTACTTATAAAAACTACTTTGTAACGTTTGGCTAAGATATTTTAAGGAACATGTGACATTTGTCTGCAAGGCACAGGCGTAAAAAAATATCTTGCACGGTCGTAACTTCGCACGCATGCCGGTACGACCCGTGCAGACTGAGAGCTAGCTGCATTTCTGTGCCTACAAAGTTAAAAATGTTCACTTTCAGTTCACGAAGAGCACTGGCCACAAATTATCTGGGTATCTTTCTAAATCTACGAATATTCGTACATTTACGGACACTAAAAAAACTTCATTTCAACATGAATTTGCAAGACTCTTATTGGAGCGTGAATAAAACCATCGAAACTGTTTTAGTCTGTAAGTAATATATAATAGTTCTTCAAGCTACATGAGTAGAAGTGTGGTGTCGCCCTCTTGTATTGTGACGTCATGGCTGCCATTTTGGATGACCTTGACCTTGACATTTGACCTTGATGTTAACATTTGACCTTGACCCCGGCCTCATTCTTGGATGATGTCTTGGCCGCCATCTTGTAATCCGTCATTTGGAATGATATCACGTTCACCATTTTGTTTCCATCCGATGGAGACCGCTATCTTGGATTCTGACATCACGGCCGCCATTTTGGTGATGTCACGATGAACATCTTATTTTCGACTTCTGTAGGCCATCATATTGGTTTAGGTCACATCAGCCATCTTGTTTTTTTGTTATTCCGGAGGCAGCCATTTTGGATACCGACATCTTTGTTTCTGCTATTTGTCCCTAGAGAGTGCCAGCATCGCTCTGTCTCACGCACATAAGGTCGATGTTCCATTACCTACCAGTGTTGTAATGGTCCTTACTGTCATAGAAATTTAAAATTTTTATACACAATACATTGGAAGAGAGGTGATTCGAACTATGACAGCTCGAACCTCTGGGTTGGAAAATATGCGTCTTTGACCTCTCGGCCATCGAGATATTTGCCAGACTGATAATTAAATACGGTATATATAAAAATATCACGCATATTAAGACTTGTATTTTTTTTTATTTGCTTGAATAACAGCATCATTTGTTCGAAGCCGAACCACCATTTTTTTTTTTTTTTCAATATTCGCTACCAGGAGCCATAGTGTCACGTAGTAAACAAATCGTCTGCTAGAGAGTGTTGCTGCCATGATGTTTTCAATACTAAATACTGGGAGCGCTAATGGACACATTGTCTGCTAGAGTGCACAGCCACAATATTAGTTTAATTTTTGTCTGCTAGAGAGCAGTAGTATTTACTATGGTGAATAAATAAATAAATAATTGTTATATATTATTATTTTACTAATGTTACGGCCCGTAAATACGTGGTTGACAATTCACTAAATTAAACAGGAAATTTAGAACTCTCGAAAGCAATCTAGTATGTGGGTTTATCTAGTCACTTTAATCTACGTGCGGTACTTTAACTAACGCAATTCTCAAACAAATCACCCATTACTTCAGTGATTGATTCGGTTAATTCCAGTTATCAGTTCGATCCTTAGTCAATGCAAAAGTGGCTGTGATCTCAGATCCAAGATGGCGGACGTGACATCAGAATTCATTAAGGTGGACACGAGCCAAGGTCGAGATGTCAACCATAACGAAAAGTGCAACATTTTGAAGTGGGGAATTCGATTCCAAGATGGCGTGAGTTCAATATGGCAGTTGGGGGTCAGTGTTAAAGGTCAAGATCATCCAAGATGGCCGCCGTGAAGTCACAATCCAAGATGGCGGTCCGTCTCCTTGCTCCAGTAGCCGGAGGAACTATCATATACTACTCGCTAACCCTCTGGTTTGCTAGTTGCACTCGCTCTCAGGGGACTTGAACCCGCGACCCACTTTTGTCTCTCCTCATTGGTCGGTCGTCCGATGACTGTGGCTCCCCTCGTCCTCTGACGTCACATAGATCCCGCAGTGGATTGGCTTGGGCCCGACTGCTTGCCTGAAAGTCCTGCATCAGACCCTACACACTCCTAAGGGCGCCTGACTCTGTGTCCTCTGGAACGACTGATGTTCCACGCACTGCCAGGGCTAAGTTCACTGACGCCCACGCAGGACTGATCGCCTCACCTCTTAACTTTCTCCGATACGTGTGCCCGCTATTACGGGGGTAGAGGGGGGGGGGGTTGTAATGGACGTTCACCCCGTTACAAACTTAAAACTCCTCCGTCACTAATAGACTGAAGTGTATCAGAACTGTTCTATAATTGAGCTATACTTTGGCCCAATGGCATAACATACCACTCAACTTTTGCGTCTTCAGTGTCGAAGCCATTTGGCCTCCGAAATTACAGAACAGAATTGATTCACATGACAAACTACTACAATTAGATCATATAAACAAGCAATTGGAATAAGCAAAAATTCTAAAGATCAATTTCGCAGAGATCTAGAATTTTTGCTTCCAGAAGTTGTAGTTTTACATCCTGAAAAATTAAAACGAATAAAATATATTTTCCTATAAAAATTATGTCAATCTTTGGCTCTGATGAAGAAATTTCTTTAAAATTTAAATGAGGTTTAATATACTGTTATACCTTTTGTACTTAGTATTTTTCTTTAAATATTAATATTGATTTTCTTATATAGATTTTACTTAAACAATGTTATACATTATCTTGTATTTTAATTAATTAGCCTTTAAAAATTAAAATTTTTAAAATCTTATGTACGATTTATTAAGTTATTTTTATTTAGTTTTCAATTTTACAGCTTTTAAAATGTTTACGTTTACCGTGCGTAGATTAAAGTGACTAGATGGACTCACATACCAGCTTGCTTTCGTCAGTGCTAAATTTCCTGTTTACTTTAGTGGATTGTCAAAGTGTAAAAAAGGTGAAATAAATAAATTAATTAATATATCATTATTGTTATATATTATTATTTAACTAATTTTACGTCCCGTGAATACGTGGTTGACCTTTTTTTCTGCGCAAAATTGTATTTTCTCTTGGAAGCGTTTGCTCGCGTTTTATTCGTTTGTAAACTAAACGTGTCACCCTGATCATTACAAATAATAATATATATTTTTTGGATAAAGTATACATGATTAATCTATTTTGTGTGCATATATAACACAAAAACTATTTAAGTATAAATAAGTAGTCTTCTAAAATACCATAAGAAAACATTAATGACATATTCCACAAATATTTCGAATAAATGAAGGGCAGTTATTGCTTGTACACATTTTACAATATTTTTATACACTAGCCAAAGTTTGTTGTGAACTTATCAACAACCACTTTCATCTGTGTTAAGATATTTTATACAATGAAATATGGAATTGAATGAGTCCCGTGCAAAGATTATTTCTTACTAACACCTAGACCCTGATCTCATTCTTCACGACAGTCATACTTATTTATGTGTGTTTTTTCAGTTTAAATTTGTATTAATTGTCAGTGTTGCAAAAAACCAAATGAGGTGGATACGAATCTAAATAAAATAATGAGTAAATATTAGAAACCACTTAGCCCTTATAGCGTTGTTTCCTAGTCAGGCTGGTTATTAATATAACAATATTTCCAATATTATTGGAATTGTTGTTTCTCGTTTTTGGCAAGTTCTTAAAAAAATATTTATTAAATTGATTTTGGCTTTATTTTTTGTTAAATATAAACAATTTGAAGCAAACAATATATTTTGATTACGTGATCATTAAGAGAACGTTAATTTTTTTGTTTCTAAGTTATGTTTTTGTTGTGGTTAAAAATTTTGTTTGCCACGACAAAATCATTTGTGCGATTAATTTTCTCCTGGTTTAAGTGTTTTCAAACTTGATAAAATCCTTTATACCTTGAAGCATCATGAAAACTTTAGCCGAATAGTTCATTGAAGGCCGTGACTTTGCACTTGCTAAATCATACCAACATTTAAATAAACTAGACCAATTTACAAACAAGAAGTTATCGTTTATCTAAAATTTCTTCACTTCTGTTTACATATAAAATGGTTGAAATGTTGTTGACATTTAAGCTGGCCGCTTCTTTCTGAAACTTTATGATAATTTATACAACTGTAGCTGTTCTTAAATTTCCGTAAAAATATTTTTTGGAAAATTGTTTATTATCTGTGTTTGCAGGTGTGTATTTTTAGTAAAAAAAATATTATATAAGAATTATTTATATTGTAATTAATGTTTTCATTACTTATTTACATTGTATTTTCAATAACAATTGTTTAACATTTCCATTTAAATTTCACTTTTAGTTTTTCGAAATCGTGTGGATATCTGTTGCTGTTACCTTAAAAATAAAACCATTAGTTATTACTTAATACCATGCTGTAAACGTTTATGTGAGAAATGTAATATAATCTTCATTATGTACTATTTAAGGCAAACGTAATATGGACGGACAATTAAAATATAAAATATATGTACTGACATTTTATTGCTAGAGGTATAAAAAACACAATTGTTTTAATATATGCTACTTTTCAAAACATCTTAACTAATATTAATTTTATAAAGACATTTTTACTAAAGCGGTTCACGTCTAGTGAAGCAAGGTTTGAATAATGACTGACTTAGATGATATATTTTTTAATGTCTAACAATATTGAAATAATTATATTTGTATTTTCATTGGATCACCAATAATTTTTATGAAGTGAATATTTATTATTCCAAAAAATAATAACACAATATTTCATAAAAATTTCCATTTCAATAATTAAGGTAAACGTGACATTTTGATTTTGAGCACGGAAACGTAGAACTCTGTTTTGAGCTGATGTCTGTACCTACTATATGTCTTCTTTCTTAGTTGGTGTTTTTTCATGAATTTGTGTAAGAAGGTTTTTCCAACTAGGCTTGTTCATTTATGAATCGTCTATTAACAGCCAAGAATTTATTTTCCGTTTACAGTATCTCCAACTGTAAATACATGTCCAATGATCTGTATTCCAGTTTTGATGTATGCTGAAGTCTGTGTGTGTATATATACATATATAATAATCACAGAATTCCTGTACTTTACTTAACCAGAATTTCTGTAGTCATAAGCATAAATATCTATAATCAAGTGTTAATGTGTTGATGATATTGTATTTGTAATACACCAATTAATAAAGACAAATACGTGATGCCTTCCAGATTTTCAAGTTAATTCAACCTAACGTTTTGGTTATATATTTTAAAATCTTTGAGTTTTGTTAATTTATAAATAAATTTTTCACTCAATTTTGATATTATAAAGGATTTTATATATGATTGTGTTTTATATGTGTGTGAAATTTTAAGGTAAAAAAATAAAAAAAAATAAAAAACATTTTTAATAGTTCACAGTTCATGTTCTACATAAGGGTATATTAGAAAATTAGAAAATATATTATTCACAAAGGTTTGTGTATTAATTATAAATTTTATACATTAACCACTAAATTAATTACTAAATGAAATATTTACACACTACATATTATTTAACCATATATTTCCTATACACACCGTTTTTAGAAGTAAGATAAATATCTCTTGTGCTGTTTAGAAAATAGTAATTTATAATCAACAATGGATCATGTACTAGAAACCAAATTCAATGTTAAGTTTAAGGCAGTAATATAAATACTGCAAAACAATTATGTTTTTGGTTGAATAGTTTCTTCTCTGATTTGTTGTTCTTTTTATGGTTTTGATTTTTACAAAAATATTGTTTCTTTTTAATGTTGTGCATTCTAACTTAAACAAAAAAATTGTAATTTGTTTTTATTAATAATGTCTAATATTTTCATGTAAACATTTATAGGCCTGAAGTTTTAAATGTACACAATGGAGGGTTTCATCAGTCAATGTACCCAGGCTCATAAGGACTCCAAGTCCAGATGCCCCTTGTTTAATTACTCTGAAAAATTATTTAAGTGTTGATTAGCCTAACATTATCATTACTCAGGAAAAGGCAGTTTCGAAATTGATGCTAGTTTTTAAATGATCTCTGTTGCTATAAACAAAAGGTATAGTTTTTTTTTAAGTAATAGAAGCTTTGCTGACGTTTCCGGTACAGAGGTCCACCAGAGCCATGTTTACCAAAAAAAACTCAAGTGCAACGGAAGTGCAACTAGCCATAACACACCGGCAGTGCAGCTAGCCATTTCACACAGGCATTGCAGTTAGCCATTTCACACAGGCATTGAATCTAGCAATATCACACATAAAAGGTAGTGCAGCTGGCCATATCGCACATCACACAGGTACTGAAAATAGCCTTATCACACATCATACAGGAACTAAAGCTGGCCAAATCAAACCAGAAATGCAGATAGCCTTATCACACAGGCATTGCAGCAAGCCATAAAAAGGCTAACTTCAGTACCTGTGATATAGCTAGCTGCAATGCTGGTGTGATATGGCCAGCATCAGTACCTATATGATGTGTGATAAGGCTAGCTTCGGTACCTGTAATACGGTTAGCTTCAGTACCTGTGATATGGCTAGCTTCAGTACCTGCGAAATGGCTGTCTGCCATACTGGTGTGAAATGGCCAGCTTCAGTACCTGTGTGATGTGCGATATGACCAGCTACAGTACCTGTGTTATGTGTGACAAGGCTAGCTTCAGTACCTGCGACATGGCTGTCTGCCATACTGGTGTGAAATGACCAGCTTCAGTACCTGTGTGATGTGCGATATGACCAGCTACAGTACCTGTGTTATGTGTGACAAGGCTAGCTTCAGTACCTGTGTAATGTGTCATACGGCTAGCTGCACCACTTGTGTGATGTGTGATAAGGGTAGTTTCAGTACCTGTTATATAGCTAGCTGCAATGCTGATGTGATTTGGCAAGATTCAGTACCTGTATGATGTGTAATAAGGCTAGCTTCAGGATCTGTGTTATGTGTGATACGGCTAGCTGCACTACCTGTGTGATAAAACTTGCTTCAGTACCTGTGATATAGCTAGCTGCAATGCTTGTGCGATATGGCCAGCTGCACTACCTGTGTTATGTGAGATATGGCTAGCTGCACTACTTGAGTGATGTGTGATAAGGCTAGTTTCAGTACCTGCGATAAGGCTAGCTTCAGTACCTGTTATATGGCTAGCTGCAATGCAGGTGTGATAAGGCTAGCTGCACTACTTGTTTTATGTGCGATATGAACAGCTTCAGTACCTGTGTTGTATGTGTTAAGGCTAGCTTCAGTACATGTGTTATGTGTGATAAGGCTAGCTGCACTGCTTATGTGATGTGTGATAAGGCTAGCTTCAGTACCTGTTATATGGCTAGCTGCAATACTGGTGTGATTTGGCGGGCTTCAGTACCTATATGATGTGTGATAAGGCTAGCTTCAGTACCTGTGTTATGTGTGATACGGCTAGCTGCACTACCTGTGTGATAAAACTAGCTTCAGTACCTGTGATATAGCTAACTGCAATGCTTGAGCAATATGGCCAGCTTCATTACCTGTGTGATAAGGCTAACTGCAATGCTGGTGTGATATGGCCAGCTGCACTACCTGTGTGATGTGTGATATGGCTAGCATACTACTTGTGTGATGTGTGATAAGGCTATCTTCAGTACTTGTGTGATGTGTGGTAAGGCTAGTTTCAGTACCTGTGATATGGTTGTTTGCCATGCTGGTGTGAATTGGCCAGCTTCAGTACCTGTGTGATGTGTGATAAGGCTAGCTTCAATAACTGTTATATGGCTAGCTGCAATGCTGGTGTGATTTGGCCAGCTTCAGTTCCTGTATGATGTGTGATAAGGCTAGCTTCAGTACCTGCATTATGTGTGATAAGGCTAGCTACACTAACTGTGTGATGTGGCTAGCTTCAATGCCTGGTGATATGCGATATGACCAGCTTCAATACCTATGTGATGTATGATATAGCTAGCTTGAATACTGTTATATGGCTAGCTGCAATGCTGGTGTGATAAAACTAGCATCAGTAGCTGTGATATAGCTAGCTGAAATGCCGGTGTGATTTGGCCAGATTCAGTACCTGTATGATGTGTGATAAGGCTAACTTCAGTACCTGTGTTATTTGTGATAAGACTAGCTGCACTACCTGTGTGATATGGCTAGCTTCAATGCCTGAGTAATATTGCCAGCTGCTCTCCTGGTGTGATTTGACCAGTTGATATTCTTGTGTGATATGGCCAGATGCACTACCTGTGTGATGTGTGATAAGGCTAGCTTCAGTACCTGTGTTAAGTGGGTTAAGGATATCTTCAGTACCTGTGATATGTCTAGCTTCAGTACCTGTAATATGGTTGTTTGCCATGCTGGTGTGAAATGACACATAACACAGTTACTGAAGCTATCATTATCACACATAACACAGGTACTGAAGCTGGTCATATCACACCAGCATTGTAGCTAGCCTTTTCAGACAGGTAATGAAGCTGGCCATATCACACCAGCATTGCAGCTAGACATATAACAGGTACTGAAGATAGCCTTTTCACACATCACACAAGTAGTGCAGCTAGCCTTATCACACATAAAACAGGTACTGAAGCTGGTCATATCGCACATCACACAGGTTTTGAAGCTGGCCATTTCACACCAGTATGGCAGACACCCATATCACAGGTACTGAAGCAAGCCATATCACAAGTACTGAAGCTAGCCTTATCACACATAATGCAGGTACCGAAGCTAGCCTTCACACATAACACAGGTACTGAAGCTAGCCTTATCACACATAACACAGGTACTGAAGCCGGTCATATCGCATATCACAAAGATACTGAAGCTGGCCATATCACACCAGCATGGCAGACACCCATATCACAGGTACTGAAGCAAGCCATATCACAAGTACTGAAGCTAGCCTTATCACACATAATGCAGGTACCGAAGCTAGCCTTCACACATAACACAGGTACTGAAGCTGGTCATATCACACATAACACAGGTACCGAAGCTAGCCTTATCATACACAACACAGAGACTGAAGCTGGTCATATCGCACATAAAACAAGTAGTGCATCTAGCCATATCACACCAGCATTGCAGCTACCCATATAAAATGTACTGAAGCTAGCGTAATCACAGGTACTGAAACTAGCCTTATCACACATCACACAAGTAGTGCAGCTAGCCATATCACACATCACAAAGATCGTGAAGCTGGCCATATCACACCAGCATGGCAGACACCCATATCACAGGTAATGAAGCTAGCCATATCACAAGTACTGAAGCTAGCCGTATTACAGGTACTGAAGCTAGCCTTATTACACATAACACAGGTACTGAAGCTAGCCTTATCACACCCAACACAGTTACTGAAGCTAGCCTTATCACATACAACACAGTTACTGAAGCTAGCCTTATCACACCCAACACAGTTACTGAAGCTAGCCTTATCACACATCACACAAGTAGTGCAGCTAGCCATATCACACATCACACAGGTAGTGCAGCTGGCCATATCACACCAGCATCGTAGCTAGCCTTATCACACAGGTAATGAAGCTGGCCATATAGGACATCAAACAGGAACCAAAGCTGGCCATGTCACACAAGCATTGCAGCTAGCTATATCACAGGTACTGAAGCTGATTTTATCACACAGTTAGTGCAGCTAGCCTTACCACACAACATACAGGTACTGAAGCTGGCCAAATCACACCAGAATTGCAGCTAGCCGTATCACACATAACACAGGTACTGAAGCAAGCCTCATCACTCACAACACAGGTACTGAAGCTGGTCATATCGCAGATAAAACAAGTAGTGCAGCTAATCATATCACAACTAGCCATATAACAGGTACTGAAGCTAGCCTTATCACACTTCACACAGGTACTGAAGCTGTCCAAATCACACCAGCATTGCAGCTAGCCATAAAACAGGTACTGAATCTAGCCTTATCACACATAAAACAAGTAGTGCAGCTGGTCATATCGCACATCACACAGGTAATGAAGTTTGTCATTTCACACATGACGCAGGTACTGAAGCTAGCCTTATCACACATCACACATGTACGGAAGCTGGCCATATCACACCAGCATGGCAGACAGCCATATTACAGGTACTGAAGCTAGCCATATCACAAGTACTGAAACTAGCTGTATTATAAGTACCGAACTAGCCTTATCACACATAAAACAGGTACTGAAGCTGGTCATATCGCACATCACACAGGTACTGAAGCTAGCTTTATCACACATCACACAGGTACTGAAGCTGGCCATTTCACACCAGAATTATAAACAGCCATATCACAGGTACTGAAGCTGGTCATATCGCACATCACAAAGATACTGAAGCTGGCCATATCACACCAGCATGGCAGATAGCCTTATCACAGGTACTGAAGCTAGCCATATCACAAGTACTGAAGCTAGCCTTATTACAGGTACTGAAGCTAGTCGTATTACAGGTACCGAAGCTAGCCTTATCACACATCACACAAGTAGTGCAGCTAGCCATATCACACATCACACAGGTAGTGCATCTGGCCATATGACACATAACACAGGTACTGAAGCTAGCATTATCACACATCATACAGGTACTGAAGCTAGCATTATCACACATCATACAGGTACTGAAGCTGGCCAAATTGCACCAGCATTGCAGCTAGCCATATCACAGGTACTGAAGCTAGCCTTATCACACATCACACAAGTAGTGCAGCTTGCCATATCACACATCACATAGGTAGTGCATCTGGACATATCACACAAGCATATCAACTGGTCAAATCACACCAGGAGTGCAGCTGTCAATATCACTCAGGCTTTGAAGCTGGTCATTTCACACAGGTAGTGCAGCTGGCCATATCTCACCAACATTGCATCTAGCCATATCGCACAGGCATTGCAGTTAACCATATCACACCTCACACTTGCAGTGCAGCTGGCCATAAAGCACTTCACAGAGGAAGTGCTACTAGCCATATCACACCAGCAGTGCAGTTAGCCATTTCCCACAGGCATTGCATCTGGCCATATAATACCTGCAGTGCTGCTAGCCATATAAAAGGCATTGTAGCTGACATAACACCAGAAATGCTGCTAGCCATAACGCACATCACATAGGTACTGCAATTAGCCATATCACTAAATTAGTGCAGCTAGCCATATTGAACCTAACACAAACAGTGCTTTCAGCCATATAAAAACAGAGTTGCAGCTAGCCATATCGCTCAGTACACAGGTAGTGCATCTGGCCATATAACACCTTCATTCCTGCTGGCCAATACACACGAGGAGTGCTTCTGGCCACATCACACATCAAAGAAACAATGCAAATAACCATTTCACACCAGCAGTGCAGAAGCTATTTCACACAGTCATTGCAGCTGGCCATATAACACCAGAAGTGCTGCTTTCCATATCGCACATCACACAGGTAGTGTATCGGGTCATATCACACCAGAATATCAACTGGTCATATCACACCAGGAGTGCAGCTGACCATATCACTCCTACATTTCTGCTAACAATTTCATACAGGCATTGAAGCTGTCCATATCACACCAGCAGTCAGCTAGCCATATAAATGGAATTGGACATATAATAGCAGAAGTGCTGCTAGCCATATCGTATTTCGCAATATATAATATATAATATAACGGGTTATTAATAATATCGGGCCGGCCCTCCTACTTGTTATGTGTTAATATATTTTATTGTAAAACCAAAACAAAGGAAAAACAGATTTAATTTACCATTTTAAATAAAACCAGGAAACCTATAGAGCAACCGACCTATATTGTGATTTATTTGTTTCATATTCACCTATATCCTTTTAAACAATCCACTAGCTCCCAAGTTGCTTGTGTACAGGGAGTTCCAAATTGTTTTGTACTCCACCTCGTGCCACCTCTGGTCAATAACTTTATTTTTCTTAATATTTTGCCCAGCAGTTTCCAAGGTTATTTGTTTAATTAATTTAAAATAATTTAATCTTGAGGCACGAGGAGCATTACACTATATAACAGAAGAGCTGCTAGCCATATCGCTCAGCACACAGGTAGTACATCTGGCCATATAACACCTTCATTCCTGCTGGTAAATTCACACCAGGAGTGCTTCTGGCCACATCACACTTCAAAGAAACAGTGCAAATTACCATATCACACCAGCAGTACAGCAAGCCATTTCACACAGGCATTGCAGCTGGCCATATAACACCAGAAGTGCTGCTAGGCATATCGTAAATCACACAGGTAGTTAATCTGGCCATATAACACCAGAAGTGCAGCTAGCCATATCACACTGTGCTGGAAATGAGGTATTTCGGCACATTTTTTTATTATAATATTAAATAATTTTTGGAAATTTTATTTTCTATATAATTTGGTTACAATTGAGTTATTTACACTTTGTTAGGCTGGTGTACTCTACGTATTTAAACTTTGTGCCAGTAGCCTGAGGCACTTTTTCTCAGGGACCAATCTGATATTTTGCAAGTCTAAGACATCGTTGGCAGCCCGTTTGACATTTCTCCCGCTTACAGTCATGTCCGGGGTTTGTAACATTATTTCCCTGCATGACTAAAACTGCATACAACAGCTCTGTACGAGTTGTTACCACTTCTCAGAGACGAGCTTACCATAGCCTTTCCCGTCACGCATACGTCTTAGGTTCTCTCCTAGAAAGTCACGGCTAGGTAGGATGCTCGTTCCCAGCGTCGTTGCGTTTTTTGTCCCCCCTTCCCCTTCCCAGCTCCCTCTTGGTTCTCAAAATTTAGCCCTGGATCATTGCCCTGATGTGAACCCGGCAGGCAGTGACCAACTTCAAGGACGAGTCCATTCTTTTTTATTTCAGACACCCCTTAACAGGTAGCGCTAAAATCTGCCCGTGCTACCAACTTTGAAATATCAAAGTCAGAGTTTTTTGTGATTACCATTCGGGGAACTTCGGAACCCTTCGGTCTGGACGCCCCAGTCTCCCCCACCACCTTCTGATTGAGTTTTTCCTTTTAATTACGAGACGCGGCTCTTCCGCAGACACTTCGCGTCGCGATTACAGACGGACTGTTTGAGATATTCGGCTTATCAACGAGACGCACTACAAGACTTCCATCCGGCCACAACCGACGATGTAGTCGATTAGACAAGGGATGCTATCCCTGTAAATTTCTTTAAGTAGTTTAGTCCGTCTGTACAGTACAAAGAATAATAGTTATTTCTTTTATATAATTTCTTTTTAAATAATGGAAATGTCCGCGCCTGCCGCGTATCCACGAGCTCCAGTTCCGGCCTTGCTACGGTTCAGAAACTAGAAGCCAACTTCCCTGTCTGGCGAATTACTATCAGCTGTATTCCCCAACCTCCCCTTATCTTTTGCGGACATTTTCTGCCCAGTTTGCTAACTGTCTGTGTACTATTTCTGATCATGTTTGATTCGGACTGTTCACAGACAGGGCCCAAGAACCGGACGCCGAATTGGCATTTTCACGCTCTTCCTCTTCAACAAAAAGGCGCCTTGGCGCCATGTTGACTACTGGTCTCCGGGAAGCGAAGCACCGACCTCCGGTGCTACAGTATTTATAAACTTTTTTTTTGGAACATTCTTTAAATTACGACGTTCGAAGAAATAAATCATATAAACATATGTTTTGGACTTTAAGAATATAAACTGGGATGGTTAGAACATATTTGTATTTTTTTATTGGTTTATGTATTTTAATGAAACATCTTATAATCTAATTTAGGGCTGGCCCATATTTTTTTTTCTTTCTTAATATACCTGAGAGCTCTTTAATTATGTAATTGATATTGTATGTTAATACCTTTTAATATATGTTATAAGTTTCCTAAGTATGGAGTAATTATATTCAGACGGAATCACACCTTGTTTCTGTTCATTCCTCATATCCTTATGAAACCTTAAGATCCCCAGCACAACACAGGCATTTCAGCTAGCCATATCTCACTTCACAGAGGCAGTGCATCTAGCCATATTACACCAGCAGTACAGCTAGCCATTTCACACAGGAATTGCAGCTGTTCAAATTACACCAGAAGTGCTGCTAGCTATATCGCACATCACACAGGTAGTGCATCTGGCCATAACACTCCTGCATTGCATCTGGTCACATCACATCAGCAGTGCTGCTAGCCATATCGCACCTCACAGTGGCATAGCTACAAGCCATTTCACACCAGAGGTTCAGTTAGCCATTTCACATGGACATTGCAGCTGGCCGTATCACACCAGCAGCGACTGCATAGTTTCTATGACATAGAGTTAGGAATTGCCAGGAGACGGCATGCTGTGACGTAGGTGAAGACACTTTTTAACCTCGCAATAGCCATATTGTATACGCCCAAAATACCGCACTAACGGTGCTTGACCATGTTTGATAATTGTTAGTAAGTATGAATATAAATCTCCGTTGTTAAAAACTGTTCTTTGATTTAATAAAAAAATTCTTTTAAAACTGTTTCCACGCTGCAAACACTATACATCAGCCAATGTTTTGGGCCTATAACCCATATGACCCAACAATTAGCTGAAGGGAAAAAAACGGCTTCACACACTTTGCATGTAATCATTCAGATTTGGCGATTTCCATTCCCAGGCAGACATTTCGTCCCAGGTTCGACTTATCGCTGAACTACACCGACCACCCTGCTAACAGCCTTATCCTCACTTACTTTTGAGACTTGCGCACGTGAGTAACTAATTTAGTACAGGTAAGCTAGAGTACCGATTAAGATTAATCTTAGAGTTAGTTTTTCAGTTAACCCCAAGCGTGAAGTTTTGACGGAAATGACTGCAGAAAATTTTTTGTCTTGACATGTTTACTTTCGCAAACATTTTTTCCCATATGAATCAACATGTTTTGAGTAATTACTTCACTAAATAATCACTATCCGTAACTCTCTATCGAAAGTTTTGCCGTGGAAAGGACAATGCGAGTTGTAGCTTAAAACTAAATATAAAATAAGTTTTCTCCGTTTGCTTTGTTACTTGTCTCCCTAGTTAAATTTGTTTTTAACAGTGAAATACTTTAGCTTAAATGTTTTGCTTTGGAGCTAAGTAATTTGTAACCCGTATGTAAGTCCAATCTGTGCGCTCATTTCTTGTTGTTCCTTGCTTACACTGACGGAAAGACATACCGGCATCTCTAAGATGCATTCTGGTGTATGGTCAGCTATCAAACATTTGAACTTTTTTCTTGGTTAACTGTTTTCAGTTATTTCAAAAGGAACCTCTACAACTATCAGCAAAATAACATTACCAGTTAGCAGAATAGTGGCCAACTAACGTCAAACCTCGTAGAAAGAAAGTCTAGTTCCTCGAGAATAAATCAGCCCAAGGGAAAACGAAAGTGCCCAAAGCATATTTAAGACTGTGCAGTCTAGCCTGATGCCAAATAAGTAAGCGGGGTTTCTAGATTTATCCTGATAGAGTAACACTTACTGATACGCCCAAATGCAATACTTCACAAGACCATAAATTACGGCATTAAGATTGATTGTTTTCAACATATCCAAGAATGAGTGGATAATATGATTCCAGGTGAAACAAAATAACAAGATAGTTTTCGTTCAGAATAAGTGTTTATATTTTTCCCTCCACAGCATATATATATGGTGACATACATCAATAAGAAGAGTTTACAGACATGTGAAACATTTAAACTTTCATATAAGAAATATAGTCACAAACATACATTTAGTATTTCTGCATTGCTGCTTTCCAAACTGAGTCCAAATCCATCTAGTTAAACAAGAGAACACGAACGATGTATGTAAAACCTGCGGTTGTTTTCCTAATATTAAACTGATTATTATAATTCACATATTTTAGTGTCTCTTACCTAACACTGTTGCCTAGACTAACAAATTACAATACAGATAAAATAAATGATTCTCATGCATCTTATTTATATTTGTAATAAGACATATTTATAGTTAGACCTACTAGGTCAGACAATTCAGAAAAAAAATAGAGATATATCTTTGACAAAATCTCAAGCATGATGTTTATTGCTGAAATTAATTTTTAGGTAAAGAATAGCAAATCAAAAATTACATTGCATCATAATTCTCATTTAGCAACTATAAATTTAAATAATTAATATAAAATCACTACCTTCCCACTTAAGACTTGTTAACATTTTGACAGATATTAGTCTACAGATTTTCTCGATAATATTGTTTCGTAGCTAATGTAAAGATCCTGAGGGGATAAGTCACATCATTACAATATGATTAAGGTATTTCCTGCTCTGATGTTCACAAATAATGTCATATTTGAAAGAGTAGGTTTCTCAAAAAGGAACATATTTGTTGAATCCACCACCCAGTCGAAGCAAACATTGTTGCCGTCACAAGAAAGGTGCATAGCCTTCAATTTTGCTTACCTCTTTGTGCTGGTATTTTTACACCCTTTCTAATATTTAGATAAGCGTACTTATATAATTCAGAAATAAGTAAAATTTCAGTATGTCTTAGTAAAATAAGTGCATTTTCAAGTAGGTAATCTGGATGCTAAATTCAGAATATAACCACGTAGAAATGTTTCTCCAACTAGTATATATACCGCAAAACTGTTAAATTATGTCTGTAAAGAAAGTCTTTAATTTACTACAAAAGAAGGTAGTGATAAAATGAAATTAAAATAGTGTAACATTTACACTCTGGTCATATCTTAGTAACAATATTACTCTCCGTGTGTTATTCCTTACGTCAAATTAGGCCCGGGACAAAAAAAAATCTTTACTGTGTGATTATTTCCGAATATATTCCATAAAGAGCCAGTACTTGGTGACTTGAGCTTCTGCCTGGCAGCGTTTCAAATGATAATGAATGCGTTAATTGCGGAAATCAGTATATATTTGTAAGCTATTTCTGCCTTAATCTTCGTACGTAGTATCACCGCCAATCGGACCGCACTTGTGGTGTAGTGGCTGTCCAACACCACAGACGTATCCAGCTACAAAAAAAACCACATGCATGTTAGTATCAAAATAAAAAACCTTTAGTGGTATTCAAATTACAACATGTCATTTGAAAGATTTAAATAACAGGCGGTCAACGTAAACTTTTCTCCCTATTCACCTTAACCTGATTGCTAAAAAAAAAAAAAAAAAAAAAAAAACGCGTGTAACGCAGTACACGTGATAGAAGTAAAATTTATTTGGCAATTAAACCTCCACTCGTAAATATGTCGAAATGGGTAAAACAACACAGAGATAAAGAAGACAATTTTCTAATAGTGATTAATTAACAATAAATATTATTCACTGTTAAAATGCTCGCGCTATAAAAAAAACTAAAAATGTTACTGTTTCTTCAACCAATTCTGCAATTTCGAACACGCCAAAACTCTGAACGAAATATGAAATTCAAAACAGGTAGCGCTATCTATACGGTAAATGCAGAGACTGTTTCAAAAGCGCTCTCTACGCTGCTAGTTGACCTAAGAGGAACGTGAGCGCGCTGGTAGCAAAAATAAAATTCAAGTCATTCACAGGTTTGTTTAGGATACCTATATCTATTTTCTGAAAGAAGCGTATGCACACACTTTCTATCGTATTATTTCATTTATCTATCTATCTCGGTTCTATTTTTTTGTGGGGAACGAATCATCGCATAAATAGGAGAACGAAACGAGCCCAGCAACATATATAGCATAGTGCTCTCTTTTTATCATTTCGGGCAAAGACCTATTATCTGTCTTTTTTTCGCGTCAGAAACGTTTTACAATAATGTTTCACGAAAACGTTACATTAAAATTCAGCCTTGAAATTTTACCCTCATCACGCTCAAATGAAGCTTCGCTTCAAAAACTGAATTTTTTAATTTAAAAAAAAAAGATAGCGCAGTGGGGCAACATCGTAAACTTCTGTTTTCCATAATTTTCGGAATCCCTCCAGGCAAACGCTGGGATAGTTCGTTGAAATAAGTCATTGTCTATTTCTTCTCCAGTACCACGAGCAGGCCTCTGTATCTCTCGTGACCTGTCAACAAAACACAATTAAAAAATTGAATTTAAGATTATATACAAAACTCTTCGTAATTTGCAGCCACGTCATGTAAAATGGAAATTAGTTTTCCGAGTAATCGAATGAACATCCTTATCAGGGTTCGAAAAGGAGTTTGAGCTACTACAAGAAACCTAACATAAAATTTCTTTGCGAACTTTTAAGGTCGCTTCCTGTCTAGACAGAGCTTCAGGTGTTAGCGTGCCCGTTACAAACCGATCAAATTTTATTAAAAGTGTTTGACTACCAATAACATTTAGGAGCCAATGCACTTCTCTATAAAAGTTTTTGTTCCATGGTTTCGTCTATAACCAGTACTTTTTGGACAGTCGAGAAGGCTAACACGGGTGTTTTCACACACCTTTTTAGGTATTGTAAATGGTATGGAGAAGTGGAGGGAGACATTATCTTTAATATTCGACCTTAAAACTAAAGGGTCGCTGATTAAAGTCTCTAAGAGACGCGTTTCCAACGAGAAGACCGCACATCAGCTCAGTGCCTGGTGCGTAGAGGCGAACACCTGTGTGATGCGCGAGCCTGTGTGGCCCTTAGCGCCCTCCGCGCTTGTGGAGCTCATGTCCAGGGCTGGTGCTGAACTCTAGCGTGCGAGGGACCGCCGATCCTAGCGCTCTACAGGAGGCTGGCTGGGATCCCACCAGCACCGACCAATACTCTGTGGAGATACCTGATGGGCCCACCTGGGGGTTGGCACACTGCAGAAGCAGTTTTCTGATTCAGCGCGCTCAATTCCTTCAGCGGTGACCTGGAGTACAGCAGTATCGTGCGACTAGTTTGGATTCGGTTTATTTTTGTTAGTAGTTTTCAGGTTAGGGCGAAGCCTTAGAGGGGCTACCGACAAAATAAACATGTGATTAAAAAATGTGAATAAAACCCAGCTAGATGGGTCATGGCAGAAAGTAAAACATGTTGTGAAATTTAGCGAACAAGGGATAGAAACGTAAAGCACAACCAAAATTACGAAAATAATCCATACAATTTATTGCTCAGAATAAATATGAAATTACATTAACCTTTCACATTTGTGATAATACAATTAAGGGTACAAATCATTTAGTATTCGAGACTATTATTTGACACATAGTCATGACAAATAATGCGCATATTATTGCATCAATAAATTAGCAAAGTATTCAAATACATTACAAGAAGAAAATGTATTATACAGAGTTAACGCCGTACGAGACACCTACATTACTTTCATTACAAGCATATAAATTCAAAACCCTAATCAACGTTAACAAAGCAAGGAATTACCTAAATTAACAAACTAACACATATAACGAACACGATTTATTACACAGAAACCGAGAAGGCCAAGCTAACTGCTGCTCGCGAGGAGATTCAAACAGGGTACTCGTGCTTGTGGTCTGTCCGATCCAACGGCCATAGCCAAGTAATAAAATAGAGCATCTGTTTACTGCCATCAGCAATGAATAAAAAGTACGTTTTTTGTACAAACACGGCCAGTCAAGGTATTCAATACTTAAGGAAATAATAAGAATGAGAATATTACATCTGGGGGTGTCGCGCCATGGTTCGGGTATGGCGCAGCAGTCATGCTTCAAACAGCTAATTAACTCCAAAGCAAATTAAGCAGACACCGGAAACCAAAATCAAATTTTCTAAAAGTGGCGGCCGAAACAGGATTTAGAATATAGATGCCTAACCTCAGGAGAGTTTAAGCTACATAAACAACAAGAGCATGACCACTTCACACTAATGTAAAGTTACGACTGCTTGAGCATACATACCAAGACCATGTCGCGACACCTCCGGACCGGAACAGACCCCAGGCCGCCGCCGATTCACCATATTGCCATCCGGGGCAGTAAGCGTGGGCGAGGCCAGAAACCGAAGTTTCTGTAACCCGCTAAGTGCATGGTAATTCAGGTGCACCCCACACTGGTGAAGAATCATTTGAATCGACGGCGGGGGCGCGTGCCTTGTGGGATAGGTTTGGCACACGGGCCTGTGTGTGCGCTGGTAGGTTGTGTACCTAATTCGGCGGGGGAGAGAAGCTCCCCACCAGTTAGATCGGCTAACTGGCGTGATGTAGTGTCGTGTTGGTGTGCAATAGAGGCTTGTCGGTGTGCTGTGACTTCAAGTGACCTAGTTAAACTCGGGTGTGGCGTGTAGTCCCGAAGCCACAGGGGGCCCACCAGGTTATAATCCCAGTGACGTCACGGGAATCGGCGAAGGGGAAGAAAGGAAGGGGAAGCTGGAGGCAGAGTGATAGGGGTAAGGCACTCGGCGGCGCGCGGTGTGAAGTGGCATCCACTTCAAGGGTAGTTTAGTTTCAACGTCATGAGTAGCTCCGAGGAGAAAGATTTTTTTCCCCATTTTGTTTACCGGAATCGGAAGAGGAGGAGAAGACACAAAGGCCGACGTGGGTTCACCCGATTTACGAGAAGAGAGAAATATGCGGAGAATTCCACCACCTGTTTCCAGATTTACTTCAAGAATAGCGGAAGTTTTTCCAATACTTTCGAAAGTCTCCGGAAAAATTCCTCTGAAACTCCTCCCAAAGTTCCGGGCGCGGAACAACTCCGCGTCGTGGTTACATTATCTGCAAGTGTTCAGCCGGGATTCTTCCAGGGGGGCGAAGGGAGGCGAGGCAAGGCGAGGCGTAGCCTGGCCGGACGAAGCGCGACGAGGTTTGGCAAGGTGGGTCGAGGGGAGGGGTGGCGAGGCGAGGCGAGGCAAGGCGAGGCGGGGCGGGGCGAGGCGAGGCGAGGTGAGGCAAGGCGAGGCAAGGCGAGGCGGGGTGGGGCGAGGCGAGGCGAGGTGTTGCGAGATAGAGCGGGGCGGGGCGGGGCGAGGGGAGGCGAGGCAAGGCGAGGCGTAGCCTGGCCGGGCGAAGCGCGACGAGGTTTGGCAAGGTGGGTCGAGGGGAGGGGTGGCGAGGCGAGGCGAGGCGGGGCGGGGCGAGGCGAGGCGAGGCGAGGTGAGGCAAGGCGAGGCAAGGCGAGGCGTAGCTTGGCCGGGCGAAGCGCGACGAGGTTTGGCAAGGTGGGTCGAGGGGATGGGTGGCGAGGAGAGGCGAGGCAAGGCGAGGCGGGGCGGGGCGAGGCGAGGCGAGGTGAGGCAAGGCGAGGCGTAGCCTGGCCGGACGAAGCGCGACGAGGTTTGGCAAGGTGGGTCGAGGGGAGGGGTGGCGAGAAGAGACGAGGCAAGGCGAGGCGGGGCGAGGCGTGGCGAGGCGAGGCGAGGTGAGGCAAGGCGAGGCAAGGCGAGGCGGGGTGGGACGAGGCGAGGTGTTGCGAGATAGGGCGGGGCGGGGCGGGGCGAGGGGAGGCGAGGCAAGGCGAGGCGTAGCCTGGCCGGGCGAAGCGCGACGAGGTTTGGCAAGGTGGGTCGAGGGGAGGGGTGGCGAGGAGAGGCGAGGCAAGGCGAGGCGGGGCGAGGCGTGGCGTGGCGAGGCGAGGCGAGGTGAGGCAAGGCGAGGCAAGGCGAGGCGTAGCTTGGCCGGGCGAAGCGCGACGAGGTTTGGCAAGGTGGGTCGAGGGGAGGGGTGGCGAGGAGAGGCGAGGCAAGGCGAGGCGGGGCGAGGCGTGGCGAAGCGAGGCGAGGTGAGGCAAGGCGAGGCAAGGCGAGGCGTAGCTTGGCCGGGCGAAGCGCGACGAGGTTTGGCAAGGTGGGTCGAGGGGATAGGTGGCGAGGAGAGGCGAGGCAAGGCGAGGCGGGGCGAGGCGTGGCGAGGCGAGGCGAGGTGAGGCAAGGCGAGGCAAGGCGAGGCGTAGCTTGGCCGGGCGAAGCGCGACGAGGTTTGGCAAGGTGGGTCGAGGGGATGGGTGGTGAGGAGAGGCGAGGCAAGGCGAGGCGGGGCGAGGCGTGGCGAGGCGAGGCGAGGTGAGGCAAGGCGAGGCAAGGCGAGGCGTAGCTTGGCCGGGCGAAGCGCGATGAGGTTTGGCAAGGTGGGTCGAGGGGATGGGTGGCGAGGAGAGGCGAGGCAAGGCGAGGCGGGGCAAGGCGTGGCGAGGCGAGGCGAGGTGAGGCAAGGCGAGGCAAGGCGAGGCGTAGCTTGGCCGGGCGAAGCGCGACGAGGTTTGGCAAGGTGGGTCGAGGGGATGGGTGGCGAGGAGAGGCGAGGCAAGGCGAGGCGGGGCGAGGCGTGGCGAGGCGAGGCGAGGTGAGGCAAGGCGAGGCAAGGCGAGGCGTAGCTTGGCCGGGCGAAGCGCGACGAGGTTTGGCAAGGTGGGTCGAGGCGAGGCGAGGCGCGACGCGGTGCGGCATACTATAGTGTGCGATGAACCTAATAGAACATATTTTCTGTACGAGTACCTGTTTCGGTGTGGGGATATAGCTTATAGCTAGCATGTGCCCTCTAATGCATGTCGACTCTTCACCCAAACACTCGCCACAAATGCTTACATTTTCTGAAATGCCAAGCTATCAATACGGCTACATATAGGTACAAGGTCATAACATATCGGTGACTGACATCCATAAGCACAAGTTGTTTGGGAAGAATTCTTTTTAGTACCGACCAGTGCCGAAATTAAATTCGCATGTTTTACATTTTCGTTTCTGGCGTTTTGGGGCGCCCGGTGGCTAATCGTGACGTGTCTTGGATGCGACACAAGTTAACTACAAATACTTGTGTTTCGAATCTCTCTTCATCTATATTAATGATTATGAAATTCACCTCAAAAAATCGCTTGTATACAAAAAATAATTGTGTACGGAATTCGGACTTCAGCATAATGTAATTAGCGGCCAAGGTGGCTGGAGGTTATGCGAATCTTACGGAATTATAAAATATTTAGGAAAAGTAAAAAAAATGACCGTTTTCTTCTTTCAATTTATTTAATTAATATAATATTTATTCGCAAATAAAATATTAAAAAATAAAGCTAAACACGATTTACGGAAATCCCTCATAGGATTTGCAGTTTTGGTGCCATGAACGCTGTTGCAAGGAAACAGTTAGTTACTCTCTGACGTGGTTGCAGATGCGAGGGTTGTTGACAGGTCCGGGTAGAGCGAGTATTGTAAAGCTGGTAAAGCTGGTAAAGCGGAGATAGCGAAGCCCGCAAAGCCCAGGAAAGACCGCAAAACCCGCACTTTGAGTGAAGCCCGCAGGCTGGAGTTCACGCAGGGAAAGAAGTAGGCCTTCGGAGGACTCATTTTACAGGCGATATCCTAGTTTAAAAACTTCAAAATCACCCTATATTTTAAATGTAAATTATTTTATGATTAAAAAAATAAATCATGACGGGCACACACTTACCAAGTTTAAATGAAGTAGCTCAAGTTGCTTGCGAGAGGCAAGGTATTAAACATAAATCACGTACAAACATAAACATATTTCTGTAAGTATATCCCCCCTCTAACACCCTCCTCATGAATTTCATATTTTAGTGCTTGTGGGTCGGGGAGGATGCGATCACTGCACTGAACTTAAAAATAAAGTGTCCTTTAGGATTACTACGGATACTTTTAGTGACCGGTTCAAGTGAGCCACTAAGCAGTGAGTAAGCATGATTTATTATCCCATTAAATTAAGTTCTTATTTTAAAAAAGAACCGCGTTAGCCAACCAGTAAGCAGTATTTTCATCATAAATAATAATAGTACATTCAGCTGTTAAACTTAAAACATAGTTAAACTAAACCTGTCATAAAAGTGAACTTGTCCGTGTAATATTATTACTCGAAAATCAGCTTGTGTAAATAATATATTTGATTTCTTGCAACCAAACGGAAGTTTTAAATTCATTAACTCTTAAGCAAAATGTTGTTACATGAATCAAAGTAGTTTTGCAGTATTATAAATTCAGTTTAACATACAAAATATTTGCTTGTAGAATAACTCTCTGACCATTTACAAAAAGTTAATAATTCGGTTGAAAAATCTCATTTGTTATAATTTGTAGTTATGAAACTGTTCCCTTGTTTGAAATGAAGTTGTTATCCCAAGCGCGGAGGAATTGAAGCAAACAAACCTTCCGTGACGGCGGTGGGCTAAGCAAGGTCCACTATCAGTACGCGATGGAGTCCGCGTAGTTGGTTTTGCCTGAGGCAAGAGACGTGAAACTGCCTGGTCGGTACTTCCCTTGGCATGCTTCCCCGTTGGCCTGAAAGAGAACCGAAACATAACACTATAAAACTAATATATTTTTTAACAAAAAAGTTTTTCTGAATTTTTAATTAATTTTTTATTTATGTAATAGTAATTTTAATACATTTCAAGATTTTTTTAATCTATTTGAACCTTCTAACGTATATTTCAATAATTTTATTTTGTAATTATATTAGCAAAAAAATTAATTGTTTTATATTTTTCACAAAGTGAAATGCTAATTTATCATATGTCAAACACAGTTTCTAACAACCAACTGTTAAGAACATAGAGAAGCAAAACGTCATTGAAAATGTTTTAAAGGAAATTATGTACGTAAATCGGATGGATTATTTTATATTCAAACATCATATAAACTATAAATGCCTAACTTAGAATATATACTGGCACAGTGGTTTTAAAAAAAGTAATTGTATGAGACCACATATAGTTTACCATTCATTACATGTGCCTTTTTAAAATCATAGTTAAACAATTTAACACAAAACAATGACATTCCAATAACAAGCACCGCCTGAAAAAATATTCAGACTTATATCATTTTTTGAATAAACAGTACATAATTTTTATTTACTTCAAAACGCTATCTCACTTTACTTTTGAACAGGATAAAAATTGGTAATGAATGTTTATTTCATAGTGAATAAGTTATAATAACACAATGGCCGAGGCTTATACTTATGTGTGCCCGGTACTAATACCTGATAATCTACCCACACATCACAAAAGCCAATCACATTTTATATCACTTCAGAATCATTAAAACATTTCAGTAGTGTAACTTTTTCGAAATGTATCTGAGACTTTTTGTGATGTATGGGTATAAAAATTTGTACTTTTTTGAGATATGTAATGATTTTTTTTTTACTTCAAGGGGGAGATACAGGAAAGGAAAGATGCCATTGTGGTTTTTAACAGTTCTCTGGTCAAAAATATTATCTATAATTTAATTTTTATAGTATTGCTTCTATAAAACATAAATTAATCTTACATATAAATAAATTGAATGTTTATGTTAGTAATGACTATCTGCTGAAAATATTTTTTTTTGTAAAGTTTTCTGAAATATTTTTGGCGCATGAGTACGAAATATACAATGACACTTTGTAGGGGCTTTTGAAAATAAGTTGTCTCTGACATAAAGAAGGAAAATTTTTAATATCAAATGATACAAAATACCTATGCACTGTTAAAAATATTCACCTTCAATTTACGAATAACAGTGGTTACAAATTATCCAGAATTCTTCGCATATTTACGGACACTAAGTTCGCTTGCTTTGGACATGAATCCAAAAGAACATTCTTGGTGTATCAACAGAACACTCAAAAAATTGGTCAAGTCCACAGCAAGAACACTCTGTGTGTGTGTGAACACGCGTGTGTTTATTGCAGTCAAGAACGAACAGTTCAACTCGGAAGTCGAAACACGGCATAGTTTCTGCGAAGATCCAGTTGTTTGTAATGACGAGGCGGAGCGCTGGCTTGGGGTCGGAAAGACAGAGGTGTCAGCGAGTGCGAGATGCCTACCTGGGCTCGCTTCAGCAGCTCTTCTTGGGCCGCCTTAATGTTGCTGGCCTTCCCGCCCCACGCCTTAAGTACCGACGTCTGCAACACACACACACACACACACATCACCACAGCGCTGAGGCCCGCTCTCCTTCTCTTGTAGTCCTACAGCAGTTCTGACTTGTTGACATTTTGGCTACTGCGTCTTGACGTTGTGCTAACGTTTATTTTTATAATAAATAAATATGAGATCAGCATAAAGGTTTACCATTATATGCTAATTTTTTTGTACTCAATTTATGGCAACCTTAATATTTTTTGTCTTTATTTTTGAAATGAAACTTCTTTGCTGAGGGGGTAACAATTTCCGAGCGTTACGAAAATTCCGAGGGCTTGAGGGGAAATCCCCAGGTATGTAGTGGGGGAACCGGGAGAAGAGAAGAATATGTAAGTACGTGGGGTGGGGGGAAACCTAAAGAGGAGACGTAAGGGAAAGGTAGAAAGGACGCAGCATACTTGCTCTGTTGCACTCTTGCGCTATCGCGCTCTCATGCACTTGCGCACTTGGTAACTTTCATGTGCGCGGATGTTTCTAGGGGGTGGACGTCGCGCTATGCCCACTCCGGGGCCGTTGGTGCGGGCGGTGACCGCTAGAGCAGCCTTGAGCGGGCTCCACGTGGCTTAGTGCGGCTCAGGTTGAACCCGCCATGCTGCAGGGATAGGCGGGTCGCCTGCGCCTGACGCCACCCAGACTTTAGGCAGTGTTTGGGCAGAGGGCAACACAATGGGGTTTGAGCTTATTGTTGTGCACCGTGCCACAGGCCATATTCGAAAGAAATTTTGTTCTTTCATGTATGTATTACTAAGTAATAATTAACTATTAATAATATTTATTTTTTAATAATTAATCATTAATTAAGTATTATTATTTACAAGGTGAACCTGTAAACTTTATTTGGCAACAGGATGGAGCCCCTCCCCATTGGAATATCTTTGCACGAGAGTGGTTGAACGTCGAAGTCCCTGACCGTTGGATTGGTCGTAATGGTCGAGACGACAGAGATCTTTTTCGCTGGCCTCCACGTTCACCTGACATAACATGTGCAATTTTTTTTTCCTTTGGGGCTTTATAAAATATCGTATCTACGTTCCGCCGCTACCTAATGATAGCCAGAGTTGAGACACAGAACTGAAGAAGCTATTGCTTACATTACTCCGGGCGTGTTAACCAAAGTTTGGGAAGAACTGGACATTATGTTGTATGTGTGCCGTGTAACAAAAGGTGCACATATTGTTCATTTAAAAAACTAGGTTTTCGATGTATGGTTTGTTGTATATAGTCTAAATTAAATTTTCAATAATATACCATTGAAACTGACACATTCATTTATGGATATCCTGTACCTCAGGCGAATTTGGAAACCACCTGAGTTCGTAAGCCGTGGCGAATGGCAATATTCAACTCCGCTGCTAAGTGTGAAACGCTTTCGGTTTGTTCTTCGCTGTTCTCAGCAAACATCAGTGACGTGAGAATGAAAATAACTTTGGAGCGCTACCTACACTCACTAAATGTACCTTGTAAATAAATTAATAAACAGAGATACTTACAATACTGTATTCACATGTAATAATTCTGGAAATCATACTTCGAACACACTATAGACAAAACAAGAAACATCGATCGACTATGGGAACTGTCCATCATACGATCCAAGTATCGATTTTTAAAGACATTGATAATAATGCTTGCATGGAAAAAACAAGTCAAAGTGTAAACAAATGCATTGTAATGAGATCTGTAATCTTTTGAAATATAGTTTTGTTTTGAACTAATTCTCAATCACAGCAAGATTTACCATGACACAAATTAAACGAAGAATCGTTTTCTAAAGCTTTTACCATGTGTGCAAACTCAACACACCTCCTTATCATCGTTCTGACGTCACTAATATTCGCTTTTCACCCCAGCGTAGCTATGGACTTGGTGTACTAACACACAATTCTCTGCTGAATGGTGAATATCACATTCAGCACTATGTTTCGCTTGGCACATCGCTTTATGGCTACGAACTCAGGCCGTTCGGTTTTACTACTGTGAGGTGGGATGATAAGTGCGACGATTGCTGGTGCTTCTATTGCGGTGTCACCTCTAAGAGAAAGGTTTTAAACTGGCGCACAGCCTTATCTCTGTACATAGGAGAACAGATGCACAGTTAAATTTATTAATAGCAATGCTTGGGGTTGTGAGATTCTTTGCGAAATAAGTGCATGTTGTTGGGATTCCTAAATCAGTGAACTTCCCTAACGTAAATAATCAATTTGATTTCATTGCTTCTAATTAAGAAGTTTCCAAAGTTTGGCAGAAAGGTTATTCAATAGGATCCATTTTACCTGATTTTTCAAAATTCACAGCACAAAGCAACAACAGCCATATTCTGGTGTCACTCCCAAACCACTAGCATGCATCGCACACACGAACAGGCGCTAGTACCCTGATCGATATATCTGAGAGGAGCGTGCTTATTGGGCAGTTTACTCGCCTCCCCCAAGGCGGGGTCTCACACGGACCTATCGCAAGCGGGAAACTTGGCGGTCGCTGCCTTGAGTCGGTGAAGTGTTCTCCGGGTGCTTCTGTTCCCGTCTATGCTCCATTAAAACACATGCTCACCCAACACACGATTTTATCACTGTGATCTGAACACTAAAGTAAACACGGTAATTCCCAAATTTTCTGAGGATTTCCATAAAACTGGAAAATGACCATGTCATGGTGTTCTAAGCAGAACCATGTGAAAAACGGGCATGGATGCAGAACAGAATTTTGTTTAGATTACGGACAACTGTTGGCACTCGCGACCTACCTGCAAGGCACGGCCGTAGCTGAAGGTCAAAGGCCACGGCTTCTTTCCGGGGAACTTGTTGATGGCATCCAAATTGACGGTTGCCTCCTCCTCGGACTGCCCGCCCGACAGGAAGGCGATGCCTGTCAACAAATCGTCACCCGCGGTGCAGTTGGTCTGTGCCGAGGGTCTCATGTCCCCGTCACGAGTAGGGCATCGTCTCAAGTGTGCCAACGTCAACGAATCTACATTGGTGGTGTCCATGGCCAGAGTCTAACTACCACCTACTTACTGGCTCCCGGGTTGCAGCGACGTCCGTGGAAATGACGGGGTCTACGAAGTTACGACACGTCTTGTTGCAGCTATTTTCAAGGGTGATTATCAACTGAAAGTGCTCTTCCGGCGTTACATAAATGCTCTGCCAGAACATCAGGCATTCAGTTCTCAGTCACCATTGAAACATTCTGCAACACGGCATGCCAAAACTTCAGGCACATCATTACCACTGACGATGTTTCAGCCAAGAAGTTAACAAGTAGATGTGTGTCCAACAACTAGTAAATAAAGGGGTGAAGTAATAACAAGTGATTAGACATGGGACTCGCATTACAGGGATCTACATTGGTCTCTTCCTGATTTCGGGCTCTCTAAATCATTCCAGGTAAACACTGCCACTAAGCCCTTAATTTATCCTTGTCTGTGTTACCGTCTCGAATGACCTCACTGCATACGGAACGTTAAACCTACATAAAACTTTGAAAATGCCTACTTCGCAGGCTCAAATGATATTCTCAGACATGCGAGTATCATAATCTTCACTTTTCATCAAGTGGTGTTGATGATGGGGTGTTGAGCCCAGAAGTTGATTTTGGATCCCTAGCTGTCGTCACACCGTAGATAGGGCAAAACTTGTAAGTCTTGAGGCTACAGTTAATGTGCTTAAGAATAGTTGGAGAACATGCCTACTACTTGCAAAAGAGAACAATGGCACATGGAACAACATTTTTTTTTCCGTAAAGGCATGGGGCCACATTGAAACCACTACACATGAAAAGCACATTTACTGTGGTGCTTGATCCAGGAATAAGAAAAAGCACCGACAATGATCGGGTTTTTGTTTTAAAGTGCGTGTAAGAGACTAATGAGTACTGGCCACGCCACGAGGACTTACCAGCGACCGCGGCAGGGATGGTCCTGCTGAAAGCAGTGACAGTGGCCCGCGCAACGTCCTGCGGTGAGTACTTGGTGGGGCAGCGCCGTCCTGCCGTCACCATACTGGGCTTGAGCAGCGAGCCCTCGAGGTACACGTGGTGATCCTGCAGCGCCTTGTACACGGCCGCCAGCACCACCTCCGTCACCTTCTGGGCCTGCTCCAGGTCGTGGTCGCCGTCAGTCAGGATCTGCACACGGCGCGGGTGGCTGCAGGCTTCTGACGCCTGTAGCTACACTCTAAATGGTGACACCAGAGGCTTCTGGCACATGTAGCTACACTCTAACTGGTGACACCAGAGGCTTCTGGCACCTGTAGCTACACTCTAAATGGTGACACCAGAGGCTTCTGGCACCTGTAGCTACACTCTAGCTGGTGACACCAGAGGCTTCTGGCACCTGTAGCTACACTCTAGCTGGTGACACCAGAGGCTTCTGGCACCTGTAGCTACACTCTAGCTGGTGACACCAGAGGCTTCTGGCACCTGTAGCTACACTCTAGCTGGTGACACCAGAGGCTTCTGGCACCTGTAGCTACACTCTAACTGGTGACACCAGAGGCTTCTGGCACCTAGCTACACTCTAACTGGTGACACCAGAGGCTTCTGGCACCTAGCTACACTCTAAATGGTGACACCAGAGGCTTCTGGCACCTGTAGCTACACTCTAGCTGGTGACACCAGAGGCTTCTGGCACCTGTAGCTACACTCTAACTGGTGACACCAGAGGCTTCTGGCACCTAGCTACACTCTAAATGGTGACACCAGAGGCTTCTGGCACCTAGCTACACTCTAAATGGTGACACCAGAGGCTTCTGGCACCTGTAGCTACACTTTAAATGGTGACACCAGAGGCTTCTGGCACCTAGCTACACTCTAACTGGTGACACCAGAGGCTTCTGGCACCTAGCTACACTCTAGCTGGTGACACCAGAGGCTTCTGGCACCTGTAGCTACACTCTAAATGGTGACACCAAAGGTTCTGGCACCTGTAGCTACACTCTAAATGGTGACACCAGAGGCTTCTGGCACCTGTAGCTACACTCTAACTGGTGACACCAGAGGCTTCTGGCACCTAGCTACACTCTAAATGGTGACACCAGAGGCTTCTGGCACCTAGCTACACTCTAAATGGTGACACCAGAGACTTCTGGCACCTAGCTACACTTTAAATGGTGACACCAGATGCTTCTGGCACCTAGCTACACACTTAATGGTGACACCAGAGGCTTCTGGCACCTGTAGCTACACTCTAAATGGTGACACCAGAGGCTTCTGGCACCTAGCTACACTCTAACTGGTGACACCAGAGGCTTCTGGCACCTAGCTACACTCTAACTGGTGACACCAGAGGCTTCTGGCACCTAGCTACACTCTAAATGGTGACACCAGAGGCTTCTGGCACCTGTAGCTACACTCTAGCTGGTGACACCAGAGGCTTCTGGCACCTGTAGCTACACTCTAAATGGTGACACCAGAGGCTTATGGCACCTGTAGCTACACTCTAGCTGGTGACACCAGAGGCTTCTGGCACCTGTAGCTACACTCTAAATGGTGACTCCAGAGGCTTCTGGCACCTGTAGCTATACTCTAAATGGTGACACCAGAGGCTTCTGGCACCTGTAGCTACACTCTAACTGGTGACACCAGAAGCTTCTGGCACCTGTAGCTACACTCTAGCTGGTGACACCAGAGGCTTCTGGCACCTGTAGCTACACTCTAAATGGTGACACCAGAGGCTTCTGGCACCTGTAGCTACACTCTAAATGGTGACACCAGAGGCTTCTGGCACCTGTAGCTACACTCTAACTGGTGACACCAGAGGCTTCTGGCACCTAGCTACACTCTAAATGGTGACACCAGAGGCTTCTGGCACCTAGCTACACTCTAAATGGTGACACCAGAGGCTTCTGGCACCTAGCTACACTTTAAATGGTGACACCAGATGCTTCTGGCACCTAGCTACACACTTAATGGTGACACCAGAGGCTTCTGGCACCTGTAGCTACACTCTAAATGGTGACACCAGAGGCTTCTGGCACCTAGCTACACTCTAACTGGTGACACCAGAGGCTTCTGGCACCTAGCTACACTCTAAATGGTGACACCAGAGGCTTCTGGCACCTAGCTACACTCTAAATGGTGACACCAGAGGCTTCTGGCACCTGTAGCTACACTCTAGCTGGTGACACCAGAGGCTTCTGGCACCTGTAGCTACACTCTAAATGGTGACACCAGAGGCTTATGGCACCTGTAGCTACACTCTAAATGGTGACACCAGAGGCTTCTGGCACCTAGCTACACTCTAACTGGTGACACCAGAGGCTTCTGGCACCTAGCTACACTCTAAATGGTGACACCAGAGGCTTCTGGCACCTGTAGCTACACTCTAAATGGTGACACCAGAGGCTTCTGGCACCTGTAGCTACACTCTAACTGGTGACACCAGAGGCTTCTGGCACCTAGCTACATTCTAAATGGTGACACCCGAGGCTTCTGGCACCTAGCTACACTCTAAATGGTGACACCAGAGGCTTCTGGCACCTGTAGCTACACTCTAAATGGTGACACCAGAGGCTTCTGGCACCTAGCTACACTCTAACTGGTGACACCAGAGGCTTCTGGCACCTAGCTTCACTCTAAATGGTGACACCAGAGGCTTCTGGCACCTAGCTACACTCTAAATGGTGACACCAGAGGCTTCTGGCACCTGTAGCTACACTCTAAATGGTGACACCAGAGGCTTCTGGCACCTGTAGCTACACTCTAAATGGTGACACCAGAGGCTTCTGGCACCTGTAGTTACACTCTAACTGGTGAAACCAGAGGCTTCTGGCACGTAGCTACACTCTAAATGGTGACACCAGAGGCTTCTGGCACCTAGCTACACTCTAAATGGTGACACCAGAGGCTTCTGGCACTTGAAGCTACACTCTAAATGGTGACACCAGAGGCTTCTGGCACCTAGCTACACCTAGCTGGTGACACCAGACGCTTCTGGCACCTGTAGCTACACTCTAGCTCGTGACACCAGAGGCTTCTGGCACATGTAGCTACACTCTAACTGGTGAAACCAGAGGCTTCTGGCACCTTTAGCTACACTCTAAATGGTGACACCAGAGGCTTCTGGCACCTAGCTACACTCTAAATGGTGACACCAGAGACTTCTGGCACCTAGCTACACTCTAAATGGTGACACCAGAGGCTTCTGGCACCTAGCTACACTTTAAATGGTGACACCAGAGGCTTCTGGCACCAAGCTACACTCTAAATGGTGACACCAGAGGCTTCTGGCACCTGTAGCTACACTCTAAATGCTGACACCAGAGGCTTCTGGCACCTAACTACACTCTAAATGGTGACACCAGAGGCTTCTGGCACCTGTAGCTACACTCTAGCTGGTGACACCAGAGGCTTCTGGCACCTGTAGCTACACTCTAAATGGTGACACCAGCTGCTTATGGCACCTGTAGCTACACTCTAAATGGTGACACCAGAGGCTTCTGGCACCTAGCTACACTCTAACTGGTGACACCAGAGGCTTCTGGCACCTAGCTACACTCTAAATGGTGACACCAGAGGCTTCTGGCACCTGTAGCTACACTCTAAATGGTGACACCAGAGGCTTCTGGCACCTGTATCTACACTCTAACTGGTGACACCAGAGGCTTCTGGCACCTAGCTACACTCTGAATGGTGACACCCGAGGCTTCTGGCACCTAGCTACACTCTAAATGGTAACACCAGAGGCTTCTGGCACCTGTAGCTACACTCTAAATAATGACACCAGAGGCTTCTGGCACCTAGCTACACTCTAACTGGTGACACCAGAGGCTTCTGGCACCTAGCTACACTCTAAATGGTGACACCAGAGGCTTCTGGAACCTAGCTACACACTAAATGGTGACACCAGAGGCTTCTGGCACCTGTAGCTACACTCTAGCTGGTGACACCAGAGGCTTCTGGCACCTGTAGCTACACTCTAAATGGTGACACCAGAGGCTTCTGGCACCTGTAGCTACACTCTAGCTGGTGACACCAGAGGCTTCTGGCACCTGTAGCTACACTCTAGCTGGTGACACCAGAGGCTTCTGGCGCATGTAGCTACACTCTAACTGGTGACACCAGAGGCTTCTGGCACCTGTAGCTACACTATAACTGGTGACACCAGAGGCTTCTGGCACCTAGCTACACTCTAAATGGTGACACCAGAGGCTTCTGGCACCTAGCTACACTCTAAATGGTGACACCAGAGGCTTCTGGAACCTAGCTACACTCTAAATGGTGACACCAGAGGCTTCTGGCACCTAGCTACACTCTAAATGGTGACACCAGAGGCTTCTGGCACCTAGCTACACTTTAAATGGTGACACCAGAGGCTTCTGGCACCTAGCTACACTCTAAATGGTGACACCAGAGGCTTCTGGCACCTAGCTACACTCTAAATGGTGACACCAGAGGCTTCTGGCACCTAGCTACACTCTAAATGGTGACACCAGAGGCTTCTGGCACCTAGCTACACTTTAAATGGTGACACCAGAGGCTTCTGGCACCTAGCTACACTCTAAATGGTGACACCAGAGGCTTCTGGCACCTGTAGCTACACTCTAAATGGTGACACCAGAGGCTTCTGGCACGTGTAGCTACACTCGAGCTGGTGACACCAGAGGCTTTTGGCACATGTAGCTACACTCTAACTGGTGACACCAGAGGCTTCTGGCACCTGTAGCTACACTCTAACTGGTGACACCAGAGGCTTCTGGCACCTAGCTACACTCTAAATGGTGACACCAGAGGCTTCTGGCACCTAGCTACACTCTAAATGGTGACACCAGAGGCTTCTGGCACCTAGCTACACTTTAAATGGTGACACCAGAGGCTTCTGGCACCTAGCTACACTCTAACTGGTGACACCAGAGGCTTCTGGCACCTAGCTACACTCTAAATGGTGACACCAGAGGCTTCTGGCACCTAGCTACACTCTAAATGGTGACACCAGAGGCTTCTGGCACCTGTAACTACGCTCTAGCTGGTGACACCAGAGGCTTCTGGCACCTGTAGTTACACTCTAACTGGTGAAACCAGAGGCTTCTGGCACCTAGCTACACTCTAAATGGTGACACCAGAGACTTCTGGCACCTAGCTACACTCTAAATGGTGACACCAGAGGCTTCTGGCACTTGTAGCTACACTCTAAATGGTGACACCAGAGGCTTCTGGCACCTAGCTACACCTAGCTGGTGACACCAGAGGCTTCTGGCACCTGTAGCTACACTCTAAATGGTGACACCAGAGGCTTCTGGCACCTAGCTACACTCTTAATGGTGACACCAGAGACTTATGGCACCTAGCTACACTCTAAATGGTGACACCAGAGGCTTCTGGCACCTAGCTACACTTTAAATGGTGACACCAGAGTCTTCTGGCACCAAGCTACACTCTAAATGGTGACACCAGAGGCTTCTGGCACCTGTAGATACACTCTAAATGGTGACACCAGAGGCTTCTGGCACCTAGCTACACTCTAAATGGTGACACCAGAGACTTCTGGCACCTAGCTACACTCTAAATGGTGACACCAGAGGCTTCTGGCACCTAGCTACACTTTAAATGGTGACACCAGAGGCTTCTGGCACCAAGCTACACTCTAAATGGTGACACCAGAGGCTTCTGGCACCTGTAGCTACACTCTAAATGGTGACACCAGAGGCTTCTGGCACCTAGCACACTCTAACTGGTGACACCAGAGGCTTCAGGCACCTAGCTACACTCTAAATTGTGACACCAGAGGCTTCTGGCACCTAGCTACACTCTAAATGGTGACACCAGAGGCTTCTGGCACCTGTAGCTACACTCTAGCTGGTGAAACCAGAGGCTTCAGGCACCTAGCTACACTCTAACTGGTGACACCAGAGGCTTCTGGCACATGTAGCTACACTCTAACTGGTGACACCAGAGACTTCTGGCACCTGTAGCTACACTTTAAATGGTGACACCAGAGGCTTCTGGCACCTAGCTACACTCTAAATGGTGACACCAGAGGCTTCTGGCACCTGTAGCTACACTCTAAATGGTGACACCAGAGGCTTCTGGCACCTAGCTACACTCTAAATGGTGACACCAGAGGCTTCTGGCACCTGTAGCTACACTCTAGCTGGTGACACCAGAGGCTTCTGGCACCTGTAGCTACACTCTAGCTAGTGACACCAGAGTCTTCAGGCACCTAGCTACACTCTAACTGGTGACACCAGAGGCTTCTGGCACATGTAGCTACACTCTAAATGGTGACACCAGAGGCTTCTGGCACCTAGCTACACTCTAACTGGTGACACCAGAGGCTTCTGGCACCAAGCTACACTCTAAATGGTGACACCAGAGGCTTCTGGCACCTGTAGCTACACTCTAAATGGTGACACCAGAGGCTTCTTACACCTAGCTACACTCTAACTGGTGACACCAGAGGCTTCAGGCACCTAGCTACACTCTAAATGGTGACACCAGAGGCTTCTGGCACATGTAGCTACACTCTAAATGGTGACACCAGAGGCTTCTGGCACCTGTAGCTACACTCTAAATGGTGACACCAGAGGCTTCTGGCACCTATCTACACTCTAAATGGTGACACCAGAGGCTTCTGGCACCTGTAGCTACACTCTAGCTGGTGACACCAGAGGCTTCTGGCACCTGTAGCTACACTCTAACTGGTGACACCAGAGGCTTCTGGCACCAAGCTACATTCTAAATGGTGACACCAGAGGCTTTTGGCACCTGTAGCTACACTCTAAATGGTGACACCAGAGGCTTCTGGCACCTAGCTACACTCTAACTGGTGACACCAGAGGCTTCAGGCACCTAGCTACACTCTAAATGGTGACACCAGAGGCTTCTGGCACTTAGCTACACTCTAAATGGTGACACCAGAGGCTTCTGGCACCTGTAGCTACACTCTAGCTGGTGACACCAGAGGCTTCTGGCACCTGTAGCTACACTCTAGCTAGTGACACCAGAGGCTTCAGGCACCTAGCTACACTCTAACTGGTGACACCAGAGGCTTCTGGCACATGTAGCTACACTCTAACTGGTGACACCAGAGGCTTCTGGCACCTGTAGCTACACTCTAAATGGTGACACCAGAGGCTTCTGGCACCTAGCTACACTCTAAATGGTGACACCAGAGGCTTCTGGCACCTGTAGCTACTCTCTAGCTGGTGACACCAGAGGCTTCTGGCACCTGTAGCTACACTCTAGCTGGTGACACCAGAGGCTTCTGGCACATGTAGCTACACTCTAACTGGTGACACCAGAGGCTTCTGGCACCTGTTGCTACACTCTAAATGGTGACACCAGAGGCTTCTGGCACCTAGCTACACTCAAAATGGTGACACCAGAGGCTTCTGGCACCTAGCTACACTCTAAATGGTGACACCAGAGGCTTCTGGCACCTAGCTACACTTTAAATGGTGACACCAGAGGCTTCTGGCACCAAGCTACACTCTAAATGGTAACACCAGAGGCTTCTGGCACCTAGCTACACTTTAAATGGTGACACCAGAGGCTTCTGGCACCAAGCTACACTCTAAATGGTGACACCAGAGGCTTCTGGCACCTGTATCTACACTCTAAATGGTGACACCAGAGGCTTCTGGCACCTAGCTACACTCTAAATGGTGACACCAGAGGCTTCTGGCACCTAGCTACACTCTAAATGGTGACACCAGAGGCTTCTGGCACCTGTAGCTACACTCTAGCTGGTGACACCAGAGGCTTCAGGCACCTAGCTACACTCTAACTGGTGACACCAGAGGCTTCTGGCACATGTAGCTACACTCTAACTGGTGACACCGGAGGCTTCTGGCACCTGTAGCTACACTCTAAATGGTGACACCAGAGGCTTCTGGCACCTAGCTACACTCTAAATGGTGACACCAGAGGCTTCTGGCACCTGTAGCTACACTCTAGCTGGTGACACCAGAGGCTTCTGGCACCTGTAGCTACACTCTAGCTGGTGACACCAGAGGCTTCTGGCACATGTAGCTACACTCTAACTGGTGACACCAGAGGCTTCTGGCACCTGTTGCTACACTCTAAATGGTGACACCAGAGGCTTCTGGCACCTAGCTACACTCTAAATGGTGACACCAGAGGCTTCTGGCACCTAGCTACACTCTAACTGGTGACACCAGAGGCTTCTGGCACCTAGCTACACTTTAAATGGTGACACCAGAGGCTTCTGGCACCAAGCTACGCTCTAAATGGTGACACCAGAGGCTTCTGGCACCTGTAGCTACACTCTAAATGGTGACACCAGAGGCTTCTGGCACTTGTAGCTTCACTCTAAATGGTGACACCAGAGGCTTTAGGCACCTAGCTACACTCTAAATGGTGACACCAGAGGCTTCTGGCACCTAGCTACACTCTAAATGGTGACACCAGAGGCTTCTGGCACCTGTAGCTACACTCTAGCTGGTGACACCAGAGGCTTCTGGCACCTGTAGCTACACTCTAGCTGGTGACACCAGAGGCTTCAGGCACCTAGCTACACTCTAAATGGTGACACCAGAGGCTTCTGGCACCTAGCTACACTCTAACTGGTGACACCAGAGGCTTCAGGCACCTAGCTACACTCTAAATGGTGACACCAGAGGCTTCTGGCACCTGTAGCTACACTCTAAATGGTGACACCAGAGGCTTCTGGCACCTAGCTACACTCTAAATGGTGACACCAGAGGCTTCTGGCACTTGTAGCTACACTCTAAATGGTGACACCAGAGGCTTCTGGCACTTGTAGCTACACTCTAAATGGTGACACCAGAGGCTTCTGGCACCTAGCTACACTCTAGCTGGTGACACCAGAGGCTTCTGGCACCTAGCTACTCTCTAGCTGGTGACACCAGAGGCTTCTGGCACCTAGCTACACTCTAAATGGTGACACCAGAGGCTTCTGGCACCTAGCTACACTCTAAATGGTGACACCAGAGGCTTCTGGCACCTGTAGCTACACTCTAAATGGTGACACCAGAGGCTTCTGTACCTGTAGCTACACTCTAGCTGGTGACACCAGAGGCTTCTGGCACCTAGCTTCACTCTAAATGGTGACATCAGAGGCTTCTGGCACCTAGCTACACTCTAGCTGGTGACACCAGAGGCTTCTGGCACCTAGCTACACTCTAAATGGTGACACCAGAGGCTTCTGGCACCTAGCTACACTCTAAATGGTGACACCAGAGGCTTCTGGCACCTAGCTACACTCTAAATGGTGACACCAGAGGCTTCTGGCACCTGTAGCTACACTCTAAATGGTGACACCAGAGGCTTCTGGCACCTGTAGCTACACTCTAAATGGTGACACTAGAGGCTTCTGGCACCTAGCTACACTCTAGCTGGTGACACCAGAGGCTTCTGGCACCTAGCTACACTCTAAATGGTGACACCAGAGGCTCCCGAGAGTGTGTGTTACCTCCGGCTCGACGATGGGCACCAGGCGGTTGGCCTGGCAGATGGACGCGTAGCGCGCCAACACGTTGGCGTTCTCTTGCACGGCGAGGGGTGAGGGGGTGTGTGGTCCCGGGCGCAGCGTGCATCGCCACTTGGCGAACTGGCAGCCGTCCTTCTTGTACTGCGCGCAGCGCTTGTGCAGGTCATCCAGCCCTGTGGCACCAGCACACCCGCATTCCTCTCGCTGTAGTATACATTCGATTAAATTTTACAAAATTAAATCAATACACAGTGGTCAATATTAATATTTAACTGTTTCATAATTTTGATTATTATTTGAAATTGGTAAACATGCTGAATGTTTATTTTAATTTATTATCTTTAATTATTTATGAAATTATTCAAAAAAGTATACATACCGGAACATAACTTTACTTACATAAATACACTTAAAAATGTTTATAAACTCAATTTCTGAAAAAAATATTCAAAATAATTTGTTATTTTTGTTAATTATTTGGATGAGTATCTAATATAAATAACTTAATTAAAAGATTAAAAAACACATATATAATTTTTATTTATATGTATCCTTTTTTTTCATCCATTGGAAATTTTGCTGCATGGTGCGCGCGCATTAGAAATATTCATAAAATCATTTTTTATAACGCACCTAAGGAAGTTTAACTTTAAAAATTCATAATTTAACCATAGTAATTTTTATACAATGTTACATAAATTTAATAAATATGTATTAAATTTTTTTAATATACTAAAAGAAAAAAATTTAATTCCTAGCATGAACTAAGGCTACGGCCACACGTGCGTGTTTTCACGCTGAAGCCTAGAGCGTGATTTCACGCAGAATGAATCCGCTACCCGGCCACATGAGCGTTGTATTGTGAACTGGCACCCATCTATGCTATGCAGGCTTGATTATGAATTCATTAAGCAAGAACGCTGCTGTGGTTTTAAGTGATGTGCTGTTGTTTCGTAGGCGTCGTCGCCGGCGGAAGCATTCAAGAAAATACTGAGTCCATCCCATATTGAGTGAAACATCAACGAAAGGAAAATTTGTGCTCTTTCATAATAAACTAAAAGAAAATCCAGACAGTTTTTTGAGTACTTCAGAATGTCCGTTAACTCATTTGAAATACTTTTCACTATGGAGAAAGAAAATATATCAAAAAGTAACACAGCAATGCGAGAATGTGTTAGTGCTGAAGAAAAACTCGCATTGACATTAAGGTAAGTTTATTTTGCTCATGTTTGAATTTACTGTTTTTAAAACTAATATGTTATGAAAATATAAGAATGAGATGTGAATACAAAGTCATTTAAGAAAATATTAATTTATTTGTAAGTTATGTGACAAGGATCTTACATCTTACGTAAGGGTTAAAGGTACTTATATCTGTTTGATTTTAAGTTGCACTCCTTTTAAAAAAAACGCTTTTTAAAGTTTTTGAAAATATAATTTTTCTAACTTATTTCATAAATTACTTCATAGTTATACTGAACTTATGTTGCAGGTACCTTGGCACTGGAAATTCCATACGTTCTATTCACTTGACTATCTTCTCGGACGTTCTACAATTGCTGGCATTATTCGAGACACTTGCACTGCCATATGGGAAACATTGAAAGAAATATACATGAAACCACAACCGAAGAAGACTGGATGAACATCAGTGATCTATATTAAGGAAAAGCGAACTTCCCCCATTGTGTGGGTGCAATAGACGGTAAGCACGTAAGGATTATTAATCCGTGGAATTCAGGTAGCGAATTTTTTAATTACAAGAAATATTTTTCTATTGTACTCATGGCTGTTGTTGACAGTAATTACTGTTTCACATTCATTGACGTAGGATCGTTTGGTAATGAAGGCGATTCAAATATATTGAAAAGGACTGAACTGGGGGAAAAAAATTTACAGCCAAACTTTGAATTTGCCACAACCTATGCCTTTGAAAAACGATCCTTCTGGAATATCACTTACCTATGTATTTGTAGGCGATGAAGCTTTTGCAATAAGTGAATGTTTATTGAGACCTTATCCTGCAAAAAACCTTACGCATACAAAAAAGGTTTTTAACTACAGGTTATCAAGAGCACGGCGTTATGTGTAATGTGCATTTGGCATTCTAGCAAATAAATGGCGAATTTTCCATCGTCCAATGGACGTCAGTGTAGATGTGGCAGATATCATTATTCAAGCATGTTGCGTACTTCATAACTTCGTAAGAAAGCAAGATGGCTATAATTTTGACGACACACTGTCTTGTACACTGGAAAGCATTCCTTCATACTGAGCGAGAGGAAATAATAGTGGAAAAGCTATTAGAGATCATTTTGCTGATTACTTCAGTTCTGAGAAAGGGTCAGTGCCATGGCAAAATTTTGTGAATATTCCTGAGTAAAGACAATGCTCGCTTTCAGTATGACTGATTTTTTTTTGTGTGTAGCATTTTCAGGGGCTCAGATTGTATTAAATAACTGAATTATCCGTGAGGCCCGCAGGTCATAAATGAAAACTATATTTTTACTAAATCTACAGTCAAATAAAAGATTAATATGTTTTTAGTTATTGTAATGTGGTTTATTATATTTTGAATTATGCACGCAAGCAATATTCAATTATTTATTGTAAATAATCATGTACTTGTATAGTTTGTAGATGATACATAAACTGACAATGGATATGATGTAAGAACATCCAAAAAAAAAAAAAAAAAAGATTTAATAAAAAAATTTAATAAAAAAAGTTGATTCGTTGTAATTTTTGACATTTATTCTGTTAATCCATAAATCTGGCTTTAAACTTCATACACAAATATTTCAGTAAATTTAATGTCATCCTAACCAATTTTTGCACCGAAAAATGTTCATGAAATAACTAAACAATATGTGATATATATATATATATATATATATATATATATATATATATATATATATATATATATACACGCGCGCTTTTGAATTGACCATGGTTTTAAGGTCTTGGGGTATGAAAAGAAAAACTACATGAACATTTTCCGGAAGTCGTAACATATCGACTACAATGGGTAGTATTTCAGAACAGAACGCGGCGAGAATTCCCGCACGTGTGGCCGGGCATCGACTGAAACGCTGCGTGAAATCACGCCAAGGAATTGGCCGCGGTGCATTTTCTTGCGGGCGACCTTGAAGACGCGCCTATCAGTCCTCTCCCCGGCGGGAATTCACGCTGCGTCTGGCCGGTCTCATTCTCCTTGCTGCGGTTCATATTTCTGGCGTGTTTTCACGCAGAGTCTCTGCGTGACAACACGCTCGTGTGGCCGTAGCCTGAGAGCATGTTATCGTGTTGTTTATGTAAAGTTTTAAATTAATCCTTTGTGTGATTTTACTTTGACATGTTTTACTTTTTTTTTTGCACATAATTCGTAAATCAAAAAAATTTTCCCACAATCCGACCAACGTGAGTTTTTCAGGGTTTTTGTAAATCCAAATATTTATTGAGTTATAAACGCTATACAAGAAAATTTAGTAATACATATATATCAAAGACTACACACAAACGATTAATTTAAAACTGTAAAAAACAACCACGATTATATGCTCTTAGTTCATGATAGGATTGACATTAAATTGGACTTTAAGTTTCTCAGTAATACGTACTAAAATTATAAATAACCTTATGAGCAATTAACGATGCTTACACATATTAAGAACATTTATAAAATAATGAGCAAAACACGAAATACTGGAAGCTAAACAATTAAGGATACTTAGCCCTTTAAGACTCAGTTATATCAATTTCTAGTGTGATATATACCTTTTTAACAATGCAGATAGCACAATCTCGACTCCCGACTGGTTCCACAAATAATGAAATTCAAACAATTTGTCAGAACATGCAAAACTTTTCTACACTAACCTAGCCTAGGTGTCAAGCCCAATAAAGCAAAATAAAATAGCAGACAACTTATAAACTTTACTGGGTTGAAGTTGGAATTGCGTAAACTCAAAATCAACTTTTAGCTATCATCATTTTTTGCCAATTTTATTTTAGTAAATATTTCTTTCAATAATGCATTAAAATAAACATCTTACAAATATAAATAATAAAGCTAAGCGCGCAAATTTATTTGACGTGACAACTTCTAATAAATCGATGAACCCCGGCTGCACGCACAAAAATGTGTCCCGAAACGCTCATTGTTCCGTTGCGCTGTGTTTCGTTACGCTGTCGCGATTGCAGTAATAATAGGTTATGTTATAATTGACTAAAAAATTATGGTGATTAATATAATTGATGATAGATATTTGATTTCAATTTATTTATATGAAAACGTGTTCATAGTTATATTTAAACTTTATAGCTAAACGCCAGTTTTAAAAATTAATTACAAGTCATCTACTCGTGAACTTTTTCGTCGACTGTTTATAAATTGAAGTGAAAAGTTAATATGGTTTCCATTGCTTATTACAACAACAATTTCGGCAATAAAGGTTAATTATTCTTGCATTTTCAAAATCTGATTACTAGTATATTTTCAAGTATTTATTCTTTTATTATTAAAATAAAAATGATTCAATTTTATTCACAAAAGTATGCAATCATTTCATCAATGTTTTGTTATGACATTGTCACGTTAAACTGTTTTCCGTAAACCGACTTTACAGACAGCCAATTTTTTTTTGTTGTGCCTTTGAAGCCACACACTTGCACGCTTGCAGTGGACTCGCTGTGTTGCCGGAATGCTCCCAGGCGTGGACGGGTGGACTCACCCTGGGTGGTGACCTCGTTGTCCGAGCCGGCGAGACTGACCATGCCCTCGTCCACCTTGATGCCCGGCAGGATGCCGCGGTCCTTCAGCAGCTCCACGAAGGACCTGCCGTCGTCGGCCTTCTGGTAGAGCGTCTCGTGGTACAGGATCACGCCGGACACGTTGCGGCCGATCGCCTTGTCCGACGAGAACAGCAGCTGAGGCAGAGAGTGTTTCGAGGGCGACTACCTTCGAGGCACCGGAGTAGCCCTGGCTGTCCGTCCGAGACCCGCCTAAAATGTAACTCAATCCCCTGAGATCCTTAAAAAAATATATAATATGTCTTTATTTATTTATTGCCTTTTTTTAAGTGGCAAGTTAACCTTAACACTTAACACTTAACCACATACATCTTTACTAAATAGTTGCTTATACAAAAATTGTTAAAAATACAGTTAAATAAAAATTGAATTAACATATAAATACAAATATGAAAATAACAAAAAATATTAGCATGTACGATACACATGAGCTACTTGAAGTATGACGTATTATAGGCATACTATAAAAATTCCCCCCAGCAAAAGGAAAGAATTAAAGAATTGGATAGCAAACAGAAGGTAAATTGTTTTTCCCCCCTCCTAACACCACCCCCCCCCCGCCCCCACCACCTAAAAAATTATTAAACTCTGCGTACTCTCTTGAAAACGTGATCCCCGTTGATACTATTAAAATTTATATCTGGGACATTATTTTGTGAACACGCCTGGTTGCTACCGAAGTAGCACGAGCGATTGGCGAATATCGGTGATTTTCGGAACTGTTCGGGCTTCGAACTGGACTGGTGTGAACCTTATGCTTCCAGTATTGCATTCGCATCGGAGGAGGTTGGGCACTGTAGTGAGCAAATTTTTATTATTAGCCCAACGCTAAATCGAATCTTGATAAACTAGATACATACAAGTTTTCAATCTGTTTTATTTTACTTGTATTTAAGACATCAAGTGTCTTATTATATATTTTTTTTAATTTTATATAAACCCTATATTGTTTTGACTTTTAAATTTCAGAAACGGAATTTTCATTAATTCTTATCGCGTGTTGCACGTGTTGAATTCTGGCAAAACGAAGAAACCATGGCGAGGTGAAAGTAACCGGCCTGCTAGCTGCAAGGAATCTCACTTCGTGATAGGAATCTTTTTGCTAAATATGCGTGAATTTGAAAGGTGCTGTGTGCGTTATACTTCCGGGAGAGAAGACGTAATAACATAATTATATCAGCTAGTTAAAATGTTACAAATCCCTGTAATAAATTGCAGGTCTCTTTGGTACTCCACATGCTAACGAAAAATTTCGAGATACCTCATTCCGATTTTTTACGTATTTTGACTATTTATGATATACCTATACATAGAATTATAGCATTTAAACATGCATTTTATGAATCAAACACATCATTCATTGACTTGCGACCCGTTTACTGTAAATAAAAGCGTGAAAAAAATTACATTCATGTTTGTCAAGTTTTCGAGCTTGTAGCACGATTATAAGTTTAAAAAGAATTATGCGTGTATTTATGTACACACGTTAACAGTTATACATTTTTTATTAATGTACATAATGGACTGGAACTCTTAGTTTGAATAATATATATAATATAGCACTGCGTTCATAATGTTACAGGGAACAAACAAAACGATAAATATTTTTATGCCATGATTGCTCCAACACAATTTACTTGACAAGTAAATTATACTAATAATTACAGTTGCGATTATGTCTTGTTATTACTACTCAATTTTATAAAGTGTATTAAAATATCATAAAGTTTGATGTGGCACATCAATACGCTTAGTAAATCCCCCTGTGTTTACGAAAGTGAATATATACACGCACGACCTACAATTTGACTTCAGCTCGTGGCTAGAGCGAAACGCGCATGCGTATTGGACTTTCAGCATGTCAAATTTCCGTTGTGTTATGTGCTCGTGTTTCATTTAATTTCCGTCGCATACTGGAATCCCACCCTAAACGCGCCTACAGAATTTTGGTCTCAAGCTAGAATGCAAATCTTTGACCTCATAAACAGTTATTTGGACACGCCCCTCTGAGACCGCAAGCCAACGATGTCCAACTAGAAGAGAAGCGAGCGAATCAGGTAGTGCCAACTTAACAGAGCAAAAAGGTTCTTGCTAAGGAATCAACCAATCGAAAAATCAATCTTTGGCAGAGCGAACTTAAGGCTTTGAATTTTAGCCTGACGCGAGACGAACTCGCGAAATTTTCGGGTGTCTAAGTATAACTTAACGCAATGTGAATATTGGAAAGCATTTAGTGCCCTCTCTGTAGTTAATCTACTCTATGTGCACAGGTGCGTGCTACACTGTTAAAAACTAACATTTTCAATTTTTTCGAAGAACGCTGGTCATAAATTATCCAGGGATATCCGTAAATTTAAAGGCTATCTTCGTAAACTGAGTTTACATATTTTTAACATGATTTCAAGTATTATCGGTATAATTATGAGCAAAACATTCAGAAACTGGTTGAGTCCACAGAGGGAACACTCTTGTTTGTCCATGTGTGTGTTTATCTTTGTTTTGAACGAAACACGCAAATGGGAAGTCAAAATACGGTGTTGTTTCTAGTAATATTCAGTTATGTTTGAAATTACGAAGAAATCCTCTTTTATTCGAGTTAAATTGTTCGGCGAAAAGACCGTAGATTCTGTGAGTTCCCTACTCTCCTCTCACGGCTTATCAAAGGGAATAAAGGAGCAAGGTTATTCGAGATGTAAAAAAAAAATGTGGTGTGGCTGTGTCATGGACACGGCCGTGTGTTGTACGTAACAGGTAATATTTTCTATACTAAATATAAAATACGCTATTTTATTTTTATTTTAACACCATATATATATTCACTGTAACTATTTTACACTAATTATTTTATGTATGCAATCGATAGATTTTGACGAGAGCTGACGATTGTAACTCAAACGAACGTCGCAGCTTCTCCGAGTCAAAAGTTATGCTAAATGGAAATCTCGAAACGCAGCAAAATGACCTCAAAATGGCGGCACATCCCCCTCCACCGCGCGCGAAGCGTCACAGTCACTTGGCGTAACGAATTCTTTGGCTGTGGTATTAAATTTTGGATGGAGATGATAGATATGTGGCTGCAACACCGAACTGTACCCCCCGAATTTATTATCATTGTTTTTTGACGTGATAGCACGAAAAAGCATGACTCATTGCCACGTTCCACCTGAGCCGAGCGTGCAAGAACCGGCCAACCACCGAGCGAGAAAATCTTCTATAATATCACACAGGTTAAGGCGGGCTTTTTAAAAGCAGCAATTTAAAAAAAAAATTGTTTTATTTGTCCAATTTAGTCATTTCAAATTAACCATTTATTGACATTGATTTGATTTCCGTTTATTTCTATAATTAATTGTTCGTGATTATATTTAAACAAATTATTTAAATTAAATTTGCAAAAACTGTAAATAATATTTGTAAATTAAAAAAGTATGCAATTTTTCATCAATGTTTTCTTATGACGTTATCACGTAAAATTATCGTCCGTAAACCAACTTTACACACAACCACAGAACAAGGAGGTAAATAAATAAGTGCGACTCTTACAGTGGAAACTGAAACCATGTTTCACGCGACATGTGTCGCTATCTGTTGGGCGGGCCCAGAACTACCAGCAAATAAAAAATCATAGAAAGTTTTTTTTTGTTATATTAAGTTATCTCCTTGGCGGCGCAAAACTAATTTAATCGATGCGAAAATACTTAATGCTGTTTTTGTAATAAATCTTCATGTAATTAATAAAGGAGTAGGAGGTGCAACAAACTCATTGTATTACACACCACAAAATTAGTGGCTACCTAAACATAGTGAATTTTCACTGGTTTGTTTGCCTGATAACAGCTTATACATAGACACATGTAAAATTCGCGGATTCATTTCGCGATGGGATAGAGTCCCAATACTTTTGACATTATTTTGCTTGATTGATTGGGCCACAGTTTATCTGAAGGACTCTGGGCCATTGAAAAAATATTTAACAGAAGAATCAGCGAATCACGATCATTCCAGTCAACAGGTGTTACGAGTCGGTAACCAATCAGCAGGTGTAATTTGCACGAGTGCATAGAGGATCATGGAGTCTATCCTTTAGGGATTTGAAATCGCGAATTTTACAGGTCTCTACGTTATACATTACTCAGAGGTGCCCCCCCCCCCCAAACACTATGACTCACCCCCCCCCCACCCCCCCCCCCCCCAGAAATTTTTTATGCCATTTTCTCATTGATTTACTCAATTATTTTATAATATTATACTTTTTTAGTATTATATTTTATCACATTTTGCATTAATTAAAACTGATTTTCTAATAATAATTTTGATCATATCAGGTAATATTTCCATCCTGAACCGACAGATGCCAAAAACTGCTTTTGTTGAGGAAAGTGCGGGGTTGCCAATTTGATTTAAAAGATACCTTTCAATTATCAAAGCACCAGAATCGTATTTTCACATTTGAAGCTATAATTATGTAAATAATATATACATTTTTCTCGTCTTTTAACCACCCCCCCCCCCCCCTCTGAAATTTTAATGACGCAGTCTGCGTCGTTACCCCCCCCCCCCCCCTTGTGGGCACCCCTGCATTACTTCTCCTAATGAATGAATGTAGTTATGTGAGCAACTGGTGTCTAGCGGACTTGAGAAAGCTAGGTGTCAGTCTCCCCCGGGGAGTACCTGGCGGTACTGGCGCCGGCTCTCCTCAGTGCTGTCCACGCCGATGCCGGCGAAGCGACTGGCGATGGTGCCTGACGACTCGTCAGCGGCCAGTATGCCCTTGCCTGGCGCCACCAGCGCCGCGGCGATCTCGCGCAGCTCCTGCTGCAGCTCTGGCGGCGGGTAGCGGAACTGCGCTGCCATGGTGCACCTGCGCGCCACACCACGGCCTTCATTGCCACGCCCGAAGTTCCCCCGAGTTCAAGCTCGCTTTTTTTCTTTCCCCGCACCACAACAGGTGTGTTTATTTGGGATGTAGCTTACTCGTACCCGTAGAGAACCGGAAAATTCGCGGGTTCAATGACCTCCCGGATGGACTCCAATATCCTCTACACACTCGGGCAAATGCCAACTGTTCATTGGCTGCTGACTTGTGAGTCGTCTCGACTGGGTGGCCTGTGATTCGACATTTCTATGAGTGAGGGTCTCTAATTGGCCCTCAGTCCTCCAGAATAACAGTGAACCAATGGCAGAAGCAGCACTAAGGTATAATTATTTGAATTTTAGCACAACACGAAATGAACCCGCGAATTTTCCGGGTCTCTAAAGTCATAGTTCATACGCCGTTCTATCTCATTGTATAAACCGGTGTGGCATTAAATTTTGCGGTCGATTAGGTTAGGTTAGCTACATTATAAATACTTTAAAACATTGTGGATGTTTGGTTGTATTAGGTAAGTATAGCTACATTAAAAATACTGTAAAATAATTTTATGGTTGCTTAGCAAATAGGTAACTTTTTAATATGTAGCTATCCAGCGCTAGGAAACCGTTTACATGGTTTCACAGTATCTTTAATGTAGCTATCCTAACCAAATCAACCGTCCACACAGTTTCAAAGTATTTATAATGTAGCTAACCTAACCTAATTGACCATCAGTTATCATGAGTTGTCCAAAATAAACATTCACAGACACACGGCAAACGAAAAATATGGCAGCGTACAAATAAATACCGTTGCCTTATTTATGGTCTTTCCTTTTATCAACACCGCCATATTTATTTACAATGAACAAAAAAAAAACCGAAGATGCACGATCGGGAGTTTGGCTCTCTCGTCTGTGAAAAGATGGCTTCCCATCAACGACTGTTCGGAAGACAATTAGTTCAAAACATTACTTAGGGCCGTAGCCAGCATTTTTTTGTATGTGACCTGGCTTTTTATAATAAAATTTAAAAACATCACGAGAATATCACACGAAGATTAATTTAATATTAATGAAATAAAATTACTTAAAAAAACAACAAATAATACTATAATTAGATTAAATATTTATAATTTTTAAATATATTGTTCTTGTATCAATTTTTTAAAATGAAATCATCAGACAAGTAATAGATACATAAGTACACGTTAAGGCCCTTGAAAACATTATTCACGCGTGACCGCGTCACGAATTCGTCCATGTTTGTCGGATGTGTGAATGCGACTGACTGAGGAAATTTGCCCGTTCAAGTGCGCGAACTGATATAAAAAAAAGAACACGTAGGAACAAAATACTGCCGTCTTTGAAATCTGAGATCGAGGTTGAGTAAAAGAAGGGAAGAAAGACACTACGGAAGCCCAGTATCGATAGCAATAATCCTTCACAAACACTATATCTGTAACCTAAGATAATCTTCTGTATTTTCTTCGGGTTTAGCCTTTTTTTTCGGGAACCGGGAATGGGGTGGGTTCCGGATTCCCCCCCCCCCCCGGAACCGCTCCCTTCCTGGCTACGTAACTGTATTACTGGTTAATATGTTTGCATATATTAGAAAACCGAAACGAACCTTCATTGTACAAATAATGCAATGTTTCTCGAACTTCACCTCCAATACAAGTACAGCTGATACGTTTGTAAACAAACGGCCGCCATATTGGTACGTGCAGTACACTGGAATCCCCCCTTCGTCCAGAATCGGACCTCATGCTACATGTGTGTATTTCCCACATCTCTGCACTAGAAGCGGGGACGTCACATAGAAGTGCGATTTTTACAGTGGAAACTAAAAACGTGTTTCTCGCGACATGTAACACTACCTATCGTGTGGGCCCACAACTACTAGCAAAAAAACAACTCGGACGGGATGTTTTTGTGTTAGGTTTGTAATGTTAATTCAACTACTTGACGACTAATTTGCTTGGCCAAATAAATTAAAACTGTTCCAGGAACACTTAATGCTTTTTTGTAATAAAATGTCATGTTATATGTTAAATAGTAGAAGATGAAAAAAATTCTGGTTTGCCACACCACAAAATTTGTGACTACCAAAATAAAGTGAATTAAATTTCACTGGTTTGTTTGCCTGATAATGGCTTATGCATTACTTTTCACTACCAATATAGCTGTTAGTAAAATATTACAAAAGTTACCATCTAGTGGGCAAGCCCGAAACTAATTCAAAAAATAATCTCAGTCTCGGCAGTTAGAGTTACTCCTCCGTGGTAGACGTGCTGTGTCCACTCCCAAACATACAAAACGGTTCAACAGCGGAAACTATGTTTACATTCGTTGAACACATAATTGTTTGTATACGTATTTCTTACACAACACATGTACATTTTGTTCCTTTTTTTATTACAAAATGCTATAACGGAGAATTTGTCATTAAGTGCCCATCATTCCTCCACAAAAATAGAATCCTAGCATACAACAAGTACAAAAATAACACCATATATTGTACAAGGCCGTACGGTGTAAAATCTTCACTTGATAATTTTTTTCAATTTCTTGGAAACCTTCTATTGTCTGAATGACTGAATTCTGAAGCGTGGTTTACCTTTCATCATTTCTCGAATATTTATTCTTAAATAGGTACACACTTCGAGCCGTATGCGAACGAACTGCGATCATTCAAAACCAAATATGAAGGCTTTTGGATGGTCCACTTAAATAAGCCGATGATCTTCCAATGCACACCTTAAAATAACAGTATGTCCATAGAAGAATGTCCCAGTTATAAATTTTAACAGTATCAACTTTAAGCGTTTTGGTTCAAGGTCACAATTCAAGAGTAACTCAAACAGTTTCATATAAGAGCATGCGCGAGTACTGCTTTGTTGTTTTCTCGCTTGCAGCGCCACATACGCAAAATGGCGACTCCTGAGCGTAAAGCGTTTTGTGTTGTGCAATTTTCTAAGAGTGAATATGTAATTTCAGGATTTAGCCACTTCCCATTGGAATCTCTTTGTACGGGAATGGTTGAACATCGAAGTCCCTGGCCGTTGGATTGGTCGTAATTTTAGAGACAACAGAGCTCTTTTTCGCATGGCCTCAACGTTCACCTGACACAACGCCATGTGATTTTTTGGGGGGCTTTTTAAAAGATTGTGTCTAAGTTCCGCCGCTACGTAATGATTTACCAGAAGTGAGACACAGAATATAAGAGACTATTGCTTCTATTACTCCGGACGTGTTAACCAAAGTGTGGGAAGAATTGTTACTTTAGTTTGGATGTGTGCTGTTTAACTAAAGATGCTCATATTGAACATTTGTAAGAAAAACTAGGTTAGTTTACCTTAAAATTTATGTATGATTTGTTGTAAATAGTCTAAATAAAACTTTTATATCATGAAAATTGGAACATTATTTTATGGACATCCTGTATTGCTAATGGCTAGTAAAATTCGCAAGATAATTAAGACATGTTGAAGAAGTGTGCATATCTATAATGAACTAACCGAAGCATAGCAACCTTAGATATTTTTTCACTCTATATAGCATTGACAAGGTTGATAAACCCTTGAAGCTGTGAGATAAATATTTACCAAACGACTCCCAGGGACGAAACAATCCGAAAACCTTTGAACGGTGACGTAACCTCGAAGTTTGCCCTCTGTAAACAGATATGTCAGTGCGACGTGGTTCTTCATTGCCAAAAGCACCGTTGTTTAATTAATCTCCTAGACACCCGAACATGGAGAGACTCGTGGAAACTAACGTTGGTGAACTTTCACAAAATATAGTCAGGAAACTACGAAACCAGGAAATATTGCGGCGCACCGGCTGGTAGGACAGGATGCGCCGCGTAATTAGTCCACCCGCCTCACAGCGGTGTCATGAGGGAGAGGGGGATCCAGGCGCTGGCCCTGTATCTCTATTCACTGGCGGCTAACTTCTTAGAAGAAAGCATCGAGGCGCTTGTGTCACGATATGACTAATGCTTCAAACGTTTTAGCGATTATGTAGAAAAATAAGTAAGATCCTGCTGAACTTTTGGTTGTAAAATTTTTATGTAATGTCATTTTATCTTTTTTTTATAGCCCTTCGGAGGTTAGGTAATACAAGGCGTGTCACTGCAAAGTTATTCTGAAATAACTCACATCCTAGTATAATCCTTTAAATTTTTTTAACGATCTTCAGTTAGAGTTGGAATTCTAGTACAAATTAAATTCTGAATGAAAACATAGAATGTTTATAACATACTATGTAAGGAAAAATTTAGTGAAAGAGTTATAAAACTTAATTATTTACAAAAAATATTACTGGTGTTGTTGAATCCTCCGATTTAAGAAATGTAAACTTGCGAACGATTATTTAGTAGAGCTTACATTAAATAAGGCAACACGCATTTAATTCTTATATGAGACTTAAAATCAGACCCATTCGCGCCGACAAACCACTGATGCGACAATGGATACTAATAAACAAGGAAAAGCAACTTTAACATATCAAGTGCACTTGCATTTAAAGATTTAAAAGCGTCCTTAAATGGCAGAACATGGTTCAATAATCTGCTACTCTGAAGATAAATATAAACATTAAGATGAAGAGAGCATAGACAATTCGTGGAAAACATATTTTTAAAGCCCTTGGTAGTCACGTGTAGCAATTAACACAGCATGAGCCTAACAAAACATTATAAGACTCACACTTAAAAAACTTAAAAAAATACTGATGTCATAATTATTTTGTTTAATTAAGATGGACACTTGAGTATACACTTTCAGATGCTTCCAATGAATTAACTTTATTTTTTATTTTGTGTAATGCTGATGTATCGAAATAATTTTCATGACTTTGCTGCAGTTTTACATAATTATTAGCAGAAATATTTTGAGAAATTTTGCACAAGTGCTGTTCTAAGTATTTTGGTTAGTGTAAAGAAAAATAAAGTTAAGCTGACAGAAGGCAACATTTTACATTGAATCTTAACCAAAGCCAATTTGTTTTTCTAACAAATTCCTTTGAGACCATAAGTTAGGTGAAAATTTTGTTAGTTACATTTGGTTGACAAAGTTCTCATTAGAGATGGAAAAACACAACAGAAGTGAGGGAAACTGAGGAATAAATCAGCCGCCATAGTCTAGAGTAAAAAAAAAAAACATTTTACAATTCGCCTGGGGCACTTTTAAGCTACCGTGGATAATTTAAATCCAAATGCATGGACCGGACTTCAAATCTGAATCCTTTATAATGCAAATCCAATGACTTATCAGTATCACTAAGTAATCTCACTCGCTGACATACAGAGAAAATTGCATTTAACTATTTGCTTCGCACACTCGTGGCAATGAACTCTGACCCGCCATGCTCATGAAGAAAGGGTCGCGGATTCCCTCTCAAAGCACCAACTTGATGAAATGTTTATGAGCAATGAGTCTGAAGATCAAGTGGTTTGTATGCCACTATAATCTCTGAGGTCTCATTGCAGTAAGCCCCTGCGTGAAACCATGCGAAAAAAACCACTGCTTTTACCTTCTTCAACATTTGACGAAATAAAATAGGCTGTTATTTTTCGCTACAAACTAACGTAAAACAGACTGGATTCCTGAGAAATGTGTACATTTCAGCAGTATATTTGCATTGTCCAATTTATTTTATAGTCTAATGTAAGTAAGGGCCTGTAGAGATGGCTCATGTGCAAACAGTGATAACATTTTTTAAAATAAAACAATAAGTGAATTTAAATGCTAAACTACACTATTTCATAGGAAATCACGGGACTTTCTCGTGCAAATTATAGCTCTTAATAATTTTTAGAGAGCTGAAAAATAATCGTGCATTCATTTCGCGGTAGGCTAACAACCAAACACGTGTAGGTTATTGCTGCATCTCCCATTGGCCCGTAGCTTACGCCAAGACATTTTTGCCATTAAACTGCCTGCTTTACCAAAGAAGGGCTGAATCACGAGCAAACCCATTAGAGACTCCTGTAGAATTAGCAGCCAATGAACAGAATACACAGTCATGAGTAAACAGACGGCTGTTAAGACAATGAACCCGAAGGTTTTTCCTGCTATAATCGTAACTTCCTCAAGCCAGATGCAACAGGATTACGCGAACCCAAAAACGAATATCGCTGAAAAATAACTTGCGTTTAATATTGACCTTACAAAAGTAATTTTGTGGTAGTGACATGTGTTTTGGTGTAAGCTTTTTAAGTTGAGTGAAAAAAGGTGACTATGCAGCAACATAGTTTTGTATTGTTTATTAATATTATATTTGTTTACCACTGCTGACACGTTTCTTAAGGTAAATATTTTAAAATAGACATGCTTTTGGAACTCCATGCAAACCATTTTTTCCCTGGTGTATCCTGCGGGACGTGCTGACCAATCAGATGAAGTCCCCAGTCGCCCGCGAGACGTGGCAACGCCGTGCCACCCCCGCGAGGGGTAGGCAACCCGCCGGCCGCCAGGGCACAGCGCCGACTGGGGCGCTGCGCCTGGGATGCAGCAGCCCGCAATGCGGAGGGCGCAGTTCCCCCTCCCTCGCCCTAACGAGCGCAACCCCCTGCCCTCCCCCCCTCATTGCGCCGAGGGCTGGAGCTACCGCGCTTTCCCCCTACCCTTCTTACCACCCTTCACCGCGCGTCTTCATCACAGCTGTCGTTTCCTTTAAGGACGTTACAACTATTAACAACTATTCCGAAATGCAAGTCATTCAAAATGAATTCTTTAAGTCCCGTACAAAAGTGATTCAGTCACTAATCATTAAATTATGGGTGGGAAAAATCCTCAATGATGTATGTACAAACAAAAAATCATGAAAAAATCTATGTATAGAATTACGAGCGTCTAACAAATCGGTTTATAAGCATCTCCCAAATATAATTTAAAGATTAATACTGCCACATTATTGGCTGAAGCATGTTCTGATTGGACTGGTTTAATAATGTCACAGATTTTTGATATCTACATTGAAAATTCTCAGCAGAGAAATGGCCACAAACTGATTCAGAAATATATGTTTATAAGGTAACAGTTTCATACATGATATTACTCTTTTGAAATTGAATAATTAAAGCTTTGGGCTTTCTAAAGTATTAGGCCAGCCAAGATTTCACGAGAATTTTTCTAAACGTGATGGACGTATATATTTATCTGTCAAATTAGAAACATCAATAAAATTAACTTTCAGTAAATACAACGCGTGCTATAGCAAATTTGCATTACCAGCAACAAAATGATATTTTTAGTAAACTTATTAACCGTAGCTCATGGGTGGGAAACCCTTAAAAATCGAAAGAGAACAACAATTTAAAATTCTGGATACACTTTATTGACCGTTTATTGTTAACGTTACTGGATTAAAAAGGAGTTTCTTTGGATTCTATCAGATCATTACGTCGGCAGAATTTTGGTACGACTTAATGAAATTCCATTTAGTGTAATATTTTATTATTATTCAGAGAAAAATGGCTGGACGAACCGAAATGCTTTTTGACCAACGCCGAAGGAAACTTACCAGGAGTAAAACTGCACTGGTATTTACGAACGAATCATAATGCGCTCAGGTTAAAAGTATCAGTGATTCCATTCTTGCTATGATTTTTAATAATGTTTTTACAAAGGTAATCAAAATCAACTTCAAAATCAAAACCACACCAAAATCAGGGACGCAGATTATTTATTAGGCTATCAGTATAGCTTATGAAAATTGCCCTGAATGTGAAATATTGAAGACTCGTATTGTAGTGTAGGTTGTAGTAGTTCCTGATTCTCACTATATGTGTTGCAAATTTTAAGTTCTAGTGATAACCACCATAACTTTCTTAACGGCAAAATCAATAAGAAATATTTACTCCTGAGGCTGAAATACAAATTAGCCTGATCATACGCAGATCTTTGTATCTTTCGACATTAATCAATAAATTTTGATTTTTATTATATTCATATTTATCTAGCATCAAAGTGATGTCAGTAGAAATTAGTGATGCCAAACTCACAATTTTTCTTAGGTCACCCCTTAAAAAAGCGATAACACTTTGATAACAGCTTGAAAAGATAACTGTTAACGTCCAGTCATTACAACTACCAAGCAGCCAACACATTCTGATAAAGATAACTTTTGGAATTTAACCCTTAAAGGCCATAATTGCTTATTAGACACTTATAAAGAGTGATACGGACACATGCCGAATCATTTTTACATAAATATTTTTGTTCACGTAAAAAACATGTTTTATTATTCGTTTAGTGATAGTATTTAATCACATTATTGCCTGTGAAAGATTATCAACAAAAACCATGGCCTGGAAAATCTCAGCTAAGTGTTCAAGAAATTAAGTGATACCTTGAGTCGACACCACATAAATCAAGTGTATTTTTATTTATGATTTTGAGAATAAGTATGAGATTATTTTCATGTGATTATTTATTCTGTTCTTAATATACTTTCTGTTTAATGTACTTATTTTTTCAAAAAAATTTATTTATTTTAAGTTTAAAAACAGCGCTTGTAGCTCAGTACACGTGGTAAAAGTGAAACTTCTTTGGCAATTCAAACCTCGACTCGTTAGTATATCGTACGGGCGAAAACGACAAAGAGAGAGAGATAGAGAGATAGATGACAATTGTCTAAATAAATATGACTTAACAAAATTATTAGTCACTTCAAAATAACTGCTCAGGATATCAATAATAATAATTATTGATCAATCAATAATGATTAATTAACAATAAATATTACACTGTTGAAATAATTACAACATAAAATGTTATATTAAGATTTTCAGGTCCCCTACATTAGCATGAAAACAATTCTAACTACACGTTATACACGTTTTAAAAAGTAAATATACTTTGATAAATTTTATTATCTACCACATTAATAATATTACTTAGTATTACTCTGCAAAACAATTTATACAATTTAAAAACAAGATAACATAAAGCCGTTTTTTTTTTTGTATTTCATTCCGTTGTCGAGTATTTAAGAATCCCAAATGTTTGTATTTATTAGAAATTTGATTTAAATGTAAATAAATTAACATGAATGAGCCAAATTATTTCTCACTTCAAGATAACAGCCCAATATATATAAATCACTATTGATAAATTAACACTAAGTACTGCTCACTGTTTAAATACACCATAAAGAAAACGTTTTCAGTAAATATCAAAGCTAAGATTGAGTATAATAAACTAGTTTTTAAATTTAAATTTATATTATGTATAGTTTAGAAGTGATAGAATGATTAAACTGATTGTTTAGTTTTTTAAATATCACTTTATCATTGAGCTACAGTGCAACAGATTCTGCCAATAGGCTACATAGACATACTGCAATGTATTCATAGGCATTGATAATTTTCTGCCGTCGAATAAAAGTACAAAGACAACATGTCCGCCGCTCTGCGACGCGAAAACTAAAAGGCACTGACCTACCTCACGGTAATTCTTTACATTATAACCATATTGCCACAAATTGTAAATAAAAACAATTAATATTATATGCACGGGATTTGTTTCAACATTTTTATCCAGCATATTCTAAGTTGGTTTCGAAATATTTACACACTCGTTGGCTCATAATTATAATATGGTGTGTGATTAAGATAATAAAATAATTCGTGAAAAATAACTACCATGTCAAACTAGAGCGTTAAAAGCATTATGCCAGCAAATAATATTTAGTTACGCAGCTAAAACAACGCTCATATAAAACTGTTTAACAATACTGATTTACACATGTAATTAAAAAATACATACTGAAAGAACACCGTTTTCTTGTGAATATGGTCCATGGCGCGGTGCACAACAATAAGCTCAAACCCCGTTGTTTTGTCCTCTGCCCAGACACTACCTTACTAGATGCCAGCAAGTCAGGCAGGCGGGTCCCTATCCCTGCAGCATGGCGGGGTTCAACCTGAGCCGCACGCCGCCACATTCACTTCAAAAATTTGCGTTTTAAATTTTTAACAACCAAACTTCAAAAAATATAGTAAACTTTATAGGTCTTAGCTTACTAAATATGTAATTGTTTGATACAAAATAGTATGAAATGTGTTTCTATGTAATGATTTATCAAAATATTGGCGTCACATAAACATTTCACTGTGTACAACAATCTGACACGTAGTTACATGCAACAGTGAATAAATTATTTTTAAATGGTTTGCAGATGTGCGAACTGTACATTTGCTATGCCTAGCTGCAGCCCAGGAACTCAGATTAAGACGTACATAATCGATACCCAGCCAGCCTACGTTCTTAAAGCGCGGCTTCTGACGATTTGTAAAGCCATTATCTCACCTATGTATGAAACTCGTTAGGCGTTCAGAGTGAGTTGCTGCATTAATACGGGCGAGCAGTCCCAGTTATTTCAACTTTCTGCTCAGCGCGTTGATAGCTGCCACATTCTGTTCAGGGGAGGGATACACAACTTTTATACTTCGTCCTGCATTCATGACATTAATGTTCTTTTTAGATGCACATTTTCCAGTGACAATAGTGGCTTTTTAGCCCAGTTCTATGCCACTGTTCACCAATATTTCTCTCTCTATAGCTCTATCTCTCTCACTCTTCCTCAGTTTACCCTCTAATAAATACTTGAAATGTTTTATCTAAATAATCTATACATATTAAACATTTGTTATTAAGTTTGTTTCTATCTTGAGCTGTGCACGGCATTGAGACGTTTAACATTTAAAAATGTGTTTTGTTTTGATGAATGGTTTAAATCAATTGTTACGCAGGCTATGCCCGCGTACATGGATTGTGTCTTTGCCTTTTACGTGAAATGCCATCAAGCCATAGTTATAAGCTGCACGTATTGGATTGGTCCAGCAGTGGGCTAATAGTCAACCATTCCCAAAACTCGTGTTCCTATATAGGTCAAGCCATACTAATTTCAGTTCAGAATACAGTCCCGAACATTTACTCTTAAGTAATATCTGGGACGATTCCTTACTACACGTGATAGCCGATTTCTTCGAGAAAAATCTTTGTTTTTGCTGCATGCTTAAGTAACAAATAACATTGTTTACGACAATATGTTAAATTTGATATTGATTTTGTGATACGAACATGTATTCAACATGCCATTACCCATTGAAAATGCAGTAAACCTTTATATTTTATACTTTTTTTTCAATACGACTTATTCAGTGTAAACTGAATCATTTACAGAGATTATTTCTATAGGTAATATAAATAATTATTGTTTATTAATGTGTACACTAAGGTAAAAGTTATATTAAAGCTTTCGTGTAAATTACATTTTGGCGTTACTTTTAGGAGCAAGCACAAGCGATATATTGGAATTATTTACTTGAAAATAAAATTCCTTTATCTGATAATTCACCTAAATAATGATTCCCAAGATGATAAAAACATTGAAGCAAGTTTTAAAAAGTCAAAAGTGAATTTAAAAAATGTTTGATTCCACAAATGTACAAGTTACTGCATGAGATTTATTATCAAACTTACGAAACTATATAGTAATTTTTTTTTTAGCTGTAAAAAATAAAAGTTATTGTTATTGATGTTGGGGGTTTGGTTTGTAATTGTCATCATATCTTCGGAACTGATTAGGATATTTTAATAAAATAAAGACTAAATTAATCTAAAATGTTTTCAGTGTATACACCAATAGTTTTTTTTTCTTTATTGCATTAAATAAAAAAAATTCGGTTAGTTTTGGTTAAGGTCTCTAGTTTGCTAACAGGTTCAACTTTAAACTTATAATAATATTATATTAAATAAAGTAATAATATTAAAATCACAGCTAACAATTTTTTTTTGTATTTGTATTTATAAAGACCCAGAAAAATGTTGGCACCACTTACTCCCAAAAATACAGTATGTACATAAAAATATAAATTTTAATTGTATCAACTGTAAGCATTGTGGAGTGTTGGTTCGAGGTTACAATTAAAGAGGAGCTCAAACAGTTTCAGATAAGCACATGCGCGAGTACTGCTTTGTTGTTTTCTCGCTTGCAGCGCTACCTGCGCAAAATGGCGACTCCTGAGCGTAAAGCGTTTTGTGTTCTGCAATTTGCTAAGAGTGAATCTGTGATTTCAGCCCACCCCATTGGAATCTCTTTGCACGAGAGTGGTTGACGTCGAAGTCCCTGACCGTTGGATTGGATTGGTCGTAGTGGTCGAGACGACAGAGCTCTTTTTCGCTGGCCTCCACGTTCACCTGACATGATGCCATGCGATTTTCTTTTCCTTTGGGGCTTTATAAAAGATCGTGTCTACGTTCCACCGCTACCTAATGATTTGCACAGAATTGTTGATCAAAGTGTAGAAAAAATTGGACTTTAGGTTGGTTGTGTGCCTTATAGCTAAAGGTGCAAATATTTGACATTTGTAAGAAAAAATAATGATGTAAGATATGTTGTAAATAGTCTAAATATATTTTTTTATAATATACCTTTGAACCTGGGACATTGTTTTAAGGGCAGCCTGTGCTTGTCACAGACTTGGCTGAAACTCACGATGATGTGTGTACGGGTGTGGAAGCCAGTGCGAGTGCGAACACGCGGTTTTCACAAAAGCTACACAGGGTGTTTCCCCTCGTGCGTGCGCTGCTGCCCCGCTGACGTCAGCCCCCTAACTTAGGCCGGGATCGACGCCCTTGGTTGCTTGCTTTCTGGGTGATTGTTGTCGGGGGACGCACCACAACGCCGAAAACCATAACTCCGAAATACACTAACGCCGAAAAATGTCGTTGCAGGACTGCCACAAAGGTTAGGTTAGGTTAGACTAGGTTAGGTTAGGCTATAATAGGTTAGGCTAGGATAAGCTAGGTTAATTTAGGTTATATTACGCAAGGTTAGATTAGGAAAGTTTACATTTGATTGTGGTATTTCGGCGTTAAGGTACATTTAAGAAACACAAACAAATTCATTCAGATGTTATTTCGTCGTTGTGATACACAGCAGTTTTCTAGCTGTCGGCGTTGTGGTCAATTTTGACATTCGGCGTTATGGTATTTCGGCGTTGTAGTAACGACCCATTGCGTCGTCGGCCAGGCAGGGCGTGCTCATCACAGGACCTCGCTTCGTCCGCCTGGGAAGCTCCCCTTTCTCCCTGCTCCCGGTTAGGGCGAACAAACTTGTGTCCCAAAAAAATATATATATTGTACACACGCCGTTGCTAATTCCACACTGTACAAACACACGGAAAACTAGCTCAAATCGGCCGACGCCAGTTGTTAGAAGCATAGGCGGCACGGAGAGTTCCATGGTCTGCTTGTGACTGATGACGGGGACAGAGCTCAGTTCCCGAAACTGTTGTGTCTTAGGGAGCCTGCTGTGATCGCCTGTCCTGTCGTCGTTGCACTCCTCTGTTTGTCGCTGTGTGGCCCAAGGTTGTTCCTGTTCTTGGTTCAACTGTCTAGTCTGTGTTCGTCTATGCTGTGCTGCTCTTCTCACTTGTTTTAAAATCAGCTGGTTTTGGCTTGTTTTCTATGCGTTTATATATTTTTTTTCTTTGTCCATTCTTTAAGTTTCTATTATGACCTACAGTTTCAACTAGCAATGGTGTTTGTCCAAAAAATATATTTTTTATCTTCCCTATGACAATAATGGTCCAAAAACGTATTTCCATTGGCTCCCGCCACATTCTACCTTCTCTCCGGGTCAAAGGTGATTTGGTCAGCTGCTTTCTATGTGTTTTTCATTGGCTTCCAGCCTCTAGGGCGTGCCAAATAACTCGTGATCCAAATACAAGAGTCATTCTAGTATAGATTCACTTACATTATAGTCCATCGCCCAATCATGTATTTTTTTCTAGGTCTCTAGTAATGAGTAAAGATGACACACTTCGAGGAAATACTTCGTGTCAAGGTATAGCTCAGAACATTCTAGTAATGTCTAACTCTTGATGTGAATCATGTTCGTGCAATAGTACAGTTACCACATTCTCAATGGCATAGTCAAGTGCCTCAAAATACCTCCTAGCAACCACAACCAATAATATCGCCCACCAAAAAGTACAAACTATTAACACAGTGTGGCAGAGTTTCATACCAAACTCGCCTAATAGTCTTCTGTAAACTGTACCAAATTCAGTGCTGCGACCATATCTGGTAGTAACATGGTTTTCATTGGAAAACCTTTTCTTCGCGGTTTTATTTTTACATGCATGTAAATTTTCAAGTCAACTAAAAATCATACGTAAATTTCAGTGTTTTTTTGTGATTTTAAATAATACTAACCATGGGCGCAAATCTGTAGGATTTCCAGGGGGGGCCCGTGAATTCTGTGGTTTAAGAATTTTGCGCTAGAGGTCAACCGAAACAAGTCTTCTAGATGATAAGCTCGTATGTTATACACTTTATTTTTACGTAAGTGATATTAACAATAAAGCGGAGCAAAATATGTTTCAGTAAATATTAATTAATGACTATAAGAAGTGATCTCTCAAACATGTTTGAATAATTTCCTGAACTAAATACATAAAATATCCATGAAAAAATCTATAAAAATAATATACGTGAATATAATGCAAATAGATAACACCCCACCCATACATTACCATTTTCCAAAAGTGTTTATTCTAATTTCAGATCTTGAAGCAAAATGTCAGCTTCACCGTAGAGACCGATTAAGTTGCTAAGAAAATCAGTAAAAATTTAATATTAGGGTAACAGATCTTATTAAAATCATCTCAATCTGACGAAGTTTGAGATGTAAAGAGTGGGGTTACATTTTAAGGCTTCCGTACCCAAAGGGTAAAACGGGACCCTATTACTAAGACTCCGCTGTCCGTCCGTCTGTCTGTCTGTCTGTCCGTCTGCCACCAGGCTGTATCTCATGAACCGTGATAGTTAGACATAACAAATACTAAAACCATAGTAAAATAAATATTTAAGGGTGCTCCCATACAACCAACGTGATTTTTTTGTTCGTTTTTGCTCGATATTGAAAACGGCAACATGTAGACGCTTGAAATATTCACAGAATATTTAGTTATATGTTCACTTTAAAAATAAATGATTAAATCAAAATAAAACAAATATTTAAGGGGGGCTCCCATACAACAAACGTGAAAAAAGAATAAAATTTCACAAATGATGTATTTCTGTTGCCGCTATAACAAGAAATACTAAAACAGAATAAAATAAATATTTAAGTGGGGCTCCCATACAACAGACATGATTTTTTTTTGCCGTTTTTATAGATAATGGTACGGAACCCTTCGTGCGCGAGTTCGACTCGCACTGTGTCGGGTTTTTTTTATGCCACATCACATAATTACTGCGATTCAAATGCTGTTCGTGAAATTTTTTGTTCACAGTTTTTGACGCGCCCTAAAAACCCAAAGCGCCAAAGCTAATAAACAGATCAACATCAAATGAACGATCGAATCATATTAAAACCCTTAAAAACTATTTTATTTAATAAAGGCATCAACCAGGTAAAAAAGAAAAAAAATAACTTAATGACACAAATGAAACATCTCGGAGAAAGAACTATGAAATTTATCCTACAGCTAATTGAACCACATACATTTCTCGGCTTATATTTAGTATAATCAGTATTTTGGCAGTGAATTATTTAATTAAAATATCCCGCTTGATTATTAACTTAAATACGAATGTGTAACGTTTAAATACTTCTTTCTCTTTCTTACTTCTGTTTACTCGTGCAGTGTTGCAGTTATAAAATAACAAATGTTATAAAGTGATTATCGGCCATGAATTGTGAAAATTATCGTTTGATAATAAAAGGGGAGTGATTTTAATTTCCATATTGACGAGGAAAAAATTTTTTCCCTGTATATTCACATGTAATGTACAGAGCAGCTAGCCTTATTACAGAATGGAGATGAGCTAAAAAATTCCAGAAAATGGTATATAAGTTTAAGTTCGTAAATAAACTAAATTCTGCTATAATTACTGTTAAAGTATTAAGTTGTTTATTTACTGGAAAAAATAACGTTACATAATCACTTAAATAAAATATATTACCTAACTAATAGTCACTACTTATAAAACAATCAAGCTTACCAGGTGAAAATCGGATTCTGTTTTCCGTTTCTTCCGCGTCACGAACTTATCCATGTTGATGTTTGCCAAGAAAGCAGACGACTGGGGCACACGAGAGCAAAACTACTTTAAAAACAGACTACCTGAAACCTATAATACTGTCGTTTCAGAGGACAAGGTAGTGTGGGTAACAATGGGGAGGAAATGCTAACGGAACCCTACCCTAGCTTCGTCCTTTGGAATGAACGGTTTCTAGGAATTAAGGGTTTCAAAGTTCGCACTGCAAAACTCTATACCATGGCTTTCGCAGAAGGGGTAAGGAAAAATAACTACGGAACTCGAAGGTAGGAATGTAAAGCATGTCAAAGTGTCTGTCGTCGTTGTAAATAATAATCTGATATATATATATATGTTGTGTACATCATTAACTTTAAAATCACGAAGTGGGCCCCCCCAAGGAGGGGCCCATTAATTCCAGGGGGGCCCGGGCCCCCCTGGCCCCCCCCCCGGGATCTACGCCCATGATACTAACCAACAATATTTTTAAAGAAATGCTATTGTTAGTTCAAATAATATTATTTCTTATATGTGCTTAACCAGTGGCAGGTACAATTTTTTTCAGGGGGTGTGGGTTTTTGAAATTAATATAAAAACAAATAAAACTATAATTCACGCATTAAAAAAAGTTAGGTCAACAACAAGAGGATTGATGATGTCAACCTGAGTCACTTCCTGTGTAGCTTTTCCCAGACGTGGTAAAAGCTTACCCTTCATCACCATCCTCACCGAAATATCGCGAATAATTTCAACACTTCGGTGTGTGGGGCATATTCCCCAGTGCATGCCCTTACGTCCACCACTTTCCTCACAATATCTAAGACAGTATTCCCTTTTGGCTATTTTAGCTATCTGTAAGCTTGCATAAATATTTTAATTAGACTTTATTTGCCAGACATCCACATCAAGGTTTATTCGAGTTTTTTTAACGATAACTTCAATCATTAGGAGGTAATCTTACATTCGCAAGCTTTGAATAAGCATGAATGTGGCCAAACAATTTAAAATGTCATTGAAACATTTATTGGAGGTTGTCGTAGTGAGCTGGACACGTGGAGACTTACTTGACTCAAGCAGATTATGATGTTGGTGGAGACCGGAAAAAATCCTATCCGTTACTCGGTGACGGTGACGAACGCAACCGAGTGACTGGAAGAGAAGGCGGGACCCGGGGAAGCGAGAGAGCAACAACTCCGGCACTCACCTGCGAAGAGAACCCGGGCGGTGAGGATGTGCTGGAGTTGCCTCGACGCGACTGGGACGAGTGACGCTGGTTGACGGGGCTTTATCGCCGGTCCGGCGACCTCCTGAGTCTCCCCGCCGGGGTCATGCCCCCAGGGGCACCCGGGGAGTTGCCCAACTTGTTGACCGACCCATCGCGCCCAAGGTCCGCCCGGACTGATAGCGGCCGACGGCTGGGAGTCCGGAGCAGTCAGACTGCGAACATATGCTTCAAGGGGCGCGCCTGTGTGTCTGTGACCATGAGCTCAAGCTGCACTATGCAAGTCCCTTGAGTGTTCTCAAGTACCTCTACTCGATGAAAACACATGTTTTAGCAGTTAATTCCCAATCGCTTAGGAAAAAAAAGGTTGTCTGTAAATTCGGTTTACGGACGATAGTTTAACGTGACAACGTCATAACAAAACATTGATGAAATGATTGCATACTTTTATGAATAAAATTGAATCATTTTTATTGAATTATCACTATTCTGTATGTATACAAAGAAGGAGTGAAATGAAATATACAATTTAATTGATAAATTTACTTTTATTCGCACTCATAAATTCAAATATGTTTATTACTTTAACGAAGAGATTATTTCAACTATAACTTTTATACATGTTTGCTATTTAACTTCTTCCAATCTGTGTGTTATTCTGTTAAGGATAAGACGATGATATGAAAAGTAGGAAACGAATGGGAGTGTTTCAAGTTTAATGTGCCTCGAAAAAGTCAAATCGATGGTTGTTCCAATCGAGTGGAAGAGAGATAGATGCGGCGCAAGCGTACAATGAGCGTAACGGTACACAGCTTAACGGGACAATGTGCGTTACGGGACACTTTTTCGTGCGTGCAGCCGGCGTTCATCAATTTATTAGACGTTGTCACGTCGAAAACAGTTTAAAACGCAATCCCTGACCAGAGCTACTCATCTACCCTTTTTATGATCTTGATCAGTTTTCAAATGGTGTGGTTTGTTCGCACTGTGTGTGTGCCCCTTTGCGTCATATCTTGGACACACTTCGTTGCTGGTTAACGCTGGTCGCAATAGGAAAATCCTCAGGAATGAACAACAAAGGCGAGTACGTAAGCACACAGTAAACAAGCGAACATCAGCTGATGTCAGTGTTAAGTGCTTGGACGAGACAGAGCGTTCCCTGGAAGAACGTGAGTGAGAACAAACGACAGGACACAAGAACACAATAGACCAACCACGACTAGACAGTTTGAACAAGAACAGTAAATACAGAAAAGCAACAATTCCAGGTAACACAGAGATTATTTTTGTCTCTAGTTTATTTTAAAAGGCAAGAAGAATGTGTGGATGTTAGAAATTAAGACTTCACTTAATGAGTTCGTAGCATTTTCCGTACACAAGCTCTATACAAATCTAGGTTTTTCCGACCAAAGGTATGTGAACCACGATCTCGACTTCATGTATTTTGGTCAGTTCGCTGCTTCGTCTGCGTGAAGGCGTTTCAATTACGCTTTCGTGCACATGTTGATTCCAGTCTTTGGAGCTCGTTCTGTGTTAACTTTTAACACAGACAGTTAGTTATCACACGCGTATCAACCCCCTCGTCGCCATTTCTATGTGGTGCTCCGCTACACTACTATTTGGATACTAAAAAATACCTCGGAAAGTTTAAACCGTACCAGCTTTCGGACTGCTATTATACAATACACCCATCGACTCGTTACTGAAAAAAAATTATATGTGGCCGCTTAGTGAACAAACATTTTTTTTGGGAATGCCCCTTATCAAACATTCTGTGGCGACAGCCAAATAATTTGTTAGTCTCGACAAAACCAATGGTAAGCGACCGAAAAATTTTTCTCGAGTTAGTAAGCCACTTCTTGGGACATTACATTATTATTTATTTGTCACCATTATGTTTCATGGAGCGTATATCCACACAGAACTGTTTGCAAAGATCATCTATCTGATGGGGGTGGCTGAAACGGAGATTAAATAATGGAAATACTCCGTAAACACCACACACTTACAGATAGACGTCAGGCAGAAATGGTTGGTAGTTGCTGTAGATTCACAGAGCCGTACATCCAACAGACCAGACCAACAACTTTGTTCACCAAAGTAATCACTGGCCTTTCAAGAAGATGTAGGTATCATTTGAAATAAACAATCGGTTCGATCAGAATGGGGCATGAGACCGTTCTTTACGTACATTGTGGCAAAAAAGAACTAACCCCAGCGCTTATTTAGTGAGCAATGAATTGATAGATGAGCACAAGTTGTAAACAATCAAAGTTCACTTAAGTTTTGATGGTTTCTACTACGAGCTAGGGCTACCATTCGTCGCTGGTAAGTGGTTGTAAAGCGTGCTGTTAGCCACTGTTTCTTCAATGCTGTTTTCACGAAACTATATATTGATGGAAATTCTTTTGCCAAAACAAAATTCAAATTTTATACCATTTGTAGCATACAACGCAACTAAATTTTAATTTTTTTTCAAATTTATTATATATATTTCTGAAATGGTATATTCTAATGGCTTTCTTCAATATAAATACATTTTATGAAACATCTAACATTTAATGATAAAATATGCAATTCTTTTATTCTTTCCGTAAATTTTGTTTAAATAATTTTGATGTTTTTGAAAATTCTAACTATTCTTTTCACTAATGGTTGGTTGACACTGGTGAATGCATATTACACCTGACGCGTGTCAAAGAATTTCTAAAAATAATTCTTAAGATGCCCATTCTAAAATTCTTCTTTTATACATTCCCAAGTTTCGGTACATTTTTAAGTTACAGAATTTTATTTTCGACGGTTTGAAAGCTAATAACGATTTTGACAAGTTGTTGTGACCTATTCGGGAAGTGTGCTGTGTCACGTAGTATAAAGTAACGTACTTATGCTTGAGATCTGTGGGCCTCCATGTCAAACAAGTGTGATATTTGCCATGCTTATGTTAACAATGTAGGGCTCTTTATCGTCGCCATTTGGAACATTAAGCTTAGTTTAATAACTATCTTAATGTTTGAGTTAATTTATGAGATCCGGTTCAAGAACATACTCACGCTCTATTCTGTAGTAATAGTATTGAAGAACGTGATTTCTCAAAAATATATGTGTTAAATAGATTGTAAATTTTCGATTCTTCTTTGTCAACGCTTCCACGATGAGGTTCACATGTTCCAATGATTTATTACGAAATTGTTTGTTTTCAGCGAAGTCAATTGACGCTCATCAAATGAACTGTGACCCGGGGGTACATAAAAATGTAGCGCCTTAAAGTGGAAAATTTAAAATGTTTACCACATTCGTAATGACGTTACTGTAGAATGCATAAAGTTTGTATTATATTTGCATTGCATAGCGAGATGGCTCAGTTACATCTGAGTAAAGGAAACGGACGTAACCTTTTTAATAAACTCCGGCCACCAGCAATGTAAGCCATATTTTATTTCTGTGATGAAAAATAAAAGTGACCCGAAATCACGCCAAGAATAAGACTGGTAAAGGATTACTTTTTTTTTTGCGTATTCATTTCACTCCTGGCTAGACTCAACTTGCATATGCATAATCTATCCTTCTGGAGTGCCCTTTGGCCGATAAAAAGGCCACACCCTTTGGCGGATCACATGTGATTGGGTAGCCACTTCTCCTTGTCGAAAGCACCGCTGTTCAGCCATCAATGTGAATCAGATGTACCTATATGTGCTTCAAGTCTACTTTGCTACCGAATGAATCTGCACGATAACCGTGGCTCTGTCGTTATGTCAGGCGTTTATTATTTTTTGACGTGACAACGTCTAATAAATCGATTAACGCCGGCTGCACGCACGAAAAAGGGTCCCGTTACGCACATTGTCCCGTTACGCTGTGTCCCGTAACGCTCATTGTACGCTTGCGCCTCATCTATCTCTCTTCCACTCGATTGGCCTATAAATCTACTATTATATTAAATAGATTAAGGCGGGCTTTTCAAAAGCAGATTTCATATTTAGTACTTTAACTAAACTATCAATTCATAAATGTTTTGTTATGACGTTGTCACGTTAAACTATCGTTCGTAAACCGACTTTACAGACAACAAATTTTTTGCAGGGGATTTTTTTTTGGGATGATCGCTGGCTTGTAAGTGTTCCTCTCACTGAGAGCAGATAAGAAAGGCGACGGCGTGGCCTTGACACAGGAATACTGCACCACCAGGCAGTGACGCGTGAGCTGATATCTGTCGCGTAGCAACAAGCAAGCATCTGAGCATGTTCTCGCGCCGAGAAGATGGAAAATGCGCTATAGTCATCTCGTAGGAAGCATGCCCTAAACAACTGTCTTTGCCACTTTACTGCGGCAAAAATAAAATTGCATGTGCGTATTTTTTAAACACCAACCAATTGCTAAGTTGCGCTGCTGAAAACACACACACACCAAATACTGATTGCAATAGTTAGTTTACTTTATATATTTGACTTGAGTGGTTGTGTAACGTTATATGTGATTTGGAAACATGGAAACATATTGTCCTGGTGGAATCTTCAAGAAATAATGAGTACCATATGTGTGTACTAAGTATGGTGTTGTACCGAAGACAAATGCAACATTATATGGCTATACTTTTGTTTATATATAGTGATTACAGGGATATGCACATAATTGTTCTTGCTAAAATTTTCAGCGTCGGTAACGTCCATAAGAAGGGGCATGTATTTTTCGCTAAATAATCTGTTCGCTCATTAGACTGCAAAACGGCTTGTCCTTACTAGAGATTGTTCCCTTTTGATTGGCGGCCGACTGCAAGAGAAGCCATTGCCCTATTCGGCCGGGCCATTCAGGCCGCGTTTGCTTCCCCACTGAGTGACTGTGATTGGTGTGCTGGTAGTAGACATGCGCCTGAATTAAATCCAGCCAACTACAGAACACAGACAAGTCTACAAGGTTTTTACACACAGCTGGCCTGGAAATCTTTTCGCAAAAAAAAAAAATGGCACCATCCATGATTTCTTCCACACACATAAGATGTTCTCTTTGCCTTAGTTGTTTCAAAATACCAGTCACCATAAACACTCCTCTAGGAGCTAAAGTCCGAACGTCATGCCCGATGAACGTAAAGTCCAGTCGTGTCCCAAACAGTCCCGCCAACGGCTAAGCCCAGTTCGGACTTGGAATATTTCCGCCTGTCCTCCTGCAGTGATCATCACCTAACATATTTATATTTCCTTCAGTATGGAAAGTTTTCTGTCGCCAGCAGCTGGACACCTGCCACACTTGCACGCGGAGCTGAGTCGGGCAGCGTGACGTCGTGGTGACTAGTCGGAGCTACAGTGGAGTAGCGACGATGTTATACTTCGGGGCAGGGATGACGTCACAACCGGAGACAGTTGGCATCAACCTTTTACGGTTTTACTTATTTCCCCTCGCTTGCCTCCTTGCCTGCTTGCCGCCTGGACTCTAGGCTTCCACGCGGACACGCGAGTATCGCGGGGTGCCTGCTCCACAGGCTGAAAGAACCTTGGACATGACAGCTCCCGCGGGGATGTGTATCTACTCAGAGCACAGAAAGTTTAACAACTTTATTGTAACGAATTTAGCTTCTACTGTTGTGAAAGTTCAAATAAACAACTATACTAGAGAAAATTTGTACCAGCAATAATCATATATTATTTTTTATTAATATTGGATTATTTTAATTTAAACAAAAATGTTTTGACTGTCGTTTGCCGTAAATAAAGTGGTTGTACAGTGTGAGCTATGTCGATAGTTTCTATGAGCAATTGCGTAGTTAAATCTAACACTTGTGAAATTTCATTCCATGTTTTTCACGAAAGCGCTGTTAAGAATACGTAGAAGCATGTCAGAAATGGATGATTCATTCTTTTGTTATTTGTGTGGTTTGGAATGTCTCTGTTTAAGTTATATTAGTATTCTAGTTATTCACACCCGTGACAAGACACTCATGTGTTCCTCTTTACAATTTTAGAACTAATTAAAACATAGCCACATGTAAAGTATTCTCAAAGTTATTGAATTGTAAAGGAACTTATAACTTTTCTCAAAACTCAAATTTGTGTATAAAATATTATCCATATTAAGGAATCTAATTACGTAAGATAGTTACTTTTTTATTTATAAATCCATGTCCTGGTATTTACTATATCATACTTTGATTTTTAAATGTTTGTTCATTTGGATGATTTCTTTTGAGGTATTTTTTTTCAACCACTTTCAATAGATAGAATAAAGAAAACTCAGTTACAATTCAAGTTATTATTTTTGTTGACAAAATTAGTTAAATTTGCCACGTTGTCGACAAAATCTGCCAATTAGAACACGGTGTGAAATCCTTGGCCTTTTTGTGAGAGTATATAATAGTCTACACACTGAGAAAAATATTTGGTTGAAGGAATGAATGAATGATTGGATAGCCTTAACGGCAGCTCAACATAAAGGTAATCAGAGACGATGCCGGGTGATCGGGTCAAAATGTAAAACTGGTGGAATGAATGAGAGAGGTTGCGGGGATGACCCCGATAAAACCAGCCTGCTAACAGCAACGTCCGCCACATTTCCTGCTTGCAAGAGACTCGGTTTGTGACCCAGTTGGGAGGCGAGTTAACAGAGAGGCTTTATTTTAAATAGGGACAGCAAAAAAATTGGTTGTCTGTAAAGTTGGTTTACGGACGATAGTTTAACGTGACAACGTCATAACAAAACATTGATGAAATGATTGCATACTTTATGAATAAAATTGAATCATTTTTATTTTAATAATAAAAGAATAAATACTTGAAATTATACTAGTAATCAGATTTTTAAAATGCAAGAATAATTAACCTTTATTATTATATTATTATAAGCAATGAAAACCACATTAACTTTTCACTTCACTTTATAAACAGTCGAGTGGAAGAGCGATAGATGCGGCGCAAGCGTACAATGAGCGCAACGGGACACAGCGTAACGGAACAATGTGCGTAACGGGACACAGCGTAATGGATCAATGTGCGTAACTGGACACATTTTCGTGCGTGCAGCCGGCGTTCATCGATTTATTAGACGTTACGTCAAAATCTATGCTAAAAGTACCAAATTAAATTGATTTTTATAAAGGTCATGATGTTCTGTGAACGGATTTTTCTGTGTCAGGTTGCCAATGTTGTACATGTATCGCCAAGTGGAATCCGTAATCATTTACCTGTAATGCACCGAGCACATTCTGAGGCTTAGAGTCATATCCAGACCTCATCACATTCGGTTGGTGAACACAATTTATTTTTTTTACTTGTACGCATACGAGTCTCCAATATAAAGGAAAAGTCGAAATGTCTGCAGGTAGTTCAACAGTATTCACACGGACTTCACATTTACCTACATTTTTTTCGCATGCTGTCGCAAACTGTCAATACTTGTAAACCAAACATGACACTCATCGCAGCGAAACACTTCATACGAGATAGATTCTTCATGCATTTACTCCGCTCATATATTCGTGCATCATGGAAAAAAAATTGGTTGTCTGTAAAGTCGGTTTACGGACGATAGTTTAACGTGACAACGTTATAACATAACATTGATGAAATGATTGCATACTTTTATGAATAAAATTGAATCATTTTTATTGAATTATCACTATTTTGTATGGATACAAAGAAGGAGTGAAATGAAATCTACAATTTAATTAATAAATTTACTTTTATTTGTTGTCATTAAATTTCAAAAATGTTTATTACTTTAACGAAGATATTATTTTAAATATAACTTTTATACATGTTTGCTATTTAACTTCTTCCAATCTGTGTTATTCTGTTAAGGATAGGACGATGATAGGAAAAGTAGGAAACGAATGGGAGTGTTCCAAATTTAATGTGCCTCGAAAAAGTCAAATCGAGCGGAAGAGAGATAGATGCGGCGCAAGCGTACAATGAGCGTAACGGGACACAGCGTAACGGTACAATGTGCGTTACGGGACACTTTTTCGTGCGTACAGCCGGCGTTCATCGATTTATTAGACTTTGTCACGTCAAAAAAAATGGAATAAGCATTTCTCTTAAATTTCTGACTTGTACTATAACTATATCCTTGCTCATCGAAGGGGAATATTACAAGCTGGCAAAAGCTTATTTTGTAATTTAATTTAATTTTTTTTAGAATTCTCATTTTAATTATTATTTTTAATTGTTTCGGTGATTTTCTTATATTAAGGGAAATGTGTGTTAGTTTTCTGCGTGTGCTCCTGACAATTCCTTACAATATTTTGATGCTATTCTTCCTGTGCTTATTATTCCTGTCGAGACTCCTGCTGATATTCTGCGAGTGCTTCTGGTTATTTCTGAGAAACAAATCTCTGCACGATCGGCACTTAAAAAGCTTACCGGCAACGTCCTAGAAGATGAACATAACAAAGTGCGGAATAATATATTTTTTCCGCCTGTATTCCTTCCGTACGGACCGGAGAAAATTATTTATCTCCAGAGAGTTGGCCCCGCGTAATTTCCATCGTTGAAGCGTGTGGAGTGGTTTGTTCGGTTCTTGGGAGCTTCGCGTGGAATCACGTCCAAGCCTGCGCGTGGTTTTCCCCGTCCAGCGACGTGGCTTGCCGTGAGCGTGTGTCCAGAGCGAGGGGGCGGAGGGCGCCGTGTTGTGCAGACTCAGGTCCGGCGGGCGGGGAGGGGCGCTATAAGGCCCGGCGCGCGGGGAAAGCGCGCCACTCCGCGATGACGCCGCGCTACGAGACGGTGGACGAGCTCCTGGCGGGCCGCGCCGCGCTGGTGACGGGCGCCACTGGCTTCCTGGGCAAGGTGCTGGTGGAGAAGCTGCTGCGCGACTCGCAAGTCGCCGTCGTCTACCTGCTGCTGCGGCCCAAGAGGGGCGTCGAAGTGGCACAGCGGCTGGAGCTGCTCCTGCAGTCCAAGGTCAGTGCATCGCCCCGGGTAACTGTCCGTCACCATCCCTCCGGGCCGCACCTAATCCCGTCAGTGCATCGCCCTGGGTAACTGTCCGTCACCTTCCCACCGGGCCGCACCTGATCCCGTCAGTGCATCGCCCCAGGCCAGCTGTCCGTCACCATCCCTCCGGGCCGCACCTGATCCCGTCAGTGCATCGCCCTGGGTAACTGTCCGTCACCTTCCCTCCGGGCCGCACCTGATCCCGTCAGTGCATCGCCCCAGGCCAGCTGTCCGTCACCATCCCTCCGGGCCGCACCTGATCCCGTCAGTGCATCGCCCCGGGTAACTGTCCGTCACCTTCCCTCCGGGCCGCACCTGATTCCGTCAGTGCATCGCCCCGGGTAACTGTCCGTCACCTTCCCTCCGGGCCGCACCTGATCCCGTCAGTGCATCGCCCCAGGCCAGCTGTCCGTCACCATCCCTCCGGGCCGCACCTGATCCCGTCAGTGCATCGCCCCGGGTAACTGTCCGTCACCTTCCCTCCGGGCCGCACCTGATCCCGTCAGTGCATCGCCCCGGGTAACTGTCCGTCACCTTCCCTCCGGGCCGCACCTGATCCCGTCAGTGCATCGCCCCAGGCCAGCTGTCCGTCACCTCCCCTCCGGGCCGCACCTGATCCCGTCAGTGCATCGCCCCGGGTAACTGTCCGTCACCTTCCCTCCGGGCCGCACCTGATCCCGTTAGTGCATCGCCCCGGGCCAGCTGTCCGTCTCCTTCCCTTGGGCCGCACCTGATCCCGTCAGTGCCTCGCCCCGGGCCAGCTGTCCGTCTCCTTCCCTCCGGGCCGCACGTGATCCCGTCAGTCCATCGCCCCGGGCCAGCTGTCCGTCTCCTTCCCTCCGGGCCGCACCTGATCGCGTCAGTGCATCGCCCCGGGCCAACTGTCCGTCTCCTTTCCTCCAAGCCGCACCTGATCCCGTCAGTGCATCGCCCCGGGTAACTGTCCGTCACCTTCCCTCCGGGCCGCACCTGATCCCGTCAGTGCATCGCCCCGGGTAACTGTCCGTCACCTTCCCTCCGGGCCGCACCTGATCCCGTCAGTGCATCGCCCCAGGCCAGCTGTCCATCTCCTTCCCTCCGGGCCGCACCTGATCCCGTCAGTGCATCGCCCTGGGTAACTGTCCGTCACCTTCCCTCCGGGCCGCACCTGATCCCGTCAGTGCATCGCCCCAGGCCAGCTGTCCGTCTCCTTCCCTCCGTGCCGCACCTGATCGCGTCAGAGCATCGCCCCGGGCCAGCTGTCCGTCTCCTTCCCTCCGTGCCGCACCTCATCCCGTCAGTGCATCGCCCCAGGCCAGCTGTCCGTCTAATTTCCCTCCGGGCCCACGTGATCCCGTCAGTCCATCGCCCCGGGCCAGCTGTCCGTCTCCTTCCGTCCGGGCCGCACCTGATCGCGTCAGTGCATCGCCCCGGGCCAGCTGTCCGTCTCCTTTCCTCCAGGCCGCACCTGATCCCGTCAGTGCATCGCCCCGGGTAACTGTCCGTCACCTTCCCTCCGGGCCGCACCTGATCCCGTCAGTGCATCGCCCCAGGCCAGCTGTCCGTCTCCTTCCCTCCGGGCCGCACGTGATCCCATCAGTGCATCGCCCCGGGCCAGCTGTCCGTCTCCTTCCCTTGGGCCGCACCTGATCCCGTCAGTGCCTCACCCCGGGCCAGCTGTCCGTCACCTCCCTTCCGGGCCGCACCTGATCCCGTCAGTGCATCGCCCCAGGCCAGCTGTCCGTCACCTCCCCTCTGGGCCGCACGTGATCCCGTCAGTGCACCGCCCCAGGCCAGCTGTCCGTCACCTCCCCTCTAGCCCGCACGTGATCCCATCAGTGCCTCGCCCCGGGCCAGCTGTCCGTCACCTCCCCTCCGGGCCGCACCTGATCCCGTCAGTCCCTCGCCCCGGGCCAGCTGTCCGTCACCTCCCCTCCGGGCCGCACCTGATATCGTCAGTCCCTCGCCCCAGGCCAGCTGTCCGTCACCTTCCCTCCGGGCCGCACCTGATCCCGTCAGTGCATCGCCCCAGGCCAGCTGTCCGTCTCCTTCCCTCCGGGCCGCACGTGATCCCATCAGTGCATCGCCCCGGGCCAGCTGTCCGTCTCCTTCCCTTGGGCCGCACCTGATCCCGTCAGTGCCTCGCCCCGGGCCAGCTGTCCGTCACCTCCCCTCTGGGCCGCACCTGATCCCGTCAGTGCATCGCCCCGGGCCAGCTGTCCGTCACCTCCCCTCCGTGCCGCACCTGATCTCGTCAGTGCATCGCCCCAGGCCAGCTGTCCGTCTCCTTCCCTCCGGGCCGCACCTGATCCCTTCAGTGCATTGCCCCAGGCCAGCTGTCCGTCACCTTCCCTCCGGGCCACACCTCATACCTTCAGTGCATCGCCCCAGGCCAGCTGTCCGTCACCTCCCCTCTGGGCCGCACGTGATCCCGTCAGTGCTTCGCCCCGGGCCAGCTGTCCGCCACCTTCCCTACGAGCCGCACCTCATCCCGTCAGTGCATCGCCCCAGGCCAGCTGTCCGTCACCTTCCCTCCGTGCCGTACCTGATCCCGTCAGTGCATCGCCCCAGGCCAGCTGTCCGTCTCCTTCCCTCCGGGCCGCACCTGATCCCGTCAGTGCATCGCCCCAGGCCAGCTGTCCGTCACCTCCCCTCCGGGCCGCACCTGATCCCGTCAGTCCCTCGCCCCGGGCCAGCTGTCCGTCACCTCCCCTCCGGGCCGCACCTGATCCCGTCAGTGCATCGCCCCAGGCCAGCTGTCCGTCACCTCCCCTCCGTGCCGCACCTGATCCCGTCAGTGCATCGCCCCAGGCCAGCTGTCCATCACCTTTCCTACGGGCCGCACCTGAACCCGTCAGTGCATCGCCCCGGGCCAGATGTCCGTCACCTCCCCTCCGGGCCGCACCTGATCCCGTCAGTCCCTCGCCCCGGGCCAGCTGTCCGTCACCTCCCCTCCGGGCCGCACCTGATCCCGTCAGTGCATCGCCCCGGGTAACTGTCCGTCACCTTCCCTCCGGGCCGCACCTGATCCCGTCAGTGCATCGCCCCGGGCCAGCTGTCCGTCTCCTTCCCTTGTGCCGCACCTCTTCCCGTCAGTGCATCGCCCCAGGCCAGCTGTCCATCACCTTCCCTACGGGCCGCACCTGATCCCGTCAGTGCATCGCCCTGGGCCAGCTGTCCGTCACCTTCCCTCCGGGCCGCACCTGATCCCGTCAGTGCATCGCCCCAGGCCAGCTGTCCATCACCTTCCCTACGGGCCGCACCTGATCCCGTCAGTGCATCGCCCCGGGCCAGCTGTCCGTCATCTTCCCTCCGGGCCGCACCTGATCCCGTCAGTGCATCGCCCCAGGCCAGCTGTCTATCACCTTCCCTACGGGCCGCACCTGATCCCGTCAGTGCATCGCTCCGGGCCAGCTGTCCGTCACCTTCCCTCCGGGCCGCACCTGATCCCGTCAGTGCATCGCCCCAGGCCAGCTGTCCATCACCTTCCCTACGGGCCGCACCTGATCCCGTCAGTGCATCGCCCCGGGTCAGCTGTCCGTCACCTCCCCTCTGGGCCGCACCTGATCCCGTCAGTGCATCGCCCCAGGCCAGCTGTCCGTCACCTCCCCTCCGTGCCGCACCTGATCCCGTCAGTGCATCGCCTCAGGCCAGCTGTCCGTCACCTCCCCTCCGGGCCGCACCTGATCCCGTCAGTGCATCGCCCCAGGCCAGCTGTCCATCACCTTCCCTACGGGCCGCACCTGATCCCGTCAGTGCATCGCCCCAGGCCAGCTGTCCATCACCTTCCCTACGGGCCGCACCTGATCCCGTCAGTGCATCGCCCCGGGCCAGCTGTCCGTCACCTCCCCTCTGGGCCGCACCTGATCCCGTCAGTGCATCGCCCCAGGCCAGCTGTCCGTCACCTCCCCTCCGTGCCGCACCTGATCCCGTCAGTCCCTCGCCCCGGGCCAGCTGTCCGTCACCTTCCCTCCGGGCAGCACCTGATCCCGTCAGTGCATCGCCCCGGGCCAGCTGTCCGTCACCTCCCCTCCGGGCCGCACCTGATCCCGTCAGTGCATTGCCCCAGGCCAGCTGTCCGTCACCTCCCCTCCGTGCCGCACCTGATCCCGTCAGTGCATCGCCCCAGGCCAGCTGTTCATTACCTTCCCTACGGGCTGCACCTGATCCCGTCAGTGCATCGCCCCGGGCCAGCTGTCCGTCACCTCCCCTCCGGGCCGCACCTGATCCCGTCTGTCCCTCGCCCCGGGCCAGCTGTCCGTCACCTCCCCTCCGGGCCGCACCTGATCCCGTCAGTGCATCGCCTCAGGCCAGCTGTCCGTCACCTCCCCTTTGGGCCGCACCTGATCCCGTCAGTGCATCGCCCCAGGCCAGCTGTCCGTCAACTCCCCTCCGTGCCGCACCTGATCCCGTCAGTCCCTCGCCCCGGGCCAGATGTCCGTCACCTCCTCTCCGGGCCGCACCTGACCCCGTCAGTCCCTCGGCCCGGGCCAGCTGTCCGTCACCTCCCCTCCGGGCCGCACCTGATCCCGTCAGTGCATCGCCCCAGGCCAGCTGTCCATCACCTTCCCTACGGGCCGCACCTGATCCCGTCAGTGCATCGCCCCGGGCCAGCTATCCGTCACCTCCCCTCTGGGCCGCACCTGATCCCGTCAGTGCATCGCCCCGGGCCAGCTGTCCGTCACCTCCCCTCCGTGCCGCACCTGATCCCGTCAGTGCATCGCCCCAGGCCAGCTGTCCGTCACCTCCCCTCCGTGCCGCACCTGATCCCGTCAGTGCATCGCCCCGGGCCAGCTGTCCGTCACCTCCCCTCCGTGCCGCACCTGATCCCGTCAGTGCATCGCCCCAGGCCAGCTGTCCGTCACCTCCCCTCCGGGCCGCACCTGATCCCGTCAGTGCATCGCCCCAGGCCAGCTGTCCATCACCTTCCCTACGGGCCGCACCTGACCCCGTCAGTCCCTCGCCCCGGGCCAGCTGTCCGTCACCTCCCCTCCGGGCCGCACCTGATCCCGTCAGTGCATCGCCCCAGGCCAGCTGTCCATCACCTTCCCTACGGGCCGCACCTGATCCCGTCAGTGCATCGCCCCGGGCCAGCTGTCCGTCACCTCCCCTCTGGGCCGCACCTTATCCCGTCAGTGCATCGCCCCGGGCCAGCTGTCCGTCACCTCCCCTCCGTGCCGCACCTGATCCCGTCAGTGCATCGCCCCAGGCCAGCTGTCCGTCACCTCCCCTCCGGGCCGCACCTGATCCCGTCAGTGCATCGCCCCAGGCCAGCTGTCCGTCACCTCCCCTCCGTGCCGCACCTGATCCCGTCAGTCCCTCGCCCCGGGCCAGCTGTCCGTCACCTCCCCTCCGGGCCGCACCTGATCCCGTCAGTGCATCGCCCCAGGCCAGCTGTCCGTCATCTCCCCTCCGTGCCGCACCTGATCCCGTCAGTCCCTGGCCCCGGGCCAGCTGTCCGTTACTTCCCCTCCGGGCCGCACCTGATCCCGTCAGTGCATCGCCCCAGGCCAGCTGTCCGTCACCTCCCCTCCGGGCCGCACCTGATCCCGTCAGTCCCTCGCCCCGGGCCAGCTGTCCGTCACTTCCCCTCCGGGCCGCACCTGATCCCGTCAGTGCATCGCCCCAGGCCAGCTGTCCGTCACCTCCCCTCCGTGCCGCACCTGATCCCGTCAGTCCCTCGCCCCGGGCCAGCTGTCCGTCACCTTCCCTCCGGGCCGCACCTGATCCCGTCAGCTGCTAACGGCTTCTTGTCCATCAGAGCGTATCACGTAGGGCCATGCGTATTTCGCGAAAAGATACAGAGGCCAGCTGAAAGTTAAAACACTGTATCATCGTCTGTGTTTCGTGACTGGGTGTGTTTGTTTCAGGTACACGTCGATTGTTACAATAACCAATCACAGTAATTCAGAGCGGAAGTAAACGCGTCCTGAGTGGCTCGGTGATATAAGTCAACGACTACTCTCGCAGACGGCCGCCAATCAGAATGAATAATCCTGTGGTGCGGGTATACCTTGTTGCAGTCTAATAGGCGTTCGAATTTTTTCGCGAAAATTGCCTGCCCCTACGTATCAGTAAGCAAGTCATCCATAGACAAGAATTACTTAGGTGTAGAAACATTTGCAATCTATCCCGTCATCAAGTAAAAACGCGAATTTGTTAGGTGGCTGTCAATAAACGAGTTAACGAATTATTAATTTAATCAGTTGCGGATACAGGAATTTTTTTCAAGGGAGGTGGGGGATTTTTTAAATTTTTTAAATATTTCCATGTGAACTTACGGTAGTAGCCAAAGGCGGCGTGGATTCCCACACAGTAACATAATGTCTTCACTGATAGTTATCAAATGGTTCATAACTCCCAGGATGGTGGTAGGTGGGTGTGGTATATCCCCCCTATTCACCCCTCTTGCGTCATCGTGGGGTGTAATGAACCACAGGTTACAACATGATGACCCAACCACTGTTCCTCGATGCTCTGGTGCGCTGCGACGCCTCTAGTTGCGTCGCCGTGGTTTAGGCGAATAAAACACCAGCGTTCATAAACCAGTTACATCTAACATTTAATTGAACTATTTGCATTAAATGCAGAATAAAATCTGTTCGTCGGAGGGGGAGGGGAACTTTCTATTAAAATTCAATATGCGTTAAAATTCGTCGACCAATATCAGCCTTGCATGGCCGGGGCCGAGATGTCTGAGCGGTTGGAAGCTGGAGGCCACGAGTTCGATCCTGGCTTCCCCACGCCCGCCCTCTCTGATTGGCTCAGCTCTCTGATTGGCCTCGATGGCGAACAGGTGTTACGCCCAGGGAACTAGCGAGACGTCCTCTGCAGGGATTTCCGAACCGGGAATTTCGGCACAAGTCCTCAACGAAAAGGGGAATTCCCGGTACCTTCACCACTATGCAGTTTTTTTTATCATTAATGATGCAGCAGTCGGTGACTGAAATAGTAAAAGTTATTTTTGAACGAGTAAACCAATTTAATAAAACCAAAATTTAAAATATAAACATTTTTGTTACAATTTTTTATTGCAAAAGTATCTACTAAAGTGAACAAATTCTTTTATTCTCAGTTTATGTCGATCTTTAACTTCGAGGGGGAAAAAACATTATAACAAATAATAGTCAAACGCTTTTAAAATCCCAAAATTATTAACTCTTAAAAAAATACTAATTTTTATAAAAATTCATAGAGAAAAAAAATTGTTATTTTACTGGCATACCTGCATACCTACACACGGCAATCCGATAACCGACTGCAGACTGACTCAAACAGCTCTCATTGGTCACCTCGCCAGAGGATAACATCAAATGAAAGTCCACTTAGCGCTCAGTAAAAACAAAATTTTATGCTGTTTATGTCGAGTCCCGAAAGTACCGAGAGAGAACAGGAAATTTATTTTAAATTCCTGGTTCTTTTACTATATCAAAAGTACCTGGATTTCCCGGTTATGAATCCTTATCCTCTGCCACTCTCCTGCTGACAAACTAAACGAACTGAATTGTTGTTGCCTACAAGCTACACGGGTAAAAACGACAAATCTCCTGTAGTTTCAAACTGGCCGATCGGTATTTTTTACGTATTTTTGGTAATGAAAAATATTCTTATAAACAATTTTTTTATTTGCCTAATATTTTCAATAAAAATGCACTACAAACGTGGGCTAAGAATTTTTTTTTGTAATATACAGCCAATGCCGTCAGTTACAAATAGTAAAAAAATTTAAGTTTAAATTTACGAAGAATACAAATGAATCATAAAGCAATATTCGTGCACTTTCGGATATCCTCGTTAACACGTAAGTACTTGGTGAACTTGGTTTGAACAAGATCGTTCACAAAAGTTTTTCGCGTGGTTTGAGATCGTGTAGTTAAAGATTACTATTTCTTACACGAAGTTTTGAAAACTTTTAAAAACCAACACACGCTGAACCTTAAGAGGCACGCCAACCCGTGGCACTTAGCACTTAGCACTTAGGACAGCGAAAACCTAACATTTCGTTCTATACTTAATCAAAAATTACAGGACATTCATGGGTCGAGTAAAACTTAGAAACTCACCGACTAACGTCTCATGTACAAACTAAATAATTGCGAGAAGGTTTGTTGATTTAAATTATATTTTACCCGAGTGTTAAAAAGGCTGAAATGGGTATTTACAAAGATGATTTATTTCTGTAAAAAAAAAAGGTATGATTCTAGACACTAATTCATTTTTCACGTTTAATAAAACTATAATGTCACAGCTTAATTTCCAGATAGTGTTGGAACTTTTTTTCTTAAGTTTTTGTGGTTAAAATATGTTAAATTTCCAGAATTTTATCGTAGTGGAGATATTGTAAATAATATTAACTAATAAAGCCAAATTCAATAGCTTATTTTAAATTATTATTTCCTAGGTTTTATTTGGTTATGTCTTATTGACAGCGAGGCAACCTGTAGAGACCCAGAAATTTCGCGAATTGGTTTGCCGTCATTCTGAAATTCAAAACCTTGTTTTTTGCCTGCCAACGTTTGCTCTTCCGTCGGTTTATTTCTAAGGGAGGACCATGTTTCTCTTGTTAACCGACTCTACCTGATTCACTGACCTCATTGCAACGTTGGTTCACAGTTTCAGATACGCGTATCATAATATTTGCGGAGCAGGAGTATGAATGCGTGCATTCCATCTTGCGACTTAAATACGCGCGAAATTTCGGTACCGATTGTCATTATGAACAACAGGCTAAAATAACACAGAAATAAGACATCTGGGTTGGAAGCTGTCATTGTCTGTACATGGAACTATTCCAGCATTTGGATTTATGTATAACTATTAATCCTCTTATAAGCATTTTTTTTTTTGCAATATTGAATACTTTCAGAAAAAATTATTTTTTTGTTTCAATTTCTTGAGTTATATGCATCGTATTCATATTTCAAGGTTAAAATAGTAACGTTTGGTGTTAGTATGCCAATATATAAATGGAAAATTAACAAATATGCGTCTAATGTATTCGATAGAAATGATTGATGTCATAACAGTAGGTACTTCTGTTTCTTCTTGTTTCCACGCGAATTGAATTTTTCGCGGAATGATTTCGAGACTGCTTCCAGTTACAAAGAAAAAACTGCCAGCGTAAGAATGTCATGAGCTTTCAGAACTACTTGCGCAAAGTCAACTGCCCCTGTTCATAAACTTTCTTTCATATTTAAGTGTGAGGAGTTAAAATGGGCATTAAAAATAAATTTTATTCATGGAAACGTTGGAAACCAAACGTAAAAGTATTAATGTGACTTGCGTTTAAAAATTTTTCATTATATCCTCGACATAAAATGTGAAAGTCACAACACATAAACCCACAGTTTCTAAAGGACTCCTTAAAAGGTAAAACCCCGACTTTCCAACATTTCGAGTCATAAAATATATTAGCCACAGTAAGCTGTAAACTATCATTGCTTCATTTTACGAGTCGGAAAACAGCTTGACATCGTCTGCAGTTCTTCAAGTAAAATAAGCAGTTGTAATCTCCCAGTGGTTGAATGCCGAAGGCCTTAAAATTTATTTATTTTTGATTGCTTCTGAACTAACGTCGTGCCGACAGCGAGTTCAGTGAGGACGGACACAGCAGTGGGAGCAGTCGGCCATGCCTTATATGGTCAGCATGCCTGGAGGGGTGGGGGAAGTCACGGCAGACGGAAATCAAGATAATAATGTTCGCAGGATTTCATGGCCATTGTCTGAAGAAGCTTGGCTTCTGGGTTGTAGCCGTGTCCTAGGTGAATAATTCACCGACGTTTCGGTCGGCATTGCAGTCGCCATCATCAGGGAGCAGTTACCTACTGCTACTGTAGGTAACAGTTCCCTGATGATGGCGACTGCAATGTCGACCGAAACGTCGGTGAATTATTCACCTAGGACACGGCTACAACCCAGACGCCAAGCTACTTCGGTAATCAAGATATTTGGATTAAGACTTGAACCCGACCCGGGGATTGATAACAGACAAAAACCACTTGCAAATTTTTGTAAATAGTTAAGTTGTGTTTTGTCACGCTAACAATTTGTGTAAACCACCGGTAGAGAATGGGACAATTCACGTTCCTTTATGGTAGCTGTTTAGATTGCAAAGTTTCGTACACCTAAATGACTCTTTTGTTCTGGACATGAGTTTTTTGACACGACCAATGACTAACTCCTATGAACAAATCGCGTGCGAGCCTGAGAGGCAATAAATTCGGGTTTCTCAGGAACTTAACGATTAGAAATAGCAATTACGGCAAAAAAATTTTCGTATCCACAAATACTTGTGATTAAGTTGCCTGATAACGACAAGGGCGACACGAGCTTTCGAATCACATGCATTTTCATCTCTACGCGCAAATCAAATAAATGGTGCCTACCATTAAACAACGGTGACTACCATCAAAGGCTTTTCAACTGTGGGTTCAATGACCTCTGGGCTCTCCCACAATCCCCCATCCCACCCCCACCCCCAAAAAAATCATCTGTTTACTCGGAAAAATGCCACCTGATAATTGGCTGCTGAATTATGAGATGTCTCGCCCCATTAGCCTGTGAGTCCATCCTTTTTTCGTTGATGTCTTTCATTTTCCCAGAGTCATCCAGATAAATAGGGGCATGCAGATTTCGTGAAAAGATTTCGAGACTAGATGAAAGCTAAAACACTGTAGCATCGTCTGTGTTTCGTGATTGAATGAGTTTCTCCCGGGTACATATTGAGTGTAACGACACCAATCACAGTGATTCAGCGCGGAAGTAAACGCGTCCTGAGTGGCTCGGTGAAACAAGGCGACGATCTCTGTTGCAGACGGCCGCCAATCACAAGTAAGAAACCACAGGTGCGGGTATACCTTGTTTCAGTCTAACAAGTGTTCAGATCTTTTCGCGAAAAATGCCTGCCCCTACAGATAAACTGCGAGCCACTAGCAGAATCAGCACAGAGGTACAATTAATTGAATTGCAGTCTATCGCGAAATCAATGAATGGAATGAGGCTGCAGCCAATAAACACGTGACCTCGACTTCATTCTGCACAAGTTTGCGGGGCCTAGCCTGGGGAATTCTCTGCCCATAATCCAATGTGAATGGCCGTTTGGATGTAAGGCATTTGCAATCTATACTGTCATAAATTAATGAAAATAATAATACTCGGGAATTCTGCAGAACACTACCCATCGTGGAATGAACCGCAGAGTCAGAATACAGGTGGTTCCATGCAGTTTCATATCGCTGCACCGTGACTGTTCTGTGCGCTGCCCCAAATGCGCTCGTGTGTTGTTTTGGTCGCCGCGAGAACAAACCGACACACGTCAGCGAAGCTCCCAGTTTCGTCAGCGGAGCAAGATTTGCTGAGCTCTGCAGAAAACAAAACAGCAGCCGTGTGGTCAGCACGAAACACGCTCTGGAAAAACAAAACCTGACGTGTGTTTTGTGGAGATAAAAGTGTTACTTATTACTGATCTACAAAAACTGTTCATTGTTGTTTTAAAAGTAAGCACGCTCTTTTTGTCACCAGTTTGTGTTTATTTAATCTTTAAAACACCGCAAACACCGACAAATATTAAAAAAAATATTTTTTTTTATGTTTCGTGGCTCTCACAGATTTTTTTCTATAATCTTTCTTTCCCTCCCCCCTTCCTCAACAAAAACATTTGTCAACCCAAAACATTGGTGCTTGGAGAGATGACAGCATGTTGCAACATAATGTGGGTCTTGAGATCTACTCATTCATTGAGTTTGAAACATATTGGTACTATCAATACAGTTAGTTACCTATAGAACTGAAAATTATTTGGAAGAATTTTCTATCGCCTTGCTCTATATTATCTTTTAACAGGATAGTGTTTTCAAATCCAAAGTTACAGATTTATAACCAATAAAATAACATTTATGTTGCATAATCCCTTGCCAGAGAGTCAGCTATCAGAAATATAATAATTGTTTCTACTAAGTCTGTGACAGATTAGTTAACGTTGTGTGCGAAACAAATCCATGTGCTGAATGCTTCAAATTTTCTGTGGTTTATATACAACAACAATAATTTTTAGTTTTATGTTTCGCGTTATTAAGTCGATATACTGTGAATTAGAAATATATTACGTTATATAAAATCTTTGATTGTTAAACTTGTACTGTAAGTGCATTACATACCGCAATGTGACTTAATGTGCCATTATAAGAGACCGGAAAAATTCGCGGATTCATTTCGTGATAGGCTGAAATTCAAACATCTGTACAATTCTGCTGGTTCTGCTATTGGCTCGCAGGTTAACTGGAGCTCTCTGGGCCAATGAGAGACTATTGACCAAAGAAGCGTCGAATCACAAGCTACCCAGTGGAGACGCCTCACAATTTATTACCCAATGAACACGCGTGTTTACTTGAGAAATGCAGAGGATAATGGAGGCTATCCTAGAGGTCATTGAATCCGCGAATTTTTCCGGTCCCTAGCCATTATTGCTAAAGTTGGCTAAAAGATAAAACAGTATGTGCATCTGAAATACGGATAAAAGATATCATTAGGTTTTTATATAAATATACGTATTTTAAAAACTTAATTAATATCCTATACAAAGGCGAATAACTAAAATCTTAAAAAAGTATGATATTGCTCTGCTTACTCTAAGATGTAAATTTTTTTTTCATTGAAGTCTTTATTTAACTAAAGTATAAATTATACTTACGACCAAGCTCGGAGTGACACCGACGTAAACCAATGGTTGGACAATTTTCCTAACAAAGTGGAGTGAATACTCTTATAAAATATTGAGAATGAAACATTATTTTTCTTACATAAAGAAACAATTGTACGTTACGCTAAACTCCTATGCATTTCAGAAGAAGTAAATTTATATTTTGACCACAAGTAAGCACATGAAATTTAAAACCTGACGACATGTAGGTATATTAAAAATATAATGTGAGCGAATCTTTAAGTTTCGCCAGAAATGTGTAAACATCTAACTCGGTATTCAGCAAATTCGTATGTTCTTATGTTGCAAAAAAAAAAACTTACAATATGAAACTCGGACACCAAATTTAACGTACAATTATTAAAAATAATGCTCAGCGTAATAAATGTATGAAAAGTGTTCATTTTAGGAATAAACGGTAAAAATGTATTCCCTTAAAATCTAACTCTTATTCTGTTTAACAATACTAGCAGGGCTAACCAAACAACAGGCGTACCGAATACGTTGCATAATTATGCCTCAACGCTAAACATGTAACATTTCCCCCTAGACCGGAATTATCATTACCTAAAGTTATTTAGTTACGTTGAGGATGAAATTGTTATATGCACCAGAAATGCAATGATATAAGCGCGGGTTACACGACGGAAATGTCCACTGCGCATGCGCGCAGAAACTGCTATAGCCACGAGCCGAAGTAGTCAAGATGACAGAGCCACCTGGAATATACTAAGTATAGTCTATTGGTGTATCAAAATAAACTTTTTGATAGTGACACTAATCTGGAATATATTTTGTAAACTTAATTAGTCATAATAAACATAAACTAGAAACATTAAAAATGTTGATATTTTATTAGCCAGGAAAATTATTTGGGAGATAAACATCCGAGTTGCACGCAACGCGCATGGAGATGAACATCCGAGTTGCTCGTGGCACTCCGGGAAATGAACATCCGAGTTACTCGTGGCACTCCAGGAGATGAACATCCGAGTAGCTTGTGGAGCTCCAGGAGATGAACATCTGAGTAGCTCGTGGCGCTCCAGGAGATGAACATCAGAGTAGCTCACGGCGCACAGGGAGATGAACATCCGAGTTGCTCATGGCACTCCGGGAAATAAACATCTGAGTTACTCGTGGCGCTCCAGGAGATGAACATCCGAGTAGCTTGTGGAGCTCCAGGAGATGAACATCTGAGTAGCTCGTGGCGCTCCAGGAGATGAACATCAGAGTAGCTCACGGCGCACAGGGAGATGAACATCCGAGTTGCTCATGGCACTCCGGGAAATAAACATCTGAGTTACTCGTGGCGCTCCAGGAGATGAACATCCGAGTAGCTTGTGGAGCTCCAGGAGATGAACATCTGAGTAGCTCGTGGCGCTCCAGGAGATGAACATCAGAGTAGCTCACGGCGCACAGGGAGATGAACATCCGAGTTGCTCATGGCACTCCGGGAAATAAACATCTGAGTTACTCGTGGCGCTCCAGGAGATGAACATCCGAGTAGCTTGTGGAGCTCCAGGAGATGAACATCTGAGTAGCTCGTGGCGCTCCAGGAGATGAACATCAGAGTAGCTCACGGCGCACAGGGAGATGAACATCCGAGTTGCTCATGGCACTCCGGGAAATAAACATCTGAGTTACTCGTGGCGCTCCAGGAGATGAACATCCGAGTAGCTCGTGGAGCTCCATGAGATGAACATCTGAGTAGCTCACGGCGCACAGGAAGATGAACATCCGAGTAGCGCGTGGCGCTCCGGGAGATGAACATCCGAGTAGCTCGTGGCGCTCCGGGAGATGAACATCCGAGTAGCTCGTGGCGCGAAGGGAGATGAACAGGGAAGAAACAGCGGGTGAAAGTTGCGGTTAGCCGAGTGTCGCGCAGACAGGCGCGGGCAATCTCCGCACTTAGCGCGCGCAGGGCGGACCGGAGAAACTCGACGCCAGGATTACACGAGGCGCATGATTCAGGCGAGTGACGAGCGCCACGAGACACGAAGCCAGTCCAGAAGATGGCCCAAGGTCGACAAACACCAAATACCGGCCTGATTTTTTTTGTTCAATCGACCTTCCTGTCATACCCTGGTACTCCCACGACCATTACATTTCCTGCGATTACACGTCACGTGGAAGAGTGACTGACGTGAGGGTAGTTCCGTCACTCCAACGAGTCGAGGCGACGAAGAGAGATGTATCGAGAACTACGGACTCCGCTGAATATGTCGTCGCTGACGCCTTCCCGGCTAGTGTCGCGTGTAGTGTTGGGGGGGGGGGGGGGGGAGAGAGAGAGAGAAGGTCACTCGACCAACTCACTGTTCATCTGACTGGATCAACTCATTCACAGCTTTACTCAGCCACTCGACTGGGCAGTTCTGTTCACTCGTGTTCGACTGAACCATTGGAGAAGAGTAGTTTGAAGCATATTCTCAGCTCTTCTTGGCAACAAACGGGACAATGTTTTCGAACGTGTGTGTGTATTCTCAGCAGGGCCATGTCGAATGAAAATAATTATTGTACTCGATGGTAGAGAAACATGCTTAATTGCCGGTCGAATCCTCGAACTTTCGATATCATCGAATTTCTACTATTAGAAAGATTTAAATTTTGAGGAAAATTATTCTTAAGTAAATAATAAGTAAGTAATAATTCAACACTGCCAACTCTTAATTCTAATTATTTTATTTGTGTTTTCCTTCATTTCTATAGAAAAAAACTGTTCCCAAAATATTGTAATTTTAATATGTAACTATGTAAATAAAATTTATTTTTGTATCGATTCGGGGACTAAGTTCGAGAAACGAAAATTAATTTAAAGGGTTGAATATTTTAACATCATGGTTATTTTTTATTTATTGCATATTAATTAGTTTTTGACGTTGAGAAAACAAATTTGATTCAAGGTGCAGTCTCAAAAGCTCTTTGCAATTAATTCAGATATGGGTAAGAGATAATTGGGATTAAGCCTTTCAATAAATTAATCAATAACGTCTCCACGATTGAGAAAAAAATGTATTTTATAAAGTTTCTAGACTTAATTTCGTTTAGTTTTTAAAGTAATGGAGCTCTCAGAGAGACATAACTTACGTATATTAATTGGAAAAAAAATTAAATTTTTGTGATAAAATGAATTAAGCAACTGTGGTGGAAACAGTAATAAATACGTGTGTTTTGAAAGGATGAATCCAGCAGCAACTAGGCAGGGTGACAGTACAAACACGCAATGTGGGTAAACATCGCTGAGTACGCAATCGTGACCCACGCTCATCAACGTTTAAAAATTTTGTCCTTAAAAGAGCTAGCAATCTTCTCAAGTAAGTATAAGTTTCCGCTGCTATTAATAACTGTGATTTCCTAATCTTGCCGCACATTGGAGTTTCCGTAGAGGTTTAACCAACAACACTAATTAATCCCGAAGAATCTTCAAATTAGTAGAAATTTTTAATGTACAAAAAGTTACCGAGTCTTAAAAGTTCACAATAATGTGATTAATGTGATTAATATTGCATTAAATCATACACATATTTACAAGTGCAAGAAATCATTAAGATTCAGAAACAGTATTCAATCATACTATATCTTAAAATTTTATAAGGTTATTACATTTTGGTTTTTCCTCTGTTCGCTAAGGTAGTTAGTTTGTATTTATGATAGTTTATTCACCTCTGCAGTACCAGTTATACTGAAATTGTAAAAAGAAATTACCTTGACTTTCAAACGTCCAAGAAGGTTTGTAAACACCAAGTTATTCAAACATAAACAGTATAAGTACAAAAATGTTTGTCATAAAGAGTCCACAAAACATGATAATTAAGGACATTTTCGGACAGTCGTTCGAGTCAAATTTTTTGTTTGAAGTTCATATTTTGCTGTCCTTAACGAAACGGGAATTCGACTTGGTACTTAACCAACCTAAAAAAAAACATCCCGGTTGTTCGTCGCGATTTGTTTGCACAACAGTGTACTCGGCGAATTAAAAGTGGTCGGTGTCTATGAACAGCGATACAAGAAAATATTTGTTTCGCGTTAAAACGGGAAAATTTTCCTTCTGAAATTCCGCCAAAAAAGCATTGTCATTGTCTCTCATCCTTCAAGTGGATCGCGTCAAACCGCCGACTCATGATGACAGTGTTTCGAAACGAGCTGACGTCACGAGCCCGCCTCATACGGAACCGAGTGACTCCGGTTCGGAGAAAGGTGTCGCTAGCAATTCCGTGTCTCTTCGACGTCCTTCAATATTGTTGCCTTAAACGAAAGACGCGGAAACTGATAAGACATCTGGTGACTGCCTGTGTAGAGGACGTAATTTGTTTTTTTGTAGGAAGGAGAATTGTTTGACTTACCTATCAGAGTTCAATTAGGACTTTAGTAAATTTATATTCATGAGGAATTTTGTAATTAACGCAATTTATAGATAGAAAAAAAATTGAGTTAATCAACGAAATGGTAAATAATGGCATGCTTTTCAACTTGATTAATTCTGGCGTTGCTTTCAACTGAACAAACAGAATTATATAACATATATTGTAAAACTTCCATTTACTGAAGAAAATTTCAAGTTTACGCTACGAAATAAAACCAAATTTTACAGTTTACGTCACTGACTGTCAGTTAAGGTGAAATGGTTCTTAGAAAATGTGGAGAGTCGTAAGTAAATAGTGTTATGGATGACAGGTCACCAGAAACTTCGTGGACTGTGAAAGTCGTAGTCGTCCAAGGAACTCGCGCAGTATTCACAGTTCTTCGTGCGAGGTCATATGCGCTACACGTTCAGACAGCGTTCATGTCTCAACTCAAGCGAATACGTGTTGAGGATGGAAAATGCGGTCGTAAATGTGCAAAATGTTTGAGTAAGTTTACTGTACCCACACGTGTGCGAGCGTGCATACATATAGGCTACTGTAGAAAAGCACCTTTTCCATCATGCTATTTAAAGAAGTAGGGAAAAAACATCTCAAGACTTCCATAGGAACACAAGGTCATTCAGCAGCGAGTAATAAGGGTAGTTGGAAATGCAAACTACTGCAACGGCAAATCTTATAAGATATTAGTTCATCTCAAACAGTAGCAGAACCAAGATAAGATTGATTGTGGGTTTACCCGAAATTGTCAGATTTGTAATGGGTTCACCGTGGTTTTTTTTTTTTTTTTAAGTTTTGGAGGTTAAGCAGGTGTGTCGTAGTGCTAGAGGTTTACGCAGGACTTTCTGAGAGATGGTCACATGGCTCTCCCCGAGTACTGGAGGAGAACTACCAGGATCTGTCTCAGTGTCGGAGGTCCGCGCGGGTTGGTCTGAGTGTTAGATGTTTGCGTTGATCTTCCCGAATTTCGGAGGTTCTTTTGGGTTGCCTGAGTGCTGGGAGGTTCTCGTAAGTCTGTCTGAGAGAGCTGATGGTTCTTTCAGCTCCATCTGAGTGCCGTAGGTTCACGGAGTATGTCTGAATTTTGGAGGTTCACGCGGGTCTGGCTGAGTTTTAGAGGTTTCTCGCGGGGTGTGTCTGATTGTGGGTCTGTCTGGGTGCTGGAGGTTCTTGTTAGTCTGTCTGAGAGAGCTGAAGGTTCACGGAATATGTCTGAATTTTGGAGGTTCACGCGGGTCTGGCTGAGTTTTAGAGGTTTCTCGCGGGGTGTGTCTGATTGTGGGTCTGTCTGGGTGCTGGAGGTTCGCGCGTGTTCGTCGGGGAGCAGGCGGTGCGAGCAGAAAGGCGCGTGACGCCTGCGCTGCGTGCGTGAAGGCGCCCTCTCACTGACACCCCACGCGGTAAAAGTGAAACTCCTCGCGGCCCGAGAACCACGCGCCAGCTGTGTTGCTTGCCGGCGCCCGCCGAGTAATTAGTTCTGGCGCAACGCGCTGTATGACGAGTCTCTTCCCCGCGCCTTCGGCTGCTCTGCCGTAGCGGCCGGGACGTTCAGTTCATTGTCACTCGGAGTCACGGCGTACGTCAGACATACTTCCATCTCTAGCAGATTCCTGTGGCTCTTGGAGGCTGCGTGATGGACATGTACCTCTACCTCCAAACGGATCTCGGCGAAGAATTCTACAACGCGACCTTCAAGTCTTTGATGAAGAAGTTTGGCCTCAAACAATACTCCACATTCAGTAATGCCAAAGCCTCGGTTGTCAAAAGGTTTAACGGAACTTCCCGCACCAAGATGTGATAACGGTTCACGACTGACAGAAATTACAATTGGCTGGATATCTCGCCGAAACTAATGAGTGGAGAGCTGTAAAATTCGCGGATTCATTTCGCGATAGGATAGAGTTCAAATACTTTTGACATTATTTTGCTTCAGTGATTGGGCCACAGTTTATCTGAAGGACTCAGGGCCAATGAAAAATCTTTAACAGAAGAATTAGCGAATCACGATCATTCCAGTCAACAGGTGTTACGAGTCGGTAACCAATCAGCAGATGTAATTTGCACGAGTGCATAGAGGATCATGGAGTCTATCCTTTAGGGATTTGAAATCGCGAATTTTTCCGGTCTCTACTAATGAGCGAATACAATGCCACGGTGCATTCTACCACGGAAATGTAGCCTAAAGATGCGAAGGATAATTACTTGCTTCGAAAAGTGCTTTCCAACACGCAAAAATCCACGAAAGCGAAAGGCAAGCGTAAATCCAGTAAATCCAGTAAATGCACAAAGATTTTCACACTTACAATTTCTTAAATTTTCAAATTTTTAAACTAATGTAGGCTAACATTTAAAGTGACTCTGATAATTGCAAACAAAAAACAAAATCTGGCAGAAAATCGTAAGCGCTTTGAAATTATGTAACTGTATTTGTTGTAGCGTAAGAATATATGAAATTAATAGCATTTTGATACGGTAAGGTCGTGAAAAATTTGGAAAAACAAATAAAAGTTCATTATCTCATGAACGAAGGATTATTTTAAATGATACATCAACTATTTTTTGTTTCTTTTGAATTGCTCTATTTATATCCAGAATTTCACCATAAGGAACTCAAACATCCTGAATATATTCACATGTACACTAGAGTGTGACAAAAATATAAATTTTCGTGAATAGAATTCTAATAGAGCTCAAAAGTTGCGTATTTGCACGCTAATCAACGGGAAAAAAATGTAAAAAATTATACATAGAATTTTCAGTTCGCACAAATGGCATAAAGTAAGGAAAAAAGCACTATATTAGAACATCATTTTAAAAATATGGTATTTTATAATTTACAATACCACAGTGCTTCTGTTCGTAAAATCGTAACTATCAGATTTATACCAAAATAACAAAATTTTAGCCATAACGCGTGAACACAAAACGAAGCGCAAAATGCGTTATTATAATTTTTCTATCAATATAATTCGAAAATTAAAGTTTTCAGACACTATAAAATATTTTGAGCTCAAAATTTATGTATTTATTATTGTCATTTTTTCCAAACTTGGGTCATTTGAGCGAACTAAAGATCCTGTAGGCACTGGGAAAATTTCAAAATTCGCTGGTTCAATGACCTCCAGGATGGACTCTTACAGTCCCCTGAATACTTGTGGTTCAATGCTTCTCTGATTGAAGAGTTCCCATTGGCTCAAGAGAGTCCCCCGTTAGGTCCGGAATCATTTCAAAGGTATATAAATATTAGAATTACAGCCTGTCGCTTTAATGTAACCGCGAATTTTTACGGTATGAATAGGGGCATGCACATTTCGCGAAAAAGATTCCGAGACCAGCTGAAAGTCAAAACAATGTAGCACCGTCTGTGTTTCGTGATTGGGTGGGTTTCTCTCAGGTACATGTCGATTGTCACAACACCAATCACGTGAAGTCAGTGCGGAATCAAACGCGTCCTTAGTGACTCGGTTAAAACAAGGCGACGACCTCTCTCGCAGACGGCCGCCAATCACAAGGAAGAAACCGCTGGTGCTGGTATAAATTGTTGCAGTCTAGTAGACGTTCAGGTATGAACGGTTTATATATAGAACCTGGAAAAATTCGCGTGTTCAATGACCTCCAGGATAGATCACACCATCCTGTGCATACTCGGGCAGACGTCACCTGTTCATTGGCTACTGACTTGTGAGGCGTCTCAATTGGGAGACTGGTGATTCGATACTGCTTTGACTGAGGGTCTATAACTGGCCCACAGTCCTCCAGGTTAACAGCGAACCAATAGCAGAAGATGCATAATAATTACAGACCCGAAAAATTCGTAGGTTCATTTCGTGTTATGCTAAAATTCAAATAATTATACCTTAGTGTTGCTTCTGTTATTGGTTTACTGTTAATCTGGAGGACTGAGGGCCAATTAGAGACCCTCACTCATAGAAATGTCGAATCACAGGCCACCCAGTCGAGACGACTCACAAGTCAGCAGCCAATGAACAGTTGGCATTTGCCCGAGTGTGTAGAGGATATTGGAGTCCATCCTGGAGGTCATTGAACCCGCGAATTTTTCGGGTCTCTAATAACGATACAATTTTTTTTTTTTGCATTTTAGCATGTCGTGAAATGAATCCGCGAATTTTTCCGGTCTCTATATATATTTTTTTTTCTGGTTGATCTGCGGGAAAAGACGCAGACACACTGCCGGCCGCCAGCAGTTGAAGCAGTTGAAGCAGTTGAAGCAGGATGTCCGCGACCCGCTGGGACGACGAGCGACGACTGGGGCGTGTTGGCATGCCTGCGCCAGCACGTGCGTGAAAGTCTCGCGGTCAGGGGGGGGGGGGGGGGCCACCAGCCGTCGCACGGCTGCCAACCATGGAGGCGTAGAGCCGGGCACACAGCTGGAAAAAAAAAATTGGTCGTCTGTAAAGTCGGTTTACGGACGATAGTTTAACGTGACGTCATAACAAAACATTGATGAAATGATTGCATACTTTTATGAATGAAATTGAATCATTTTTATTTTAATAATAAAAGATAAATACTTGAAATAATACTAGTAATCAGATTTTTAAAATGCCAGAATAATTAACTTTTATTGCTGAAATTGTTGTTATAATAATAATAAGCAATGAAAACCACATTAACATTTCACTTCACTTTATAAACAGTCGAGTGGAAGAGAGATAGATGCGGCGCAAGCGTACAATGAGCGTAACGGAACACAGCGTAACGGTACAATTTGCGTAACGGGACACTTTTTCGTGGGTGCAGCCGGCGTTCATCGATTTATTAGACGTTTTCACGTAAAATATATATATATAGGTATAGTAACTAGGGGCACGCAGATTTCGCGAAAAGATTTCGAGACTAGATGAAAGTTAAAACACTGTAGCAAAGTCCGTGTTTCGTGATTGGGTGAGTTTCTCCCACGTACATATCGATTGCAACAACACCAATTACAGTGATTCATTGAGGAATTATACGCGTCCTGAGTGGCTCGGTAAAACAAGGTGACAACTTCTCTCGCAGACGGCCGCCAATCACAAGGAAGAAACCACAGGTGCGGGTATGCCTTGTTGCAGTCTAGTAAGTGTCCAGAACGTTTCGCGAAAAATGCCTGGCCCTACAAATACTTTTCTTGCTATGGTTGATTATTGGTAGGGACACCTGTATTTCGCGAATACATTTCGTGTCTAGGTACATCGCAAAACACCGTAGTTTTTTTCTTGTAGTTATTGGCTGTGGTCGGCGAGAGGTGTTTTCCCGCACTTGACGGGGCCAATGGGAATGTGGATACCGTACTGCTGCACGCACACGATTCGCCATTACTCTAAGAAAAAGCTACAGTGTTTTGTGACATACCTTGACACTAAATGTATTCGCGAAATACAGGTGTCCCTAATTATCGGCTATGCCCTGAAGTAGCGTGAGCGACGCCACGGGCTGCTAATTAGAGCCGGTGTCATTGCACGCTTCCCGGGTGCGTTTAAATGTCGCGCCGCTGTGTCACGTGACCTCTATGCCGGAGGAGTAGACTCCCCTCGCATGTCTCTTTGTCAGGTGTCGTTTCCGGGATATGTTCCTTGGAGAAAATGGCTTGTTATCGCTCATTAAATTCATGCCCATAAAAGACTGTCCCAGTTTCAATGATATATTACAACAGTTAAATTTAGACTATTCACATCAAATCATACATCAAATTGAAGGTAACTAACCTAGTTTCTATTAGAAATGTTCAATATGTGCACCTTTAGTTATACTTATACGACACACATCGAACCTAAATTCCAAGTTTCCCCACACTTTGGTTAACAAGTCCGGAGTAATGGAAGCGTTAGCATCTTCAATTCTTCATCTCAACTCTGGCAAATCATTAGGTAGCGGTGGAACGTAGACACGATCTTTTATAAAGCCCCAAAGGAAAAATAAAATCGCATGGCGTTATGTCAGGTGCACGTGGAGGCCATGAGAAAAAGAGCTCTGTCGTCTCGACCATCACGACCAATCCAACGGTCAGGGACTTCGACGTTCAACCACTCTCGTGCAAAGAGATTCCAATGGGGAGAGCTAAAATTGCAGATTCATTGTTAGCAAACTGCAGGACACAAAACGCTTTACGCTCATGAGTTGACATTTTGCTTGGTGGCGCTGCCAGCGAGAACACAACAAAGCAGTAATCGCGCATGCGTTTATTGCTACCGTGAACCAAAACTGTACAATGCTTACAGTTGATACTATTACATAGGGGCATGCATATTTCGCGAAAAGATTCCGAGACCAGCTGAAAGTCAAAACAATGTAGCACCGTCTGTGTTCTGTGATTGGGTGAGTTTCTCTCAGGTACATGTCGATTGTTACAACAACAATTACAGTTATTCATTGCTAGAGAGCTGCAAAATTCGCGGATTCATTTCGTGATATGCTACAATTCAAATAATTATATCCTTAGCGCTGCTTCTACCACTGGTTCACTGCTAATCTGGAGTAATGAGGGCCAATTAGAGACCCTCACTCAAAGAAGTGTCGAATCACAGACACTCAGTCGAGATGACACACAAGTCAGCAGCCAATTAACAGGTGGCATTTGCCCGAGTGTGTAGAGTGTAGTAGAGTCTATCCTGGAGGTCATTGAATCCGCGAATTTTGCAGGTCTCTATTCATTGCGGAAGTAAACGCATCCTGAGTGCCTCCGTCAAACAAGGCAACGACTTCTCTTGAAGACGGCCGCCAATCACAAGGAAGAAAACCGCTGATGCGGGTATACTTTGTTGCAGTCTAGTAGACGTTCAGGTTTTTTCGCGAAAAATGCCTGCCCCTACTATTACAGTTTAATTTTGGGACATTATTTTATGGACTTTCTGTATATATATATAAGTATACACAAGCCGTGTTAAGAGGGCTCAGTGAGTCAGGTGGCTATGTGCTTCAAGTCTTATTTTCTACCCTTTTAATGTGTTCTGTCACACATAGGTATTTTGAACAGATACTTGTAAAAAAAAGTTTAGTAAACTGGCTACCAAAACAAATCTTGATAAATTTTACATAAACATCCCTAAGCGCCTAGATATGCCATGAAATTTAAATCATTAACTTTCCTGCCGAGACCTGAAATGTTCTATCCCTTCGCCTCCGCAAAACTGAAGAGACTCGTGATCACAACTGGATGTGTGTTTGAGCCAAACAAGAGCTCACAGGAAGTACCTCCGCAGAAGGGGAAGAGAGTGGGAAGGGGCTTTGTAAACAAACATCCGAGCCGCGCCGGAAGTATGCTCTAAGGGAACGGTCTGCGCAGTTAGGCGTGTCGGCGCTTTCCCCCGGATACACGCGTGCCACCATTCTACACACCTCGTTCCGCTAACACGTACTTATCACAGTGCCGCAATTTACGTTGCTACGTCGGGAAAAAATAACACTTTTTTTTTTGTTTCGCAAAAAATACTCGTCAACATGGACACTACTAAATATTCTGTGTCAGGAACTAAATAATTTTGGAGGAACTGGGGAATTCGTAGGGGCAGGCATTTTTCGCGAAAAGATCTGAACACTTATTAGACTGCAACAAGGTATACCCGCACCTGGGGTTTCTTCCTTGTGATTGGCGGCCGTCTGCGAGAGAAGTCGTTGCGTTATTTGACCGAGCCACTCAGGACGCGTTTGATTCCGCACTGAATCACTGTGATTGGTGTTGTTACAATCGATATGAATCTGGAGAAACTCGCCCAATACGAAACACAGACGGCGCTGAAGTGTTTTAACTTTCATCTAGTCTCGAAATCTTTTCGCGAAATCTAAATGCCCCTAGTAATAGACAAGAATAGGAAGTGTTGACTCACACATTTTTGAAATATGAAACGTCTCTCACCTTTTGTATCTGCGAGTTAACTCCAAGTAGTACCTTAATTGTGTATCAAATTATTTATTCAAGCCTGCAGAAAAATTGCCCTGTTCATCGAAAATTGCAGTTGCAGAAACATGGTCGATCACAATGCGCCAATCATCGTCCAAGATTGTTTTTTTTTTTTTATGTGTCAGGCCTAGCCAATGCGAGATCTTCCACAGTGGGGAGTGACCATTCAGACTTAAGGCTGTTCCCGCAGCCAGACTCGGCCAATAGGCGACCGAGTACGCCCAAATTAAAACGCGTTGACACTCCATTTCAACTCTGAATGCACAAGTACTCAGCGAGTTTACTAGAGGAAACTGTGCTTCGCGAAACCACTACTTGTCAAAATATTTCTCAAAATTAATTACGTTTCTTCTCACAGTGAAGGAAAAATCTGAACTTACGTAAAACAGTAACACTGGCCGAGCCAAGTTATTAGTTAAGTTTCGCTATGGTTAGGGACCGGAAAAATTCGCGGGTTCACTGACCTGTAGGATGAACTCCATAGTTGTACGTACACTCGGTCAAATGTCACCCACTCATTGGCTGCTGTCTTGTGAGACGTCCCATCGTAGCAGCCTGTGATTCGATAAAGCTTTGGTCAGGTGTTTCTGATTGGCCCAGAGTCATCCAGGTGAGTTGTGAGCCAATAGCAGAGGCGGCACTGAGGTATAACTATTTGTATTTTAGCCTATCGCGAAATGAATTCGCGAATTTTTCCTGTCTCTAGCTATGGTACATGTATACTGCAAGTACACCAATCACAGCTATTCAGTGCCGAAGCAAACGCGTCAAAAAAAGGGAAATGGCTTTATTTGCAGAAGGCCACCAATAGCAAGGAAGTAACAGCTGGTGCGGACTTACCTCGTTCCAGTTTAGTAAGCAGAGACCAGGAACATCCGTGGGGTTCAATGACCTCCAGGATGGGATCCACTGACCTCTGAGCAATCGGGCGCATCACGTGTTCATTGGCTGCTGACTTTTGAGACGACCCAACTGGGTAATTTATAGGGCCATTTAGTTTTCGCGAAAAGATTTATAGACCAGCTTTGTGTTAAAACACTGTAGCATCGTCTGTGTTCCGTGATCGGTTGAGTTTCTTTCCGTTGCATGTTTACTGTCGGTCCACAAACCACAGTCGTTCATTGCGGAAGCCAACACGTTCTGACTGGCCCGGCCAAACAGGGCGATGGCTTCTCTCGCAGGCGGCAGCCAATCACAAGGAAACAATCGCTAACGCGAACATAACTTTTTGCAGTCTAACGAGCGATCAGATTTATTCGCGAAAAACACCTGCCCCTAGTAATTTATGATCAGTAGGGGCATGCAGATTTCACGAAAAGATTTCGAGACCAGATTAAGGTTAAAACACTGTACCACCATCTGTGTTCCATGATTGGGTGAGTTTCTCCCAGGTACATATCGATTGTAACAACACCAATCACAGTGATTCAATGCGGAAGTAAACGCGTCCTGAGTGGCTCGGTCAAATAATGCGACGACTTCTCTCGCAGACGGCCGCCAATCACAAGGAAGAAACCACAGGTGCGGATATACCTTGTTGCAGTCTAATAAGTGTTCAGGTCTTTCCGCGAAAAATGCCTGCCCCTAACGATCAGGGACTGGAAATATTTGCGTGCCGTCAATGTTCTCTACGATACTCCGTGTATTCGGGAAAATTACACCTGCTCATTGGCTACTGACTCGTGACACCTGTAAACTGGTATACTTTTAATTCGACGCTTCTTTCATTGGCTCAGCGTCTTCGAGGTGAACTGTGGTCCAATCACTGAAGCACAAAGGCACGAGTTTTTGGATTGTGGCGCACGAAGAAGGGAACTCGCCAGCGATGAATGGGCGCGGCACGCGGCCGCGACCTTGGGCTGTGCCCAGGCCCGGGTTCGCCGAGGTTCACTTAGCGGCGCGCCGGGTAGAAAGCTGACGATAGCCGGAGCGGCGTGACGCAACGGATCCTCCCTTTCACTCCGGCAATCAACACCACGGTGCTTCCTTCAGGGTGATGCTGCAACGTGAATACAGGTGTATTGCTAGAGACCTTAAAAATTCGCGATTTCAAATCCCTAAAGGATGGACTCCATGATCCTCTATGCACTCGTGCAAATTACATCTGCTGATTGGTTACCAACTCGTAACACGTGTTGACTGGAATGATCGTGATTCGAGAATTCTTCTGTTAAAGATTTTTCACTTGCCCAGAGTCCTTCAGATAAACTGTTGCCCAATCACTGAAGCAAAATAATGTCAAAAGTATTTGGACTCTTATCCTATCACGAAAGGAATCCGCAAATTTTACATGTCTCTATGTATTGCTAGAGACCGGAAAAATTCGCGAATTCATTTAGCGATAGGCTAATATACAAATAGTTATACCTCAGTGCTGCCTCTGCTATTGGCTAACAACTCACCTGGATGACTCTGGGCCAATGAGAAACGCCCAACCAAAGCTTTATCGAATCACAGGCTGCTACGTTGGGACGTCTTACAATACAGCAGCCAATGAGTGGGTGACATTTGACCGAGTGTATGTAGAACTATGGAGTTCATCCTGCAGGTCATTGCACCCGCGAATTTTTCCGGTCCCTAAGTATTGCACATCTAAGTTTCCAGCTAAATTCTCGACTTCAAAACCACAATGGCAGGCATTTTTCGCGAAAAAAACACCTGAACGTCTACTAGACTGCAACATTGTATACCCGCACCAGCGGTTTCTTCTTTGTGATTGGCGGCCGTCTGCGAGAGAAGTCGTCACCTTGTTTTACCGAGCCACTCAGGACGCGTTTGATTCCGCACTGACCTAATGTGATTGGTGTTGTTACAATCGACATGTGCCTGAAAGAAACTCGCCCAATCACGGAACACAGACGGTGCTACATTGTTTTGACTTTCAGCTAGTCTCGGAATCTTTTCTCAAAATATGCATGTTCTTAGTTATAGGGGCTGGAAAATGTCTCGGGTTCATTGACCTCCAAGATAGACTTTACAATCCTCTGAATACTCGGGCAAGTGTCATTGGCTGCTCACGTGAGCGATGTCTCGACTTGATCGCCTGTGATTCTCTGGTTGAATATTTCCCATTGGTTCAGAGTCCTCCGCATGTAATATCAGTAGGGGCATGCAGATTTCTCCAGATGAAAGTTAAAACACTGTAGCACCGTCTGTGTTTCGTGATTGGGTAAATTTCTCCCACGTACATATCGATTGTAACAACACCAATCACAGTGATTCAGTGCGGAAGTAAACGCGTCCTGAGTGGCTCGGTCAAATAAGGCAACGACCTCTCTCGCAGACGGCCGCAAATCACAAGGAAGAGACCACAGGTGCGGGTATACCTTGTTGCAGTCTAATAAGTGCTCAGATCTTTTCGCGAAAAATGCCTGCCCCTTAATATCAGCCAATTTAAGAAGCAATCCAATGATTAGAGACCTGCAAAATTCGCGGATTCATTCGGTGATAGGCTAGAATTCAAACACATATACCTCTTAGATTATTTTGCTATTGGCTTACTGTTCATCTGGACGAATCTCAACCAGTTATAAACCCTGAACCAAAGAAGGATCGAATCACAGACAATCCAGCTGAGACGACTTACAAGTCGGCAGCCAATGAACTTGCGTTATTTGCCCGAGTGTACAGGGGTATGTGCAGTCTATCCTGAAGGCCATCGAAACCGCGAATTTTGCAGGTCTCTACCAATGATGTAAAGTATTTTCATTTAAGTCTATAATGAAATTAAACTGCAAATTTGTAAAATACGCTTTGTTATTTCATGGTGGTATGAATTTCAGAGTGTTTAAATAAATAAATGACCCATGTCATCGTGTTCAAGAGTTAAATGACACGCCCTGAAGGGCTAGAAGCCAATGACAAACACCAAATAAGGCGCGACTATTAGAGAAGGTGGAATGTGGCTGCAGTCGATGAGCACGTGACATTGATTTTACTCTGGACATGTTTGTGTGCAGTCTAGCCTGGGCCAGAAAAGAATGTGGATTTTGCGATCTCTAATAATGGACCACACACGTCTCGCCAAGGTCTTGGTTTTAATTCCTCCTCCCCCCCCCCCCCCCCCTCCCCTATCAAATTAAAATCCAAAATTATGAGCGCCAAGTCTAAAAGCCAGATGGCTTAAATATGCCGTTACGTTTAGCCTGTGTGCAGAACTCCAACCTTTGCCTTTAAGCTTTCATTTGCAGTTTCCACGATTTTACAGTAAATAGCTGAACTTCGTATGAGGAAGCGCTTCCATGTTCGGCTGAAGCAGCGATATATAATCTACTTTAATTACTTGCGTCACTAGGGTTATTTACTTTTCACTAAAAGGCCTCAACGCTCATTAGACTTCAAAAAGGTGTGTCGACTCTAGCAGTTTTTTTCCTTTTGACTGGCCATTGCCCTATTTGGCTGGTTCGTTCAGGACACGTTTGCTTTCGCACTGGATGGCTGTGATTGGTGTGCCGTCAGTAGACATCTACCTGAGAGGAATACAACTAATCACGAAACCAGTCATAAAAGCATTCCAGAGTTAAGCCGGCATAAAAAAAGGGTTTCTGGTAAGTGACCATGTGTTACAATGGTCCTTTATACCTTGCGAGACATGTTTCTCGCAGAGATTTTTTGCTATTTTTTCGACTTAAAAATACTGTGTTTATGTTTTTCACAATGTATTGCTGAGGTCGGTAGTAGGTGGTTTTTCTAACTTGAGTGGACGTATGAGAAAGCAGTTACAGCGCTTGTAATAAGGGACTGTAAAAAAATTCGCGGGTTCAATGACCTCCAGGATAGACTCCACGATCCTCAGCATACTTGGACAAATGTCGCCTGTTCATTGGCTGTTGACCTGTGAGGCGTCTCAACTGGGTAATTTTTTATTCCATGTTTCATTGATTGGGGGTCTCTAATTGGCCAAGATTCCTTCAGTATTACAGTGAACCAATAGCAGAAGCAGCACGAACGAATAATTATTTGAATTTTACCATATCACTATGGACATTTTTTTTTATATCCATGAACATATAATGGAAATTAAATTTCAACATACAAACATGGTAAATTTCCCATATTTTTTACTTTTTCATAAAAAATTTAAGATAGACACCTGGATTCAGTATAATCTCCCATAGAACTGCATAGGTAAATATCTTAAATTGCATGTTTCGGAATATTAATAAAATTGCAATGTGTACGTCACGTTTATTACTGTTCTACCAACACAAACGGTAAGAAATATCTTCAGAAATTTGAGTATCACTTTGACTCTATTTGATTTCATACGTTACCGTACGTCATACCTAGGAAAATATTTTTTTTTTTTAATTATTGACTGAAAATTCTTTTATCGTCTCGTCTATAGCGATTTCATTAGACACGTATTCAAAGAGAACATGTGATACGGGGACAGTGGTGGAATGCATTGATGGAAAAAAAAAAATCAGCTCAGGGTAACATACACTTTATTTACCTCTTGCCGAATATTTGATTTATCATTTAATATGTTTAAACAAGCTGATCAATATTTATGAAATATGACTTGTTTTAAATGGCTCTGTTAAATAATGTGATATGTTAACGCGGAGATATTCAACAATAAAAACTGAAGTACTTAATTCAATTGTCTGTACACTATACTGTCCTGTAAAAACGATTTCTTTACACACACAAAAATGGCATGTGTCACTGCGAAGATTATTATGTTGCTATAACCAGAATTGTTCACATGTAAACTAAAAAGCAACAAAAACAAAAGCAATTTTACTGTCGAATTTAACCAAGATTTACTATATAAAAAAGAATGCATTACAAGTCAAGTAAATTATAGGTCCAAAGAGATATTAATATTTAAATTTCAAAGAATAAATTTACCAGCGATAATCTATAGTCGCATGATCAATGATCATTTAAATGTATTCTTGTTGATTAACTGATTTATTAATTTTAATTTGAGCAAATTTATTAAACTATCTTCTTTTATGTAAATAAATTGGTTTTTCAGTGTGAAATAAATGCAGTGTCACGCAGAAAAACTTATTTGACTATTAGAATTAAAATGTGGTCGTCATCGTCGTGTTGACTGAAAACTGGTAAAAGTGCCACGGGTCCTCGCATTCTTGTTTGCGCTTTATGCTTTGAGCCGGCAGCCCGACGTAATGACTTGGATTTTGAAGTGCCCGCCGCGGGACTGCTGATTTCCCCTCCACTAGGTCCGGTTTTCCTTCCTTACCCCTCCTGAGTTGGACCTGTCCACGCTGCGCATGCGCCGACGTCATGTCGAGGCTATATAAAGACGTCAATTTGGTTAACTCGGTCTTCTTCGGCGTACTTTTGAATTGATGTGTCGTAGATCAACCTGGTCGCTAGTACAGGCGGGTGCGTGGGCAGCACTCAGCGTGAGTAACGATCGTTAGGAATACTTCTAATTTTTCTATATAGTCACTTTGTTTCGGCTCGCCCTTAGAAATTGACTTAATAATGTGTTTAGTAGAGTTAATATGATATAATGAATTTGCGATTAGATTGTAGGGCATTATTTCTGCCGTAATCTGAGTTAGCGAGTTTGTGGACGGTCCAGATTTGGCAAACTGCACAAGCATCTTCACGACTGAATACCGTTCGGGTTAAGCGCTTCATGAAAGTTGTTAAGCACGTTGCATGTCTGACACGTCTGTAAAAGCTATTGTAAGGTTAAAGAGGTGCACATGTTATTCGAGAACGTAGCTAACTCTGTGTGGTGTACGAGGTTGTCTCCGACATACACACTGTCTGAGTAACCTTGAAACCAAAGAGACGGCAAACGTATTTTGTAACGTCTTATTGAAATTAAATTTACAGAACAGTATTGTGCGGCACACGAGCTGTGACTTTTGTATTAACATGTAACTTTCTTATTGAGTTTTTGTGCAAACATATGTAACCAAGTTCCTGTAGTGAATGTGAAAATGTCATTGAATGTGCTAAAGAGATAAAAACCACGTGATGGTAAAATAAACAATCATGTTTAGAAAGATTGTGATTTTTTCTTTCAGAACGTGCAGGGTTATGCAGTTGCTTGCCTTGTATGAAACTAGCGTCGTGAGGGCTTCATCGCTGGTTTCAGCTTCTTGTAATAAGCCGGTGTCTTTCTACTGGAGACCACAAATGAATTCCGAACGCAAACAAGCTGTCAAAAGAGAGAGTTGTCTGTCCGGGTAGGATGGCCGCAAGCCGGATGGAAGCCTGGCTCAGCAGAAACCACAACGTCTGCGCGTTTACCGCAAGAGGCAGTCGTCAGCTTTACGAGCGGGAGAGAAGTAGGGAAGTCGATTGTACAAAAGAAGACCAAACCAACAGCCGCCCGAATCAGGAGAACGATCTCATTGGCTGGCGCCAGCCTAACCTGTAGGACGTTCTGTGACAAGTGTTGTTTGAGAGACGTTTTTATAGCAAGAACATATGACGGCTTATTAGTAGGGGCATGCGTTTTTCGCGAAATAATCTGCTCGCTCGTTAGACTGCAACAAGGTATGCCATTGTTCCCTTGTGATTGGTGGCCGTCTGCGAAAGAAGCCATCGCCCTGTCTGGCCGGGCCATTCAGGACGAGTTTGCTTCCGCACTGGGTGGCTGTGATTGGTGCGCCGACAGTAGACATGCACCTGGAATAAACCCAGCCAACCACGAGACACAGAAAATGCTACAGAGGTTTAGCACACAGCTGGTCAGAAAATCTTTTCGCGAAAATCACATGGCCCTACTTATTAGGCCTAAATCACTGTTATTATTTTAATGAGTAATCTTTTAATAATTTATAGAATTTTTTTTCCAAATTTCCAGCTTAAAAATTACAGATTTCCAAAATGGCGGCCAGATTTCAAGATGGCGGACGCCATATTAATAATTGAAAATGCACTCTAGCAAGTACAATTTAAACTAATATGGCTTCAGAATACTTTAGCAGACGAAAACAATATAGCAGCCTCCAGCCAACGAAAACAAGTTGGTTTAATGACGTCATACTTGTTGCAAGCAATATCTGCCTTGGCATTAGTTGCGGGAGGTCACTCTGCCGATGGCTTCCATGGAGGAAGGATCCGTCGCCATTTTTTATTTAATGTCCTCGACGGGTTCAAACCGAAGACTCCATGATAATTTTTTGATAAAAATTGTATTAATTAATTTTTTTTCTATACTTCTAGGTAAATTATTACAGATTTTAAATATGGTGGCCGTAACTAAAAGTACGACGTTGACGTCATACACAGCAAAGGTGGCATGACTAACGAAAATTGCAGCATTATAGAATCCAAGATGGCGGGCGTAACGAAATGTATAACGTTCTAAAATCTAAAATGGCGAGCGTAATGGAAAGGTTCAACGTTTTAAGTAAACCATTTCTTTTTGGATTTTTTTTGGAATATTTTGGTTAAAAATTAAATATTCTAAATGTTATGGGTAGGGACCGGAAAAATTCGCGGATTCAATGACCTCTAGGATAGCCTCCATTATCCTCTGCATTTCTCAAGTAAACACGCCTGTTCATTGGGTAATAAATTGTGAGGCGTCTCCACTGGGTAGCTTGTGATTCGACGCTTCTTTGGTCGATAGTCTCTCATTGGCCCAGAGAGCTCCAGTTAAACTGCGAGCCAATAGCAGAACCAGCAGAATTGTACACATGTTTGAATTTCAGCCTATCACGAAATGAATCCGCGAATTTTTCCGGTCTCTAGTTATGGGCAATATCAAGGGCAAAGATTACCACCAGAGGTTTATTGGAGGTGTATAAATGGGGGAATTTAAGCCTCAATGGGAAATTTTTAATTTTTTTCTAGGAAAAGTGTCTTTTGAGGTTTTTCGAAAACCAAATTTTTGAATTTTTGAAGGAAAAAAGGAAAATTTTTCCTCAAAACGGGAATTTTTCCCTAGAATTAGGGAAGTTTTTAGTAATTTTGTGTCACTTTTGAGGTTTTTTGGCACCGCATTGGCCTCCGTGACGTCACAATCCAAGATGGCGGACATCGGCTCCAGCTCCACACTCCGAAAGCAGGCGCAGAACCGACCAGTATATACTACTAACGACACGGCCCAGAAGATACATATGTGGCTCCCGCGGTGTGTGGGTCGAGCCAATGATTAACAATTAAGGGCATGCATTTTTCGCGAAATAATATAATTGCTAATGCTGCAATAAGGCTTGTCCTTGCTAGATATTGTTCCCTTGCGATTGGCGGTCGTCTGCAAGAGAAGCCATTGCCATGTTTGTCCGAGCCATTCAGGCCGCGTTTGCTTCCGCACTGGATGGCTGTGATTGGGGAGCCTGAAATAAACCCAGCCAACCACGAAGCACAGATAATGCTGCCAAGTTTTAACACACAGCCGGACTGGAAGTCTTTTTCGCGGAAAACGTACGCCCCTACTGATGGACCACTTAGTGAGGTCACGCAGAGTAGTAGCAGGTGGTAACTCAAATAGCCCGATATGCACTCAAGTAGTGTTTGTGATTGGCACGAAAGACAGCTCTATTATAGCTAGAGACCGGACAAATTCGCGGATTCATTTCGTGATAGGCTAGAATCAAAATACGTTTGCCTTTTTACCGCATCAGTGATTGGGACACAGTTTTTCTGAATGACACTCGGCCAATGATAAACTTTCAACAAAAGAAGTATCGAATCACTAGTGTCACAATTAACAGGTAACACGAGTCAGTAGCCAATGAGCAGACGTAATTTTCCCGCGTGCATAGAGGATCATGGAGTATATCCTACAGATCATTGAAATCGCGAATTTTTCCGGTCTCTAATTATAGCTAACTAGGGGCAGGCATTTTTCGCGAATAAAGCTGAACGCCTACTAGACTGCAACAAGGTATTCGCGCACCAGCGGTTTCTTCCTTGTGATTGGCGGCCGTCTGCGAGAGAAGTTGTCACCTTGTTTTACCGAGCCACTCAGGACGTACCGTATTTGCTTCCGCGCTGAATGACTGTGATTGGTGTTTTAACAATCGTCATGTACCTGAAAGAAACTCATCCAATCACGAAACACAGACGATGCTACATTGTCTTAACTTTCAGCTAGTCTCGAAATCTTTTCGCGAAATATGCATGGCCCTATAGCTAACTATTTCTTTTGTAAATTCATTTAGAGCGCTAATATTTACAATTAAATAATCATTGACATGTTTATGGAGTAGTTAAATGTATGAGTTAAATACTAAATTGTAGTGAAATACCTTAAATGTTTGTTAAATATGAAATGTAATTGCGGTAATGTGTTACCACCTGATCGCTTCTACAATAACTGAAGAAAATGAAGTTAGCACGTATAATAGAGTCCATGATGTAAAGACTGATTTTACAACGAATTCCAGCTACTTGAAATAATTGTTACGAGCAACGTGGCAAATAAACAAGTATTGAGGCATTGATTCGAGGCTGATTGTCATGTAAGAGCCTCCGTTCGAGCTTATATAGTAAAAAAAAATGGTTAATCGATTTTCTCTATCTATACGTTCTATCCAGGGGCGCAACAACAGGGGGGGGGGCAAGGGTGTTTTGCCCCCCCCCCCCTTCTGAAACCTTGAAAAGGGGGCAAACGGGGGCAAAGAAAGTGCTGTGTAATCAATTTTTAGACAATAAAACTGCTTAAAATAGCACCATTTTCCACCTTGAAATACAAATTTTCCCGGGGGAGGACACCCGTAACCCCCGCTTCAATAGGGGGGATCGATGATTCTTTATAAAAAGGTATATTCCCCCCCTTTGGAAATTTAGCTGTCGCGCCCCTGGTTCTATCGTCCACGTTACTTCGTCTGTGTGTTCGTGGGTGGCAGTGGGGTCGATGATGGAACGCGGGAACGGGAAAAACGCGTTGAGTTTGCAGTTGTTTTTTTTTTAACATAAACCGTGTGTTGTGTTCGCTGGCCGCGAGAGAGAAGGCCGCGCACTGACCTGCCCGCCTGTGACGTCACTGTCGGCCGAGGGAGAAAGTTGCCTCTCCGCCTGGTGGATCTCCCGCCCCAGGGGGGTGGGGGGGGGCAGGCCCCCGACTGTGTGTGTGTGTGTGCTCTGTCCGGCGTGTGCCGTGTGTCACCTCCGCGGGGTTGTCGCCGCGCTTGTCGGCGGGCCGCGAGCCGTGACCTCCACAGCCTGAGTCGCGTAGCTTGCCTCCCGAGTGTCACCGGCTCCGCATTTCTCCCGCCGCCGCTCGTCTGCTCAGCGGATGTGTTGGTCTGCAAGGGTCACTGTCATTGTGAGGTTTAAAAAAATATATTAAATTTTATTTAAAAGAAATTGGTTGTCTGTAAAGTCGGTTTACGGACGATAGTTTAACGTGACAACGTCATAACAAAACATTGATAAAATGATTGCATACTTTTATGAATAAAATTGAATCATTTTTATTGAATTATCACTATTTTGTATGGATACAAAGAAGGAGTGAAATGAAATCTACAATTTAATAGATAAATTTACTTTTATTTGCACTAATTAATTAAAATATGTTTATTACTTTAACGTAGAGATTATTTTAACTATAACTTTTATACATGTTTGCTATTTAACTTCATCCAATCTGTGTTATTCTGTTAAGGATAGGACGATGATAGGAAAAGGAGGAAACAAATGGGAGTGTTTCAAGTTTAATGTGCCTCGAAAAAGTGAAATCGATGGTTTTTCCAATCGAGTGGAAGAGAGATAGATGCGGCGCAAGCGTACACTGAGTGTAACGGGACACAGCGTAACGGGACAATGTGCGTTACGGGACACTTTTTCGTGCGTGCAGACGTTGTAACGTCAAAAATTTTTTGAGATGCGCCTTTACTTGTTCATACTGCATGTCATAGAAAAATATCACTAACGGAAGGCAAAAAATGACGCACTCACAAACACCCAGAAAACAATCCAAAATAAACTGTTTGAAAAATCTGAACGCCTATTAGATTGCAACAAGGTATACCCGCACCAGCGGTTTCTTCCTTGTGATTGGCGGACGTCTGCGAGAGAGGTCGTCGCCTTATTTGAACGAGCCACTCAGGACGCGTTTGATTCCGCATTGACTTCATGTGATTGGTGTTGTAACACTCGACATGTACCTGAAAGAAACCCACCCAATCACGGAACACAGGCGGTGCTACAGTGTTTTATCTTTCAGCTGGCCTGGGAATCTTTTCTCGAAATATACATGGCCCTATGTGAAAGGAATTAAAAGTGTGTTAATCTTTTTTTTGTCCGTTCTTGAGGTTTCTATAATACAAATGTGTAGTTAAAACTAGCAATGGTGTGTGTCTCGAAAAAAGAGGATAGTTTTTTAAAAAATCTCATAGTACCAGTGTCACTTGCAAACACACAGTTGCTGAGCAGACGAGAGCTTGGGAGGAATGCGTAGGGACCGGAAAAATTCGCGGTTTCAATGACCTGTAGGATGAACTCCATAGTTATGCGTACTCTCGGTCAAATGTCACCCACCCATTGGCTGCTGTCTTGTGAGACGCCCCAACGTAGCAGCCTGTGATTCGATAAAGCGTTGGTTTGTTGTTTCTCATTGGCCCAGAGTCATCCAGGTGAGTTGTGAGCCAATAGCAGAGGCAGCACTGAGGTATAACTGTTTGTATTTTAGCCTATCGCGAAATGAATTCGCGAATTTTTCCCGGTCTCTAGGAATGCGTATCTCGTTGGCACTGCCTAGAAGACTATGAAATGCTCGACAAGCTACGTGGCACTGACTATACACGGGCAGACAACCTGATGCCCTCCTTGTGACGTCACGGCTCGCAGACTCATTCAAGTAACGTTTCAACTGCGAGAAACGCAACATGCCAGACTTTATCTTCTCACGTTTGGAAATAGAGGCAATGATTCTTCCGCAGATTCGTTTCAAAATAATTTTAACTCCTTAAACTTTTTATGTTTTTGCGACGTCTCCAATTGGGCTGAAAATGTTTGACAAACTTCAAGGTAATCTTCATCAATAGGGACACCTGTATTTCGCGAATACATTTCGTGTCTACGTACATCGCAAAACACCGTAGTTTTTTTCTTGTAGTTATTGGCTGTGGTCGGCGAGAGGTGTTTTCCCGCACTTGACGGGGCCAATGGGAATGTGGATACCGTACTGCTGCACGCACACGATTCACCATTACTCTAAGAAAAAGCTACAGTGTTTTGTGACATACCTTGACACGAAATGTATTCGCGAAATACAGGTGTCCCTATTCATCAATCACAATCGAAAATCAACTGAACTATGGAAAATCATTCACGTCACTAAAGACAATTTATTTTTTTTCTCTATCGGTGACGGCAGCAAACGAATTAACTTGATGTAGGCTTTTGGACATACGCCATTGCTATGCTCATGTATGTCTGTAGAAGGAAACTACAAAAAATACAAATGACAAAAACACAAATTAAGCAAAAAATTACTGTTGTCAGGATATAAACACCACACAATTCTCCACAACAGGAATATGGTTAGAGACCCGTGCATTTCGCGGATTCATTTCGTGTTATACTAAAATTCAAATAATTATACCTTAGTTTTGCTTCTGTCATTGGTTCACTTTTAATCTGGAGGACTGAGGGCCATTTAGAAACCCTCACTCATAGAAGTGTCGAATCACAGGCCACCCAGTCGAGACGACTCACAAGTCAGCAGCTAATGAACAGTTGGCATTTTCCCGAGTGTGTAGAGGATATTGGAGTCTATCCTGGAGGTCATTGAATCCGCGAAATTCACGGGTCTCTAAATATGGTCAACAAACAAAGAAAAACAAAGAAAATGGACTATCAAAAAAGAAAAAAAACACGGATGATGACAGCAAAAACATACCGAACCCAAAAAATTCAGCAGAACAGTTGAAACGAGACAAAAACACAGCAAAACTAAAAGACGAAACAAACAAAATAGTTTTTCAAAAACAGAATGGAACGGAATAAAACCCACAAATGATGACAGCACAAAAATATTGAAGCCAAAAAAATTCAGCACAACAGTCAAAACGAGACAAAAACACGACAAAAACACGACAAAACGAAAAGACGAAACAAACACAACAGTTTTCTAAAACAGAAACAAGCGACGTTTCGGGAACTGCTATCTGCTCCCGTCCTCAGGCAAAGACGCACATGGTACGAAAACACAGGTGCGACTGACTGAGTATAAACTCAGCGGTATTTTGAATTGCAATTGAATTTGTATTGTAAACATTTGTAAATGTATAATAACTGAGAAATAAACATATAAAATATAACCTAAGAAACCTTACATTAGTTATATAAAGATGAAAGTTAAAAAGAGCAATTTATTAAAATTCAATAAAATGTATAACCAAAAAACGTATAAATTATAACATTGTTACATGAATAAATGAAAATATAATTAAATAAACGTTAGTATTTTAAGTAAACTACAGGTACTAAGTCGTAAAAAAATATATAAAACTTACTTAAATACTAAAGGCATCTCTTCATCAGTTCAATTATCTAGCCAAATATTAACATATTGTTTCATTTGAAAATAATTTTAAGTTTTTAGTTTTCTAGGAAGAATAACAACAATTTTTGGAAGCAAAAATTCTAAAGATCTCGGAGATATTGTTTTATGAAATAGAGGGATTTGTAAATTTATATTCTGTCTATGCCGTGTAGGATAGTAATGATCGATATAATTTAACTGATTATCCCGTTGATACATATTAACTATTGCAGTTCTAATAAACAATCTTTTAATATCAAATACATTTAATAGTTTAAAAAGTTCCTTGGAAGTGGCAGTTGGGAAGTAGACACCATCGGTGCAACTCTACAGAATTGTCAGATCTGAGACGAGCAACGAGAAAAAGTCTGTACCTGGTCCCTGGTGCGCGTCTTTCTCTAGAACTATATGGTCTCTACAATGAGGCTTGAAGTTCACCTGTGATAGTGCGCTGTAGCTGCGTCAGGTATTACCTCCGTGGAAATTCCACGTTGCCTCTTGTGGCTACTTTGAGAAGTGACTCTATGTGTGTTTGTGCGTCTGGCCTAGTGGTACTCTCTGGTGCCAGACTGCATTCCTACGCTCGCTAGAAGTACTTTCTACTGCTAACAGTCTGCGGCTGAGAGCGCGTAAGGAAGTAATTTACAGGATGACCACTAACAAGCCGCGCCTTACAAGCTGGGGAAATGTGTTCCGTTGCGATGGGGAAACACCTGCCCGTTTTCAAGTCTACTGCAGAGAATCAGAGCCTCACGCAAAATGTGTACTACCTAATCTCCCTTCACATTAGTCACCAACTCTGTGGATTCACATAGTTCGTCTACGAGCTGTTAGGAATGTTTTATGCTTGATGGTGTGAAAATCGTGTCATGATGGCTGCATAAATAAAATGTTTTTTTTTTGAATATGTGAATATTAATACTTTATCAGTTTATTGTCATAAAAGATGCCAAAGGTGATTATTTTATTCATATTTGAACTCTAAAATTATATACATAGCCTGCATATAATTTTCAGTATTGCTCATTGTTTTCACGGGCCACTAAATTAAATGATAAAGTTGTGACGAATTTATACAGTAAGAAGTGTTACTGGCGGTAGTTAGCCTACTTGATTACTATGCTTATCGCTTTGTTATAGTATCCTACATTATTATAAATTTTTTATTACTTAAAGGTTTTTAAAAATCAACATATAACTCTAGTAAATTTCGTAAATAGTATAGAAACTTAATCAACAAATGCTAGCTGCGAAAGTATATTGGGAGAGCATATATTTATGTAAGCGTTATTAATGTATGAATCGGCTATCATTACTCATATTAAAGTATTTAGTTTATTTTAAGGAGCCACTCTATGTAATTTTAATTTTCTATTTCGTGTGAATAAATTGGCCTTTGTAAATACATTAACCGCATTTCTATAATCCTCTCTGTGCAGAAACAATCTATTTTTATTCTTACCTTCACCGGCGCTTTGATGCCGGAATGTTGAAGGAGATGTTTACAAGCTTACCTAAATGAACTATAACAGTTAAACACGTTACAACGCGTCATGCCACGGATCTAAGGGCAGAAACTCTTCGAGACAGAGTTGTTTGGGGGCTACAGCCAAGTATGCTGTGAATGTTTACCCATTCAGTGCGTCCAGTGCATCAGAGCTCGCCCTCTTTCCGTTAACTGCGCGAACGTAATCTTTTGGAAACACGAGGAATGTCGTTGGGCTATTTAACGCCACGCTACAAAGCACTCTGAGAGTAAAGGATGTAAATTTCAGCTTATTTTGCCACGTAAAGATTTTAGGCGCGATGAAAATAAAATTTCAAGGCCTAATTTTAATGCAAAGTTTTCGTGGAACATTGTTGTGAAACGTTTCTGACGTGAAAAGGACAAACAATAGGTACTTGGCCAAAGAGATGTAAAGAGAGCACTATGCTATATACGTTGCTAAGCTCGTTTTCGTTCTCCTCTTTGTGCGATGATTCGTCTCCCGCCCCCCGCCCCCCCCCCCCCCCCCAAAAAAAATATAACTGAGAGAGATAGATGAATGAAAGACAGAGAGTGTGCGCATGAGCTTGTTTCAGAAAATTGATATAGGTATCCTATAGGTACAGTCAGCTGTGAGTGCCTTGAATTATATATTTGCTACCAGCGCGCTCGTGTTCCTCCTTGTTCAACCAGCAGCGTAGAGAGCGCTGTTGAGACAGTCCCCGCATTTCCCGCATAGATAGCGCTACCTGTTACGAATTTCATATTTCGGTCAGAAATTTGGCATGTTACAACTGGCAGAATTTTTGGAAGAAACAGTAAATCACACTGTTTTTCTTTGTGGTGTATTCAACAGTAATGTTGATCGTTAATTAATCATTATTAGACAAAATAACTTCTTTCTATTGTTCTTTTTCTCTCTTTCTATTTCTCTTTCTCTCTCTCTCTCTCTCTCTCTCTCTGCCGTTTTACCCCTTACGATGTTCTTACGAGTCGAGGTTTGAATTGCCAAAGAAGTTTCACTTCTATCACGTGTACTGTGTTACACGCTCATTTTTTCTTGTTTTCGAATATGTTCTTGAAGATTATTTATTTTATATTTTTTGCAATGAGCAACTCAAAGAGAAATTATAGGCATACGCTACTGCTGAAAAGCTGAAAAATTCTCGATATTGCCTCGCCCCAGGTTAGGTTGCACAAACGTGTGTGGAATCAAGTCGATATCACGAGTCAATTGCACGTGATTTGGTCAGCTATTGGTTATAAATATTTATCTCCGGCTTCTATTTATTCAGGGCGTGCCATGAGCCAATAAAAGGCACATTTAAGCGTACAAGCCTTTGCAATATACACTGTAATTCAGTAAAAACGAGAATTTTTAAGGCGTCTATTTTTTTCTAAAACCATCTGTAAGAGGCAGAATACTAATATGGACAAACATGTAAGTATAAAACCCCAGGAATGAATTTAACTTAAACACCGAAGTTTGTATACAAAACCAACCAACGCGAAAAAAAATCAAAACGAGCAACAATAACTGAACAATGAGAACAAAAGAATTGAGAAAACGCAAAAAAAAAAAAAAAAAAAAAAAACACGGGAACGTCACTTTAATACCTTCGATGCAATTCTTTTTCGTGTGACAAAAGAACTAACTTCCTCGTTACAATAAAACCAACGTACTCGGGAATTCACCGTTATATGGTAACATAGAATACGTGCATGTAAATGGTATGAAAGATAAAAATTACTCTTCATTGCGTGAGTCTCTTACAATAACTTTTGTTTTAAATTTATTTTTGTGGTAAGTGGCATCGTTAGAGGCATGCATTTATTCTGAAAATTTTTGATATTAGCTAAGAGTTAAAAGACTGTTGCATCGTTTGTGTTTCATGATTGGTCGAGTTTAAAAGCTACTGTTAGAACATAAATCACAGTGATTCAGTGCGGAAGCAAACGCTTACTGATTGGCTCTGTCAAATTAAGCGATGGTTTCTCTTGCAGACGACCGCCAATTACACGTTAGAAAACTGCTGGCGCAGAGATACCATACTGCAGTCTATTAGGCGTTAAAAAAATTTTTCGCAATAAATGACGGCCCACGCGCATTTTGTATGTGTGTACATTATGATTAGAGACCCGTGAAATTCGCGGGTTCAATGACCTCCAGGATAGACTCATATATCCTCTACACACTCGGGCAAATGCCAACTGTTCATTGGCTGTTGACTTGTGAGTCGTCTCGACTGGGTGGCCTGTGATTCGACATTTCTATGAGTGAGGGTCTCTAATTGGCCCTCAGTCCTCCAGATTAACAGAGAACCAATGACAGAAGCAGCACTAAGGTATAATTATTTGAATTTTAGCATAACACGAAATGAACCCGCGAATTTCACGGGTCTCTAATTATGATGAACTACGACTTTTTTGCTATGTGTCTGTGGTTTTGATAAACTATTTCTTTTTAAGCATAAGTCATAAATCTCAATTGAACACCTACCAATAAAAATAATGGTTGATTTAGTAGACTGCATTAACGGTCTTTCTTTGTATTTTCCTCAGACCAAGAACGCCACGGTGAAGGTAAACCGGTTTTAACAGTTGATAAACCGGTTTTTAATTGAATGCAACAATTTGTCTTTCATAATGTGCTGTCAGGGAAAGGAATATGCAGTTTCACACAATGATTTATACGTTTGCAGTTATAGAAGGGTTTTAATGTGTTTTATTTTAATCGGCGGAGCTGATCTTGAATTTTAAAATCGACAAAAGTGGGTTATTCAGTACGGTCAAGTATTACGGATTTCCAGTAATTATTACTGATTTAGACGTCTTATTACGGAACTACGGAGTTATAACGGAAACAGAGATAAGTAAGGACGTAAAAAAATCAGCGTTTCGTGCGATAAATACTGCTCCTTAATCTCTTGTAATGATAAGGTTAATCTTATGTAAAGTACTCAACGTGAAAATGAACTCTGAAACTTATTTAAAATATTTAGTTATTAAGAGATTTGCGAACCTCAGATTTTTTTTTATTTTCTTGGTGCATGCTGTTTATATGTGGTGTTGATTATTTTTTACAATCTAGTATCTGGCATTAACTTCATAGTTTTCGTTCAAACGTGTGTTGAAATTGCACCAATGTGATAACTTTGCTGGCCCGGCCACAGGCTGGAAGCATTTGATGATGAAGATTACTTATGGGTAGAGACCTGCACAATTCGCGGTTTCGATGGCCTTCAGGATAGACTGCACATACCCCTGTACACTCGGGCAAATAGCGCAAGTTCATTGGCTGCCGACTTGTAAGTCGTCTCAGCTGGTTTGTCTGTGATTCGATCCTTCTTTGGTTGAGGGTTTATAACTGGTTGAGATTCGTCCAGATGAACAGTAAGCCAATAGCAAAATTATCTAAGAGGTATATGTGTTTGAATTCTAGCCTATCACCGAATGAATCCGCGAATTTTGCAGGTCTCTACTTATGGGTTATGGGTGTTCCTGAAGTTGACAGCACTGGTTCTGGGATGGTGATTTTTCTTTTTCGCGAAATAGATGCGAAAATATGCTAAATTATATTTTTTCCGCTATAAAATGCGAAATCTAGACTATTCCGAGATAAATGCGAAATCAAGGTAAAAAAACGTAGATTCGTCTTCACTCTACACAATTTATTTACAGATTGTATTTCGTTTCAGTTCAGTATCTAAAGAAACCATCATTTTATGCCGTATTCAGCACAAGTATCTTATTGTCACGTCATTCACAACACTACTGTTCGTAAATATTGAATGAAAAATGGCCATCCGTGCCTCGCGATTGTAAACAAAGCAAAGAACAACAAGCTGGAAGAGTGTCCGTCATCTTGCAGAGTACAAGTTTTTAGGCCGCCATATTGCGACATCTCTGCTTCGCCGCGCTAACAATTGTAAGTCCCATTTTCTGGCTGTATTTCACCTGAAAGCCGCGTTCTTGTGTAGTCTGTGGAAGGTGGTGTGTTTACAAATACGTGCACACTCGTGAATGTGTTGTATACTGTTATTTCTCGTGGTAAAAATGGGACGAAATGTCATTTCCATTCGCGATCGCATAAATGAATACAAAAGTGAACAGTTCTACGAAAGTGATACGAATATTTTAATGCGCAATTTATGTAATCGCCGTTGAAAAGCACATTAAATCTGAGGGACATCAGGCTGCAAAAAAAAAAAAGATTCACCGAGAAATCGGATGAAGGAAAAATAGTCGGTAAAACGGCAAGAAACTGTTTCTGGCATGATCGAAAACCAAAAAAAAAAAAGCGAAAATTGAAAAGAAAAAAAAATTGAAAAAACGAGTTTCTATAACATTATTTGTGCATTCTACATCAACTATGGCCATGAACACGGCTAAAAAATATTTATTGTAATTTTAAGTATTGAATTTATTGCACTCATAAGTGCTAAAAAGTTGTTTGGAAACCTGCCAAGATAGGCTATCTTTGTAGTTGTGCTAGATCTTTATTTCTGTGGTTGTTAATAATATATATGTGTATTATTTAATGCTTTTTAAAAATATCCTTTTCTTCGGTAATGTAAAATGAGAGAATTGGCTAAATCTTGTTTTTAAAAATGCTACAAAATGCTAAATTTCAAATTCAAAATGCTAAATGTTATTATTTTAAATGCTATAAATCACCATCTCTAATTATAAGGTATTTAGAGAGTAACGTAACATGCTATTTCAAAACAAAACAAAAAGTTCCTACAAAAGTGTTTATAATGCGTTGTCTTTTTCAATTGTAGCATGGGAGAAAACAATATCATATAAAACTGAAATTCTGGGTAGCTTATCCCTCTTCTTTCCCCCATCTTTTGAATGTATTTACTTCTCTATTATAAAGTAAACCTTTACAAGCGCATCTCCTATTCACTTACTAACCAGTGGCTTCTTTTTACTACATGGTATGATTCCGTCTATTATCGCGATACCTACGTACGTCCACTTAACTCAAATAATAATCAGTTTTGGAAGATGGTTTAATCATTACTCTGGGTAAAATCCTCGACAATTACGTGCAGATAGTTCTCACGCTACATTGGAACAGCTCACGTAATATCCAGGGTTTGGAAAATCGTGGTCAGTTATTAACATAAAAATATGTATCGTGGAATTTTTTTCCCTGTACTTGAAGGCTCTATGGTCGTGTTTAAAATTTCTTAATTTTTTGTTATCAATGGAGGCGCGTGGATTTTTTCAGATGCAGTCAGGGGTAAAGTTATATATTTATCACTTATACGCGTGTTCTACTTTGATGGAAGGCCCGTAGTTCTGGGTTTCTCGTCTTGGGATGCCATGAACCAATAATAAAAAGGGAGAATTGCCTCACCTATATAGTGGCCAATAGCCACTCTGTATCGGACTGAGTATGTACATATACACACAGTTCGTCTGAGACCAGTTTGTAAGGAAAGAAAGAAAACAAAAAATAGTTGTGGCTGTAGTTATTAGTAGGGACCAGAAATATTCGCGGGTTCGATGACCTCTGGGGCGGACCCTGAAGTTCTCTGTACACCCGGGAAAATGCCACCTGCTCATTGGCTGCTGACTTGTGACACGTCTCAACTGGGTTGCCTGTGATTCGTTGTTTCTTTGGATAAATGTTTCTGATTGTTCCAGTCACATCCAGATTAACTGTGAACCAATAGCAGAAGCATCAAAACCGTATACGTATTTGAATTTTAGTACATCGCAGAATCAAACCACGAATTTTTCTGGTCCCAAGTGTTTAGTATGAACTGTAAATTAAGGGTTATTATTTGGGGAAAAAGTCTATATTTCAAAGAAATGTACTCTTAAATGAACTTTGCCTTTGGACCATGAGTCCTGAAATGGTCTTTAAACCAACAACAGTATTGCGGAGAATGTACAGGACACCTCTCGCAGCCAGAATAGATGGAACCATGTGTGAACTGTCTTTGTACCTTAAGAGAATCTGGAGATTTATCAGTGAAAGTAGCTTTCTCCGCACTTGAATGGACCAATGAGAATGGAGCTGGTGTATCATTGAACCTCCGTGCTTCGCCAGCGAATGAAAACGTCATGTTAGACAAGTAAGAAGGTTATAGTGTTATTCCGTAGGAGTATCTTGGCAGGAAACATATTTTGTCGACAACAGCCGGCTCGTCTTCTGATCATTAAATACAAACATTCATGGTGTGTGTGGCGGTGTGCGCAGTTGCTCTACATATAACAGGGTTTTTTTGGTGGTGTGTGCAGTTGCTCTATATAGAGACCCGGAAAATTCGCGGGTTCAATGACCTCCAGGATAGACTCCAATATCCTCTACACACTCGGGAAAATGCTAACTGTTCATTGGCTGCTCACTTGTGAGTCGTCTCGACTGGGTGACCTGTGATTCGACACTTCTATGAGTGAGGGTCTCTAATTGGCCTTCAGTCCTCCAGATGAACAGTGAACCAATGACAGAAGCAGCACTAAGGTATAATTATTTGAATTTTAGCATAACACGAAATGAACCCGCGAATTTTACGGGTCATATATCTCAGGTTTTGTGTTTGTAGGTGTATGCAGTTGTTTTTCTTATTAATTGTTATTTGTGGAGGTTTGCACAGTCGCTCTAGTTATTACAGGATGTGTTTGGTGGTAAGTACAATTATTGCTCTACATATCACCGGGTGTGTTTAGGAGTATGCACAGATGCTCTTCATTTCACAGGATGTGTGTGGTGGTGTGCGCAGTTGTTATGTCTAAACAGGGAGTGTGTGGCGGTGTGCGCAGCTGCTGTGCCTGGACACAGGGAGCGTGTGGCTGTGCCTGAGCACAGTGTGCGTGGTGGTGTGCGCAGCTGTTATGTCTAAACAGGGAGTGTGTGGCGGTGAGCGCAGCTGCTGTGCCTGGACACAGGGAGCGTGTGGCTGTGCCTGAGCGCAGTGTGCGTGGCGGTGTGCGCAGCTGTTATATCTAAACAGGGAGTGTGTGGCGGTGTGCGCAGCTGCTGTGCCTGGACACAGGGAGCGTGTGGCTGTGCCTGAGCGCAGTGTGCGTGGCGGTGTGCGCAGGTGTTATGTCTAAACAGGGAGTGTGTGGCGGTGTGCGCAGCTGCTGTGCCTGGACACAGGGAGCGTGTGGCTGTGCCTGAGCGCAGTGTGCGTGGCGGTGTGCGCAGCTGTTATGTCTAAACAGGGAGTGTATGGCGGTGTGCGCAGCTGCTGTGCCTGGACACAGGGAGCGTGTGGCTGTGCCTGAGCACAGTGTGCGTGGCGGTGTGCGCAGCTGTCATGTCTAAACAGGGAGTGTGTGGCGGTGTGCGCAGCTGCTGTGCCTGGACACAGGGAGCGTGTGGCTGTGCCTGAGCACAGGGTGCGTGGCGGTGTGCGCAGCTGTTATGTCTAAACAGGGAGTGTGTGGCGGTGTGCGCAGCTGCTGTGCCTGGACACAGGGAGCGTGTGGCTGTGCCTGAGCACAGGGTGCGTGGTGGTGTGCGCAGCTGTTATGTCTAAACAGGGAGTGTGTGGCGGTGTGCGCAGCTGCTGTGCCTGGACTCAGGGAGCGTGTGGCTGTGCCTGAGCACAGTGTGCGTGGCGGTGTGCGCAGCTGTCATGTCTATACAGGGAGTGTGTGGCGGTGTGCGCAGCTGCTGTGCCTGGACACAGGGAGCGTGTGGCTGTGCCTGAGCACAGTGTGCGTGGCGGTGTGCGCAGCTGTCATGTCTATACAGGGAGTGTGTGGCGGTGTGCGCAGCTGCTGTGCCTGGACACAGGGAGCGTGTGGCTGTGCCTGAGCACAGTGTGCGTGGCGGTGTGCGCAGCTGTCATGTCTATACAGGGAGTGTGTGGCGGTGTGCGCAGCTGCTGTGCCTGGACACAGGGAGCGTGTGGCTGTGCCTGAGCACAGGGTGCGTGGCGGTGTGCGCAGCTGTTCGACCGGGTGCGCGCGCAGCAAGCGGACGTGGCGTCACGCGTGGTGGCCGTGAGGGGCGACGTGTCTCAGCCGGGCGCAGGCCTCAGCCCTGAGGACCGGGAGACCCTGCTGCGCCGGGTGCACGTGGTGTTCCACTGCGCCGCCAACGTGCGCTTCGACCAGAGACTCAAGGAGGCCGTCAACCTCAACACCGTGGGCACCAGGCGCATCCTGGAGCTGTGCGAGGGCATCCGCCAGTTGGAGGTGAGACACCCTCCTCTACCTTCCCTCATCGCTAGAGACCTGCTAAATTCGCGGTTTCGATGGCCTTCAGGATAGACTGCACATACCCCTGTACACTCGGGCAAATAACGCAACTTCATTGGCTGCCGACTTGTAAGTCGTCTCAGCTGGTTTGTCTGTGATTCGATCCTTCTTTGGTTGAGGGTTTATAACTGGTTGAGATTTGTCCAGATGAACAGTAAGCTAATAGAAAATTTATCTAAGAGGTATATGTGTGTGAATTCTAGCCTATCACCGATTGAATCCGCGAATTTTGCAGGTCTCTACTCATCACCCTTTGTAACACTGCTGTGGTAGGGGCAAGCAGGTTCCGCAAAAAGATTTCGAGACTTGATGAAGGTTAAAACACTGTAGCACCGTCTGTGTTTCGTGATTGGGTGAGTTTCTCCCAGGTACATATCGATTGTAACAACAACAATCACAGTGATTCAGTGCGGAAGTAAACGTGTCCTGAGCGGCTCGGTCAATCAAGGCAACGACTTCTCTCGCAGACGGTCGCCAATCACAAGGAAGAAACCACAGGTGCGAAAAAAACCTGAACGTCTACCAGACTGCAACAAAGGTACACCCGCACCAGCGGTTTCTTTCCTTGTGATTGGCGGCCGTCTGCGAGAGAAGTGGTCGCCTTGTTTTACCCAGCCACTCAGGACGCGTTTGATTCCGCAATGACTTCATGTGATTGGTGTTGTGACACTCGACATGTACCTGAGAGAAGCTCACCCAATCACGGAACACAGACGGTGCTACATTGTTTTGAGTTTCAGCTAGTCTCGAAATCTTTTCGCGTAATATGCATGCCCCTAGTGATCATAATCACCATTGGTACCTGCCATACTCTCGCTATTTCCTACCCCAGGCTAGGCTGCAAAATCGTGAGCAGAAGGAGATCGGTGTCACGTGTCCATTGGCTGCAGCCGCATTCCGCTTTCTCTCCGGGTCGCGCGTGATTGGTCAGCTGTTTAGTAGGTGCAGTCGGTCTGGCGCGTCGGATAACCCGTGTTTCAAAGACCGAGCACATCCATGTGCACAGCGATTCAAATATATTTTGTCATCAATAGGGGCAGGTGTTTTTCGCGAATAAATCTGATCGCTGGTTAGACTGCAAAAAGCTATGTCCGCGTTAGCGATTGTTTCCTTGCGATTGGCTGCCGTCTGCGAGAGAAGCCATCGCCCTGTTCGGCCGGGCCAGTCAGAACGTGTTGGCTTCCGCAATGAACGGTTGTGATTTGTGGACCGACAGTAACCATGCAACGGAAAGAAACTCAACCAGTCACGGAACACAGACGATGCTACAGTGGTTTTACACAAAGCTGGTCTAGAAATCTTTTCGCGAAAACTACATGGCCCTAGTAATCAAGTAATAACACTAATTCCAAACGTATCTAGTCATAGAATCCTTATATTTTGCTTCCGAACTTGTAGCTTCACTTCTTAAGATCATACGAAAATAAATGAAACATTATTTACTTTAAATTATCGGGTATATTAATTATTTGAAAATTAGGGATGCTTACTAAAAAAAAGTGATTATTTTTTAACTTACATATCTTAATTATTGTATGTTAATTTATATTTTATTATTTTACTTGCAAAAAAATTGTTTTTTTTTGTTAATATAATAATACCCAATTAAATAAATAAACAATTACATTGAATAGTTCTGTGAGTAAAAATATTTTAACTTGTTAAACAATTAAAAAGCATTTTTTAATATAACTCCAAACCCTTGCGTATAACTTAACGTAATCCCGCAAAACATTCGCTTGTTTTGATAGTTTTGACGTATTTTTGGTTTGGAATACTGTAGAAATAATATTGCTTCTAAATTAATCAGGCAAAAATTAATGTGCTCTGTAACACCGGTGTATAACTGAAACACTAATTGTTGAGTCTATTACTGTTATATGAGAAAAGTCTAGAAAAGATAATCAAATAATTGGCGATTTGTAAATTTTTTTCCCTTTTGTTAACAAAAGTAGGTAATTATAGTATGTTTTGGGGCAGTGGCTGGTGGCGGGGGATCCGGGGATCCGCGGCGGCCATCTTGGAATACGTCACTTCCGGCGTCCATCTCGGATTAAGTCACTTCCGGTGGCCATCTTGAAATACGTCACTTCCTGCGGCCATCTTGTATTTCGTCACTTCCGGCGGCCATCTTGAATGACGTCACTTCCTGCGGCCACCAGCCACTTCCCCAGAACATACTGTAGTTACCTACTAACAAACGCACAAAATATTGGCGGTATTTATTTAATGAAACTTTCCCTTGAGGTTTTAGGAAGTGAGCGGTGAAAGTGAACGCCGAATAACTTGTTACTTCACCTTTCATACGACGGTTCTCTGAATCACTTCCCGTCGGTTTCTCCATTATCCACGACAATATTCCAAAAACCAGTGCAGCGACAATCCTTTGCCTGATAGTTTTCCCTACAGACTAGACTGTACTGTTCCATACGCATTATTATACTCACTGGAAGACGTAGGGAGAGATTATTACTAAGGCTTTGACTACTTGCTTATTGCCTAGACGATATCCCATTTAGGGTGTAGGAGAATGCTCTATCTTTACTGTGGTCCTAAATTCTGATTCTTTACTTGCCTAAAACTGGCTTTCTTGGGGTCTTTGGTTTTCTATCACCGTAAGTTATTGTTTCAGACTTATAGTTTATTTTTATACCTTTTCATGTATGCATAAATATTCATAATTAGACAACACAAGCATACACATAAATATATGCTTGTATTGCGAACTGCCGCACCATATACAGAGCGGTTTTGTACATTGTCGCAATATATGCTTTAATTCAATCTTCAAGTCCATTGGGCTGTCTTTAAATAGAATGCCGCATCTTCTATTAGATCATCTTTGCAGTACTTCTCCTGATGCAGTTCTTGGACTTTATTCCCTTGTGTGGTTTTGCAGTATTTAATGTTAAGTTCTTCATTAATCTGAGGCCGGGCCCCATCAGAGTCCCAACTCCCACTGCAAGCACAAATCCCTGTTACTTTCCACAAGGTAAATACTTGCCCAGATGGGGCCTAACCTGCATATTAAAAATTCAAAATCAACGTGAACATCAAAACCTATGCTGAAAAATGTAAGGAGGCAAAAACATTGACCGAACACATCAAATATATTTTCAAAGTTTATTGTTAATCTTTATATCTCACAAATAGTACAAAAATAGTTAAATCTCATAAATATATCACAAATATTTTATAATTGACTAGAGATATCTCATAAATAACAAATATTTTATAATTTACACACAATAAATATTCCTGACTAATACTTTAATTGGTTTCAAAACTCTAGGCTAGAAGAGCCAACATTTATTACAAGGTACATTTAAATGCTTAATGACTTTAAACCAAAAATAAACATACTATTAATCAACTCGCAAGGAAAAGGTCTTTGGAGAGCTAAAATCAATTAATTATTCAAAGCAATATGGCCGCCAACAACAAGCAAAATGCACAGGAGGTGCAACAAAATTGACCAAGTGCCAATCCACATTATGAACACCTTAAGCAACACTAAGTTTAAACAGGTTCATCATATTCGCACAAAACACAAGTCCAATGGTAACTACTCAAAGTTATTTTGATCATTATCAAAACTTTAAACTCTACTGGCCATATCATAAATAATTACAACACTCATACTTAGCTCTCCAAAACACCTTGCCTTCTGTCAATCTCTCTCTCGCTCTAATGCCTCATAATGATGTTGGTGATGGTCCTGCTGCTCCATGCTTAACTGGTCAAAATCCCGGGCTCATATATCCATTTCTCACCCCCCCCCCCCCCTTCCCTCCTATTGACCCTCCAATCTCGGGATTAATAGAGATGATTTTCGAATGTTCTAGAAAGATCTTCATACCAGTTCACATAATCGATAAACAACCAATTTCCGGGATTTATTCTTCTTCTTGCTAAATCCGGAGTTGGTAACACTGAATTCAATGTTGTGTAGGAATGAAGTCTCCACTTTGTCTATGCTATTTTGTTTGAAAGTGCACTGTCTTCTGCCGCACACAGCCGTAGCCTATCTATGAGTCGTGACGTCACAAGAGGTCAGTTTATTCCTACACGTCAACATGGAAGGTAAGCTTCTTCATGTCCTTAAATGTTTTATGGTGCAGGGTCATAAATCACCATATCGTGACCACACACGGTCACAAATCATTGAATCTTTATTTTCTCGAACATGTCTTCAACATTCGGACAACCAGTGTATACACATTTCCTAACCTTTAAAATGTTTGACATTCTAAAATTATCAATGCGAAATAAAGTTTGAATAAGTAGGTATTTAACTTCTAATGATGAAACCATATCTTAAACGCAAGACTGACTTCGGGCCCGATACAAACTTTTTAGGAGCTATTTTTCATGTAAATCTGGTAAAATGTCCCTCCATTCAAAGATCCCAGTGGCTGGCTTCTCTTGGGGTTTCATTGTTCCCAAGGCAGTGGTAAGGTCGCTGATAACATCTGCCGGGATATTAGAACCAGCGGGGGGTGGGAGGTGAACTTGGCTGATTAACCTAGTACGACTACAGACCGCTAGGGGCGTGCGCTGTCGATACCCAGCGATTGAAGCGATCGCTGCGACGGAGCTTGCTACCACAAAAATTCTTCTGCAAAACCGGCCAGAAAATTAAAACTAGGCTCGCGCACTGCTATACATTATATATATATTCAATATAGGAACTCAGGTTTGTGCTGTTCTGGGAAAACATTATTATTAATTTAATGAATGTTTCGAAAAGAAAGCTAAATACGAATGGTTAATGCAAAAATTATTACCACATGATTTCATGCTTACAGTACATGCTAGGACCGGTATAAAACTAACATTTTATTTCATAAATGACTTTAATAAAGAGTTTTTGTAGTATAAGGGGAAATAAACTTTGATCAACCATTAAACATGATTCTGCTATGAACTAATTTAATATAAGGAGCAAAAACATGAAATATTAGAAGCCAGATCATTAATAATACTACCCTCTTAGTGATGGGTTTTAAATTACGCAAGGAACGCAAAAAAAAATCGTAGTTTTCTATAAAGCAGGCAAGTAGCAAGACGTCACCAATCCTATAACTTAAAAATATAAAACAGTATAATGCGTTTCAGGTATTGGAACCACCTGGGCCTTGCGACAGTCTGTTAGATGATTAGTTCATCATGCATGACTAGGCCATCCCTCTGGTCGACATGGGGATGAAGTCGCAAAACCTTTTAATGTTAGTAGCACTCCACCATGTCATAATGTCAGATGTGTGCTGGCTTCTTAAAAAAATTTTACTGGCAGTAATTTGCAAATCATGCGAAGGCCATCGCAAAAGAGGATCTTTGGCAATGCACCAAAATTTGAAGAAAATGTGTCATGAGAGCAGAGCATTTCGCGGGAAAGTGGACATGTAACCAATGAGTAGAGACCTGCAAAATTCGCGGATTCATTCGGTGATAGGCTAGAATTCAAACACATATACCTCTTAGATATTTTTTCTATTGGCTTACTGTTCATCTGGACAAATCTCAACCAGTTATAAACCCTCAACCAAAGAAGGATCGAATCACAGACAAACCAGCTGAGACGACTTACAAGTCGGCGGGCAATGAACTTGCGTTATTCGCCCGAGTGTACAGGGGTATGTGCAGTCTATCCCGAAGGCCATCGAAACCGCGAATTTTGCAGGTCTCTACCAATGAGAATTGTTTTAATGCTCCTATAAGGCGGCGGGAAAATTCACATGCATCAGGAGAACAAAATGAGTGGTCAGAGAGGTGATGTTCACAAAGGGTGTGCAGGTGAGGCTGGAGACGCCTGTCCGCAGGCCCTGGTACACGTGTCCACTGCCTACTGCCACTGCGACAAGCCGGAGCTGCAGGAGGTCACCTACCCCGCCGACCACGACCCGCACAAGGTCATCGACCTGGTGTCCTGGCTGCCGGACCACATCCTCGAGGACATCAGCGCCAGGTAGCGCCACGTGCCAGCACCAGTCGCTGTCGTCTGCATTCTCTCGGCTTCCGGGTGTCGCTGTCTCGCGACGTTTCGGCAGTCACTGCAGTTGCCATCTTCAGGCAGACTAGGTCTGACTGCCGCAATGACTGCCGAAACGTCTCAAGACACTAACCTGAACCGGCCTACACCCACAAGCCAAGAAAATGCAATATTTGTTTCATTCAAACTCAACACTCAATTATTGTAAAATCACATTTATGATATTTCACAGGTAAAATGAGTGTAGTAAACAAAATCTTGAAAATAATGCACCAGCTTGACCATCTCTAGAAAAACCAAATCCTGACAGGCATTTAAGGCCCTCTGGCGTCACAGATGTGTCGGAGGTGATTGGTTAGGAATGTCATCGTCGCTGCAGCAATGCAGTAACTTACAGCGAAGCCCCCCACAATACGATCAGTCGGAACTGCCGTGTGTAAGCAAGAACGGTGGACTGACCAGTATGGACTGGCGTGAGTGGGAACAGTCTCTCGCCAGTCCAAACAATCAGTCCATCGGTCCATGGCAGAAATCTTTGTTTATACTGTTTGTGGTTTTTCCCCTCCTTTTTCTAACTAAAAGTGCAACTACAACTGCAGCAAGAGTATCAGAATTTTTTTTTAACCATTTGTAAATCAATGCAAGTTACTGAGAACTTATCTAAGCTTATTTATTCAAATACAATGCATTAAGTCCATACTGGGACAACTTAAAAATAAAACATTCAATTTACAAATTTCCAAGATTTTTTTTACCAATTTTTTTGACAATAACTGTTATTAGTAAATTTTTTTTTTTGCTTGATATTTATAACTATTTTGTTAGTTCCATTTTTATTGTTGTGTTTTTACTCTCGATGTTTACAGTGCTTCTGCTGGACTCACCGGCACTTATCAACGGAACAAATGTATGTTCGGTGGCTGGCATTTAGTACTGTTTTGCAATACGTGCGTCAACACATTCATAACACACAACTTTTTAATAAGCTTACTAGCAACGTTACTCAGTTTGCATACGTAATGAAAAAGAGATAAGACAGTGTAAATATTTATTTTTCATGACAAAGAAATTCTGATTTGACCACCTGTGAAAGGAAAATATAGTTCTTCTTTTCAAAGAAAAAATGCTGATATATTTTCAGATCGTTCAATAAACTTCTCGTTTCAAATGTAATTTCAGTATTGAATGTCATAACCACGAACAATAAGAAAATTGCTGTCAGAATGATAAAACGCGCAATGACACACACTGGCTGACCTCTTTGGGTTAAGCTGGTAAAGCGCTCTCTTTTTATGAATACATTGCTTAAATATATACAAGTTGCAAAAAATCCTAATATAGTTATCAAAATATCATAATTTTGAAACTTTACTTATCATAGTACTACCGTTTTAATCGCTATTTATTTCACCAAAGTTTATATCTTTAACCACTATACATTTTACACTGCCATCATACGAGAATAAAATGTGCAATATCTGCAGATATTTCATATTTAATTTGGTCCAAAATCTGCATTGGCTTTAAATCATTTTTTAGATGTGAATTAGAAATAAAATTTTTAATCACCAGTCCATGATTTTCATTGATGTTTAGTTTAATCTGTTGAGACTGAAATTTGAATTTAATTTAACACGCAAAGAGTTTAAAAAACCTTAAAAATTCATATATTATGCAAATTGCAGGGAAGCTGTTTGCAACTACAAATGTTGGAAATTCTCTCCGAAGATTTCTTAAAATGTTTTAATATGTACCTTGAAATAACTCGTTAAATTATATAAAAATATGTATCATGCAAAACTCACTGCTGCAAAAATATAAAAATTGATCATAAAATTTGTTTTTTTTTCCTTGTTTTGAAAGCATATTTGTTTTTGATAAAATGACCTAAGAAATACACGCTGTTATTTTTCTTGGCAAGTGTGAACCTCAGCTGACGTATATTCATACTCATGGTACGTCAAACTTAAACAGTGAGAATTATTTGTACAATAATTATTTTATAAGCGGTTATTTTGACAGTCTTTCGAGTATATTACGCACAAAAGCATAATAATGTAATCTTGGAATAAGTGTACAAAACTTAATTCTGCACTATATAAAAATTAAATAATTTTTTAAATCTAATCTAGAAAGAGGAAAGGGATTCTAATATTATAACAGGGAAGAAACTGTCTAACATAGCGTCGTATAAATGGTTTGTACTGTATACGAAAAAAATATGTTACCATACAGTAACCACTAGTTAATCATCTTCAACCATTGAAAATCCTTAAGATGACTTGAAGTTAGTTTAAGCCAACTCGTCCCCTTTCATTTGGAATAATACAGCCATTAACTGATTTTCAGCGGATGAGTCTGTACTGATTATCTGACTTTCCTTACACTAATATAAACCAACTTTAAGAAGACGAAATACCAAGGCAAAGTTTTGAAATATGCATATTCATTGTTCTTCGTAGTATTGATAGATATTTAATCTACAAATCAAATTTCTTTTTAAGAAATATAAAATAAACCTAAAAGACGACTTATTTCGAAATGCTGAATATTTCGTATCTTTGATGTATTGCATCATACGAGCATTACTTTTCTTGTCAAACTCATGAATATATTATTTGATTCAGTAGTGATTATCAGTAAATAGTTAATAGTGAAGCACTTTATTCTAAGTGTTGGTTGAGCACCAAGATTTTCCACCTTGCCATTTTACAGAAACATTTTCTTTGCATCAAAATCAGTCCGACATCTATGCACGAGAGCACTTCCCGAATTTCTTATTGTTTTATTTGAAACTGTGGCTGGATTCATCTTTAATCAGGTTCCAGCTAATCATTTTCCACCTCACCACACATTCTATCGAACATGAATGAACCACTTAGCGGATGAAGTGTTTATGTTGGCCACGATTCCTGAGGTGAAGCATTTGTCACGCTGTCAAATATTTGTCTTCAATTTATTTTACAATACTGTTGGAGGGGAAGTATTGTACGGAAATTGGCTTCCAATTTTCTCAATCAAATATATTGGGACAGATAACCTCAAATGTGATTTAAGTCATGTCACACTATTAAAGTTTATATTTAGTCTGAACTATCTTAAACTTTACAATTTTTTTTACAATTTTTAAATTAAATCATATATCACAGTGCTGGACGGAATATTTTTAAACTTGTTATTATTTTTGTACATTTTTTTTTTAAATTTTCAAATGAATCAATTTAAATCACACAATAACATTCGTTACATAATGAAATTAATTTTTCAGGATTTTTAAAGTTATGGAAACATAATTTCATTTTTACGCATAAATTTTTTTCCGCATACGACATTCATATTACCATTATTTTAATTATTTAACTTTTTTAACCTCGTTAATCGGCCATGTGCACTTCACCATTTTAAAGAAGAGTTGAGACGGAAATTGACGTCACTTCCGGTTCCGTTAGACACGGTTTTGATTGGCCGATCGCATCCAACATCCAACTCATATTAGAACCCGTCCTACATGCAAAATATTTGATGGAAACTCAAGTCATCTAACTTGTCGAACAAACATGGCTGTGCTAGCAACGTTCTCGGTGACGTCATTTCCTTCCATTTCTATTTGACACGATGGTTTGGAAGGTGTTGGACAGTGTGACAGGGTCTTTAGGCTGTGTGGATCGTGGATCGTATTCCAAGATCCCGGCACGGCTCATAACATGAGCAGCAAGTCTGTTTGCGAGTGTCTCATCGTCGACGTTCGTTTCTTCAGGCTTCTGCGCATAACCAAGCGAGGGTAAACATTTACTGTGAAGATTGACAAAATCAATCCTGCAGTGTTTGTTGTTCATTTGCAGCCAAAAAAATATTTGATTTCACAAACAAATAGGTAATGACACTTTACTGTCCTACTACAATCAAAATTAAGGAATTTGATGTAAGTTTTTGGACATACGCCATTGCTAAGAACTTTTTCTGTTGAAGAAAAACTAATAAATAAAATAAATAAATAAAAATAAAAATAAAAATACTCAAAAAAAGATACAAAAAACACACAAAATTAAGCAAACAATTGCTGTTGTCAACAAGGATATGAACACCACAAAATATTCCGAAACAGGAATATGGTCAGCAAACAAAGAAAAAACAAAGAAAAATGTACTAAGAGAACGAAAAAATCCCCACAAATGATGACAACACAAAAATATTGAAACCCAAAATAATTCAGCACAACAGTTGAAGCGAGACAAAAAACATGACAAAACGAAAAAACAAACAAATACAATAGTTTTACCTAAACAGAAACAAGCGACGTTTCGGGAACTGCTATCTGCTCCCGTCCTCAGGCAGAGACGCACATGGTACGGAAACACAGGTGCAACTCAGTCGCATGTTTTGTGTCTCGCTTCAACTGTTGTGCTGAATTATTTTGGGTTTCAATATTTTTGTGTTGTCATCATTTGTGGGGATTTTTTCGTTCTCTTAGTACATTTTTCTTTGTTTTTTCTTTGTTTGCTGACCATATTCCTGTTTCGGAATATTTTGTGGTGTTCATATCCTTGTTGACAACAGCAATTGTTTGCTTAATTTTGTGTGTTTTTTGTATCTTTTTTTGAGTATTTTTATATTTGTATTTTTATTTATTTATTTTATTTATTAGTTTTTCTTCAACAGAAAAAGTTCTTAGCAATGGCGTATGTCCAAAAACTTACATCAAGTCATGCACTCCCATTGCACAAATCTTTTAAAGATAACAAAATTAAGGAAGTAGATAAAATACTGCCATTATGCTGTACTCTTTGTGTGTGTATGAGGTGAGTCCGGAAAGTAAGTACCGTTTTGTCATTAAAAAATAAACTCATGTGAAAAAGGTTTGATTAAAAGTTTTGGTTTACTACATAAACATCACATTTTCACATAGTTTCCGTTCAGTTCCAAGAACGTTTCGTAACACTGCACCAGTTTCTTTAACCCCTCTGCATAGAAGTTCACCGCATGGAAATTAAACCAGTTGACAATCGTGATTTTATATAATTTGCTGTAATTGTTCACTAATGTTTCATTACATAAACCAAAATGAAGCTCTTTTCTTCCCATAAAACGGTAGCCATCTTTTTTCGACTCGAGTACTGAGATTGCTTAAACTATTTCCGGAGGTGTTTACTGAGCGCCTGTACTTAGGCTACGCGCATTTCGTATTCGAATTCCGTGATGCCTACGGCCAAGGCGTCCGATTCAATTCCCAGTCGGCGAACTTCTAGTTTATTTAAACTGGTAGAGCATTGCGAAAAGTGCTTGGAACTGTATTAGAGATATATAGTTAACTAAAACTTTCAAAAAACCTTTTTTTTTCATGAGTTCATTTTTTAAATGACCAAAGGTACTTACTTTCTGGACACGACTCATATATTGACACATAAAGTTGTTTAAACATCGGATAACATGAAAGATATGCAGAATATTTGACAGAACAACGGTCATTAGGAATTGCCTGCATAAAAAATATCTATTTAACATTTATCAGGTATCTTTTCACAATTATGTGCCTTCTATCTGGTATCATCACCATGTACGTGCATTATTTACACAACTTTGTAGCTTCTGTGTCTGTAACGCAAATTTTAAGGATTTTTACTTTGCACAAAAATATATTTCATTATACATGTATTAGAAGTTACTGTATGTAGCCAGTTTTCGGTTAACATAAGATTGTTCTGTTATGAAATAATATTGCAAGTTATTTATAACTTCTAGTAATTGGTGGCATTTAATTATTTTCCTGGGAGTTTTCCTATTTCTTACAATTGTCAGCCAACAAAGTGATTCAAACACGTGTGTTGCAGACTCGTGGATGGCCAGCCCAACACATACGCCTATTCCAAGAATCTGAGTGAGCAACTGGTGACCGAATGGAGCAGCAAAATACCCACAGGAATTGCGAGGCCGTCTATTGGTAAGCTCAACTGCAGGTTGATTTATGCACTGATGGGTGTCTGTAAACTAATTATCACCCGAATTCTTCAAAAAATGTTTTAAAAAATCAAACAACAAATTTTATTCATAACAGTTATCTTCATAATGGTTTTAAGTAAATTTCCCTATTATTTATACGATAATTTACTAAAAATTTGATAAAACCCATTTACACCTAAAATCAAACCCAATTCCAATAACAATGGGCAAAAATTTCCAATCATAAAAAATATTTTTAAATTATTTTTATAAGAAAAAAGACAAATTTTAATGTAAAATATTTAATTTAGTACATAATATACTAAATATTAAATTTTGTATTTATAAAATATGATGGAAATCTGTTAAGAAAGATTAAAGTTAATAGGGATACACATGTCACACATATATTAACACTAAAATGTGTCCTAATAGTCTTTTCCCTCCTTTCAAAATATAGATTTAAGAACTTAGAGTAAAGTCGTGTACACCCTTGGAACCGAAAATCAAAAATCGCGGGCATGGCTACCAACTGTTTCCTTTAGACGGAATTATAATGGAGTACTTACACGTCACTAAATTTTCAGATACTTCTACATTTATCAACGTTTACGTAGTTGTTTAGACGGTTGAAAACTTAAGAAGAAAAAAACAATTATTCTTGGAAATTTTAAAATTTTTGTAGTCATTAAAATAAATCTTTATTGTCATATGCCGTAACTGCTTCAAGAGCACAAAATAATTCCTATCTGATATACTGCAAGATAATATTTAAAAGTAGTGTGAACCATACTGTGCGCAAGGTATGTTCAAAACGTCACAGCATCCTTCAAGCTGAACCAGCCAAGGATGATTTTAAAAAAATTGTAAAAAAACAAGGTTTCTTAAGAAAGCAGGAGGTGTAGGGATAATTACGGCGCACCATCTAAAGAATAACCCAAGATCTATGCAAGACTAATATTTATTCACATTAGCAACAACCTCTAACATAACAAATATATAAACCGATGTCTCAAGCGTAACAAAGGATTAAAGGTTAATACATTAAGTTGTATTCTTAGTAGTCCATCATGATTAAATGATCAAAGAAAGTTATCCTAGCTTTTACCATAAAGACACACATACGCTGCGCAAGACATACGTGTATACAACTAGGTATACTTTAAACAATACATCTAGATCATGGCGTAAAAAATAACATCAGGTGGTGACGCAATCGGTAAACGAGATTAGAAACCAATATCTGTAAACCAGCCTACTTTAACCAGGTATTTATAATGTTTCCCAGTGACCTGCAGTCAGACCAGATCAAAATCACAACACACTAAATATTGACGGCGCTCGAGCCATATGGTCATGGGCGAAGAGAGAACAACTGATAATAAACGAGAACTTAGAACGTGGCCAACGAAAGGGAAAATTGACAAACACAACTTTAGGTTAACTAGCCACTACATACCAACACACACTTTATTAAAGTTCTATGTTACTTACGCCCATGACCACGGCTTCGACGTCACCAAGTGCACAAGTGCACACACCAAACGTCAAGGCAGACTGCAGGTAGCGACACCGCTAATAGCAGGGTTTATATACTAGTTAACTAGGGGTGGAGTAAGCACACAGTGGAGAGGGGAAGGAAGGGGGGAAGTAGCCCGAACCGTCCAGACTGAACTGGCTTGACCGAGCACACTCCAGCGGAGGGGTGGCAAGGAGCGGCAAGGGAGGTGAGAAGGAAGCAACCACAGACACAGAGAGCGCAGTCACGTAGCAGCCGGAGGACAGTGAGACGTGAGTAGACACGTAGCAGCCGGCGGACAGGTGAGACATGCGTAAGCACGGCTCAAGTGAAAAATCTTGGATAAACGGTGTATTGCACATAATTAGACTTTTAGTTGTATAATTTCTCGTTGATTCCACTGATTGGGGAAATTTTCAATCTTTTCCAATCTAAGTTATGGTATTTTGTGTACGCCCCACTTCAGCATAAACAAAATGGTGTATTCTGTATCTCTGTCTTGTTGTTGGAGTTTAAAAGCAAAAACAAAAATTTTCAAAAAAGAAATACATTTGAGTGGCTTAAACCCCTTCATTAAGCCAACTGTCCCAAAACATGCAAACTAACTCATCGAAACGCGAGAGTCACTAGTCTCCCAATTCTCAGAAATGCTACACAGACTTGTACGCCTTGGTGGACCAATGAGAGCAGCTCTAGTGCTCCTGTGCGGCAGGTTGCTAGTAGAGCAGTGCGAGCCCGTGTGCTCTGCGCAGTGACTGGCGTCTGGCCTGGCTGGGTGGAGCAATGAGAGCAGCTCTAGTGCTCCTGTGCGGCAGGTTGCTAGTAGAGCAGTGCGAGCCCGTGTGCTCTGCGCAGTGACTGGCGTCTGGCCTGGCTGGGTGGAGCGATGAGAGCAGCTCTAGTGCTCCTGTGCGGCAGGTTGCTAGTAGAGCAGTGCGAGCCCGTGTGCTCTGCGCAGTGACTGGCGTCTGGCCTGGCTGGGTGGAGCAATGAGAGCAGCTCTAGTGCTCCTGTGCGGCAGGTTGCTAGTAGAGCAGTGCGAGCCCGTGTGCTCTGCGCAGTGACTGGCGTCTGGCCTGGCTGGGTGGAGCGATGAGAGCAGCTCTAGTGCTCCTGTGCGGCAGGTTGCTAGTAGAGCAGTGCGAGCCCGTGTGCTCTGCGCAGTGACTGGCGTCTGGCCTGGCTGGGTGGAGCGATGAGAGCAGCTCTAGTTATCATGTGCGGCAGGTTGCTAGTAGAGCAGTGCGAGCCCGTGTGCTCTGCGCAGTGACTGGCGTCTGGCCTGGCTGGGTGGAGCAATGAGAGCAGCTCTAGTGCTCCTGTGCGGCAGGTTGCTAGTAGAGCAGTGCGAGCCCGTGTGCTCTGCGCAGTGACTGGCGTCTGGCCTGGCTGGGTGGAGCGATGAGAGCAGCTCTAGTGCTCCTGTGCGGCAGGTTGCTAGTAGAGCAGTGCGAGCCCGTGTGCTCTGCGCAGTGACTGGCGTCTGGCCTGGCTGGGTGGAGCAATGAGAGCAGCTCTAGTGCTCCTGTGCGGCAGGTTGCTAGTAGAGCAGTGCGAGCCCGTGTGCTCTGCGCAGTGACTGGCGTCTGGCCTGGCTGGGTGGAGCGATGAGAGCAGCTCTAGTGCTCCTGTGCGGCAGGTTGCTAGTAGAGCAGTGCGAGCCCGTGTGCTCTGCGCAGTGACTGGCGTCTGGCCTGGCTGGGTGGAGCAATGAGAGCAGCTCTAGTGCTCCTGTGCGGCAGGTTGCTAGTAGAGCAGTGCGAGCCTGTGTGCTCTGCGCAGTGACTGGCGTCTGGCCTGGCTGGGTGGAGCAATGAGAGCAGCTCTAGTGCTCCTGTGCGGCAGGTTGCTAGTAGAGCAGTGCGAGCCCGTGTGCTCTGCGCAGTGACTGGCGTCTGGCCTGGCTGGGTGGAGCGATGAGAGCAGCTCTAGTTATCATGTGCGGCAGGTTGCTAGTAGAGCAGTGCGAGCCCGTGTGCTCTGCGCAGTGACTGGCGTCTGGCCTGGCTGGGTGGAGCAATGAGAGCAGCTCTAGTGCTCCTGTGCGGCAGGTTGCTAGTAGAGCAGTGCGAGCCTGTGTGCTCTGCGCAGTGACTGGCGTCTGGCCTGGCTGGGTGGAGCAATGAGAGCAGCTCTAGTGCTCCTGTGCGGCAGGTTGCTAGTAGAGCAGTGCGAGCCCGTGTGCTCTGCGCAGTGACTGGCGTCTGGCCTGGCTGGGTGGAGCGATGAGAGCAGCTCTAGTGCTCCTGTGCGGCAGGTTGCTAGTAGAGCAGTGCGAGCCCGTGTGCTCTGTGCAGTGACTGGCGTCTGGCCTGGCTGGGTGGAGCAATGAGAGCAGCTCTAGTGCTCCTGTGCGGCAGGTTGCTAGTAGAGCAGGGCGAGCCCGTGTGCTCTGCGCAGTGACTGGCGTCTGGCCTGGCTGGGTGGAGCAATGAGAGCAGCTCTAGTGCTCCTGTGCGGCAGGTTGCTAGTAGAGCAGTGCGAGCCCGTGTGCTCTGCGCAGTGACTGGCGTCTGGCCTGGCTGGGTGGAGCAATGAGAGCAGCTCTAGTGCTCCTGTGCGGCAGGTTGCTAGTAGAGCAGTGCGAGCCCGTGTGCTCTGTGCAGTGACTGGCGTCTGGCCTGGCTGGGTGGAGCAATGAGAGCAGCTCTAGTGCTCCTGTGCGGCAGGTTGCTAGTAGAGCAGGGCGAGCCCGTGTGCTCTGTGCAGTGACTGGCGTCTGGCCTGGCTGGGTGGAGCAATGAGAGCAGCTCTAGTGCTCCTGTGCGGCAGGTTGCTAGTAGAGCAGGGCGAGCCCGTGTGCTCTGCGCAGTGACTGGCGTCTGGCCCGGCTGGGTGGGCCAATGAGAGCAGCTCTAGTGCTCCTGTGCGGCAGGTTGCTAGTAGAGCAGTGCGAGCCCGTGTGCTCTGTGCAGTGACTGGCGTCTGGCCCGGCTGGGTGGGCCAATGAGAGCAGCTCTAGTGCTCCTGTGCGGCAGGTTGCTAGTAGAGCAGTGCGAGCCCGTGTGCTCTGCGCAGTGACTGGCGTCTGGCCTGGCTGGGTGGAGCGATGAGAGCAGCTCTAGTGCTCCTGTGCGGCAGGTTGCTAGTAGAGCAGTGCGAGCCCGTGTGCTCTGCGCAGTGACTGGCGTCTGGCCTGGCTGGGTGGAGCAATAAGAGCAGCTCTAGTGCTCCTGTGCGGCAGGTTGCTAGTAGAGCAGGGCGAGCCCGTGTGCTCTGCGCAGTGACTGGCGTCTGGCCTGGCTGGGTGGAGCAATGAGAGCAGCTCTAGTGCTCCTGTGCGGCAGGTTGCTAGTAGAGCAGTGCGAGCCCGTGTGCTCTGCGCAGTGACTGGCGTCTGGCCCGGCTGGGTGGGCCAATGAGAGCAGCTCTAGTGCTCCTGTGCGGCAGGTTGCTAGTAGAGCAGTGCGAGCCCGTGTGCTCTGCGCAGTGACTGGCGTCTGGCCTGGCTGGGTGGAGCGATGAGAGCAGCTCTAGTGCTCCTGTGCGGCAGGTTGCTAGTAGAGCAGTGCGAGCCCGTGTGCTCTGCGCAGTGACTGGCGTCTGGCCTGGCTGGGTGGAGCGATGAGAGCAGCTCTAGTGCTCCTGAGCGGCAGGTTGCTAGTAGAGCAGTGCGAGCCTGTGTGCTCTGCGCAGTGACTGGCGTCTGGCCTGGCTGGGTGGAGCGATGAGAGCAGCTCTAGTGCTCCTGTGCGGCAGGTTGCTAGTAGAGCAGTGCGAGCCCGTGTGCTCTGCGCATTGACTGGCGTCTGGCCCGGCTGGGTGGGCCAATGAGAGCAGCTCTAGTGCTCCTGAGCGGCAGGTTGCTAGTAGAGCAGTGCGAGCCCGTGTGCTCTGCGCAGTGACTGGCGTCTGGCCTGGCTGGGTGGAGCGATGAGAGCAGCTCTAGTGCTCCTGTGCGGCAGGTTGCTAGTAGAGCAGTGCGAGCCCGTGTGCTCTGCGCAGTGACTGGCGTCTGGCCTGGCTGGGTGGAGCGATGAGAGCAGCTCTAGTGCTCCTGAGCGGCAGGTTGCTAGTAGAGCAGTGTGAGCCTGTGTGCTCTGCGCAGTGACTGGCGTCTGGCCTGGCTGGGTGGAGCGATGAGAGCAGCTCTAGTGCTCCTGTGCGGCAGGTTGCTAGTAGAGCAGTGCGAGCCCGTGTGCTCTGCGCAGTGACTGGCGTCTGGCCTGGCTGGGTGGAGCGATGAGAGCAGCTCTAGTGCTCCTGTGCGGCAGGTTGCTAGTAGAGCAGTGCGAGCCCGTGTGCTCTGCGCAGTGACTGGCGTCTGGCCTGGCTGGGTGGAGCGATGAGAGCAGCTCTAGTGCTCCTGAGCGGCAGGTTGCTAGTAGAGCAGTGTGAGCCTGTGTGCTCTGCGCAGTGACTGGCGTCTGGCCTGGCTGGGTGGAGCGATGAGAGCAGCTCTAGTGCTCCTGTGCGGCAGGTTGCTAGTAGAGCAGTGCGAGCCCGTGTGCTCTGCGCAGTGACTGGCGTCTGGCCTGGCTGGGTGGAGCGATGAGAGCAGCTCTAGTGCTCCTGAGCGGCAGGTTGCTAGTAGAGCAGTGCGAGCCCGTGTGCTCTGCGCAGTGACTGGCGTTTGGCCCGGCTGGGTAGGCCAATGAGAGCAGCTCTAGTGCTCCTGTGCGGCAGGTTGCTAGTAGAGCAGTGCGAGCCCGTGTGCTCTGCGCAGTGACTGGCGTCTGGCCTGGCTGGGTGGAGCGATGAGAGCAGCTCTAGTGCTCCTGTGCGGCAGGTTGCTAGTAGAGCAGTGCGAGCCCGTGTGCTCTGCGCAGTGACTGGCGTCTGGCCTGGCTGGGTGGAGCGATGAGAGCAGCTCTAGTGCTCCTGAGCGGCAGGTTGCTAGTAGAGCAGTGCGAGCCCGTGTGCTCTGCGCAGTGACTGGCGTTTGGCCCGGCTGGGTGGGCCAATGAGAGCAGCTCTAGTGCTCCTGTGCGGCAGGTTGCTAGTAGAGCAGTGCGAGCCCGTGTGCTCTGCGCAGTGACTGGCGTCTGGCCCGGCTGGGTGGGCCAATGAGAGCAGCTCTAGTGCTCCTGTGCGGCAGGTTGCTAGTAGAGCAGTGCGAGCCCGTGTGCTCTGCGCAGTGACTGGCGTCTGGCCCGGCTGGGTGGGCCAATGAGAGCAGCTCTAGTGCTCCTGAGCGGCAGGTTGCTAGTAGAGCAGTGCGAGCCCGTGTGCTCTGCGCAGTGACTGGCGTCTGGAAGGAGCCACTGCCCGGCTGGGTGGAGAACCTGAACGGGCCCACGGGGCTCATGATCGGTGCCGGCAAGGGAGTCATCCGCTCCATGCACTGCAACCCCGACTACTGCGGCGACTTCATGCCTGTCGACGTCACGGCCAACGCCATCATCGCGCTGGCCTGGAAGGTGGCCAACACCAGGTGTGTTCCTGCCGATCCTCTTGTATCAATACATTTCACTTTTCCCTTAACAATGTAAATATTTGAATATTACAATGTATAATTTGGGAAGTTTCTCTCAGTGATAACTTTACATTTCTTCCTTTACAGACAAGAGAGCTAGTTCGACGGTAAAAGTAGGTATCTTGTGATCAGTCGCTAACTAAAGACGACTTGTGTTTCCAACTTCAACTTTAAATAGTAACTAACGCGAATAAAGGGCCCGATATGTAGATACGGATGAGATATATATTACCGGCTTCAGTGACTAGAATAGTTTCTACATGCTACGGGATCTCTGTTCCTGCCGATCCTCTTGTATCAGTACATTTCACTTTTCCCTTAATAATGTAATGGTTTGACTATTACAATGTATTATTTGGGTAGTTCCTCTCAGTGATAACTTTACATTTCTTCCTTTACAGACAAGAGAGTTAGTTCGACGGTAAAAGCAGGTATCTTCTGATCAGTCGCTAACCAAAGACGACTTGTGTTTCCAACTTCAACTTGAAATATTAACTTACGCGAATAAAGGGCCCGATATGTTGATAAGAATAAGATATATATTACCGGCTTCAGTGACTAGAATAGTTTCTACATGCTACGGGACCTCTAGACTCAAGACCACTTCGGTGTCGCTTTGCTGGATTCAAACCCGCAACGTTCGCCCTTGAGCTCGACCCATTAGTGTACACGGGCATTTAGGAACCCATTATCGCCTCATCGTCGGTTGCTCGCTTGAGATATGCCAAAACTTAGCTATCCTTATTCACTGTGATGTCTCATTGGCTTGGGTGCGGAGTTATGAATTGTCAAGACACGACATGCTGTGGCAAAATTGAGGTCCAATATTTAATCACTAAATCCATAATGCAGTCCCAAAAACATTGTGTAAATGATGCTTGACCAGGCACGATGAAGGTTGATAAGTATGAATTAGAATTTCCATCGTTAAACACGGTGGCTTCCATGCAGTCTTTTAAACATATTTCCACGCTCCAGTATTAGTTTTGAGTGTCTCGCAAACTTGGCGCAGACCACACCTGGACAAGAAGCTACTTCACGCAATGTCCACGTAGAAATGCGCACATTGCCAGCCTGTTAGCTTAGAGGCCTTTAGCAAAGATCAAAGTGTTTGGATCGCAGCCTGTCGGGAGATGAAATCGTTCTGTGCCGTGTGCAGTCCACACGAATGCTGTGCTTCCAGGCCCACCACCCCGCTCGTCGTCAACGTGACGCTGTCCGGAGACAACCCTGTCACATTCGGCACCATCCTGGACGTGGGCCGCAAGCTGCTGTACGAGTACCCTCTGGAGTACCCGCTGTGGTACCCGGGTGGCAGCCTCAAGACTTCCCGCGTCGCGCACAACCTGTGTGTGTTCTTCTTCCACTTCATCCCTGCCTACTTCATAGACGCCCTCCTCATGCTGATGGGGCAGAAGCCTTTGTAAGTACCATGCTGGAGTAAAGAAAATCCTTATTCAACAGCATGTCAATCACAACCTGTGTGTGCTCTTTTTCCACTTCATCCCAGCCTACTTCATAGACGCCCTCCTCATGCTGATGGGGCAGAAGCCTTTGTAAGTACCATGCTGGAGTAAAGAAAATCCTTATTCGACAGCACGTCAATCACAACCTGTGTGTGCTCTTTTTCCACTTCATCCCAGCCTCTTCATAGATGCCCTCCTCATGCTGATGGGGCAGAAGTCTTTGTAAGTACCATGCTAGAGTAAAGAAAATCCTTATTCGACAGCACGTCAGTCACAACCTGTGTGTGCTCTGTTTCCACTTCATCCCAGCCTACTTCATAGACGCCCTCCTCATGCTGATGGGGCAGAAGCCTTTGTAAGTACCATGCTGTAGTAAAGAAAATCTTTATTCGACAGCACGTCAATCACAACCTGTGTGTGCTCTTTTTCCACTTCATCCCAGCCTACTTCATAGATGTCCTCCACATGCTTTGTATTATTTCGCATTCCAGTCATTCCACAGCACTTCATCCACACCTTATTAATAGTTTCATTCATTGCCCTTAGGTACTTTAGAATATAAAAACTTTGATAAACACGTGGAAACTGATTTGTGAGTTTCACAAAATAATTGTCTGGAAACCTGCTATCAAAATACTTTCTACTTTATTACAATCTCTGTGAGACATACAAACTTTGTTCATTATCCCCATGTTTTGCCCGAATAAAGGTTTGATGTTTTCTTCTGTATTCCACAGTGTGTTGTCAATGTTACACTGCCTTACTTGTTGTGTTACAAAGAAATGTTTGTCTTCTTACCGTGTACATGAAAGCTGGCAGTTGCGCAGCTAGTTCAGATTTCAAAGCAATTTATATCTAGAGTTGATGGTTTATCGTGGGGATATTTTACAGTATGACATGCTTCGATACCATTTGTCCGTGTTTGCAAAGTTTATTTTCTTATTGGCTCTGATCGGTGATGAAAGTTCGTTACGAACTCATTTTAGCCAATGGAAAATCGCTTAACATTCTACAGGAAGTTTTTTACTTTCCCAAAAAAAACATCTATGTAAAACTATTTTTTCCAACCATTAGAGTTAAAAAAATTAAAATGAATATCAGGATATCAAAACATAAAACATTTTTTCGATAAATCACCATTATAATTATGTATGTTTATACTCAGTTATCACAATAGACATGAAAAAGAAATTTGAGCATAGTAAAGTTTAGCCATAAGCCATTTCATATCTTCCTGACTTCCTGTAAGAAAGCTAAAGTAAATTTATTTGGCCTTGATATAGCCAAGTCCCACAGTCCGGGTTAGGAAGGGATCTAGGTGCGTCGTGACTGACTACGCTAAGTTGGGCTGAAAGGGTCCGGGTTAGTAAGGGATCTAGGTGTGTCACGACTGACACGCTAAGTTGGGCTGAAAGGGTCCGGGTAAGGAAGGGATCTAGGCACATCACGACTGACCATGCTAAGTTTGGCTGAAGGGGTCCGGGCTAGGAAGGGATCTAGGTGCGTCACGACTGACCACGCTAAGTTTGGCTGAAGGGGTCCTGGCTAGGAAGGGATCTAGGTGCGTCACGACTGACCACGCTAAGTTTGGCTGAAGGGGTCCGGGCTAGGAAGGGATCTAGGTGCATCACGACTGACCACGCTAAGGTGGGCTGAAGGGGTCCGGGTTAGGAAGGGATCTAGGTGCGTCACGACTGACCACGCTAAGGTGGGCTGAAGGGGTCCGGGTTTGGAAGGGATCTAGGCACATCACGACTGACCACGCTACGTTTGTCTGAAGGGGTCCGGGCTAGGAAGGGATCTAGGTGCGTCACGACTGACCACGCTAAGTTTGGCTGAAGGGGTCCGGGCTAGGAAGGGATCTAGGCACATCACGACTGACTACGCTAAGTTTGGCTGAAGGGGTCCGGGCTAGGAAGGGATCTAGGTGCGTCACGACTGACCACGCTAAGGTGGGCTGAAGGGGTCCGGGTTAGGAAGGGATCTAGGTGCGTCACGACTGACCACGCTAAGGTGGGCTGAAGGGGTCCGGGTTTGGAAGGGATCTAGGCACATCACGACTGACCACGCTACGTTTGTCTGAAGGGGTCCGGGCTAGGAAGGGATCTAGGTGCGTCACGACTGACCATGCTAAGGTGGGCTGAAGGGGTCCGGGTTAGGAAGGGATCTAGGCACATCACGACTGACCACGCTAAGTTTGGCTGAAGGGGTCCGGGCTAGGAAGGGATCTAGGTGCGTCACGACTGACCACGCTAAGTTTGGCTGAAGGGGTCCGGGCTAGGAAGGGATCTAGGCACATCACGACTGACCACGCTAAGTTTGGCTGAAGGGGTCCGGGCTAGGAAGGGATCTAGGTGCGTCACGACTGACCACGCTAAGGTGGGCTGAAGGGGTCCTGGTTAGGAAGGGATCTAGGTACGTCACGACTGACCACGCTAAGTCGGGCTGAAAGGGTCCGGGCTAGGAAGGGATCTAGGTGCGTCACGACTGACCGCGCTAAGTCGGGCTGAAAGGGTCCGGGTTAGGAATGGATCTAGGTACGTCACGACTGACCGCGCTAAGTCGGGCTGAAAGGGTCCGGGCTAGGAAGGGATCTAGGTGCGTCACGACTGACCACGCTAAGGTGGGCTGAAGGGGTCCTGGTTAGGAAGGGATCTAGGTACGTCACGACTGACCACGCTAAGTCGGGCTGAAAGGGTCCGGGCTAGGAAGGGATCTAGGTGCGTCACGACTGACCGCGCTAAGTCGGGCTGAAAGGGTCCGGGTTAGGAATGGATCTAGGTACGTCACGACTGACCGCGCTAAGTCGGGCTGAAAGGGTCCGGGCTAGGAAGGGATCTAGGTGCGTCACGACTGACCGCGCTAAGTCGGGCTGAAAGGGTCCGGGTTAGGAAGGGATCTAGGTGCGTCACGACTGACCGCGCTAAGTCGGGCTGAAAGGGTCCGGGCTAGGAAGGGATCTAGGTACGTCACGACTGACCGCGCTAAGTCGGGCTGAAAGGGTCCGGGTTAGGAAGGGATCTAGGTGCGTCACGACTGACCGCGCTAAGTCGGGCTGAAAGGGTCCGGGCTAGGAAGGGATCTAGGTACGTCACGACTGACCGCGCTAAGTCGGGCTGAAAGGGTCCGGGTTAGGAAGGGATCTAGGTACATCACGACTGACCGCGCTAAGTAGGGCTGAAAGGGTCCGGGCTAGGAAGGGATCTAGGTGCGTCACGACTGACCGCACTAAGTCGGGCTGAAAGGGCCCGGGCTAGGAAGGGATCTAGGTACGTCACGACTGACCGCGCTAAGTCGGGCTGAAAGGGTCCGGGCTAGGAAGGGATCTAGGTAAGTCACGACTGACCGCGCTAAGTCGGGCTGAAAGGGTCCGGGTTAGGAAGGGATCTAGGTACGTCACGACTGACCGCGCTAAGTCGGGCTGAAAGGGTCCGGGTTAGGAAGGGATCTAGGTACATCACGACTGACCGCGCTAAGTAGGGCTGAAAGGGTCCGGGCTAGGAAGGGATCTAGGTGCGTCACGACTGACCGCACTAAGTCGGGCTGAAAGGGCCCGGGCTAGGAAGGGATCTAGGTACGTCACGACTGACCGCGCTAAGTCGGGCTGAAAGGGTCCGGGTTAGGAAGGGATCTAGGTACATCACGACTGACCGCGCTAAGTCGGGCTGAAAGGGTCCGGGCTAGGAAGGGATCTAGGTGCGTCACGACTGACCGCGCTAAGTCGGGCTGAAAGGGTCCGGGTTAGGAAGGGATCTAGGTACGTCACGACTGACCGCGCTAAGTCGGGCTGAAAGGGTCCGGGCTAGGAAGGGATCTAGGTGCGTCACGACTGACCGCACTAAGTCGGGCTGAAAGGGCCCGGGCTAGGAAGGGATCTAGGTACGTCACGACTGACCGCGCTAAGTCGGGCTGAAAGGGTCCGGGCTAGGAAGGGATCTAGGTGCGTCACGACTGACCGCGCTAAGTCGGGCTGAAAGGGTCCGGGCTAGGAAGGGATCTAGGTGCGTCACGACTGACCGCGCTAAGTCGGGCTGAAAGGGTCCGGGCTAGGAAGGGATCTAGGTGCGTCACGACTGACCGCGCTAAGTCGGGCTGAAAGGGCCCGGGCTAGGAAGGGATACGGGTGCGTCTGAGGCGGGTGAAGGGTGCGCAGGTTTGTGCTTGCGTGTGCAGCATGGTGCGCGTGCAGAGGCGCGTGCAAGGAGGACTGCAGATGCTGCAGTACTACACCACCAAGGTGTTCGTGTTCCGCAACGACAACCTGCACGCGCTCAGCCAGAGCCTGGCGCCGCGCGACCGGCGCACCTTCTACACGGATGTGAGCCGGCTGCAGTGGCCCGACTACATGAAGCTGGTGCTGCTGGGCACACGCAGGTTCTGCCTCAAGGAGGACCCCGCCACGCTGCCCCGCGCACGCACGCACATGCGCAGGTGCGTCCCTCCACCCGTAACAATCTGTATTGTGGCATTTTTCTTCCTGTGCTTGAAGGCTCTATGATCGCGTTTGAAAACTTCTTCATTTTTGACGTGACAACGTCTAATAAATCGATGAATGCCGGCTGCAGGCAAGAAAAAGTGTCCCGTTACGCTGTGTCCCGTTGCTCTCGTTGCAACGTTACGCTGTGTTCCGTTATGCTGTCCGCGATTGTTACAATTGACTAAAAAATTATAGTGATTCATATAATTGATGATAGATATTTGATTTCAGTTTATTTATATGAAAACTTGTTCATAATTATATTTAAACTTTATAGCTAAAGTCATCTACACGTGAACTGTTTCGTCGACTGTTTATAAAGTGAAGTGAAAAGTTAATGTGGTTTTCATTGCTTATTACAACAATAATTTCGGCAATAAATGTTAATTATTCTTGCATTTTAAAAATCTGATTACTTGTATAATTTCAAGTATTTATCCTTTTATTATTTAAATAAAAATTATTCAATTTTATTCATAAAAGTATGCAATCCTTTCATCAACGTTTTGTTATGACGTTGTCACGTTAAACTATCGTCCGTAAACCGACTTTACAGACAACCAATTTTTTTGTTATCAATGGAGGCGCGTGGATTTTTTCAGATGCAGTCAGGGGTAAAGTTATATATTAATCACATATACGCGTGTTCTACTTTGATGGAAGGCCCGTAGTTCTGGGTTTCTCGTCTTGGGATGCCATGAACCATTTGCAAGTTACCGGAGAGTGTAAACAAACATGTCTGCCGCGACACTCTACTGGTAGTAGCTTGGCGTCTTGGTTGTAGCCGCGTCCTTGGCGAATAATTCACCGGTGTTTCTGTCGACATTGCAAGCCTTAAACCAAATATTTTAGAACTGCTCGCTGATGATGGCGACTGCAATGTCAACCGAAACACCGGTGAATTATCAGCCAAGGACGCGGCTACAAACCAGACAATGGCCGTGCAAGCCTGCGAACATTACTGATGGACTGGTTGTTCGGACTGGCAGCTTGGACTGCCACACACGGCAGTTACGACTGTTCGGTTCCCCGGACTGCTCGTGTGTGGGGGCCTCACGCGCCTCCATGACCCTATCATCTTATGCTGGAATATCAAAGTTGAAGGCCACCTGCCCTATGCCTAGAGACCTGCAAAATTCGCGGTTTCGATGGCCTTCAGGATAGACTGCACATACCCCTGTACACTCGGGCAAATAACGCAAGTTCATTGGCTGCCGACTTCTAAGTCGTCTCAGCTGGTTTGTCTGTGATTCGATCCTTCTTTGGTTGAGGGTTTATAACTGGTTGAGATTCGTCCAGATGAACCGTAAGCCAATAGCAAAATTATCTAAGAGATATATGTGTTTGAATTCTAGCCTATCACTGAATGAATCCGCGAATTTTGCAGGTCTCTACCTATGCCACATGCAAAACTGTTTTTTTGAAGTTTTTCATACTTAAAAACGTCCGTGAAAACAACCGTTTCAGTTTTTTTTTTTTTTCTCTGTCCAAAAACAAATGCTTAAGACGAAACCGTGGAACGTATAGACGAGCGCAGTGGCTCTTAAATGCTACTAGTAATCAGACATTTCCAATATATCTTGACTGGATTGCAAATTAGGAGGACTCTAGCAGCCAAATGAATGCCTTCTCTGTTTTAGCTGTGTCGAAATAAAAGCGATCACCAACGTTTCGGTCGATGTTGCAATTGCTGTCATAAGGGTAACGGTCTCCTGTTGGCTGCCACCCTGATGATGGCGACAGCAATGCGAACCGAAACGTTGGCGAGCTCTTTACTTCTGACGCAGCTTAAACACACAAATCAACAAACCTCAGGTAAAGGCCACGAAAACCTGTTACCTATTCTTAATACAGACAACCTCTGGCTAACTCCCAGCGTTTCGTAACTAGGGAATGTGACATGAGTCACAGCTGACTTGTGAATTTTCTCTGGAATTGTGGATGCTTGTGAACTTAAGAATTCGCCCTAAAGGATAGTGTTATTATTTATTGTACTGGAGACATTAATTTTTTTCATATTTATTTAGAGGCCTGCTCAATTTGAACTTTCACACACACCAATATATATGTATATATGCTTTTATGTAAGTATCTATAGGTGTGTTTATATATGTATATAAACACATGTATATATACACATACATATATACATTTATATTCTGTTGATTGCCAAAAGTTTAAATGATAGAGTCCTCTATTTTAACAAGAATATTGTGACAAATAATTGTGTGTGTTATGTATCATCAGTTGAAGACATGTTAGTTCATTACACTGTAGGCTATAGAAATAAAAGTCGGAAAGCAAAATGTCCAGTTAAACTGTAATATCAGACAACATCTACGTTTGTTTGATGTTTAAATTTACATACATTTTTATTCACTAATTTACATAATGCTGCAGTAAAACTTATTTTTCTTTTAAAGGTTTAATTTTGCTGGGTTAACGCATAAAATTATCTATAATATCAGAAAGGCTAACTTTCGCATCGGGTTTATTTTAATTTCATCAGTGACAGTTACTTGGAAGAATTTAATAAATGACTTTAATTTAATTTATTTTTGACGTGACAACGTCTAATAAATCGATGAACGCCGGCTGCACGCACGAAAAAGTGTCCCGTTGCGCACATTGTCTCGTTACGCTGTGTCCCGTTACGCTCATTGTACGCTTTCGCCACATCTATCTCTCTTCCACGCGATTGGAACAACCATCGATTTGACTTTTTCGAGGCACATTAAACTTGAAACACTCCCATTCGTTTCCTACTTTTCTTATCATTGTCCTATCCTTAACAGAATAACACAGATTGGAAGAAGTTAAATATCAAACATGTATAAAAGTTATAGTTAAAATAATCTCTTCGTTAAAGTTATAAACATATTTGAATTACTGAGTGCAAATAAAAGTAAATTTATCAATTAAATTGTAGATTTCATTTCACTCCTTCTTTGTATCCATACAAAATAGTGATAATTCAATAAAAATGATTCAATTTTATTCATAAAAGTATGAAATCATTTCATCAATGTTTTGTTATGACGTTGTCACCGTTAAACTATCGTCCTTAAACCGACTTTACAGACAACCAATTTTTTTTGTTTCAGGATGTACTGGCTCGACAAAGTGACAACAGTTTTGATAGTGTTGTTCTTGTTCTGGCTGCTGTACCCGTGGGCGAAGATGTTCTTACAAACGTTTGATTGCTCGTCGGGTGAATGAGGGATGAGTTGTGAGTATCATTGTTACGTGTAATAATGTGAGTTCTTAGTATTGTTCCAACACCACTGGATCCAACTTGACACTCGCATATAAAAGAACCAGAATCGCACAGCTCACAACTGAGTTTAAAAGTTGCTGCAATTAAAATACCGTAAAATAGATAAAAGTTTAATTATCTGAAAGAAAATTGTAAGTAGTTTCTGCCTGTTGCCTTTTTAATGAGTGTAATACAAGATTTTTAATTAGATTAAATATCTGTTTCTGTTCCCGAATAAATTAAGTTCCCCTCTTGCCGAGCAGTTCAGTGATGCCTATTCGTAGGACCAGAATTCTGATTTAGGTTTCCCATGGAAACCCGAAATTATTGCAGGTACAGTCCAGGAAGGTTTCGTACCAGAGGTCTTTGCCGATTTCTTCACCAAACACACTAATGTGTCTCGCTGCGGTTACCTCACTGTGTATGAGATGTTACACCGAAAGAAACAGATGAACAAAAACATACTTTACCAAATTTATTCTAGTAAATAATTACCGAATGGAAGTTGTTTTATTTTGTACAGAAAGGGTTATTGAGAACATTCATAGGTAGTACACTATGCTGCTAAATATTCAGGGGTGTTTAAAGATAGTGTACTCGCGTAAAAGTGGACACTAAAAATAAATGCACTGATAGCATCCTTACGGATGATTGCCAGTAATTTATCTCAAAATTTGCTTTGACATTCAAGTCAGCTATCAGCAAGGAAATGCAAGACATCCCTCAACGTAAAAGACAGGTATTCCTCAAATCAAAATGAGAACTGCGCCTACGGTAGAACACATTGTTTAGGCCTACATGGTTTCAATTGACATGTTGCATTTGAATTGAGGCGCAACAGGGAAAACAATATTTTAAATACATTCAAAAGTTACCGTTCTAAAACACGGTGAAGTCTTTCCAGACCACGGCCATGCAAGATTAGCGGTTTGGCTGGATTAAGTTTTAACGGAAATACCAAATGTGAAGATGTGAAAACTCGCCAGAAAATAGGAAACATCGTACTGAAATTTATTCTGGTCTCCAGAACGGCTATTGCCATCCCAATTCCAGGGCATGATTCCAGGCAGCTAGCGCTCTGGGCAGATAATCCTAGTCGTCCCCTTCCTTTTCCAGTTACCCCCGTCATCATAAAACTTTACAAATTCAATATTATTTATTATAAGTTTTAAACAGAATATTATGCAACTAAATACTACGGTTATTCAAACACATAGGTTGTTTTCTTTTTCTTATTAGATTTTAATAAATAGTTGTTGCAATTTTATACGACCGTTATAACTACCGTAATAAAACATGAGCTAGAGTATACTGTATATTGTTAAACGAGTTTTAAATATATATTTTTTTTAATATTTGGTCTGGTCTAAGGCTTGATATTCTTAAGCGCACTGCAATAGTTAGTATGAACTATAAGTTTCCCGCTTGACGTGTTTTTTGAAAATCAAATCATTGCCGTACGTTAATGCTCCCACCCCTCAAATATGACGCTCTGGGATTATGCCCGGTTGACCCATTGATGAATCAGTGCCTGCCCAATTCATAACAATGGAGAGAAGTCTCTAACCTCTAATTATCAAACAATATCACTCTTATGTTACCATTCTAAAGCTTTTTTAGAAAATCATATGTAAGCATGTATCATTTCATGTAAACAATCTTTTTACACCTCTGCAACATGGGTATTTAACGAGCATAAATGCTAGCACAAACATGTTCTATTTAATGAATAAAATCAATCTCGATTGAGTGGTCACACCACTCGCTCCCACCGAGGCGATCCGAGTTCGCTTCCCTGCGGGGTCAGATCCGGATTTATCGCCGGTGGGAAATGTGGTGGACGTTGCTGCGAGCTCCCAGGAAACAGTTGATTAGATTCCTTAGCAGATTTCAGGTACACAAAGTTCTAAAAAAAATATGTTATTTTAATAACTATTTACATTGCCACTAATTAATAGATTAGTCAACTGCCTTATCAGTTTTCCCCTTTTTTTTTTTTTTTTTTTTTTTAAAATGGGGGACCCCCCCAGGGGGTCCGCCCCGCCAAAAAATGCCTCTTTATTTTAAAAAGAGTGGTTACAAGGTATTTACATGGAAGGAAACATTTGACATCAATAAACAGTAATACGATACAAACATATTTACAAAAATAATTACGCGGCACTGGGCCCCTTCCAACAAAGAGTCCTTGGGGGCTGGTGGTGTTGCTTGGCGTTCTATCGTTGGTTGGTGGTGCTGAGGATGAAGGGCTGTAGGTGAGGCCGGGCCCGTTTGGCTCGGGTCTGGCCTGAAGATTGGCGGCCGGGTCATATGGTCAGCGGTACAAGTGGGGGTGGGCAGTGGTGTTGATGGTTTGTCCCGCAGTGCATTACCGTAAGAGGTGCGGGCCACCGATGTTAGCCGTCGGCCCCTCTGGCATCGGCGGCTGCATCTTCGTCGACGGCATCACCCAGGAGGAGGTGGGCAGTGGTGAAGAGGGGGCGTCTGGGATGTGGGGTGATAGGGGGTGGTTCGGCGAGAAGTCGGATGAGAGGGTTGAGGTTGGTTGAGCATTTGTGTAGGAATTTCTGTGTGATGTGGGAGATGCTGTGGTGAAGGTGAGGAAGGCCGGTTTGATCGAGGAGGTGTTGGCGGAGGGTGGCGCGTGGGAGGCCAAGGATGAGGCGTGTGCCGAGGAAGAATGAGCGGGTGATCGGGCGGAGGTTGAAGAGAGAGGAGTGTGCCCAGGTCGGGCATGCGTAGGTGAGGTGAGAAATGACGTGGGAGCGGTAGACTGTGATGCGGTTGGAGAGTGATGTACCGGATGTGGGACGGAGGACATGTGCTAGTTGCCCCATGACAGCGCGGGTTTTCGTTCTGATGGAGTCGAGGTGCGGTAGGAAGGTGAAGTTGGAGTCGAGGGTTACCCCGAGGTAGCGGGTGGTGGGGGTCCAGGGGATGATGTGATTGCGGAGTTTGGGTGGGTGGTCTCGTTTGGGGTGGTATCGGGAGAAGAGAATGGAGGAGGTTTTGGTTGGGTTTATGGCGATGCCGTGTGCGATGAATTGGGTTTGGAGGGAGTTTAGACCGCGGCTTAGACGGTCGCCGAGCATCTGCTCCGAGACTGAGGATGCCAGTATGCAGGTGTCATCTGCATACTGGACTAGGTATGTGCCTGGGGGGGGGTGAGGTCGGCAATGTGGAGAGTGAAAAGGAGTGGGCTGAGGATGGCTCCTTGGGGAACACCGGCGTGGATTGGTCGTGGTTGGGAGAGTTGGCCTTCTACCCGAACCTGGAATGAGCGGTCTTCTAGGAAGGAGCACAGGAGTCGTGTCAGGTGGGGGGGAATGTTGGTGGCAGCTAGTCGGTGGATCAGTTGGGCGTGTGGGACAGAGTCGAAGGCTTTGGCGAGGTCGAGGAGAGCCATGCCCGTGTGTTGCCGCCTGGAGAATCCTTGGACCACCAGGAGCTCCACACGGGCAATGGCGTGGGAGGTGGAGTGGTGTGGGCGGAAGCCAAACTGGTGGTTGGGGAGTAGGTGGTGGTCGTTGATGATGGGGAGGAGGCGTTGGAGGATGGTCTTCTCTGCCACTTTGGAGAGGATGGGTAAGAGAGAGATGGGTCGGTAGGAGGAGGGGAGGGTGGGTGGCTTGGCTGGTTTGGGGATGGGGCAGATGATGGCGTTCTTCCATGAGGATGGGAAGTGGCAGTGGAGGAACATGGCGTTGGTGATTTTGGTGAGGAGGACTAGGGCTTTGCGGGGCAGGTAGCGCAGGAGGGGGGTTGGGATGGAGTCGGAGCCCGGAGCTGCGTTGAGTCGAAAGTGGGAAATGATGGACTGCAGCTCCTTTGGTGTGACCAGGTGGAATGGTGGAGTCTCTGGTATGATGGGGAGTGTGGTGTGGCGGGATAGGTGGTGAGCCTCGTCGTCTGACGAGTCAGATGACAGGGAGGTGTTGATGGCGGGTGTGAAGGTGGTTTGGAGGTAGGCGGCCACTGCCTCAGATCTCTCTTGGGCAGTTTCCGCCACTCCTGTGGGGGTGGTGATGGGTGGGATGGTGGTGGGTGTGGCTTTCAGCCTTCGGAGGTAGGCCCAGAGGGAGCCTGTGGAGGAGGAGAGGGCTGCGAGGCGCTTAGTCTCCTGTTGAGCCTTCCATCCAGCTGTCAACCGACGGCAGCAGCCCCGCAGCAGGATGTAGATTCTCCTGCTGATCGGGGATCTGGTGGCCTGCCAGCGCGCGCGGAGGCGGTTCCTCAGGGACATGGCTTCTCGTATGTGTGGTGGGAAGGGGATGATGCGTGGTCGGGGGGGAGCCATGGGGATGTGGGAGTGGGCAGCTGCCGATATGGCCTGGGTGAGAGTTGTGGTGTGGGCGTCAATATCGGCAGGGGTGTTGAAGGGGACAGTTAGGTCGAGGGAGTGAGAGAGGGTGGTGCGGAAGGCTCGCCAGTCAGCCTTTGGGAAGTCAAAACGGGGCAGGTGGGGGTCGGTGTGGGGATGGTAGTGTAGAGAGCCCCTTAATATTTTGAGCATCGAAAGTGTAATATTCCATAAAAGCATGTTATAAGTCAAAATATTATACACTGCGTATTAAGCATTATTATCGTGGTTAAAAAAAAAGCAAAACGTTTACATAAGCCTCTTCTACTTGAATGTTACGCTTTATGGTTATAATCACCTTATTATGTAGCTACTACCGGTCCATAATAATGTAATAGTTTATTTTACATTTAAATTTTAGTTTATTATTGGGTAAATAAAAACAAGTGTGTTTTTGCAAAGGTTTAGCATGGTCTGCAACCTATCAGCAGGCGTAGAACTACTAATCTATAAAGAATAGGTACTCCGTACTCCTAGAGATATTGTCAATAATCATGCATTTTGTACAACTTCGCCGGCCAGTGCCAAAGTACAATAAAATCTCATGGTAAATAAACTAAAAGAAAACCTAACTCCACTAAATTTTAACTTTTTTTTCTAAAGGTTTATGGCCTCCAACGCTTCGATTTTTAACACTGTAGTCGCTACAATACGTCAGTAAAATAATAATATATTGCAAACAATTTTTGGAATTTGCAAGGTGATTTTTTTTTAACTATCTTTATCGAAAGATATTTTTTATTATTCTACGTAAGTAATGTAGAGTATGTATGTGAAGTAAGGGTCACATATTAAATTTTAAATTTACATTAACTAGTTAGCTATTCCCTTAAAATATTTTTATTTTTTATTTTTTTATGTATTTTAGTTTCTGTGCGTTCTGGCAGCTATGTACAAAGGGTGAAGGGAGAGGAAGGAATAGGCTCAAGGGAAGAGATGAGCAGGAATGTACGGAGGACAGGGAGAAGGAAAATTTGCTACAGAAGCAGTACCTATCTGTGTTTGTAAGGGGAGAAGTAAGGGAGTATCGGAAAGTAGGAGAAACAGTGGAACGGATAAGGATGGAAATAGTCACCAAACCCTCGATTCAGAAAGAAACAGCTTCTTCTAGTCTTTTCATAGAAACAACACATAAATCAAGACACATAGTAGAATGTGTAGGCAAAACCATCTAGTTTATGCCAATTGCCAACATAACAACAGAGATAAGTATTTCAAATGGAAGGTGTGACCATACTGCTGTCAGGCATGCTCACAACAGCACTCCAAAGTTGTAACAGGGTTAAACCTGGGCTTTAAATAACAGCTGAGGAAATATAACTTACTTCAGGTATTAAAAATTAATTTTGTATCTCTACATTTTTTTTTAAATTTTATATACACATTTTTAATTCATACAGCTGTATAATTTTTAATTATTTTTTCTCAGTAATCTGCTAAGAGAAAAACTTTGCAAATCATAAAAAAAAATTGTCAAATTAATATTTTCTGCCTCTGCTAAAGGCTAACAACATATATTTTCTTTATTCTGGCCATTTTCTTTTTAATGATATTTTGGTCAGTTTGTAAATAAAAACATAAATACTTACCTTTTTTTTGTATATGTATATAAGTGTCATGTTAACACATCTGTGTACATGCACATTAGTCTCAATGCATCTATACTAGTTTTTTAAAAATGTTATCGGTTGTTTTACAGGTGCCAGTGTGGTTGTCCGTGCTATAGACTTCAGAACTCACGAGTGTCCCTCACACACACGTGAGACCCACAGAAGTTGCGTCCAACACATCAGCCAGAATTCACCCCAAGCAGTCATGCCCTTCCAGCGAGTTTTTTTATTTTGTTTGGGTTGGCCACAAATTTAACAATGCTCTAACAGTTTTGTTTATTTTTACTTAAAAAAAAGTGTATATCTAAAAAAAATTATTACAAACAATAACTGCAACATCCAGAAACCCAAAGGTGAAAGAGTCATTGTATGCATTTGCCTTGGAAGTATTACGGGTAAAGTATATTTTTTTAGTAACAAAACAATGTAGTGACATACTAAGGCAACATAGCTGATGTAAATTATATATTTTCTTAACAAATTGTTGATGATAATGTAGTACATATGTACGTACACATGTGAAATCTATGCTTTTGATTGTGAAGTTGCAAAAAAAATAAATAAATAAACTACTTTAATAACTATTTTGGGCCCTGATGTGTGTATTTTATGTTATCAATAAACACGTTACTTTATCGCAACTAATTTTTCATAAGAAATTCCAAGAACTGCAATGAAAACTCGGAGCGGACTAAAGGTTTCTGAACATCAATAATGCCACCTGGTTTGCATAGGTCAAAAGCTGGAATCAACCAGGAAAAAAAAATGGCACAAGCGGCGTGATTGGCGCCAGATACAGAATTTGGGGGGAAAAAAATCCCTAGTTACTGTGTGATGATGTAAGTTGAACAAAATGTTGCATGTCATAGAAATATTTCCTGATCTCTTCTGGAACCTTTTCGTGTTTATAGATGAATTTGTTCAGTTTTTCTAAGCTAAGAATAGCTTTCGTAGCTGTCGCAGGTGGCTCCTCACAGTCAGAATCAGAATCATCATCTGATTCGGCTTTTGATGACTGTGATTGAATTACTTCACTAATGATGTCGCTGTCAGTCAACACTGGTGTTTTTTCTATTTCATTATCCACAGAGACATAGTCTGTGAATGGAACAGCATCAAACTGCATGGAGGCTGACACTTCTTGCCATACTTCAGGGTCAATGTCATTGCTTTCACATGTTTGTGCTGTGGCGTGGCTTGCATCCTGGTCTGATGAAGTTGCAGTGAGTTCGTCAGTGTTACAGCGTACAAAACCAGACTTTCACTAGCAGTTGGCAATAGTTTCTTGTTGAACATTCCACCATCCACCTGTGATCATTTCAATTGCCCGACAAACATTGATGTTCGTGAGCACTTTCAACCTAATGTTGATGAGCAACCTCTCAACAAGGCGTTTTTGAAAGTGTACATAGGCATTCCGAAAAATGCCTTGATTAAGGGGCTGCAAGTGAGATGTGCAGTTCGGTGGTAGAAACATCAGTTTAATGTTTTCCAGTCGAACATCAACACTGTGTGCTGTGCAGTTGTCTATTAACAAAATAATTTTTCTTCTTTTTCATATACTTATCATTTTTTACCAACCAATTTGAGAAGAGTTCTCTCATCATCCATGCACGGGTGTTACTAGCATAATCAGCAGGAAGACAAGAAACTCCCTTCAAGCACCTGGCCTCAATTTTTTTGTTCCTGTGGCATTGCAACAAAACAACACAACAACCTTTCTTTCCTTTGTTTTTTTTTTCCTCCAGTGCATTTTTCACCTTTACATGCCATTGTCCTGTTAGGCAGAAGCTTGTAAAAAAAAGGCAGTTTCATCAGCATTGAAAATATTGCTAAGAGTACGACTTAAAAATTATCTCCAGCTTTTCTTCCTTCCACTGGTTTGCTGCCTCTGTGTCTGCATCTTCATCCTCCCCACACACAACCTTATATGATATATAGGGACACCTGTATTTCGCGATTTCATTTCATGTCAAGGTATTTCACAAAACACTGTAACTTTTTCTAAGAGTCGTGGCAAATTGTGAGGGTGCAGCAGTACGGTGACCACATTCTCATTGGCCCCGTCAAGAGCGGGACGACACCTCTCACCGACCTCAGCCAATAACCACAGGAGAAAAGCTACAGTATTTTGTGAAATACCTTGACACAAAATGTATTCGCGAAATACAGGTGTCAATAATGATATACCATGTCGTTCCCGGAAGTGGTGCAACCACCCTGAACTGGCTTGGAAGTAGTTGATATCCATACGCAATGCAAACTGTTTTGCTTTAGCTTGTAACATTGTGTCAGTTACTGGACCATTTTTTGATTGTATGTACTTCTTTAAACCATTTGTTCAAAGCATCTTCCAGAACTTGGTGATCTCAGGAACGAAACCTTTTGCGGTCACAACCAAAAAAAGATTCTTCATACATTTTTTCAATTTTTGCCCGGTCTTAACAATCATACTTATGGTCATCGTCGTAACTGCGACCTGCTTTTTCCCTTTGTCCAGTTCTCCGAGCATTTACATTCTTTCCTTGAGCGTGAATTGCTTTTGTTTCTTTTAATCTCCAGGATCACTCAATTTTTGTAGCACACATACAATGAGGTGTCTAAAAAACATAATGTATGACTAAATTCAAAACAATAACAATCACAGCATGGACTTCAAACAATACATTGGCGTGACACTTTCCTCAGAATTAATACATTTTTCTCTTGAACTTCAATGTTTTGATGTATCGAATGGTGTTGTGTTGTTCAAATCACATATTAAGTAAGTTAATCTATGGAAGTGTGCACAAACGTTTGTTTCTTGAAGTTTTAGAGGTTATGTTGCGGTGGTATAATTGATTTCTGTTTGTTCGTTCTATAACATTAATCATTTAGTTGTAAATTTATCTACCAGTTTAAGTAAATTTTGACTTCCCCTTGATACCTTTGTGAGCAAACAGGACTTATTCCCTTCCCGGTGAAGGGTACATCTTTGTAATGGAACACATTAATACACTTTGGCAAATGTTTGCATTTACATTCTGATAACTAGAATGTAGTAGATTTGTTTGCTTGGTCTTTTGTAAACTTAAAGACCAATTTATTTATTTAAAAAAAAATAATTATTTGATAGATACATTAAAGAAAATTCATATTTACAAAAAAGTTCAGAAATAAATACCGTGTTTTTAGGCAAAATCGTAGCACATTTTATTCTAAAATCAAGTTTGAAAAGTAGGGGTGCGACGATTATGCGGAAAAAAAAATTGTTAGGTAAAGTTATTCATAAAAAAACCCATTCATGGAAAGTACGTTTATTTAAAAAAAAAAAAAAAAAAAAAAAAAAAAGGTGGGGTATACAAGAGCATGCCAAACCATTTATATTAATAATTCATTAAACAAAAACCTTTCTTCAAATTTATATAGAAAACCCAAACTGTAACGCTAACGCAGGCCACTTGAATCTGCGACATGAACTAACGCGTAACTATTGCCGTAGCACACATTTACCACGAAATAATGCAGGCCATCAAATGTAGTTAACTCGGCCCTTGACAGAGAGTGCGCGCTGCATGCAATCGGCGAGATATCGATATTCGACTATGTGCGCACGCTCTATACAGGAAGCAACATAACCAAACAGGAATGATGCCTACTAGCGCTGGCCACATGTTCATAAGCAGAACACCGCGGCAATTCAGACGATCAGATAAAGGAAATAACGTTTAAAAACATCTTTAAAAGAAAATTTACACGTCAGACAACTTCGTATTTCCATTAATTAAATAAGTAAGTAGTAATGTCCGAATAAATATTAGATTTCTACTTTAAAATACATCGTTTTATACGGAAAAGATACCTACACAAAGCGCTGGGCATCTAATAGCGGGACCAAAAACATAATTCGACGATTAAGCGAGAAGTTTTTTATCCCAATTTTGACGGCCAAAAATATAGGTGCAACGATTACGCGCGTGCGACGATTATGCGATAAAAGAGGGTACTTATGGGTGTTTATATTGTTGCTATTTGATTTTCAATTACAGTCACAGAAAAAAAAATTATTTATGTTTGACATGTTTCCTAAAGCGTGGGAGCAAACACAGAAGTCAACACAGACAAAATACTAAAAATGAATTACTTCAAACAGTAGCATGTTATTAAACTATCAAGTGATCAAGACGGGCATGTGGTTTGAGACCTTGGATAAAGGGTGCATTCAAGGGTAGGAACACATGTGGCTTTTCTGTCTCACAGGTGAAAATGTGATGCCACACAATTTTTATTAAGTATTTATAAGAATGAAGCCACATAAGTGACAATAACTGATGAATCACACTTGCACTGTGCATCTGCAATATTGCTCCCATTACTTATCACCAACTGCTACAGAACCTCCAACAAGCTCATGTATTTTCTTCTGGGAATGGAAGCTACTCGAGATGAAATGGTAACATAAAAAAAGTATTACTTTTACAAAAATTACATACAGTATTTCATATACGTATTTTAAATTAAAGCAAGGACGCTTGTATGTGATAACAGTAAAATGCATGTTATTAAAAAGCATTGTGTACGTGCTCGGATCCTGATGATCTACAGAACCCACTGTTGTCTCATTAATAAATGCTACTAAATACACAACAAGAAAAAAAAACATGTAATTGGATTGTTTCAATTTTATATTATGACTCTGTATTTCAATTAACATGATAAATTTTGTATATTTTCTTAAACTTAAAAGTGCTAAGATGGCTACCACATAAAACAACCAATGGATTAAATTTATGATCAAAAAAGAAGAGAACAGGAAGGAAAGTCTGTTGGATGGAAAAAAAAATTCAGGCACAGGGGAAAAAAACCTGAAATTCATATAAAAAATATTCACATATTTCATGGCTGTTACAAGCCTGTTCACTTACAAAAAAACATACTGATACAGTGGAGTTGGCATGGCTTAATTGGTATGAAACATGCACTAACAATACAGGTCCTTTAGCTTAGACTTTTCTTTGCACAGCCATGCAATGTTAAACTTAACCCCAAACCAGATCCCCACTCTGCACTCTTCCTTTATAACCATAACTTATAGCCAGCTTAGGTAATTTTATCATTTTGACACCATCAATAGATTAAAATATTGTTTTGAAGCATTTCTATGTCCATGACAATTGGACAAACTGCACACTCACTACACTTTGCAAACTCTGATAGTTACATTATTCAAGTCATTTGCTTTTGTCTTCAACTTACACTACACCAAGGTGTGCAGTTCATGAGGAGTGCAAGGTACAAATAAATATACGGGACATGTTAAAATTATGACATCAGTATCAGAATGCTTTAACAGCACTTTACCATTTGTATTCACATTCACACATTTGTACATATTTTACATTGTGTTGTGTTCACTATAAATTATATATAATACACATATTATTTAGAAGAAAGTAATTTACCCTCCTCCAAAAAGTCACCATTCAGCATTTGGGTGTAATATTTCCAGCCCAAGCAATAAACCAATCCCTGGCAATTTTAATGGTGACCCACACAGGTCATTTACACATGGCAACAAATTCTATAGTACAAAACACACTGCTGAAACGTTTTACATAAGAAATAATTTGTCTTAATAAGCTATATTTTAAAAAAGAAAATAAATAAATGCACAAAGCTCTAAACAAATTTAAAGAATATTATTTTCAAATACTGTAAAAATATGTATCTTAAGATAAAGCTCATGTTTATACATTCTTTTGTATTCTTCTTGTAGAATTTAGCACAAAATAGGCAACAAAATCTACGTTGGGAATGGACAAGGTACTACCTATAACAAATTGCTACTTTCAACACAGAAACTGACACATTTCATAACGTCATACTCTTATTATTAAGAACCACACATTTCCTACATATTTTTGTTTTAGTTATGCCAAACAATTACAAATATTTTTTCAAACATTCTTGAAAAAGTCTAAAACATTTTTATAATTACTATAGAATTTAAAGAAAAAAAATTTAGTCATGGAGGACATGTAAAAATAAACTCAAATTAATACCTCAGGACAAATATTAAAAAAAAAAAAAATCTTAATTCGGAGTAAAGGTGTACTTTGAACACAACTTGTAAGCTACTTACACCAAATTTTTGACTTTACAAAGAGTCAAAGAGTGTTTAATATAGATTTACAGTGGATCAGGGCTTCAAACTGAAATGAACCGAACCTTGAAAAAAATCTATTGATCTCAACCAAACAAAACTCATGACAAAACTACAATTTTAGATACAAAATTTTTTTATGTGATAAAAATAATTTCTTCACCCAAAATTTAAAAAAAAAAAACTAATTACAACAGCTAATTTTAAAGTTTTAATACAATTTGTACAATGTTTGTACTGAAGACACTACAAAGACTGTCAGTGTAAAGAATTATGGATTACAAATACAACCAAAAATATAATTAAACAGGGATGATTCTGGTTGGACCACATAATATATGCAGTTTTCTCTTCACAATCACTCCAGACAAACATATTAAGAAAAGTGGTAATATTTTGTTTTGACTTCAGCTCAGTTCACAAACGGCACCTGCATGAAAAAAAAAAAAAAAAACACAAGCACGTTCACAGAAAAAAGTAATAAAACAGTTAACACGTGTAGAACATGTCAGTAGCTATTCAACATCCAAGTAACTAAATTTTAGAGGTAAATTAAAAATTTAGCTGAGCATTTTTAAAAGCTATGCACAGAATTAAATTTTACCATAAAAGGATGGTTAAAAAGTAAAATACAATAAATATTGGCAATACTTAAAATTAGGGATGGGTCAGTTCCACAATTTCCCTAGATTCCAGGCTTGATTTTAATTACCAACCTTTCTTTCTGAATGAAATTATGGACATTCAAGCAGAAGGTTAACCTAAAGAATAACACTGACGAAGTGTACAGTTTCTGAAAATTTAAACTTTAAAAGCTTACAAGTATTGCAAAATATATAATTAAAACTGATCAAAATCCTTGATTTTGTGTTCTTGTGAACTGACTCTCTCTGGCCATGATCTTTGACAGTCCTGATTCTTGTGTTTCAATTGATTTACGTCCATGAACGTTTACAATGAAATTAAAACACTAATTGATCATGATATATTTTCTGTTTATGGTGATTAAAATTCACAAAAGATTTAATAATTATGCAAGCTATCGTAACAGCAAATATAACATCAAACAAAAATGAAAACAGTGCATTTTGTACCAAAATTTTGTTTGCACACGGGAAGCAACTTAGTATCCACAAAAATAAATATTAGGCATTAAATTTAATAACTGTATCTACGTGTAAATCCAATTTTTAACTAACTTCTTTAAAGTAAAAAATATTTATGTAAAAAATTGAAAATATAACGTGAAATTAGCTTTAGTATATGAAAAATTGAAAAAATAAAACTAAAATGTTTATGAATAAAATGGTTGGCCAGCCAGTGTTTAAATATTTACTTCAACATGGCATCATGATTGCTTGGCGACGTTGGAAGGGAAAGATATCATCGAAGCACTGAACAATCAATGTGCCCATCCCTAGTTAAAATGATTCCATTTGAAGTGCTTGTGCAAATATTTAACATTAAGTAGGACTTTTTAAGTGTAACAATGTCTTATCGTGAAAACTGTATGAAAATGTAAAATTATTTCAGAAAAATTTTTTTGATTATTCTTTTGAGTAGTTTTTTTTATTTAACTACAGTGTTAAAAAGGAATAAGAATTTGTGGTTATGGGAAGATAATCTGAACTGATAATAAGCATAAGAAATAGAATGTTCTGAATACATAACACAAATCTTTGGGAACTATGTCATGCATTCTATAATTTAATAAATATCACTCTCCCAAGTAAAATACATAAATTTTACACTTGCACACAAGTATTAAGTAAGAAAACTGTTGGTTCTAAAAACAAACATTCTGATTCTTAACACCATACAGAGTTATTCTGAGTATGGCTTCATAATATGTTCGGTTCAGTTTAGTTAGAAATTTTCACTCAACACTACAGTTGATGCACATTACATAAAAAAAACTTTTTTTCATTAAATTAAGGTATAATCTGATTACATGAAAGAATTATGATCACAAGTAATTGTTATTTAACCAAACCTTTTAAAATATTAATCTTCCTTCATTTTATGCAACAAAAATACTATAATAAAATGCAAATTGTTTACACATTAGCTAAGTGAAAATTAGATTCAAATTTTAACTTCAAAAATAATTATATGATAACTAGCTGACATAGGGAGAAAATTTTTTACACATTATTTGCAACAAAAAAAGTTTGCGTTACTGTTAATTCTAACTAAATACAAAAGCAATGATTTTATTTCAGTTACAGGTATAAAATTTTTAACTTAAGAAAAAGGTTTATTTAAAATAAAACTAAAAGGGAATTAAAAGTGCAATTACCAAAATTAAATAATACACATTCATTACACCACATCAGTTTCGACACTATACTCTGTCAATCAACTACCAACCCTTTCTTTAGTCTAATAAGTTTTATTGAACTCTGAACTCTTATAGATGCAAACACAAATATTCAGCAATTCTTTTGGTCTATTTCATTTGCATAATTGCTAGAATAATTCAGTAGTGAATTTTTTACAACAAAATACTCTGTGGTCCCAATCAACACAAAAAAAAATCTATCCTTGTGTAATTTCTTCACTGTGCACAAAAAAAAAGAAAACTGTTGCAGAAGACTAGTAGCAATACAAAAACTTCTTGCAATTACCAAACATCAAAACCCTTGTTCCATATTCATATAGGTACTTTTATGTATGTAAAGCAAGCTTAAACTGTCACCCTAAAACATTTCTAATTGCAGCTTTTCAAATTAGGCTGGCAATAAATGTGTTACCAATTACAATACTGTAAAATAGTATAAGCAGTGTACCACACCTCCATAAGCTTTGCCATCTACTTAAAAACTAATTAGTACATTCTTATCACACACAACACTTGCAAACACTTATGAATTCTACACTTTCCTTTCATGATTATTTCATGTTCATCCATGATGGCCATAGCTGTCTTATGGTTACAAAAAGTCATGATTAAAAAATGTATGTTAAAATTTGTCAAACCATCAAACCACACTGGCTGCAATACTAAGTTGTGTAGATTTTTAGTTATTTTTTGTAAGGTGCTGGATATATTGTATATATAAAAAAATAAATTTGAATTTATGCTATATAATGTAGTTTGTGAACTCTGAATAAGATACATTATTTAACTGTATTTAATTGATACAAGGTTGAATAATATTTACGCAAATAAATAATGTATTTTTACTAATGGGTAATGGGGGAAGCAGGAATGGGGATGGGAAGCACCTAATTTTGCAGATGTGGTGATAAAAAATTATTGTTCTTTTTACGGTTTAGGACATAACGAGGCAATGTTTATTAAAAGCAAATCAGTGGCAGATGCAATTGGGGGAGAATGAGAGATAATATCCTCCTGAAGTTATGGTGTGAGAAGCTAACTCACTGACTGCTACTACTGTAGGTCCAAAGCTCAAGTGTGTAAGTGTCAATAGTAATGTATGTTTTTAGAATACACATGTACAAATTTTAATTTAATCTTTAAAATTCCCCCCCTCCCCACAAAAAAAATTTTCATTATGCTCCACTGAAGAAAATGTCTGCAGAAATGGATTTATGCAATTTCCATATAATTATAATATAAATGTTACCTCAAAATAAATTTGAGTCAGGAGGTGATAATTTTGTGAATGGTATTTTAATTTTTTTTAATGTGATTATAATTTTTTCGCTAAAATCACTAAAACCCCATGAAAATTAATAAACAGCATGTTTTACGTACAAAAGGTAATACTTTTTAGTGACATCATGTTAAAAACTGACAACTGCTGTACAGATAAATCAATACATAGTCTGTGAAGAAGTCAACCATGATAAGTATGTGTTGACATCTTTAATAGTGTTGCCCAAAAAGTACATGAAAGAAAACACGTATTTTACAACCTAATTTTTTTATAAATTTCTTTGGACTTGGCAAATTTGTAATTAGGCCATGAAAAGTGATGTGATCATGTTCATTGTGTGAAAATTTTTTATTTGCAGCCAAGGATATTTCATTTGTGGGCAATTTCCTTCACAGAATCAGTATCAGGTTTTTTCACATCCATCGTGCTATGACAGGAATTGTAGCATGTCTTTATGCTCTTAGAAGTGATCAGATACTTCTTGTATACCGAGATAAAAACATACAGGACTACAGTAGTCATAATTTGAGTAAAAATCCTAATAGTATTTATAGTAAATAAATTAATTGCAAAAATATTTAAGAACATTTTCAATCACTTAAAGAGTATTTTTGCCAGTCTACTGAAGCAATAATGCTGATGTTTACGAAGATCCTCCAGAAGCTCTTTTTTTAAGTATTCACCTGTGTTTAAATATGCAACTACAGCATTTATTGATACAAGATACTTTTGCATAAGTTCTCTTAAACATATGAAATACTATCTGTCAATTTTGGATTAATTTAATTTTAGTAAAGCACTGATAAATTTTCTTTGCAAGCATAGAATTTATATGCTCACTCAACTGTAAAAAAATTAATTGTGAGTACTACTATACACAAAAATTTTATTTTAAGATTTTTATAACAAAAAGTATAAAGGTTTGTTAATTCATGCAATTTTAGATTAAGAAAATGAATCATGTCTTTCCATATAATTGTCTTACAACTCAAAGTGTTAACCTGTGATACTAAATGGCTGTTTATATTATACCATTTCTTATCAAAGCCTATATCCACTTCCCCAAACAAGCATAAGAGACTACATATATTATAGTGTAGTATACACAGTAACAGCCTACAAATTTAATAATGTAAAACCATACTGTACAAATGTTTCTGTTCTTATTGGTATACACAACAATTTTCAAGACCAAGCAAGCCATGTTTTTAAGAACTATGGTTATGTAATCAAATTTTTTAAATGATCTCATTTGGGACAAAGCTTTACTTTACAAATTTAACCTGTACATTCTTAATTTTTTTCTCTTTAAACTACTAGCAAAATACAATACTAAATCAGAAAAACCTATTTCATTCATACGGTTTCAGCTGTCTGTTGTGTATAGAATACATAAACGACAAGAGAAAAAAAAACTTTCAATATAATAACAAATGGAAAAAAAATATAGAAATTAATTACTATGAGTTAACACAAAATTAAAACATATTGGGGATTTTATTATGAAAAAATTATGAAAATACTGTACTTGATTTTTAGCAACAAACTTGTAACACACACCTTAAAGATTAAAATACAAACAATGAGAAAGATTTATCTTTTATCATGTTAAGTTGCAAAGTCAAATATTGAGGTTTTTTTTCTGTTTACATCATTGTCACAATAACATCAAAGTAGAAATTTCTTAAAATTGTATATATTGCTTAAAATGCAACCATTCAAAATATGAATAAGGATTGCGAACTTGCTGTCATTATTTGTTGCGATAAGTATATTTTTTTCTTTGTATGCATTAATTATTGAACATACAAATTAACCACTTGTTCATACATTTAAATGAAAAAAATAAAAATTCAGAAAATATAATAGAAATTAGTAGTGTATAAGAACACAGACAAGAGTGTGAGAATAAAGATAGGTTTATCAATTCGGTTCGGTTGAGGTAAAAGAGTTTCCCTGCATTAGCAGTCAAAACTTTGTCCACAAATTTTTTATGAATCTAACTTATTAAGAATAAGTTTTTAAATTTTCTGAGCATGCAGAAAAAAATGATAAACCACAGATAGAAAATGGAACCATCATATATTAGTCACTATATAACTGGACCCAGCAGTAATTAAATGTTACACATTTAACTAACATGATTACAATAAATCAAAATTTAATCAGCATCCAACATAGTAAATGGCTTGATATTCAAGATATGACTAATTCGTTAATAGAGTTGACACTTCAAAACACTCGCTATTCAAATCAGGAACATAATAAGCTTAATTAAAACTACTGTAATTTAACATTTAAATATGTTTCAAAAATTAAAATTTACAACTCAGACCTGGTAGTGGAGATCAACAGAGCATGAACAGATATAAAATTCACACAGCATCAGTTATATTTATAGAACAAAAACATATTTTTGTATGTAACTACATAAATTTTTTTTTTTGTTATTAAAGAGCTTTTGACAGCTCTGAAAATAAAATGTTCATACTGCCTCTAGGCAGTGCAAATAACCTATAGTTTAAGCAGTGAATTAAAAACATAAAGAAATAAGCTAGTATCACATTTTGGGTTTACTAATTGCACTTTTAATCTTTACAGATTTCCTAAATGCTGAATGTATTTATAACTGTGCACTTATACAGGCAAGTAAGTAAATTGTAGTTTGCATTATTTAAAATGTTCTTGACACCATACGCAAAAAGTAACGCAAACCCATACAACTTGGAAATAAAAAACTCAAAAACAATGTAGAAGTGTACAAGAAAGTACATGTTTCATAACACATTACAACATAAGATTTTGACACATGTATATTTGAAGTTAATAAAAAATATTTATAGATTTTAAATTTTGTATCATTCAGCAAAACATAAAATGTCTCACACGTATACACAGGTTTCACACCTGGAAAATAAAGAACCATGCAATAACATAAATTAAAAATTTTATAAATAAAATTTAGAAAGTTTTAAATATATATTATTTTCATGTATAAAAAAACCTAAAATTTTGAAATTGTAAAATTACTAAATAATCCCACAAAACAAAGATAAAATGATTTTTATAAAAAATTATACTAGGAGAATACAAAAAAACTTAACTGTAAGTTTTGTCTCAAGCTTCTTTGAATCACTACCTTCAAATACTGTAGCTATCATCAAAACAACCGACAATACCAGGTTGTCACAACGATTACTCATCTAATATTTAAAAATTTAATAAAGCCTTCATTAACAGAAATGTTGGCAACACACGTAATTGAGAACTTAAAATTTCCTAAACATAATTTTTGTCTCAGTACATAACAGTACAAATACCGACTAGCATCTGATATGAAAAGTTTTCCAGTCCGTGTTAGTCTTGAGTGAGCCATACTTTGTGGTAACCTGTTTCCATTAAGTAGGAACTCTTTCGCTGCCATTCAACCGAACACGGTACACGAGACTTATGTAATACTTGTCGACATAGGCAAACAAATATTGATTGTGGTCACAGCTTTATAAACAAATTCTCTAGAAATAATAAATACCACAAAATATTACAATAGTACGCAGTACAATAAAGAATTCACAGCAGCGGTGATTTTTGTTTTGTCAGCTGGTCTATATGCATAATTATTTTTTTAAAAATTTCCATCTATGCATATAAAGATATGCACATTAAACAATCACATTAACGTTTAGCACTTAAAATAGTTTTCTTTACTTTTTATTCAACAATAAATATAAACTTCTTGATTTACACTAATGTCCTCCGATAGGAAGTAAATAGTTTGGCAACATCAGCGGAAGTGGAACCATCATTACAGTCACAAACTTGATTTGCACCACCAAGAAGACCAGTGATAACAGAAGAGACCACAAACATGTAAATAACTGCTAGGTTGGTAAGACAAGGTAGCATCTAGAAAAATAAATATGTGTGGAGTGGCCCAATATGTGGGATGCGAACTGTAGATAGCCAGCATAGTCCTGCACAACAGAACAAACAGGTAACTACCGGGAACATGCTACAATCGTGTACACGGTACGTCTAAATACTGTCTCCAGTCTTCCATGCACACCATGGTTCTGTTTCGTCAACACACACTCTTTGGCCGTGGAAAGGTCCAGTTTCACACATCTACATGGTCCGTCTACAGCGAGAGATATGATCAAACGGTGTTCCTGTGCCGTAGGAGCAGATGTACTATGCATCGAGCGCGTCTTCTTGCACCATCGAAAGATCTTCAGCTGTTTCATCCACCTCGTCGCTGTGATGGGCCAGCCTCATGCTGGGGAACTCTCGCTCGTCTGACTCGTCCAGTTCCACACTGTGATCAAGAATCTCATGCTTGATGAGATGCATTAAGCCATCGGTATCATTTGGGCCACCAGGCCCACCTTCTTGTTTGATATGCACTACTGAGCTGTCCACAGATGACCTGAACCACACAGAAAACACCATGAGTAGCAAGAAGACATGAGCACATGATGATAAAGAAAAATTTAATACGGCAGGCCATTTGGCAACAAAACTTATGGATATGAGACCTTCAGATTACAGTGAGCTCTGTACCACAAGGTAATAACTCGGCTCTTGTAACAAATTTGAATCATGTGTCGCCACATGGGCAAGAAGGATTAGTGATCACTTCAACCAAAGAATACACAAGTATAAAAGATACACACATGGTATTATAATGCCAACAAAAAAAAATTATCAAAATAAATGGAAAAAAAAAAGTGGAAATCATATCACACTTATGGAGTTTTTAAGTTATGTTAATAAACAAGAGATACTGAAATTTGTAAAGTAGGAGTACTATAGGAAAAATGTATGAAGATGTTACCAGTGAAGTAACTAACAACCACCATGCCATGTCAATAAAAATACTTAAATTTGTATAAAATTAAGAATAGACAATTGTGTGAAAACTAAATCAGTGTTTTTGTAGCAACATGTTTCATTGTACAATACAATAAGCATCTTCCATGTGTCAAGTGTTTTTGAACTAAACATGACAACTGCAATGCATTGCAAAAAAAAAAAAAAAAAAAAAAAAAAAAAACCAGTTACAGGAACTATAGAATGAGGGGTAATTTATTTGGAGGCTTGAAGTGCTAAATTAAAGAAGCAGTGGAGTTTAAAAACTAAACCAAATATTTTATTTATACAGATATTAATAGTACAAAAACCATTTTCAAAATTATTAAACAAATAGTAGTTTCATTTAAGAAAACCAAATTTATCCATCAAGATTGATGTACAAAATTATTGGTATGAAGAAGTGTACATTTTCTGCTAGTACATCTGTTACAAGAGGTTTTTTTTAGACACAAAGTGCCATTCATCTGCCCGATGCTAAGTTGCAATTTGTTTAAACAGTTGAAAAATTGGTTTTTGGTGGTTGCTCAGAATCTATATTTAATTTTATTGCTTGTTTCAAATTTTGTTTACTGGGAGAGCATTTGAGGGGATTATTTATTCTTTTCATGTATATTTGTTTGATAAACTCGTAACTTTTATTATTAATAACATGAATCTACTCATTGGCTTTCCAAAACTTTTTTTTCCTTTCAAGTTCTACAAAGTAATGAAATGTGAGCTTGAAAAATATTATCCTAAACTTCTTAGCCATCTGTTGTGTCGCTTGCAACAGCTTTAACAGAGACTGGGAGTAATTAAGAAATCACTTAAAGTAACTGCAAATAATGAAACAGACCAATCTAATTCACTAAATAAAACTAGAGGTTGTCTTCACCAAGTAATGCTTCAATAAACTGATTTTTTTAGTATTTTTTGGGGTGAATAAATGGACAACAGTTCAACAAACTAATAAGAAACTATTGGCATCTGGCATTGATCTTTTTTTAGTTACTAACCAAATGTAAATACCTATTTGGTAAAATTTTACATTCGTGAAAAAAAATTAGCTCTTTGCCGCAGAAGAAACAAGAGATTGTAAAACTGAAGATAGAGTCTTAAAAACTTAAAGCATGGTGCAGCTTATTCAAAACTTGACAATGCTGCATGGCAATGCTGCAAAGCACAAGTTCCATCAAGCTACAAGGTTGGTTAACCGCTGTTCCTTAATAGACAATGGATATCTTGCATGTGGTTTGTGAGTGTTGGTTTATGTAAGAAAGACATGACAATGATTACCAAAGGTTTAGGTTGCGAATACCTACAGTTGGTGAAAAAATCTAAAATGATTAAAATTTATCAGGAAAAAAAATTCTGTTGTAGGAAAAAAGAACGTTGTCGTGTAAAGTATTACAGTCAAAGGGACCATAATTTGGTCTCCTTGCAAAAATGAGGTTTGTATTAACCAAACTATTACGAAATGTAATCACAATTTTTATAGAACATCTAAAACAAATTCAAATAAAGATAAAAATATTTTTTCCTCATTTAGTACACGTATAACACACCTAAAAATATTGAATATTTCCAAGAAATTTTGCACACAATTATATACAACACCAAATGTAGTGTAAAATAAAATTTTAGAATGGCTACACCTGTGGTTAAAAAAATATATATATTTTGTAATGTACTATACTTTTAAAAGGATTTAAAAGACAGAATAATAAAGCAAATGTTTAAAAAAATACCTTCAAAGAGACTGTGAAAACACTTTGTATTAATGAGAGTTTTGCAATAACACATTTTTTATTAATGAGGTTTTACAGATACATGTCTGAAGGGAAAAAAAAAATGTTTTATAGTGGTTGGTATTGCAATAAAAATTTTATTTCAAAGGTGAGAATTTTCTGCACGAGTTCTTCAGCAATTTCCCAAATTATTTTGTTTATAATCTTTGCAACATACCATTGATTTCAGTCATTCGTTGCAGAGATGTTAATGGCCATTCACTGCACTAAACAAAACATGTGATCACTAGCCATTTGACATTCATAATGATTTATTTTAGTGGTGCACCGATATGACTTTACCGATTACCGATTCGATTACCGATTATGAGAGCAATAATCGGCAGATACCGATTCAGTTACCGATTATAATGAAGAAATTTTTTTAAGTGTAATAATGCACACAAAATTTTTTATTCCCATGTGAATTTAATAACAAGATTAGGTAAAATCGAGAATACAGTTATAATAACAGTATAAAAATATATAAAATACACTATTAAGTCATTGCAAAGTGTAAATTAAATTATGTAACTTCTATTTATATTTGTTATTGTAAACAACTTGAACTACAGTCTAATAATTGTAATTTACAATGGGTAAGTTTTTGTTGCGGAAAACTAGCATTATTATTGACTATCACATAAGGTTGCATCAAGAAATTACCGTTTGACAATGTAAACATGCCGCTTTATTTTGTTCACTTGAGTTTATAGAAAAATGTTTCCACACTTCACTTTTTTTCTCCCTACTCGCCATCTCACTATAATTATATAAAAATGACTAAAAACCGATACTAGCACATGTGATTTTATTTATGTTGACTGAATAAATAAAATTATAAATACTTTTTCACTCTTCACGTCACACAAATAACAAACGGATAATGTTACCAAAGACGCCCATAACGAGTTTGTAAAACGCAGTGATAAAAACTAGAAGGTATCGGGACCACGATTTTGAACCGCTACTATTACTCGAAAAGATCGATTGTCATAGAATCCACTGCAACTGTTTGTGGTATTTTGATTGCGTGCCATATATTTTACGTCTCTGGCTATAGGTAATGTACAAGGCCACTAAACAAAAGGCGAAACGTAAATAAACGTGTAGGAAAAATGTCTTTTTTATTGTTCGATGCAATGAGATTTATTAAACTTAACGAAATATCTGTAATTATGATATGACGGAGTTAGATGAATTTTGTAATATATACAAATATTACTGTATTTCATCCTAAAATGTGTAACAAAATATTACACGGTAAAAACCTACTTAATTACGCCGGGACGTAAATAATCGGCAAAGTAATCGTTAAGATAATCGCGATTACGATTAATCGGTAAGTACCCATAATCGCCGATTACGATTCATCGGTATCCGCATCGGTGCACCACTAATTTATTTCTTACTTCACAGTAAATATGTTATAACTTAATCCACATATAAATTATTCACTGCCTAATTTCTTTAAGAACATGCATTTACATAAAGATGTTTACTGGAATTATTGATAAATTTCATAATACTCTTGAAGCAAGAATAAAACATGCTGGAAAAAATTATTGGCAAACATAAACACCAGTATAGCGAATGCTATTAATTTTACAGAAAAACTTTAGGGCAATTTATAGTTATGAATAATTACGTAAGTCTTGAATAACATTTTATACAAACTTGAAATAGCATTGCAAGTTCTGTTTTTAAAAGTTTGGTACAAGGCTTATCCTAAAAAATAAATATTTTTTTGTTATGGACTAAAATTACCGGTACACATATTATTCAAGGCCGAAATTTATTCGGGTGAATATAGTACTTTAAAAAAAGTTTTATTGTTATCCAAAATGTTTTAAACTTCTAACTACGAAGTGATTCAGTTTTATTATAAATAAAAATGTTTTAAATATAATACTACTCTGGAGTTTTATGTATTAAGTAGACCCCCCGATTATCCGGGTGCGAGATATCCAGGTTACGGGTTAACCATGACATATTTCACTTCAATAAACTATAAACACAAAAATAATTTACGACCATTTTATTTTTATTTTTGTAGTCTATTGATGTGACAGAGCATTTCATGTCGTGATTCAAGACAAAAAGTACTGCCAAACATAGTGCATACATATTTGGTAAGTGATAATGTCCATCATGAACTTCAAAACTGCTAGAGCAAATTATAAACGCACCCGTGTAAGCTGTCGCGATTGTGATCCACATGCCCTTGTGAACCGCGCTCAGGTTGGTACAACGTTGCAGTATTTTTTTTGTTGTAGTCATCAGACAGTCAGACAGTAACGTCTAACAATAAATGCAAACAAGTGGTACTTGATAGTCAACCAGAATTAAAAATTACCGACCAGTTAGATATCAAATACAGCTATGTTTTAGTGATATGTATGGCATAATTTCTGTAAATTATGTCTAACACTTTAGTCCCTATTAAATAAAACCTTTATATAATGTTTGTCTTGATAGTTGGGAAAATTTTTTTTAACTACAACGTTTTTTTGACATTGATTTAACTGTTATACGTGTATCCCGTACCAGTCATTAACCCGGGTAATCGGGAGTCTACTGTAGTTAGTAAAGAAATGTACTAAATGTATTGTAATAAAGGGGGCCAATGTATGTTATAAAAATAGTTTTCAAGATTCTGTATAAAATTATTCTGGAATATCCACTAGTAGACCCAATTAGATGAGAAAAGAGAACAACTTTTGACAGAATGACTTGGAGTAATCAACAGCACTTTAGAAAGCACATGACCTAGTGTTCAAATAGCCATTCCAAATATCAGAATACTCGTGCACATTGCTGGGTAGTAATTATGATTATAGACATCATCATTAGAGACTACGTAACAGTGGAGTAATGTAGAATAATTGTACAGCAGTAAAGAATTATGCCTTATACTAAGTTTATATGACAATTAATAAAACCAATAAACTTTAAATACATACAAAATCCTTTTTTTAACAGGAATATCTAACACATATTTACTTAGAGAAAAGTAAAATAGCAATCCTTTGTTTATGTTTTGTACATATCAGAATCAGTATGGAACCCATGCAGAAATAAGTGGTTCAATATTAATCTGGAACATAATTACTTGGTTTGTACATTATGTTCAAAATTATAAATTAAAGTTACTGCATTCGTGAAATATTGCTTTGAACTTGGTGAACTAACGTAAATGCCTTGATCTAATAAAAAGTATTAACACACGAAACTGTTTGAAAACCAAAAATACGACATTGTTGCAACTGATGTTTACAGGGCCGGTGCAAGGTAAATTGGCGCCCTAAGCGAGAAACCTTACTGCCCCTCCCCCCTCCCCCCCCCCCTTTTTTTGGACACCCCAAAGAAAATTTCCCTTGCCTCAAAATACATCACGTAAGCCTAAGATTTTGTCAACAATCAAATGTAAGCAGGCTTGTGTTTTTTTTTTTTTTTACTTTTTTTACTTATTACAAATTAGTGGTGAACCGATATGACTTTACCGATTACCGATTCGATTACCGATTATGAGAGCAATAATCGGCAGATACCGATTCAGTTACCGATTATAATGAAGAAATTTTTTTAAGTGTAATAATGCACACAAAAATTTTTATTCCCATGTGAATTTAATAACAAGATTAGGTAAAATTGAGAATACAGTTATAATAACAGTATAAAAATATATAAAATACACTATTAAGTCATTGCAAAGTGTAAATTAAATTAACTTCTATTTATATTTGTTATTGTAAACAACTTGAACTACAGTCTAATAATTGTAATTTACAATGGGTAAGTTTTTGTTGCAGAAAACTAGTATTATTATCGACTATCACATAAGGTTGCATCAAGAAATTACCGTTTAACAATGTAAACATGCTGCTTTATTTTGTTCACTTGAGTTTATAGAAACATGTTTCCACACTTCACTTTTTTTTCTCCCTACTCGCCATCTCACTATAATTATATAAAAATGACTAAAAACCAATTCTAGCACATGTGATTTTATTTATGTTGACTGAATATATAAAATTATAAATACTTTTTTCACTTTTCACGTCACATACAAATAACAAACGGATAATGTTACCAAAGACGCCCATAACGAGTTTGTAAAACGCAGTGATAAAAACTAGAAGGTATCGGGACCACGATTTTGAACCGCTACTACGACTCGAAAAGATCGATTGTCATAGAATCCACTGCAACTGTTTGTGGTATTTTGATTGCGTGCCATCTATTTTACGTCTCTAGCTACAGGTAATGTACAAGGCCACTAAACAAAAGACAGAACAAAAGACAAAACGTAAATAAACGTGTAGGAAAATTTTATATTTTATTGTTCGAGGCAATGAGATTTATTAAACTTAACGAAATACCTGTAATTATGATATGACGGAGTTAGATGAATTTTGTAATATATACAAATATTACCGTATTTCGTCCTAAAATGTGTAACAAAATATTACACGGTAAAAACCTACTTTACGCCGGGACGTAAATAATCAGCAAAGTAATCGTTAAGATAATCGCCGATTATGATTAATCGGTAAGTACCCATAATTGCTGATTACGATTCATCAGTATCCGCATCGGTGCACCACTATTACAAATCATAAACAGGTCGCCGTGGACTTTAAATAATTGCTTATATCGATATGAACATTCCAAACTGTTACAAAAATCCATGTTCATCTAGTTTCAATAATCGTTAAACATATTATATCAGCTGTTATGTGTCGTGCTGCGCCGCCTTGGGCGGTTGCCTGGTTCGCCCGTGTGGATGTTTACCCCAGTGTGTGCACAAGAAAACCTGGTGGCAATGTGTTGATGCTTGTAGATGGTGGCGGGGATGCGGACCTGTGCTCAGTGGGCGAGCTGGACACCTTGTCGGGACTCGTGGTGGTAGAGGCGCTCATCGAGTTATTCAGGAACGCCATGTTGCTGTCTCCCAGGGCCACCTGCACACCACAAACACCGCGTCAGGCAACCTCACGTTCCCGAGCGCTCCTGCACACACCAGCTTCATCTACACACCAAACATTTCATAAAATAAATAATGCAATCATTTCATGTTACAAAACTTGACTTTCTAAAAAAACAAACCAAGCACTAATTTATTCAATGAGCTTCATGTGCAAACTTTATAAATAATCACCAATAGTTAGAGTCCCGGAAATTTCGCGGATTCCTCTAGCCTCAGGATGGAATTCAAAGTTATAGGTGTGCTCGACCCATGTTTACTTTCCCATTGGTTGATTTCTTAGCGAGAACATTTTTATCCTTGTTATTTGGCACTAACTGATTTGCTTACTTCTCTCCTAGCTGGACATCGTTGGCTCACGGTCGTAGAGGGGCGTGTCCAGATAACTGCGGTCCAATCATGAACACAGTGCGAAAATGTGGAGGTTTGTATTCTAGCTTGCGACTAAATGAATGCGCGAAATTTCCGTGGCTCTACCAATAGTTTTAATGGTTATTTTGCACAAATTTTGACTGACCGCTGATTAGTTTTACACTCTTTTAAGGTCTCAACCAACTACGGTTAAGGAATGATACGGTTTTAGATTGTACAGTCAAGCATAAAAGCTTAGGGCCATGATGCCTTCAAAATAAAAGAAGGCTTCCAACCACTTGAGTACTGACTGGAATTTACTGTATAACAAATGTAGTACTGAGTAAGGCATATTTTATACACTAAGCAAGGAATGCAATGTTGCAATAATGCAACAAGCAACCGATGGGGAAAAACAATCACAGTTGATTACAAGGCACGCAAGTCGCAAGGTGTTACCAACCCTTAACTTAAAACTGCAAGAAAGTAGAAAATATCCGGGGGGATCTGTCCTTCCAGGATCCATGCCCATGCCTCTCAGAATAAAGTTATTAGACAGGCAGGGCTGATAATACCTTAAGATTCAAAAAGTGTTCAAAGCATAATCAGTATTTATAAGTACACCCAAATAAAAAGTACATTTTGTTGGATGTTTCGACCAAATTAATAACTTAGTTTTATGGCCTAACGGGTGCCTCATCAGCTCTTTCTACGAGAAATCACATCCTGAACAACTTTCCAGTGCTGATGGCTCTGAAAACACCAATATCATCACTGGTAACACTGGTAGGAGCTTCCTATTTCCATTTCATGCATGCCTAGCCCCGATGAGCGGGAATTAGTTCATTCAAATGTTAGAGGCTTGCAAACTAAAAATTATGGAATTTTTTGAAAATTTAACCCATTCTCAACATGACATAATCTGTCTCATAGAAACATGGTTCAATGATTCTAGTATTAAATCACATTATTTCACTGACCAATATCATCTAATATTTAGATTTGACAGAAATCCAATAATTACGAAAATGGAAAAATGTAGCAGTGTTTTTATTGCTATTTATTGATATAAATATATGTCTGTTCAACGTACCCAACGTTGTGATCACATTGGTATTGAAATAGTCAGGATCAAAATTAAAACCTCTCCAAACAAATTTATAACACTTGGTAATATATACAAGTAGCATCTGTCGGCGAGTGCAGTAATAATAGGTTCGTTATGTTATATATTTGATTACAGTTTATTTATATGAAAACTTGTTCGTAATTATATTTAAACTTTATAGCCAAACGTCAGTTTTTAAAATTAATTACTAGTCATCTACACGTGAACTGTTTCGTCGACTGTTTATAAAGTGAAGTGAAAAGTTAATGTGGTTTTCACTGCTTATTACAACAACAATTTCGGCAATAAAGGTTAATTATTCTTGCATTTTAACAATATAATTACTAGTATAATTTCAAGTATTTATAGTTTTATTATTAAAATAAAAATGATTCAATTTTTTTCATAAAGTATGCAATCATTTCATCAATGTTTTGTTATGACGTTGTCACGTTAAACTATCTTCCGTAAACCGACTTTACAGACAACCAATTTTTTTAATAATAAAAGAATAAATACTTCAAATTATATTAGTAATCAGATTCATTTTCTTACGTACATTTGACGTAGAAATTATTTCATATTACTCATTTATAAACAAAGTTTTAAGTTTTCACTTCTGTCGGTGCGGCGCAAGCGTACAATGAGCATAACGGGACACAGCGTAACAGAACAATAAGCGTAAAGGGACACTTTTTCGTGCGTGCAGCCGGCGTTCATCGATTTATTAGACGTTGTCACGTCAAAAAATTCATAAATGTATAAACTTTACGACACTTTATTCAAGACGGGTGCTTTTGGACCCAAAAATACTTTTTTATTGATTTTGTGCTCTGGGAAGCAGATCTACTCACTTTATAAAATCTCGGACCAAAATTACTTTCCCTTATTGGGTTGATTAATTGGTTATGAAGATTAGAACCGGACCACTTCCATCAAAATGTGGGTGTTTTCAGAGACTGTGACACAAAGGAAAATATTTTTTTCATATTTTATAATGTGCTAGGGTTGTTTAACAAACCTGAAAACATTCACAGCAAAAGATATACTTGCAATAATGTATACTTATAATAGAGTCATTAACGTATTCTCTAGTTGCAAAACTCATAAAGCTTGTTTTACTATTATATTTAATTAATAATATTTTACCTGTATTTTTTCAGTTGCGAAAAAATTCTTGTATGTTGTTTTTATTAACCAACCACAGTTGTAAAAGTGTGCCTCATAATTCTAACTCTTACTTTGAAATCTAACTAATACTTTGAAAATGGGTGAGTAAATACAACTTAATATTAAATATTCTTATAGCAATCTTTCAAGTAGTTAATTTTTGTGAAATCAGTTTTACCGTTTTTTGAATGGGTGTGGGACATTCACATGAACAGCAAGCTCATAAAGCTTAGAAGTGCAAGCTTGAAAGTTATTTACTACCAATAATATGGAAGTTAAATTGAAAGTGCTTCATTAATGTCACTTAATAATGATACTACTAGGTTTATTAGTGTAAAATTGAAAATACAGACCATACTAGAAAAACATTAGGTACTTTTAGTTTATATTTTGGACTCTGATGAGAAAAAGCCCCAAAATGCATTTACCAGTGGCCCGAGCCTTCTCTCACCAGCCTTATATTAAGCATAATGAGATAATGAATGGAACAGATAAGGACAGAAGGGTATGAAAAGCAATTAAACAAGGCTGGTGACAAATGAATTGAACAACCTTTTTTTTAAAATTCAATGACTTGAGGATAAAGTCTGTACGCACATACTGGGTGGTATTCTTGTTAAAATTAATCATTAACGTTTTTCTTTTCATAATTTTTGTAACTTCAGGAAACATTTTAACGACAAATACCTCACACACAAATGTTTACTTCACAGAGGTGAGACAAAATTCTTTGCATTACTGAAAGGGATATCATTTTAGGAATTTTTTTTTTTTTTCAAAGTTGGTTTTGCCTGAAGCATGCTTTTCACAGGACACCCGAACTGCTACATTTCAGGATACAGCAGTTTATTCCTACTGTATTTACATTTCATTAAGGAAAGATACAGTTGTATTGGGGAACCCTGAAATGTCACACTGCCATGGACCACCAAAGCCTTGACGGACCTAGTGCTCTCAGCTAAGTGTGGTATCCCAGCAACTGGGGTTATTGGAAGGATGGTGCACTCAAATACCTCAGAGACCTTGGCGTGGTGAATGCTGTTGACCCAGTCAGGAAATGAGCAGAACCCTGGCGCCACCTAGACAATATCACGACCGTCAGCTTTGCCTTTATCAAGTAACTTCAACAAACAAAATAGAATCCTGCTCAAGTCGCCACGGAACTTGTTCATAAAATATGTGACATTTTAGGGAACATGTTGAAAGGTTTGTCACATGGAGATCTCTCAGATTACAATTTCTCTGCAAGCAGTGATATTTACAGAAAAATTATGCACAACTGATGAAATGGTAATAATGCCAAAGGAATATGATGACAGAGTGTAGATATAGAAAGATACCACTGATCATGTATAACATTTTTGAAATAATATAAGTTTATATCAACTACAATAAAGCATTACCTGATTTTTTAGCATTGGGTGGTGAAAATGTGTACATTATTCTGTCTTTATCAAAGTGGTTTTCAACACATGCATATAGCCATTCCCTATTTTCAGTCCACACTTGAGTCAAATGCTCATAACCCATAAGACGTTTAATGTATCAATGTTTGACTTAACCACACTTTATTTCAGATTGGTGCTTTTTAATTGGATGAATACGCCAGAGCACATATGCTGCGTGATGATACTTGACAAAATGGGGCAGGATAATGATTTTCACATGAACACTTTAAAATTAACTTATGAAAATAACTTTCTATCAAATGCATTTTCCCAACTTAATGACTAGTAACTACCCATGTGATTTGGCTACAAATGAATATCAATTCAACTTTTTAACTTCTAAATTATTTTTTTTTTTTGGTACTCATTGAAAATCTGCTTAATGAATATTACAGTATAAGATTAGTCCAGTATGTAAAAGTAAATTTATGTTTCTAACAATTTCGTTGATGAAGACTATTTTTCCAATGGCAATGTTAATTTTTACACATGGTGGAATGCTAGAAAATAATGTTTAAAAAAAACTCTGCAAATCTTCAAAAAATGTTTAATTAACCTATGACCAACTAGAAGCTCACACTTCCAGATTTGTTTTAACTCATAACAATAAATGTTATCTGATTGTACTGCTAGGTGAGAGTTGGATTTGAATTTAAATAAAAATCAAAAAAATTAAAATTTTATAGGAACAGTTTACCTACCACTGGATCTTGGCCTACAGTTAATGGAGTTTCTTCAATAAACTTTGTAATTATATAATATAATATTATTACTTTGGGATATTTATATACCAAAATTCACAAAGATTATAACTCAATATTTAAACATTTGACATATTTAAAAGAAATAAAATGAAATTATATTCTACACCTCTGATTCTTGACAAAAGGAGATCCCCCACTTGAATTTAAGGAGGCTACCTTGGACACTCTCAGCATTAAGAAATCATAACTCACATTGAGTTCCAAAAATTTTCAAATACTAATAAAATAATATATAATTTCATAAAAACTATAGGAAATAACATTTTAAAGAAATGTTTTGAAGAGTACCAAAATAAAAAAGATAATACCCTAGCTATTTTTAATAAATCAAATCTAGATATCAAAAAATTTATCAACTCACCACCACCACCAACAACAATACAAACCAATTGACCATCCAAATTCCTAAAAACAGTTTAATAACATCAAAAAACTCTTTGAAACTTTTACTATAACTACTACACCTACAATTGGCTATCTTTAAACAAAAATACAACCTATGGCTAAACAACACTAATAATAACCAAAAGCGAGTCAAAAATATTAATGTAAATGTCTGGAATAAGAAAGAGTGTGAATATTACTTTACGTCTAAAAGGAAACAGGACCATAGCAAACAACCCTTATGGTCTTGCTAGCGAACGCTACCCGAGGTCAGAGCTCTCAGAACCGAGTTAAAAACCATCATCAAAACCTGAACTATATCTACGGAAGATACCAAGCTTATGCTTAAAGTCGACAAAAGCACCAATTTTAAATACAAAATTTTTTTTTAAATCCAGATGAAACAACTAGTCTGAAAATAAAAATACTTCTAACTTCGTCAAGGTATGTGTGGAAACCCTTCTTTGTGAAAAACAACTAAGCTATTTCCCATTCACAAAATAATCCATCAGACTAAAAGACAACCTTCTTGCTATAATGTTCTGGAAAAGAGGCTAGAAATGTAAGCTTGAACTGTAAACACAAATATTTGTAACACATGCTGCAGGAAGCAAGAGAGCACAGTTGCCGGCTGGTGACCGTCTGTCCAAGAAGGGGGAGGATGTCCTGGCAGAACAACTGCTCTCTTTGCCCCGATTGGCCCTGGTGCATCAGTGTGCCATGAACATGGTGAATTGCGATAACACCGAAAACCATGTCAAAACACCTCGTAACACTGAAATGTAAGCTTTTGGACATACACCATTGCTAAGCACATGTAGGTCTGTAGAAGAAAACTACAAAAACACACAAATCACAAAAACACAAATCAAGCAAAAAAATTGCTGTTATCAGGATATAAACACCACAAAATATCCTGATAACAGCAATTTTTTGTTTAATTTGTGTTTTTGTCATTTGTATGGACAAATATGCACCTCCAATTGAATCATTTTTAAACAACAAAATGCCCACTAATTTATTTTTATTGTTCTGAATGTATCTGTTTTAGACCAATTTATTACTAACTGCTTTATCATAAAAATGTAGCATATAAATTTTACTACTATTTTGGTGGAGAGAGTATTACAAAACCGCTTTTATAAAAATAAAAACAATAACACAGAAATCCGCTGTTTTAAAAATGAAATTGGACTAAAAATAAAACCGTTCATAAAATCTTGTCTCTAGCCATGAGGCTTAGTGAAATTTTGTTGCATATCTTTTACCAAGTGTTGTTCGGTTTTTTTTTTCCCATTGAAGTTAAACGTCTCATCAACGCAAGGTCAAAAAAGAGTCAGGCATGCACAAATGCACTAATAAGTGACGCTGGTAATGATCCATGCCTTACCACTGCACCACCTGCTCCATATTATGTTTTGTATGTAATTTTTGTAACAGTCATTTTAAAAAAATCTAAAAAAAATTGTTGGCTAGCATATAAAAAACTAATAAACTAATGAATCACCTAATGAAGGAATGAAATGAAAGGTGTATGACATTTAAAAACCAAATTTATAAATTTAAAAAAAAAAATACTAATGGAAATAAAATAAGTATTATTCATGGTGAATACACTGTCTTGTCATCTTAAGATGCACTAAGCCGACATTGAAAACAAATAAACATGTTATTTATGGTGTAGTGTACTTGCTCATCAACACACACTTTATACTTTAAAACAGATGCTATTTCAATTACTTCTCTATGTGTATGGATGCTACAATTACAAAATTTCCTAGAGACATTTTACTAGACGTGGTGTACTAATATTTAAAATGTTAAGAAGCAGTACTTTCCTACCTGCCCAGTGGCCTACAGAAATGTATTTATGAAACTTTTCCACATAAGAGCTATTAAGAGGTTTGCAACTAAGTGAAATTGAAAGTATTCAGATGGGAAAAATTATCTTCTAGTGTTACAATGTGGTAACTTTTTTTAGAGGATATTGGTTGAAGGCCGCCTAATGGTTATATTTAACAATTTAAAATATTTACATTTATTGATCCCAAGAATTCTGTCATTGGCTCAGTATTGTATTAACTGATTGATACATGCTATTTCATGACCAGACTTGTAAGGTTGCTAACTGCACCTGAAATTGCATTCATCAATACCAGAGATGATTGACATTTGCAATGACAACTAACAGGTGCTTGCAATTATTTAATGCTGCATATTTTTATAGCTATACAAGAAAATGATTCCCGGCAGAAAATACCACAGAATTATTGACCATAAACACAAGATTAGGTACTTATGAATAACGAATGTGCTTACAGCACTAAACATGTTACTAATTATTTTATTTTAAAAACTTTTACTGTAAAAATTTTAGTAACTATGCAGTCCAAACACAAAAGTAACAGATTACACTAACAGTTATCAGTCTCCATGAGAGTTGAGAGTTGAGGTACCAAACTCATATGGCAAGTGTTGACAGATAAACTCCAACTTCCAGCATGACTCAATTTACGATCAACAAGTTAGTTCGTCAAGTTCAACAACTCAGGAAGGCAATCTTTTGTCCCATGAATGGTATGCATTACCATTAATACTATAGTGGTTGGAAGCCCAATCCAACATTAAAGGTACCATCACCTTAAGCATATCTGTGCATCAACGTATGTACTACATAAAACCTTGCCATACTAGGCTTGATCCCATCTTGTCCAATAACAATTTATTTTATATATGTGAATTCCGAATATAAAATAGAGTGAAACTCTTTCATGAAGTTCATGGCAAAATAATTCATAAGCCTTTGAATTTTTATGGCTATTAACATTCTAGCACAAATATCTTGATCCCTATACAAACATATTAAGGGGTTTCACTATTTATGTTAATATTAATATGTAATATAAACCAGTCATGACATTGACCATTAACTCTAAAGTTGTGAAGTATAACATGGTTTAACACTAAGTATGCTCATTATATTTTTGCCACAACTTTGATTTTTACTTTGCAACAAATCATCAAATTGGCCAGTTAACACTTTTAATAAATTTCAACACTCTCAGTTACCCACAAAGTACAACCATATTCACATTAAATCAAAATGACATAACTGAATTAACATCACATTTCCCCAAATACAAAAAAAAAAATATTTAAATACGAAAAGCATTTCTTAAGAAATATACTTTTAAAACCATACCAAACAATAGTTCTAAAATGAATGCATTCCTTGTGATTTTTTTTGTAAAAAATTCTGAACCATCAAAATAATAAATCAGATAATTGTTTCCGCATTGTACGAATTACAAAATAAAATATTTAAAGTATGACAAATTTTTATAATTTGTAAATGATGTTATCACACCAAACTAATAATAATCGGAAAAAATTATGGATACACTAGATTTAGGCCTTAATTCTATCCAGAACTGAGTTAAGAGCACATATTATGCAAAACCCATATCAAGGGCTAAAATATGCTTGACCATCATGCAAATCGTTAATAATGCTTAGTATTACAAAAATAAGTTTAAACTATTGAAATAAAATCAACAAAATTTTACCTCAGAGTAATTTTCACAGTGGGAAGTCTTGAAAATAGAATAAACAAACACTCAATTTGAAAAATATTCAATAACATAAGACATAATTAAAAATTAAAAAAACCTGTACTCACAATGTGTCATCAAAATTTTGACAGATCACTAGACCTGTGCAGTTCTTATTTTTTTGGTTCCGTTTTCAGTTCCTTTAAAATACCCCACCTGAAACCCTTTTGAAACTTTTGGCTATGGTTCCGGGTATTTCTTGTTAGTTTCTGTTATCTTAAGTAGCAATATGTTTATCATGTGGGTAATGTAAACAAACATGTAATACATAATACATTAACAATGTATGTCACAGAGTAAAGTTTACAATAAATTTGGAGAGGGATAGGAGGCAAAAGACTCCATCTCAGTTTAAACAATTTTTAGGCCATAATTCCAATGGTTAGTTTTTGTTTTGTTTAAACATAGTATGTTCAAATAAAATTCCTTAAGTCATAGTGACTGGCTGTTTTTAATGTTTTACATGTGTGTCTGTTTTAATAACAAAAAAAATTTCAAATAATAATGGAACAAACTGTTATGGCACAAAAACCAGTTAATAAATATGGCTTCTTTGAGTTTTCTCATGTAATAGTGTTACCGTTTTCTGCCAGTTGGAATGTTGTGATTTCTGGCCATTAGAACAATAATGGCCAATTACAATTTAAAACCATCAGGATTTTCACACCAGTAATGATTGGCCTACCTATTCCAAGGTTTGAGGTAAGCTAAAAATGCTTTTAAAAATAAAGTTTTAAGCTAATGTAAAAAGCATACACCTCTTTTTTGATTTTTGAATTGTTTTTAATAAGCAAATAATGATTCAGTTAACCTCATTCATATTTTGAGTAGCATTGAATTTTTTTTTTTTCATTTTGAAAGAACCAAAACCAAAAACAAGAACCAAACTTCTTATAAAACAGAAATGGAACAGAACTGACCATTAAAAATCAGAACAGCACAGACAGCCCTACTGATCATCATAAAAAAAAGTATGAACATTTATTTTTATTTAAAGGTCTGATTACCAGCATTTCATTTATATAGGTTTTCTAAACATTTTATTATTCAAACAAATACACCTTTGATCCTTTCATGACTAATGGTACTTTGTACTTCATGATAAAGTAAAAATGATCATCCTCGAATTTTAACATCTTCACATCCTTATTCATTTGATTATTATTTTATGATGTTATGAATACAGTTCATACAAAAATTGTTCAGTTTTTTTTCTCCAAAATTACATTAAGTTTTATAGTATCTTATGCCAACACAAAAAATAAAACAAATCTTTTATTTCTTGAGTTAAAGTATGTAAGTATTCTAAGAATTAAAAGCTTTTAAAATTTCCAGAAAACTTACATTGCTAATCAAATCATACAAAAAAGTTGCTCATAACATCGAACATTCTAATGTTAAAAGGCTAATTTGTGTTTTTTTTCCTTCACTACACAATCAATCATGTCATGTTATATGTTTATACAGTGAAACCTATTAATACCAACCTGAAATAACAGAATTTACACTCTTCTTTTGGGTTTTAATGGTTGCTTAGGAATTAAGAATTTAATATTTAGCTATCCTGACTTAAACAAATGTCCACACAATTTCAAAGTATTTTTAATGTAGCTATGATAACCCAACCACATTGTTTCGAAGTATTTTTTTATGTTGCTAACCTAACGTAATCTAACATGTTTACAAATTAACTTAATTTCTTTAAATCATATACACACACTGACCTACACAGGAAAGAAAAAAAAATGGTGGTGGCCGCTTCAATTCACAGCTATTGTAATGAAACCTATGAACTGTGATTTCTCAGAAGCCAGTAGGAATATAGAAACAATGTTTTTAGGGTTAATAATAGGAACAACTCAGGTGTTCAAAAAACGTATGTTTCGATTTCTATTTTTACTTTACGTAAAAGCCAAAGTCACACCCCTACCTTTCAAACTTGATTTTAGCATAAAATGTGTGACGATTATGTAATAAATCATGGTATACATGGGTTGTCTAGTAAGCTTTGATTTTATGTTACAGAGCCTTAGTTTAACCTCTCAGTCTGAGCTATTATTGACAACAAATATGGCATGACTAAAAGTGCTCTTATATACCAAGAAAGTAAGAAAGTTCGTGCACTTGGTAAGGGCAGTACCGCTGTGAATTTCACAAGGAAATAACAAACCACTACTGTACAATATAGCTTACTCTAGAGAAGAAAAATATTAAAATATGTGTTTTTGGGAACAATGCAAGAACTGCCTTAATGCCTGAAAGTACTATGACCTGCGATGTGGCATATCTTTATATGCATAAAATGTGAGTAAAGAATTTTTTTGTTGGATTCTGATTTACAATGTATGTAATAAGTAAAATTTCTTAATTTTATTTAACCACAAAGTGAGTACAGTAGACTAAAATATTCAACAGCAGAAAAATTGAACCGAATCTTACCTGCATATTTGAATTCACACCATCTCCATAAAGCGTTGGACTATGCGTTAAGGTGGGACTTTTCGATGGCACTCCCCTAATGATTTGGACAGAACACAATTAATAAACTGTTAAGATGAGTACATTAAACAGCATGATCAACCCTTTAACAGACAATGATCATTTCACAAGAAACAGGTAAAATGTAAACAACAAGAGAATGGAAGAGATTATCAAAAATAAGAGAAAAGAGAGATAAATTGAAAAGTACTAAATCCTACCTGCAGACAACTCCAGAGAGAACCCCTTGTTTTCATACAACTCTATTAATGCCTTACAGTAAAATAATAAATGCTTGTTTCAACAACCTTCTCACTTTGTTCATGGTTGACCTTTAAAACAATTTTTTTACAGTATAAAAGTTAAAAAATATTTAAAAAAACAGGGACTTATTTAGACACTTGGTCTACTAATGCAGTTGAAACTGCATTCATTTTTAATTAATATACAATATATATTAAGTGTCAGTTTGTTTTACATGCTGCACACTAATTACATTAAGGGCATGAACATTTTTGCATGCTTACTAGCAGCTACTTTCATGCCAAGTGTTGGCCTACTGAGATTAAAGAAATTATAACATTCATTTTATTTAAAACATAGCAGAAGATAAATTTGTAGAAGTTAAAGTTTCAGACTACAGTGTAATTTTTATCATATAAAGTGATAAGAGAACACACAAAATCTACCAATGTGAAGCATGCTGTTGATTTATTTCAGATGAAGCTCAATAACATTAACAGAAGAAAGGACAGTCATGCACGAATACGTGAACACGAACACACATGCGTGTATACCACAGCACAGTAATCTTTATGTTTATATTTACTAAGAAGTGCACCTTTATTAAAACTGGTTTAATTGAAGTTTTCTGGGACAAACAAAGAGTACAATGACCGAACTCCTCTCTCACACAGCTATTGTAGAATGTGCTGTAGCCATGCACTGTATCTTAAAAGTAGAATGCATTTATTTATGATGGTGGGCTAAGCTTTAATGAAAAACATTTGAATTTTATTTTAATCTTATCTGAGGCACACCTATAAATGAGAGTAAACAAAAAGTGATAAAAACACAGCAAGCTTGTGGTTGTTTTATTATGCTCCTCATCTATACCAGTTACATTGCATAGTTAGAGACAAGATTTTAGGGGTTTGTTTATATTTTTAGTCCACTTTAATTTTTAGAACAGAGGATTTCGGTTATATTTTGATAAAAGCTGTTTTGTAATACTTACTCCCCCAGAATATTGTAAAATTTACACGCTGCATTTTCACGATAAAATAATTTGTATTAAATTGGTCTAAAACAGATCAATCAGATCAATAAAATTAAATTATCAAGCTTTTGGGGTTTAAAAGTGATTCAATTAGAGATGCACATTAAAAAAATTGAATTAATTTTCCTGATCCATGCACCTTGGTAAAAATATTTTGTCGGAAATAATGACATTCCTTGAATTTCAAACATTACAAGAATACTTTTTTTTTACTGAGATTTGATTAAATACTACTTAATTCCATGATATAACTGGCATTTTGGTGCTACATGGTTCATTAACTAGCATTTCGGTGTTATTTCAGTTTTAACGCAATTCACCAAATAATCTAGTCCCTATGCATAATGGATAACTGCAATAATGATTGAAAAAAATTGTGAAATTCTATGACATAAAGCACAGCTGAAAACCTTATATAAACACTATTTATCCCTCAAAATGAGTATTTCATTTGGAAATGTATGTCATTGCTAATGGAAAAATAAATCTTGCAGAAACTTTGTGGTGGTATTATAATTTTGATTCATAAATAGTATCTACATCAATTTTTTTTATAAAATTTTTATTTTTGACAATGGAGAAAAAAAAACTGTAACTGTTAGAGATTTAACATCCCGCAGTCGACCTCGTTAACAATTAAAAAATAAAATAAAATTGCGAAAATATTGAATTAGCTTTTACAAGTTCTTATGGGTTATAAACTACAGAAAGAAAGCAAGGTCCGAAACATAAAAAAATACCTGCAGCAAATTTGCCAATTTCTGGACCTATGATGCATAAGGCAGATTACTTAGCTTTGAGGTTAGGGATTTCGGAATTTAAGTTCAGCAGTGGTTGGTTACAAGGGTTTATATAATACAGTGTATAAAATGTTCTTTATGGTTGTAATTATAAGAATTAGAAGGTAATCAATTCATTTACGTTGTAATGATTTCCCAATAGTTATTCCCTTGTTATTACAAAGTGCTAAAATTATAAGCCCTTCAGGTTTATAACAATGAGGTTTGACTGCACATATTTTAGATATACATAGATTTTTAAACTGCTGTGTATTTTAATTTGAAAATTTTTGCTTTTATATGCTATTAATGCTAAAAAGAATTAAGGTACTTAAACCTGGTATTTTTATTTTCATGTTTTACCAATGTGGAAGCAGAAGGCGTTTGGTAAGGTTTTAATGAAAAAAGTGGAGATGCAAGTAAGGGAGAGCAGGGTGGTAAATTGGGTAGACTTCCTTAGGGATAGGACACAGCAGGTGAGGGTGGGTAAGAAAATATCAGGAGAAAAGAAAGTGACCTCAGGAGTACCACACAGCAGTGTGATAGGGCCCCTCATGTTCACCATTGTAATAAATGAGATTGCAATGGAAACGGGAAGTAAGCTGAGGATGTTCTATTTGCAATGTGTTATAGGAATGGGCAATGAGTAGGAACAAGATTATATGGTGAATTGTGATAAAACCAAAATAACACTGAACTAGAGGTGGGTCGAAAAGTATCAACCTGATACTTTGGCACTGATACGCGCCTGTATCAGGAACGGCAAACGAGTACACTTGAAAAGTATCAGAGACTTTAGTATCAGTTCAGAATTCAGCTGGAACAACACCACGGCCAATGAGCGCAGTACCCGATCGCAGATGACGGTCACTTGGGCGGAGCTTGTGAAAGGGGAGGGAGCAGGAACGACGAATAAGGGATAAAGAAGGGAAAGAATGTAGGGGAGGAAGCGCAGGGGAAGGCGTTGAAGCCTTGAAGGAGAGGCGCAAAGCGATATTGTTACAAGCAGGGCTGCCACTCATGGGTTTTTCCACCCAGATCTGGGTTTTTCCAATGGTGTTTGGGTTTCTGGGTTTTTAAATAATGAATTCCAACAATTCTAGGTTTTTTATAATTTTAATTATTTTTATACCTAAAACAATAATAAAGGTAGTAGCTACTGTATCTGTTGCAATATCTGTTTGATAAATGCAAACAAGTCTATGTGTTTCACACACAAAAATACATATAAACACAAAACTAGTTTTCAAGAAGCTAAGTCGAATATTAAATTAGACACATTCTTCAAAGAGGCTTGCAGAACACAAAACCAATGCAACAATTAACCTTCAAACCAATCTTGTAGAATCAGACTCTGAATAAAGACTAACGTACATGATGCAGTTTTATAAAAACAATTACCGGTTTAAAGGATGCAGTGATGGTGTTTGTTTTGTCATGTATATATTTGTAGGTTTTTTTATGATATGTACTGGTCCAAGAATTACTTATACAGCCATTTTGCTGCAGTGTAATTTTCTTGTATTGGTTGTATTTAAGCGTTTTCAGTCTTGTAAGGTAATTAATTGTTTTATATTAAAACCAGTTATGTTTATATTTTTGAATTAGTACGCAAACATTTTCAACGATAGCATTTTAGACGCATCTGGGTTTTTTACCCATGTGTCTGGGTTTTTTTGTAGGTTATCTAGGTTTTTCATGAATATCAGAGTGGCAGCCCTCGTTACAAGTCGTTTTGTTTATTCTCCTACTTCAAAGTACGCTCAGTGCGCAGTGCGTGCACCGTCTCGTTCAATAATAAAACTAATGAAAATTTAATATTAAAAAGTACATTAATACAAGATATAATATTTATATTTGTGCACCTAACAGCTATGAAAATGCAAATAAATTCTCAGTTGACACTAATAACAGATGTAATCAACATATGGACTTTCTTTTTTCGAAAACAATTAGTAACTAGTGTTTTTATACATTAAAAATGCACGATTTTATCAAAAATAAAAAATAAAAAACAGATAGGTATATTAGTGAGCATACTATATCAATGTTTACGTTTCAAATGTTTCTTCAGATTAGTCGATGATTTATAACTCAGTTTTTGTTTACACAAATTACAATTAGCAAACTCATTATTTTCCGTGAAAAAATTCCACACAAATGAAGTCTTTTTCGTGCACTTATCAATTCCTTATTTCACTATAATGATACTAACTACAAAGCATGACAGCCCGCAACATGGTGATACACGGCCAGGACGAACTGCAGTGAATGTTGAACTGATTGATACTGGTTGTATCAGGCGGTCATGAGAGTATCAGAGGTAGAGAATTACCGGGCGTGATAAATAATGTATCAGATTCTCCTTCTGGTCGCACGGTCTGCGTACGCGGAGCTTTGTTGCCTCCTGGGACCGTCTGATACAGAAGTATCAGAGACTTGTACCTAGGTACATTACTGTATCAGTATCAGGTTGGGACTGATACCGAAAATTGCTGTCCCAACCCACCTCTACACTGAACAGCATGTCCATACACCATGTAACATGGAAATCCAAGTTAATGCACCAATCATGACACTAATCAGCAGTTTCGATCAAAACTTAACTCCAATGACAAATGTGTATCCTCCAAAATATAAAATTCAAAGAAAGTAATTTATTTAACATGAAGTTTCTACCACAAAAAAATTGGGAAAAGTTTACTTTATTTTTTTAAATTTTCAACTGTTATTAGTTACTAATTTTTAAATTACGACATCAGTACATTCTTCGAACACAAATATACTAAAGAGAATTATTTTATTTGTTCCCCATAGTTCGAAATTCTTATTACAAATCATTATATTGTAAAAGCCCATTATTTCATAAAAATAAAACCAAGAACACTGAAATCTCCTGTTTTAAAAAACAAAATAGGTCCTAAAGTAAAACAATAAAACATTATCTCTGTGGCATGGCACCAAATGTGGACAAGACAAAGTTATTCAGGTTCACAAGGAGGAGCAAGGTAGTAAGGGGAGTGTATCGTTGGAAGGGGCAGGAGTACCTAAAGGTGGTCATAGAAAACAATGTAGGAAGGAGGAAGCAGGTTCTGAAAGTGGTCTGCTCGCAAGACACTGAGGTACGGGAAGGAAGGTTGTGTGGGACCCGTGCCTGGTTACGGAGGCACAAGAGCTGGAGAAGGAAAGCCATCGGATATGACAAAAGAGCTGGGGTGGAAAACATTGCATGAGGACGGTGAAAAGGCTGATAAGGTTTTTTTAAGGTGATCAAGAGGGAGCAGGCTCAGTAAAGATGGAAAATAGGTTGTGCAGAAGGTACAGAGGGAGAAGAGACCATGTGTGGATGATACGGAGGGAGTGGAGATGAACAAAAAGAGGGAGGCACTCGTTCCTGGTGAGAACAGGGCGTGAGTGGAATAGGCAGAGAAACAGGTGTGGGAGGTGAGAGGTGTGAAGGAACTATGGGAAAGCTTAAAGAAGCAGGAGAGTGAAGATGGGGGAGAACTTCTTGCCAACAGGTAGAAGCCCAATTTCAGGAAGATGTAAAAAGTTCAGAAGTTGTATTTTTAATGTTTTACTTTTTCTTTTTATATTATCTAGTTATTTTGGCATTAAAAAAAACAATAAAAAAATACACAATTTTTTTTACCTATAGTTATGGATAAGTTCAATAGAGTTCAGTTATTATTTATCTATATCATGTCTATTTACATTTATTTTTATCATTATAAGAAGACAGCCGGGTATTTTTCTTTAATTATCATTGTGAATATTCCTAAATTTATGAAGCAGCCACGCTAATGAATATTTGGTTTCCAGTAAACTGGGAAATTCCTAAGAAAGTCATTAATGGACTACACAAACTGAGGATTGGCCTCCAATAAGTTGCAAAAATGAATGTAGGAGTTTAAAACTCTATTTACCATCTAATAGATATTCTTATTCTTAACATAATTTAATTTAAATGATATTCTAAAAAAACAGATTATTAGAGGCACTTCAAATATTTACGGTTAAGATTTAACATACAATTATTAAAAATCAAATAGTACTTTAAGAAAGCATGCATTTACAGTGTAAAAATTGCCATAACATGTATACAAAAAACTGACGAAGTTAGGTGAACATTTCAGTTTACTTAGTAAACATAACAGATATCAACTACAAGACACCATATTTTCTTATAGGTACATAAGTCATTCACAGTGATGGTTAAAATAAGCAAAACTAACTAATGGTTAAAATTATTTTGTATTCCTGCTTTAATTGACAATGTAAACCAAAAAATTAAACAATAAATTACTTTTCCATTGACTGTAAACACTAAATGACCTTCATAGTGAGTTTTGCAAAATTTTATTAAGCAAACAAAGCAACACATTAACATATTAACAGATTTTCAGCCATGAACAAGCTTTATAAATTCAAGTGAGAAAATGGTTTTGAAACAAGTGGTTCATGTTTTTAGTGATTGTGATACCTTTTACCATGACAGATGAAACCAGTTCTGGCTATTATTTCCGACCTCTTTATACATGAAACCAATTAGTACCATATAATGTCAAAAGATAAAAAATAAATAAAAAAATTAAAAAGCACAATCACTTAAAAACATAAGCCATGGCAAATATTTAGAATATGCAATCGAAATGCATATGCTAAATATGTTTAAAGAGATGAAGTATAAATATATATAAATATTTAATTTTAATAAGAAAAGAAAACAAAGATAAAGATGAAAAACACACAGAGTTGAAAGAATAAATCTGCTACAGATACATAAAAGATAAATGTAGAGAAAGCTAAGTATAAGTACAGTAAAGTAGGAAAAGAGGAGTAGTGAGGCTTGTTCTTACATGTGAGAACGGAGTGACCCACACACAGCTGTCCATCGACGACTCAGACTATGTTGTTACGACAGCAGTCAGCAAGACTAGCACACACAAAGCTGGAGACTACGTGGATGACGGCTGGTTCGGGTAAGGATGCAAGCCGGGTGTAGATAGCTCAACACACACACATGCAGTAAGGGATGGTACACAGACAAGTACTACTTGGCATTATGGTTAGAATATAGAGTGGGTTGATGCTAGCTACTGTCAATGGGAGAGCTAGTTCTACGGTGAGTGCTCAGGTGGCGCTGCAAGTAGCTACGGAGTGGAGGTGACGACGAACGACTGAAGCACTGCGCGTTTCACAGCCGGGAAGGGAGGCAGGGAGGTGGGAGCCTGCAGCATTACCAACATCGACCACTAAAGCGGCGGTAGCAGCGTCAGCCAGCAAATTTTCCAAAACGTTGGTGCTTACTGTGCGGAGAGGTGGGGTGGAGTGGGTGATGGGGTGGGGTCATATTTCCGGGGGCGACCACGAGAAAGATGGCGTCGCTTGACAAACTCTGCATCGTCCACCATCCAGAAGGAGCCAAAGTCGTCTTCGTAGCGCACAAAACACTTGTGCAGTGACAGATTGGTGCGGATCGCGTTCTGTATACACAGACCACCAAGAAAGAGAAAAGAGAGTAAAAGACAAAGTTTAAGAGAAAAAAGTAGAGAAAATGGTAAAGTCTCGCTTCTAGCAGCCTTCTGAGCAAGACATGTTCGATTTGAAATACCTTCCGCTGCCTGCCACCCGTCTCGTCCCACGCCCGGCGTTAGTCGTCGAAAGCTTCCTCATGCTGGTTACGCGCACACAAACACAAGCAAACGAGAAAATGGAAAACACACGTGAAACATGAAAATGAAATAAATGAAAAATGGAAAATGGGGAAATGTTCAAATCCAAATGTTTGCTAGAAGGAGCTAGAGACTAGAGTAGTCCGAGACGAAACTTGCGTGTCCGCTGACGGTAGTGCGATCTCACATACCCGGTGGTGCAACGCTGAGGCCGCCGCTTGTAAAACTCCACTTCGTCCACTGTCCATACTGCGCCTTTCACGTTCTCCACTCGCATAAAACATTTGTGCAACGATAGGTTGTGTCGCACTGCGTTCTATACAAAATAATACACATACGAGTAAGCAACGCAAAACAAAACTTTCAATAAATGTAAAAAGGAGAGAAAAAAATGGTAAAATTAAGTACGTAAAAACATATGAAGCTGTTGTCTTCTCTTATTTCCCTAACATATATCTTGATGATTATAAATTATATGAAAATATTGCTGAACTTAAAGAAACAAGCTGTATGTAAGAAGTAATAAAAACAACAGTACGTGCACCAAAAACAAAAAGATCTAAAATGTGACACTACACAGTTATCCAAAAAAAAAAAATCTCTGAATTAAAAAAAATTCTTTCCATACAACAAAAAGTCTTCAAAAACATTACAGAAAAACAAGCAAACAAAAAAATTATACGAGAAAAATTTTTTTGTTCCTCAGGGATACTGAAAAGGAGAACCTCGTCGTTCCGATAGTATTAACCTGGAATAAATGTTCACATACAAAGAAATTAAAGAAAGTTTGCATCATGCATTGGAATATTTGATAAATTCACTAGCACAGTCTCTAACGTGGGTTATAAACTTTCAACGGATGTTCACATTCGGATGTCATACATATCTTCTAGATTGATGAACTTGAAAAATAAAGTTATTTTGTAAGTCCCACAGTTCTTGATGATGTTCTATCAAAATTAATTCTATACAACTTTGCAAAAATTCAGAGAGAAAATAAGTATACATATAAATTTTAAATATGGAGAATCTTCTTGTTCCAGTTAAAAGTACATTGTAAGTTATCCAAAATCTTGGAGACTTAAAGTTATTCAAAATTTTGGCAAATACAATTTTTTAGAAATTGAATGAAATTTAAAAAATAAATAGTTTAACGATCAAAGGCTACATACAAGTGGTTAATTCAAGATTCTTTGCCACATGAATAAATACTCCATGCTACAGCTGAAATACAAAATCTGTCATTACAGGTCTTAAAAGCATTAAATTAACAATTATTGATTTCATAACATTATTATAAACAGCCTCTCATAATCATATCATGGATTTTAATCAAATCATGAGCAAAAATTAAACTATATAGTTAAAATAATTATGGAAACTACCCCCTCGATAGTTATTTATTGAAACACACACACAGTAATTTGTAAAAAAGAGGCTGAACTAGAGGTGTTTCCTGCATCACCGCTGGTAAGTGAAGCAGCATTTATATATTCATGTGTAGCCTAACTCTAAATAGGTTTAAGTGCTACAATTTATAAACACTTATGTCATTCTTTTAATCATGGAAGATATGTCGGTAACAAATACAAACTATCCTGAAGGTAACCAACCTACAGAACTCAAACAGTTTAGTTATCAACGACAATCCATTACTATGATGTTTCCATAAAATTGCAGTTAATACCTATATAAACTTTATTTATAGTTGAAATTAGTAATGTTTGTAGTGATGTGCATAGCCGTATATGATTTTGTACATTTTTCTTAGTGTTATGCCACATACGCATTGTGAAGTTGGCTAGGTAACAAAATGTCCCTATTGCAAACAAAAGCTTGTTTCTTTAACACTAGTTGAGGTAAATATAAATATGATACATAACAAAAAAAGGCCAGCAACTTTCCGAATCTTCATGTGGCCTTTAGGATGCCTAGATATTATGCAACAAATTTTAAAAAAAGACCAATTTTAAGTAAAGTATAAAGATGTGACCCTAAATTTTTACTGTCAGATCCTCAAACTAACAGATCTTTAAAGTCAAAGCGTTTACATTTTTATTACAGTGTAAAGTTTGTCTGTTTCTTTACAAGTTCTCATCAATGTTCTACATAATTCAAATATTTTTTTAGATGTGATATCTTTTCTTTGTATAGTACATTAGCAATGCAATGGACCATACAATGTGGAACTTGAAAAAGAACTGCAATGATAAGGGTGCATACAATATCAATTTATTAAATTGAATGTGCTGTTATTTGTACAAGACAAGGTAAAATGTCAAATTAACAAGTATATCATTAAAAAAAATTCAGAAGCTTGAACACACATACTTCAAAAAAATTATGCATGTAATAATTTTTTTAAAGTATGTTTTCTTCACTGTGCACCATTTTCTAGACATGTTGCAAAATAGTGATATTTATGAAATTTCCAGACTTTAGTTCCAGTTTTAGTTTTATTATGAAAAAAGAAAATCATTTAGTTAATCTATAGACATTTTGCTTATAAGAAATTGACTGAGAACATTAACTGGTCCATTACACCAGGACTTGCTATACATACTTTATTTTGAAAGTCAGTGTTTGAGAATCTGGAAGAGTAATTCTTCATTGATGAAAAAAATACCACTGGCACTTTGGTTATGATCAGACACATACATATGTCACATAAACATAAAAAAGTTTACTGTTTTTACTCTCTACGATACCCACTGTGACTTTTTGAGATTTGAAAATGGGCTGCACCTTACAGTTGATGCCAATGTACATTTGCAACTTTAAAAAAAGTAATTCAAGAAATTAGATCTTCGAAGAAACATTGTACGTAACAAACTTTGTACGTAATTTCCCATGTGCACATAGCATAATGTAGCTGTGCATAACCATTATAATAGGATATAAAGCATTGTTGCATTCATGATCATTGCACACCACTTTCTATGTGACTACATGAAAATATGGCCCATGTTTGTTTATATGGCTAAGGAATATTTGCATCTTGTAATCCACCAGCACATACATAAGTTTGATCATTATTTAAGTACTGCAGAAGAATGCCAACATGTTTGTATGTGTATGTATGTGTATGTGTGTACATATATACAAATATATAGAGTACAACATCTTGAAATGTTGAAAATTAGAGCTTTTAAAAGTGCATTCCTGAATATAACAAGACAGCAGAAACTCTAAATGTAAGCAAATAAATTTTCTCAAGGTTAAATGTGCACAATAAATAAACACGGACCCACTTATGATCAAAGACGTACATAAAAGTAAAAGGAGGTTAAAAGGGCTTTGGTGACTCAACAAGTGAGATAAGTTTCAGGAATTATAGGGCAAAAGAAGTCAAGGTCAACCAATACAGTCTGTGCAAACCCCCACACCCCCCAAACCCAATCACTACCAAAAACCTTAAAGAGTGTGTGAAATTGCCATTTTTAAACTCACATTATAAATTTGGCAACAACCTACTTGCAAAAGTTAATTCCTAGAAAATACCATATACAATTTTTTAAACATTTTGTATTCTAATATAATCTCAAAAATAAGGAAAATTTAATACTATACATTTTTGGAGATATTTTGTACACTGAATGATGCCAAAATCAACTTAAACTAGTCTTGTGCTATAAAAAATATATAAAACTAATATCACTGACAATAGAAACAGCAAAAACCAAAAAAATTAACTTAGAAATACACAGTACTTACTTCAAATTATTAATAGTACATAATTAAAATTATTATAGAAGTAGATACCAACAATTCAAGCCACAGATCTAACTAGCAAGTTTCACAGACTTTAATTTATTTATGTTTTGTAATTAGCTAAAACTTCCTGCAAACAAACACACAAAAGCTGACTTAATTTAATGTTATGCATTTGCAAAAATATTCATACATAGTGGCAATCATATTAGATGTGAGCAAACTAAATTCAGACCAAACAAAAGCCAGGACACATTAGCAGTGAAAGTTACTGTACCTTCCACGTGGCTGCGTTTCGGCGGAAATAACAAAAAGTATTTTGAAACCAGTTGTAGATTTCGTTCAGCGTCAGTTGCTTATCTGGGGATTCTATGATGGACTGAAAATACAGAACAAATTTGAGTGACTTTTATTAACAAATGCACTAGCAATTGTGAAAAAATACTACATTTGAAACACCCACATAAAGAAAATTATCATTTTACATTAGAGAAATTGTAATTTTCTTGAAACCTCTTGCAAAAAAAAATTTATAAATAAATAAATAAATATATGTCCAAAAAAATTACAAGTATATCTCTAACTGTTCTATAAAGTGTTCATTTTAGTAAAGTGCAAATAGTTTCTGGGCCATACTTAGTCACATAGCTCTTGGTTTTGTGTTTCCTACCCTGATTGGTTTTCCATTTCAAGTGAATATTAAAGAATATTGAACAATATTGAAAAAAATTCATATGAAATAGAAAGAAATTGCCCCGACCGTAACATACTGACACTTAAGTCCCAGTATTTTTGAACATTCTCAGCTACGCTATATTCCTAAGGATCTCTGGAGAACCACACGATCAAGTTGCAGCTAGTATCCAGAAAACATTAAGGCAGCAACTGTATAATCAAGGCAATCTCTCGTGGAAAAACAGTCTTGCCTATGCTAATAAAGCTCAACATAAATTTACGTCACTATTTTTACAGTAGGTAATTATAGGAATAGGAATACTACTGACGTGAACACTATCTTATACACGTCATGAATGCTATTTAAATGATATCTGCCTTGTATCACAGGTTACTGTAAGGTTCAAGTTACTAGATATTGTAGAGCAACAAAGAACCATGAAGAAACAAAAACATATACATACCTGGCGAATGAGAGAAGCATAAGTGAACGGTGGCCGTACATCTGCATTCTTATAAAATTCCCTATTCCTTTGGATTTCTGCAATAAACAGAGAATACAAAACTAATAAAGGACAGATAATATTTCTAGCAAAGCAAGAATTTTTTTTTTACAGATTCATAAATTTCACTGAAAATATTTCTTAAGTACCTACTTAAAACAGTTACCATTCTGAACTAAAAAAACTTAACATTAAAAAAATTCACAAAAATGCAATTGAATTATAAAATTATAAATATTAGGTACCTATGTTAAATGTGATAAAATTGTAAAAGCTCAGAATTCTTTCATCTTAGGTAAGACTAAAAATAAGGAGACCCGTATTTATGATGTGTGTTCAAATGGCTCATTGTGGCCTCAGCTGCGAACTAGCAGAACTGGTCCTAATGAATCTGAACCATGCATGCAAACAAGGTACTGACTGAGGCTGGAACTGCATCATGACCGGAGCTGTTACAAGCTCCACCCTATGAGTATTTAATCTTGAGTAACTGAGAACTCATACAGCCTTTCTGACTTGAAGGTCACACAATTGCTACAGTACGCAGTCTATAAGTTGTCAATGTCGGCAGTTCGTCACCAGGGTGATGTCAATATGTTAAAAGACACTCAAGCCAAAAGACAATGTCAAGCATGTACGGCTGATGAGGAAAGCCACGTCAGTCACAGGAAAAACCTGATAACCTGATCTTACAAGGAGTGGCCATATTTCTTAAATGCCATCCAAATGCCTCAAAAGGCCGGCTAGTGACCATTACAGAGGTACAGCCTGATCTCTTACAGCAAGACCAGCTACCAAATTCATACAGAGTTCTCCACAGACAGGCAGCAGAGACGTGGTGGTAACTGAAGAAGAATGTGACTTGCCTAAAGGTGGGGTATCGCCTGTCCAACATGGATGACAACTCATAGCTGGCATCTCTTCTCCTATTAATATATGTCCCCCCCCCCCCCCCCCAGAAGGGTAAAGTGTTTCTCTTGCAGTCTAAGCAGTTTCTACTAAAATCTTAATACTTCTACTTTACAAGGAAACATACCCCTCAGTGAGCATACTGATGGGTGCTTTGGGCAACGAATGGAAGAAGGATCTTGCCAACAGACAATATTGAACGTTTCATTTAGTACTACCCATAAGTGCTGGGTCAGTTTTCTGTGTAATTGAACTGACATGAAAAATGAACATTACATAGTGCCAAACAAAGCTTGATTTAATACAAACAGATTCTAGTTCTGATTATAATCCAATCATTCTTTGGGCTGACACATTCACTGCATTCAATACACAACAATTCCAAATATATTTCATAAAATACTGTAAATTTTATTAAAAAATAATTTATTTGTATGTGCACCTCTTGATAACAATTCAAGTAAAATAATCCTGAATTTGCACAAATATGACAGAAACAAATTATAGGTTGATAATGACAGCAAATTTTAGAAATATTGGTGGAATGAGGAAATACGTGATTGGGTCTCTTATTACTGCTTATACTGTGACTAATGACCAAAAACATAACGTTTACTGAATCACAAAAATTTATAGCAGTGCTTAACTATATAATAACTTATAAGTAGCTAAAACAACTCCTGGTTTTAATTTGTTGCAGAAGGGAAAAAAAAGAAGCAATTTTCCACTTATTTTGTATTTGCAGATATGTAGATGGCATTATGGATTTGCATATATCAAATAAGATTATTAATAAACACATTGTAAATTTTTACTCAAAAAAGTATTAAGAAATACTACATAATTAAATTTCTCTCATCAAAAAATTATTACAACAAAATTAAACACAGGCCTAATAGCTATCTCTAGGTATGCTATTACTGGGACTTTTTAGATGACTTATAGTTATAGTTAATAAAAACACCTACATTAACAAGCTTGTTGGGTAAAATAATCCACAATGAACTCTTTAAAATGAGTTCCCAAAACAATGATATCACTTAGAACACTAGTAATTGCGATAACACTAAAATGAGAAAAAATAATTTTTTTTTTAAATAAGCTTAATGCTCATGTGCTAAAAAATGGGACTAAAAAAATATATGGTCTTATATTTTTCAAGATAACCACATGTTTTTAAAAATGTATTTTTTTAATATTTTGCTAAGTACAAATGTTGATTTAGTGTTTATAAAATACTGCCTGATGAAACTCAACAGACATGACATATCTTTGTTTATGTTATTTTGTTTATGATGTAATTTTGGCCTTTTTAAAAAAACAATATCAAGAAATTGTACTGAATTGTTATATTTGAAATATTTTCAGCATTCAAAATTACTTTAAATTAATACTTGAAAAAGTTTTGACAATAAATACAACTGTCTTTATGGAAAACATTTTTTTTTTTGCTACTACATGTTACTCTGCTATGCACTGAAACGTAACTTCAAACTGGAATCCAGTGGTTATTTTAAAAGAAATTTCACTGCCATTTCAGTGAAGCAAATTAAGTAATATTACATACAGAACCCCTTTGTAATAAACAGGTGCCGATGAAATCACTAATAATTTCTGATGAATGATACTCAGTTTGTAAAAGCATGTGTTCACATAACTCAAAAAATATGCATTCCACTTACAAAATCTTTCCAATGAACAAAAATAAAGAATAACAAACCATTGATAAAACAATTAAACACAAAGGACATTTGTTTGAAAATCCAGGTGCACAAATGATTGTAGCGGTGGAAATGGAAGATGGCTGTTTACCTTGCTGCACATCTAGTCCAGCACGTTCCAGCATATAGGGCAGCCCTATAGCAGGCAGCGCCCACCAAAGAGAGCAAGGAAAGAGAAGAAACAGAAAATGGTGAGAGCCAGTATTCTTAAGAGTTCAACATAGGCGACAACACTTTACCTTCGCAAATATCAAGAGCCACTCGATCGGCAAGCCTCCGCCTTAGTGAGGTCTCTTCCAATACTCCTATGGGGAAAGGAAGGCAGATATTTATCTGATTAAAGTTAGCGTTCCCATTTTATGGAATAAAACAGAGGAACCTTAATGAGAAGAATATTTTTTTGCATGTTTTTAAGGATTTAAAACTTAAACTATCAATAAAAATTTGCACAGTTTCATGTAACACACAATACATTTAAATAACAAAAGAAGAATAAATTTTGTTTAGTTAAATCAAAAATAATAAAGTATTGTGCCTATTTCATTGGCTCAAAACTTAATTTTGAACAACACATTAATATTGTGGGCAGTTTAAATAAGCCATCAACTTTTATCTTTCTAGAAAAAAACAACATAGTCATCTTATATGTAAATGTACATACATATATATTTAACAATAGTGGAATTCAAACCACTAGGTCAATCAGTTCTGACACAATTCTATACAAAAAAAAAAACACATTTTCTTAGCTACGATTATGCAGATAAACACACCAAAAAAGTAAATAATTACAAATAAATTTTTTGAGATAACAATAAAACGAAAATTACTATTCCAGATCAGAAATGCCAACATTAAGAACCAACTTTAGAGGTGGGAAGCAAAATTTAAAATAATTCTTTCCACTGAACTTTCTTCATAGGTAACAAAAATTAAACTCATATCAGCTTAATATTTCTTAAAAATTTGATATTCCTTGAGACATGGGCCAAACTCCACGTTTCAGGGTATTCATCTTTTATTAAGTTCTTACCAAACAATTTTGAAAGGTTTAAAAAAAATTTCAGATCATGTTCTGGCAGTCCAATTAAGCAATAACTGTTTCATGATATAAAGAGTACAAGTTATTTAAATTGTTATATACAAATATTGACAATGTAAGTTATTTTTAGTTTATGTATTCAAAATAAATTTTAAAAAATATTTTCACATAGTTTTACAAACTATTCCTATAACAATTATATCACTTTAAACTAAATACATGTTTGACATAAAATAAGAGGCAGTTATGAAGTGAAATGTGACACATATCAGTTGCAGAAATCCTTCCTAATCAGCCTGCACTACACATTTGTGCGTATTAAAACCAAAAAAGAAAAGGAATCCAAGCGTACGATGTAGGTAGTCTTAAACCAAAATCATTACAGAACTTCAGCTTTTAAGATGTCAACATCTTTTCTTGAAACTTGAAACCAACATGGGTACAACTGAGTTCAGTTAGAAGCTAGAAACTGATGTTTGCCCTGATGGAGATACTTAGTTCTGTAATTAAAATAACTTATAAGATTTAATTATTTTTTTTCTGAATACATATTAGGCAACCAAAAATCCACTGATAAAAAAAATTGGATTATTGTTCCAAAAAAAGTGTTGCTACAATAAATTCTAGAATGTCAATATAATTTCATCCTACTGGACGTTTATTTCAAACGAGGCAATAGAAAATGTAGCATGTCTTTATCATAATGACTGATCCTACTGTATATTTTTTCTGACCAAAACCACTAATGTTTACATATATATGAGACAAAGCTTTTCTTTCACAGGTTTACAGAACTTGCACATTAAAATTGCTCCTAATGTTTTAATGTAGTCAAAACATAAAATCCTTCTTTTTTCTAACACCCAATCACATAATATAAACTATAACAATAAAATAAATATAAACATGTGAGGTAAACACCAACATTTTATCTTTTGTTAAATTTTTCTAGAATTTCTTGTTTCCAGAAGTGAATCAAACTACGTATGTCAAAAATGATTTCTTTACTAAATGCTGCATCAAATCTATCAAACCAAACTTTTCTCTTCCTTTGTGTTTCAAACCTCCACACTGGTTGTACCAACTGTAACCATTTATTCTTGGATCACATCTGTTTTCTCTGTTTTGCAATGAGATATGTCTCGCACAATTATTTCCTTTGTTGTCCTCTGTGTCAATGTCATCAGCATCAATAAACACGGGTTGCTCCAATATTAGAATACAGACTCTTTTTTATAGGCTTTCCATACAATTTTTCCTGAAGATTTATATTCAGATAGTCGTACACATCAGGTGGAGATTATAAATATGCCTTTTTACTTTTATAGTACTATTTTAGGGAGTCACCCACCTAATGAAATAAACCTATCCACCTAAAATGTATATTGTGCATGCTGCTAGCTAAATATTATGGATATATAAGTATTAAAAATTTTTTTGGTGACAATAAGTAGTGTGTTGTCTGCTGTGTGATCAGTATAAGAACTTAAGTAACTCATACGGGAGGAAATTAAAAAGTGGAAGTACAACAATCACCCAAATAAACTATGCACAATTATTTTTGTAAATAAAGGTTAAAATATCATGGCTTATTCAAAACTAGACAATGCTGCATGACAACGCTGCATGCACAAGTTCCTTCAAGCTCCCAGGTTGGTTAGCCTGCTGTTCCTTAATGGATGATGGACAGCTTGCACGTGGTTTGTGAGTGTGTTTTTGAGAGAAAGAAGTCACAAAGTTTACCAAGGGTTTGCAATTGCGATCTTCTAAGGTTGTTGAAATAGAACAAAAATTATTAAAAATGCTCAAGAAACAGGAAATCTATCTGTAGAAGGAAGCATGTTGTCGCAAAAGTAGTACACGTGACTGAAGGCAAGAAATAAGATTTTTTCAAGTCATGTTGGTATCACAATAAAAGTTTGATTTGAAAGGTAAAAATTTGTTGCATGTGCTTCTTCAGCAATTTCCCAAATAATTTTGTTTGTAATATTTCTATTATAGCATTGATTTCGGTCATTCGTGGCCGCAATATTAACAGCGTTTGACTGCAGAAAACAAAACATATACGAGCTGTAGCCAATTTACATTCATGACTTTTTTTTCCTTGCATCACAGCAAACGTGTTATAAATCACAGTTAATCCACAAATAAAACATTTACTGCCTGATATCTTTAGCTGTGTGTATTTACATACAGATATTTACAACAAATATTGATATAATTAACAGAAATTTTACGGCAAGAATAAAGAGTGTAAAAAAATAATAATTAGCAGACGTCGACACCATGGTACTAAAAAACCTTAAAGACAATTTTTAATTTTGAATAAAGTAATATCCCATTTTTTCACTATTCAAGGGGGTGTCTGTTGTAAAATTCGGAAAAGTATTAAATAAGGGAAGTGTATGAAAAATTATTTTTTGCTCAGAGAACAGTGATATACAACCTTAACCTAGGCCTACCATACTCTGATGTACACACAATTATTAATTAGTGTGTCTAAAACACATCTAAATAGAACAACATTAATTTCCTATATTTACATTGTGTATAGAGTATAGGTAACCATATATATACAGTATATGTACATATGTACTTTCATACTTTAATTAATGATTCATGGTAACATCAGAATGTACAGATTAAGAATATTAATAAAAATACAGTACTTTATCACCACACTGGGCTGCATTTCCTTCAATGATTTCGCAATTTTTTACAATTGCGTTCACAATTGAAATAGTCACGCAAAACCTCTCAGCGAGTGAAACACAAGTACCTTTGTGCTTGTTCATGCACTCTAAAATGTTAAGTTTTTCCACCAGTTGAAAATGTTTTCCATTTTTACAAGCTGCCATCTAAATAAAATACATACAGATTAAAATTAAATTAATTACTCAAGTAAAGGACAACATTTTACACTTATTGACATTTAAACATGTTACCGATCACATTATTTTTAATGGATGCTGACAAAGATGAATACCATAAATATAAAGTAGGTAATACAGTATGTATAAGTTACTGATTAACAGGTGGAATTTCTATAAACTGTAGAGCAAGCATTGCATGCTAAAATTTTCTCAAAGTCTGCCATGATTAGACCAGTGTTGGCAGCCTGGAAATACTGTTTTTAAGAAAGAGCACATCAAAAAATCCAGAAACTACAGCACCAATGTTCCCAACAGCATTTTGGATTTGGTGTTTCACACTTCATGTGAATGATGTACATACGAACACAGGAATAACGAATTTATGTGGGTATTGCATAAACATTAACATAAATTGTGGGAAGCAGATTGTAGACACATTTTAATCAAAGGGAATTTATTGCATTGCGTCAAATGAGGTTAAAACAGGACCCAATAAAATGATGCAAATAACGGGAAAACACAAATGGCAGTAATGTAAAATCAAGGTTCCACTATATTTACATATGTCCAGAATGAATTATTATTTAATAAAAACTTAAATAAGTGTTCAAGTTCTGTTTTCAAAAAAATAATAGTGCGAGGCTTATTTTAAACAAGTATTTTTGCTTATGGTCTAAATATTAGGGGTGCGAGGTTTATTCGGGTAAACATGAAAAATTGATATTTCATTATACTTTTACAACAAAAAATTTCAAAAACTTTTGTGATTTCCCCAACTTTTACCCATATTCACTAGCAATTTTCATTTCCCCCAACTTCCCCTGATTTCTTTATACTGGTAGCAGTGCTGCTAATTCTTCGACCTGGTGGTCTTCATTCCATATTCCTTCACATATTTGCTCAACAAATCCAAAATATGAACAGCAAAACTCCTTATTTACACTTTTTAGGGGGAACAAAGAAAAAAGTGTAGATTGCGGGAAGTGTAAGAAACGGGAAAACTCTAAAACTCATCTAATATAGACATACCTCATTTTCTGTATGTATTCCTTCTTAAACAAAAACTTTAACTTTAAAGTAAATAAAAATTTAATGCATGCTAGCCTACTAATATACCATCAATACTCAAGCCATTGCCAAAATTTGTCACACAAACAATTTTTTAATTTATTATTTAATTAATTCTCACTTGTATTATAAAGTTGAATCAAAACAAAAAAAAAATTGAGGTGTTTAAGAAGTTTCCAAAATTCACACTTCAAACAAATATTCAAATTTTGCATTTAATCTCAATTTTAGTTGATCCTATAAAAATAGAAAATAAATACTAAGAAACAAAAATAAACTCACAACAAAAACTGTGACAAAAATGTCAGACAACTAACGCAGCGTACCGATAACTGCTGTCGAAGTACAAAATAACTACGAAAGAGTGCGAACTATCAACTACAGTTTACTCAGCCAGAGACAAAGTGAGAGCACTGAATGCAATTGGCGAGCTATCAAATCGACACTCGGCTCCATACACGCTTTCTATACAGGCATCAAACTAACCAAACATGATGCTAACCAAGACTGGCTACATTTTTATGTGCTACACAGCGGCGATGGAACAGATTATTGAAAATGTGTCTAAAAAAAGATTTTACACATTGGTCAACTTTGTATTCACATTAATTTAATATGTAAACAGTAATATCCTAATTTATAAAAAGGTTTTACACAGGAAACTAAGTATTTTGGGCAACTTAAAAATGAGAAATAATAACGTACATCTTATGAAGAAAATGACAGGACCAAAACATTTGATCCTATATGATGGGAAATTATATTGTGCGAGAACATCTTAAACGAGTTTTACGCCGAACAAAAACCAGTTTTTACGTTGTATACAAGATGTGACTAGCAGGAAGTAATTTGCACAATGCAATTTAAGAGAAAATATTGCATTACATTTAATTATACTCAAATGGGATCTAAATAAAATTTTGTTAATTGCGGGAAAACGTTAATACTGGAATGCAAAAACGGGGTTTCACTATATTCATTTAGTTTCCTCATACCATTAAAAAAATATGCTTTCTTCTTTCAGAAATTTACCTACAAATCTGGGCATTACAATTCTAATTACTATTGAAACCACCATTGGTAACTGTAAATCATCTCATTTGTAAATTTTTTTTATTTGTTAATTAATGGTTCATGAATCAATCTTCCTTACAATGTTCTAATCAATAAACTAAAAGCATAAAAAATAAATTTAAAAAATTTGTGTTATTACTGGCATATTTATGCTATTAAAATATTATGGCAGCTATGGCTCATTTTCATGTACCTATTTTATAATAAATAAAAATTGAAAATATTTTCAACTTTGTAATCAAAGAGGTAAGTGCTCATATATTATGTAAACAAATGCAGTTACCATATTTACCCAAACATAAAAAATCATCAAAATATTAAAATCCCCAAAACAAAACTAAAAATCATTTCAACAGAACATTCACAGAAACGTCATGAAATACACAATATTATATTATACAGTTTCTTTTTATTACAATAACACTAAACATGAATAGCTGACTCTAAAAAATAATCATTAATAAATTATATTTAAAAATATTTACTGGCAACTTCCAATATAAAACTATTTGGCAATTATTAGGCCTGTGCAAAAATCAGTATTTTAGTTCAAATTGGAAACGAATATGGATACCAAATCATTTGAAAATAATAATACTGAATTTGAACAGTCAGAATGAGAATTGGGATCATATAAAAAAAGTTCACATTATGTAACACACACGTAGATAAAGAATAAGGTAAATATGGAGAGTAGTACCTTTGGAAAATTAGACAATTAATACTGACGTAAAATGTGGGTTAGAGTCAGCTACAAAAATTATAAGTAACATTTTTGTTAAAATCTTAAACATTTTTTTAAAAAAAATTGTATTTATGCAGCTGACCTAGCATAACCAAACTTTCACTTAAGTTTATATTTGCCTTATTTCCCACAACCAGCTACTCTAAAAATTAATCCCAAAAATTTTTACAAACTGCCAACTACCAAAAAAACTCATTTAATCAATTTCACAAAAAAAAAAAGGGGGAATTTTTTTCAATTAATGTATTTGCAAAGTAGCGATTAAATGAGCTCATATTCAGATATTTAAACCCTAGTTGTTCACATGCTTTTATTTTTAAGGACAGCCAGGTAAACTGTATATTGGTTCAGCAATATTACGAACACATTTTCTGCTAATTTTTCTTTTAAAATGAAACCATTATTTACGTTAACTTATTTAGTTTTTGGGTCGCAACATCTGTTGCATCATAGATAAATAAAGCAAGTAAGCTGCCACTGTGTTGCATGGTGGTAGATTGTGACTACTGATTTATACACTGTTGCAACTATAGCATTCTCTCGTTTTAATGGCAATCGCAAAGGAGTGTCCATGTTTTGTGTTGTAGTCCATGGTTATTGACTTTTATTTATTTTTTCCCACTTCAAGTATGTGTGACAAAACTAATAGAAAAAATATTTTGTTTTAAAGTTTGAAATGCCCCACATTGCCCGCGTTTTGAATCGACACGTGATTTATTTTGCTACTGTTTTACAAAAAGTATTGAAATAACTTTGAATACTTTTTACCTGTTAAAATGCTAAGTACTGTTCATGTTTTTGATTATATGATACTGTTAAAACATCTCATCTGGGTATTTATGTCACACAAATATCTAAACCTCAAAAGTGAATGTAAGTAAACAACAAAGTCACAAGGTATGCTATGTCTAATATACGTAACTTGATTTGATGTAAGTTTTTGGACATACGCCATTGCTAAGAACTTTTTCTGTTGAAGAAAAACTAATAAATAAAATAAATAAATAAAAATAAAAATACTCAAAAAAAAAGATACAAAAAACACACAAAATTAAGCAAACAATTGCTGTTGTCAACACGGATATGAACACCACAAAATATTCCGAAACAGGAATATGGTCAGCAAACAAAGAAAAAACAAAGAAAAATGTACTAAGAGAACGAAAAAATCCCCACAAATGATGACAACACAAAAATATTGAAACCCAAAATAATTCAGCACAACAGTTGAAGCGAGACAAAAAACATGACAAAACGAAAAAACAAACAAATACAATAGTTTTACCTAAACAGAAACAAGCGACGTTTCGGGAACTGCTATCTGCTCCCGTACGTATTTGTTATCAATTGAATATTCGTTATTTCTAAGTGTTAGTATTTAAAGTTGAATCGAATAATAAAATATTCGTATCCATTTTGATCATTTAAATATTCGCACAAGCCTAGTAATTATACATTGAAAAAACAATCGGATGAAATTCTGTCCCAGTTAATTTAAAATCACAATACAATATACAAGGTGTGTTTAAAACAAAACTGAAATTTTGAAACAGTGCAGCAACCAGCAGAGGGAACATGCTGGGGCAGGTTTAGACACAAACTGCTATTTGACGTGTTTTGCCATGACTGTTAGTTGGCCAGTTACAGCCGCTGAAGTGGGAACGTGCACAAGACATTAGTTGGATTTGTGCCAAAGTGACAATGGAAGAGCTTGAAAAACAGTGTGTAGGTTTGTGTGTGATATTTTGCTACAAAATCGGCAAAACCTTTACAGAAACATTTCAATTGCTTAGCCAAGCACAAGGGAAGGACTGTATGAGTGGCACTCAGTGATATGAGTGGTTTAACAGTTTTGAACACGGAAGAATGTAGGTCGGTGATGATCCTAAGCCTGGACAAACTTTCACATGAATAGATGATGACCATGTCGAGAAAATTTGTGCTTCCATTCATGTTCTGCATTGTTTACATAATGTTGGGCTTGGGCATGACATTTGTTTCCCCCTATGTAGGCACTAACAACATTTTTGGGTTACAAAATAATAATTTTATTGATATAGGAGATATATTTCAGTTATAATAAGAATTTAAAAATCATAAACTTAACGTTCTCTACTATTAGTAAGATTATTTAACATGTTAACGTAATTCCAGGCACTGTTGTTTACTAAATATTTGTCTGCCATGATTTGCCACTAGCGCATCCTAGTGGCGGAATATAAATGTTTGCTGAACACTTGGGCGTCGCCGGAAATAATTATGCAATGAAGGAAGCGAATGGCTATTGGGCATCAGCGTAGAAACATGATATAAAATTTTGAGTGACAAACTTTAGATGTGTCGTATCAGTGCAAAATTTGTGCCGCGTTTGTTGACCGACAATTAGAAACAGATCCGTGTTGAAATCAGCCAGGAACTACTTGACACTGCCAATGCCAATGAAAACTTCCTTAAGAACAGGTGATGAGATGTGGGTTTATGGCTATGATGTTGAAACGAAGGTGCAGTCAACACAGTGGGTGCGCAAAGGGACTTTTCGTCCAATAAAGGCACGCATAAGTCTGTCAAAGATCAAGGTATGTTGGTTGAGTTTTTTGACTGCAAAAACATTGTCCGATTTGTACCACTTGGTCAGATGGTAAACAAGGAAAGTCTACCAAGGAATTCTAATGCGTCTGAGGGTTGCTGTGCCTGAACTGTGGGGAAAACCAGACTTGAATGTTGCATCATGACAATGCACTGGCTCATGTGTCGCTCCTTGTCCGCAGCTGTCTGGTAAAACTTCATACTCCCATTGTGCCCCATCCACACTATTCTCCAGACTTAGCCCTAGCATGTTGAAAAACATTGTTTCTAAACCATAGAGGAGATGCAACAAGAGACCTGCATGCAATCCCAGAAAGTGCATTCCAAAAATGTAATAAATGATCAGAGCACTGAATTGCACGTGAAGGGGACTATAGTGAGGAAGACAGTGCTCAACATGTTGTACAATGAGCCATGAAGTTTGTTTCTTTTTAAACACACCTTATACACTATTAATGTGATTATGCATTTAAAAGTAAACAAGTTGTATTAATGTTTAAACAGCATTTTCCAATCAAAAAATAAAAATATTTGTCTGGTCACAGGCAACTGTTATTCAACCTGCATGAACATAGCAAATTCTATCTTCATGTCAAAGATATTTTGTAAAACCATGCAGACTTTTATCATTCATAGCACTTATTCAAATACTTTTTATAACATATGTATATAAATAATTCTTACTTAAGTAAAATACACTACAATCACTTCAAAACTGCATCTTCAAAATCTTTAGAATGTTTACAATATTACCAGCACAACTAATATGCCCAGAACATGAACATTAAAGTTTTGTAACGTTTTCTTAACATATTCATAAAGGCTTTAGGTTTTCCACAAGATTCTAACTTGAACACAACAATGCTTCCTTAAGTAATTTTTACTATTATGTGTAGAAAGTTCACATTTAAACTACAGTACTATAATTTAATACATATGAACATTGGTAAATGTATCAAGGTAGATGCTTTTGTCAAGAGCACATGTTTAACTCATAAACAGAAGATGTGCCAATCAATTACATGCAAGCAACAAACAGAATGGTTCTGACCAAAAACTACAAGGGAGCAGAGAGGAATTGTATTGGAGTCAATGGCTAATAGCAAGATAATAAACAGCCTACATGAGTTGAATTTTGTTCCAAACATATTCTCATGCATTACTGCTAATGCAAAAACATCTACCATAATATAAATATTTGTTTTAATAAAAAAACCTCCCATTAATGGAGGACAAAATTCTGTCAAAAAATATGTATATTCGGGTAAATATGGTATCCCAATTTACTTCATTTTGTAAGACTTTCTGATTTGGTCCTAAACTATTGAAAAATATTTGAACAAAAAATAAATAAAAAATTGTTCAAAAAAACACATTGAGAACAATGGTAAAAAAATAATAATTTGACTTGCATACAGATAATTTACTCACTATTTCAACCATCCAAACAATCATGATTAAATATGTGCCATTGCCCATTATGCCTTATAAAAGTCAGAACATTAAAATGATCAACTAGAGTAACTAGACTATCCCTCATGAAAATTACTAAAGGCATGACCATAAACTAAATTTTAACCTAAGATGAATTCATATTAAATATCTGACATAGCAAACAAGAAAACCAACCACTTAAATGATAAGCTTATTTATTTTTATTTATAATTTTAGCATTACGATTTTTCTTGAAAACTATAGAATTCCAAATAGAGTGAAACCTCGTTTCATCGCTCTAGTTTCTAGAATCCATATTAGCTTCTGTAACTAATGACAACTGAATACTCATAGCTTTTTATTTATATACACATCAGCCAGGTTTAAATTTCCATTTTAAAAATTAAGGCTAGGGCGACAGAATCTTAGATTCAACAAATCCATCAAATTCACAAGATTTGATGTAGGATTCGTATCAATGTTCGTTCATAAATAAAATAATTTTGATTACATAGCACTGAGATTATGTTTTACAAGAAAGCCTATGATTTGCATTATCATGCAATATTAACTTAGAAATTAATTTAAAGTGTATTGATAATTTAGGAAGCAAAAAATATATTTTTCCATCTTGAAAACTTCCGGCAAAAATATTTCTCTTTCAGCAATAAAACCCACAATAGTGAATTGTTACCATAACACAAAGGCAATAGCTAAATACCCTAAAAAATAATTATGTGCGAAACACAAAAAAATTCTGTTTTTTTTCTCAAGTTTCTAAAAGTTTTGAAGAAATGCAACTGTTTTTCATGAGTTGATTGATGCCACTTCTGAAAGAAATAACCATGCGGTACGTCATTGATTTTTAACACAAGAGATAAATTTTGGTATCTCAAATATAGTATTTTCTCCATTGCAGCATGAATAAATATATTGATGAATGACAACAAACATAATAAGTTTATCTTTGTGTTGTGCATGGCAATACAAAAATTAAACATGTTGTATTTTTTTTACAATACAAACCACCACGTATTTACATGGTTTTACATACTTATTTTTAGTAAATGACATGGCAAATATGATGTCATTTTTATAAAACATTATTTTTCCAGAAAACGTAGAAAAAATGTGAAAAATAATAGTGAATTAACCTATCATCTCATTTTTTTACACTTTGCATTTAAATAATTTTATTATTAAGGCCAAGAAATAATATACCATGATACAAAAAACCATCTTACATTGTGATTAATGAATGTTTTTGTCTGTCTCTGTTTAATTTTAATTAGTTGATGTAATAAAATCTAGAAACACACATAATGTGTGACATACACATTTAGTAGTTTCCATTTATCTGCACGATTCAGCAGTAAATTATAGTAGTTTGTTTGAAATTTACAAAATTTATAGCAATGATCATATGTAGATGCAGACCTAATTTTTTAAAAGATTTTTGGCATAGTAAATGTAATTTAAATGTTTGTGGTTGTTGATTTACAGTAGAACCTCGATGATACGTTCCCGTTTCATACATTTTCCCGTGTCATACGCCGATTAATTTTGGTCCCGCCGAAAGTACTATGTTTACAATGGTTTACTTTCCCGGAACATACACTTATATAATCATTAATTTCCCGTTTCATACGTTTTTACGAAGCGTAAAAGCCCAAAATTCACAAATTTTTTTTTTTATATTCCTCCTGATAAACTACGTTTTAATGCCTTTATTTTGAAAAACGTTCATTGTTTACATTTGTAAACGTAAGAAAATAACTTTATCCCACCATAGATATTGATTAGGCATGTGCGAGAAAGACTTTTTTGAATTCGAGACGAGATCGAGAAAGCAATTTAAAAATTCTCGAGAATCGAGTCGAGATCGAGAAATCTGTACTTCAGTTAACAGGATAATATGATCCAAAAAAGTAAAACTCAATAATCTGACAAACATACATAATTATTCAATAATTTTATTAAGTATCCACAGTTGCAATTGCAATTACAACTTTACCTTTACACTGAACAGTTTATTTGCCTACTGTCGTATGTAAACATACGTTATTGACTCCATAGTCTATACAGTTTCCTTGAGCCATGGACGGTACTTAATCATGAAAGTCTGAACATTCACCACTATCGATATGTCACTATCGATACGGACCGCAATTTAAACATCATGTTGCTTGTTATATACTGCTGGCCGTGTGTATAACCTAAGGCCATAAAACAAAATGCAATCGCGGAAGAATTCTGCAGTCATGTTTATATTTTTATTTTTTACCGTACCGTTTTACGTTGATACTTGATATTGATACCGAAAATGATTTATTTTTTACTTTAATGTTGGTTTTATTAACGGAAAATAATCATTTTCTTCTGTAATTTAATGTGATAACCACAGCACAATTCATTGTTTACGTTTACCGTTTCATGTAGTGACTTGTGAACGGAAGTTGTTCGTTTTTAACTTTTTAATAATTTATCGTGTATACTATCGTAACAAGTATATTTTATTTTATTCGATCTACGTTACGTTGAAGATATGTTAATTATTTCAACACGCAACGCAAAATGCTGCCTCAATATATTATATTACTTAACCTATTAATTTTTTACAAAATTCTCGAAAATTCCGAGCCAAAAAAATTATCTCAAGACGAGATCGAGAAAATTTCTGTCTCGACTCGTTCTCGATGATGCCGAGACTCGCACATCACTAATATTGATAGTATCAGGAAGACTGTGCACTTCGCTAGTAGCATCTATGGCCCGCACCAAGCGAGACTAGTGGCGCAAACTAGCAATGATTATGAAAATGGTGCACGCGCTTTACCAAGGCACGGATCTCATATTTTGTGCATTCATTAATCATTGAACTGAATATACCTGTTTGTTATTGTTTTCTTACGATCTGAGTGTTTTGTATTTTACGTTTCTCAAGTTAAACATATTATTGAAAATTGTTCTGTTGCATAAAGTTGTTTGTAAAAAGAAACAAACAAGCATAAATTTCTGATTTTCTTTTTACAATAGCCTAATTTTTTTAATTTCTAATTTAGGCTTGGTGACTTTTCCTGCCCTCCAAGAAAGGACTTCATAACATTTTGTAAGGCCACTGTTTCTCATGTCAGCTTTACTTGATTATGGACTGTATTTTACATTTCTGGTGGTTTTATTATATGTATATATAATTATGAATTCATATATTTCATATAATGCAATTATTTACACATTATGTATTTAAGTTTAATCTGACATTGTGCTTGTATGCTAGATTGAAAAAAAAAAATTATTGCCATTCCCTTTTCATACACTTTCCCGCATCATACACCATTTTTGTGCCCTCCGTTGAAAAGTGTATGACAGGGGTTCTACTGTATTAGTTTTGTATTAGCAGTGTATTTATTTTGATATTTTATAAACCATCTCACTAAAAAAAAAAATTAGCTTTCATAACATTTTCCAATATTCTGGTTCAGATTCAAGATTCAGTAATCTCAGATGAAGATTCAGGTATGAATTCAGATTTGGGGAAAAAATGTATTTGCCCATCCAAAGTTTTTATTTTAAAAATCAGATATCACTTTATCTCATGATGCAGTTAGTGCTAGAGCTATAAAAAAAACTTTAAAACATTTTCTGTTACAACTTGGCATAAGTTACCCTTTATATGATACACAACAAATATTTATTATTTATATTGTATAAGCATTAACTATTTGATTAGGATACTCTCTCATGGTTACGAGAGGAGGGATTTAGGGGGTCTCAAGGATGTAGATACTTTCTTGTGTAGTGTCTTATTATTCATGATGATGAGTCAGATTTAGACCAACAAAATTTGGCTACAGGTTCAACAAAAAAAAAGATGAAAACATATGTACAACTCGTGGTCTAAACTGCTTCTCAAGGCTGGTATACGGCTTTGAAGTTGTCATTGAATCAATTTTTTACTGCAAATAATAAAATATTTAAGATGTACCACTGGGCATCTGAATAAAGTTTACTTAAAAAGAGTTCCTTCAACCATGCCGTAAAGTGTTGCTGTCTTAAAATAACATCTTTGAAATAATTGCTGGTAAAAACATGTCCAAAACAAATGTATGGAAAATTAGGTTTTTGCCACAATTGTTTAAATAAAATCATTTTACGACAGCGACATGTTTTGCGGAGATTGTAGAACTTTGTTCAATTAAACATTATTCAGATTCTTATTGTTCTATCTTAAAAAATTTCTCTATTATTTGCAATAAACATACTTCAGCTCCAACTTCAAAGGCTTTTATCAAGCAGTCTTGTAAAGTACTTTGGACCATAAGTCGTAAAATGTTTTCCACTTATTTTTTCGTGATGTACCAAAAACCAAAGTTTTTTTTGTCAAATTTTGACTTGTTCTGTATGATAAAATTTCATAGATCTACCAAGATAGATTAGTGTCAGGTGGTGGTTTGTGGTTGCTTGTTCCGGAACAATATCTTAATTTTAACTGGCTTGTAACTTAAAATTGTCCATGTGGTACGCATAATGCATACCTATTATTTTCCTATAGTAAGTGCACATTTATACTGATAATTGCATAGGAAGTCTCTTGTGTTTAGGAAATCTATTTCATAGGCTTTTATTTGTCCTTTAAAAAAGTGTAATTCATACCAGAATGGCTGCAGAAGGTTCTAAATTTATGAGATTATTGGCCTGTGTGTGCCTGTGATAAGCAAAATGTGCAGTATAATGGTTGTTTTAGGTCTCATGGTTCAGATAATCTTGGTCTATAAGCTTGCCATTGCACCTGACTTGGGTGTTGAATACAAAAATCAGGTAGGCTGCAAATGTCTGTGTGCTTATTTTTAAATATAAACCATAAATTGTTAAACTGTTTTTTTCTTTAGTATGGGAAAAGACCAGTGTTATATGCATGCTACAATTTTTTGTATGCAACATATTTTATTCCTCTATTGAATACTGAATAAAACGAAGTTCCACTCTACCAATCACGTAATATTACTTGAAAGAATTTGCTGTTCTGTGCATTATGGTGACTATGCCACAATTATTTCAGAGACGCTATCCTATTTTTTAAATAAAAGATATAAGGTATACTACAACTGGTGAATGTAAAATAGGTAAAACAACTTACTTGATATTTTATGCGTCCAAACCAATTGTTCCAATACTTCTGGTTTTATAACATCATTCCCAGCATAATGTTTTTCTTTAATATCTCCTAAAGAATTAAAGGTTTAACGAGAAAAAGAGAAGCCACATTACGATTAAATTACCTAAATCATACAAAAACACTAAGACAATGCCCAACAATAAATATAATGTTTAAAGGCAGCTAAAATTTACACAACAAGATGTAATAGAGCAAAAAAATAATATTAGGCAGAACTGCATAAATCCCTAACAATGTAGCTTAACATACAAAGGAAGACCTATCTTCTTTCCAAAAGCTGCAGGTAGAATATTAGTTGTTAAAGTAACCAATTTTCCAAGGACAAGAATAAGACTAATATGTAAAATACACATTTAATTATTCAATTTTGTAAGTTTCATACACAAGTTAAGCTAATTAACAAAGTGTATATGTGTACAGCTATTCAGATATCCAAACATCAGATTTCTTAGAAATACTTCTAAATTATCTCCAGGAGACAGTATAAAAATAATTTTAAATAACTACATCAAAACATTAGTAGATAGTAAACTGTTTTATGCACCTTGTGAAACCATGATGTATCATGATAAAAATGCTTTGTGAATGCATCTAATTTATACAATATGCTTTAAGACATACCACTGACAGATTAAATGCATTTATCATTGAATTCAAAAACGTACTTAAACATCAAACTGAGAGTAAAATTAATGACTCAAAAAAATATCAAATAACTGTGATCTGTCAAAAAATGTTTAACTCCAGAAGACACAGTGCACCATATTTCGCTAATTTGTAAGTCACAGATACCGTAATGAAGAAAGACCAAACGAGAGAGGCCAAATCTGAACTAGTTGGCATTTCTGTTTACTTGAATTCCGTATGTTCCCTGAGCCAAGGTTGTACTACGGCAGGACTGCAGTTACCGGTACCTCCTGCCAGGGACAGTGCAGACTTGTCGCTGATCCGCCGGCGAATGGGGCCTCCCATGGTGGGCGTGGGCGGCTGCAGAACTGGCGAGCGTACCGCAGACACCAGCGCCGACGTGGACAAGCTCGGCGGGGGCTGACTTAACAGCACTGATGACAAGCTCAGCTTGGCTAAGCTCGGTGCGTTCTGGAACAGGTCCGACTGACCCCGCCACTGTCGTAAGCTGTTGGGGTCTTACCGAACCCAACACATTTTCTAGCCTCAAATATCACATAAGCAGAACAAAAATGTGAGTACAAACTGTTAAATGCAATCAAGATTGCGGCAAAAAAATTCTGTCCCGAGTCTATAATTGTCTACCACACATTGGACTATAGTTTTCTACCCTTTTATTCATATCATTTTAAAAATTCTTAGTAGACCACAAAACATGGCCGCTCACAGGTTTTACCACTAGTTTCATTGCAAACTTCAACCGTTTTCTTGCAGCATTCATTATTTCTTTGGCAAGGAAGCTATGATAGAATCAATGAACTGCTGTGAACCTAATCAATTGTAACCACTATAGCAAAATGATAAAACCCAATAATGGCACTGTTAATATTTAAAAAATAAAATACTATATGCTTCTTAACAAGTAGAATATACAGTAAATTGTCTTTTATAGAAAAATAATGTCAATGTTTTTCGACAATCAATGAAAAAAACTATTATCAACATATATTGTAATAACATTAATAAAACATCATAATAGCATACTAAATAGTGTCTTATAAATACAGTAAGTTATTTCTCATGCAGGTTCAAGGCTTGATAGGTTCAATTATTTTTTGTTTTATTAAATTTATTAGTATTTAAAAAAAATAAAAACATTATTTATGCAGTTGCAAACTTTAAATTTTTTTTCTTTAAATTTTACCCTAAAGCTAGTAAAAAAACATGAAAAGTTTTTTGATTTCACTGCATTGCACATTTGTTTTAATATTTCTATTTGTCCAATAATTCTTAACATACTGACTACTATTCAATACTTTTGTTTGACACAATAAAAAATTAAGTTAAACTTAACACAACCACTGAAAATATAAACTTTTGTAAACCCTTTTTGGCAAATGTTGCATAAGATAAGAGTTAAGATGATTCAAGACATTCATGCAAAAACAAACAACATTGTTACATTTAAGTATACAAAGTTAGCCACAATTTTTAGCAGGCTAATTTTGTAATCACCTGCACATCACGAACATTACTAAGTAATGATATGATCAAGCTGTAGAGTAAGTACACAGGTAAACCACGTTTACGTTTATGTGCACAGTCATCACCGATTCTGTGTAGGCAAAATCTGATTTTCTCCATACAAGCAATGGTTAAAATCCTCTCCTAAATATGACAAAGTAAATTTTTTTTAGGTTTGTGAGACTTGTATTCAAATTTGACTTCTTTCCATTTAAATATTTAAAATATATTTTTTAAAACTATTTTGACAATATTGAGATGCAGTATCATGAACGTAAAAGTCATGATTAAGTCATGTAACTGCAAAATGACATACCAAAAAAGCTAAGGTACTTTTTAAAAACATAAATTGCAAAATAGAATTACCTAAATTTATCAAGTTAACTTACACATAGTTCACAATCTTTCCTAATCCCTGCAGAAATTAAGAAAACAACCATTACTAACGTATGTGCTTTCACCTACCTTTCTTCAAGGTGTGCCAAAGAACCAGATGTGTTTCAACCAAAAACTCTTGCTGCCAAATCTCCACCAGAAACGTAATAGTGCATATAATGCATTAACTAATAATCAACATTGTTGGTATTTGAATAATTATCACCCAATAAAATAGTAACTTCCCAAACAACATCAAAAAACAGTCAAATTAACATGCATGTTCAACAGAAGTTTTTTTTTTTTGATCTGGGCTTAACAGTACATTGATAGCAAGGTCATTAGAGAAAATAATATATTATTCACAAACCAAGGATATTAAGAAAGAAATTAACCATGGCAAAAAATGGATCAATTCCAGCATCAAGATGGCCGAATTGTGATTTGAAACCAGGTCCCCTGGAATGAGAGTGCAGTGCCTTAACACTGTCACCTTACTTCATTTTTAAACAATTTCCACAATGCTTACTGTTACAAGAATGTATTCGTTTTATTTTTAGCCTGCTTACATTGTTTTCATATATTTGAGAATCAAATGTTAAAATTAGACTGTCACTGTTTCAAGACCCAGGTTTTAATGTGGCACGATAGAAAACTTAGATGCCAATTTAGTGGCTTGCACATAGCAGCAATGGAGCATTTCAAGAGTGAGCTGATGTCGGCTGTCACTTCCTTGCTCATAAATACACCCTGTTAATGAGACAGAAAACTTTATGCTAAACTGATACCAAGCAAATTTCCAGTTAAATTATTCGCATCTTCTGTAACACCTCGGTAATTTTGCATACTTCAACTTGAATCTCCAGGTAACCTGAACTGAAATTTGCAGGCAGTTATTTCTTTAATTAGTGTCCATAATCATAACCGTACTGTACAGTAAGCACAATTTTCCAAAGATTGTACGTGATGATGCTATGAAAACATTATCCCCGTTTCTCACCCTCAAAAGGTTGGATGATTGTTTGACTCGCAAACAGTATTCCGTACACTAACACATTTCAAGTGGGTTTTGACAAACGTAAGGGAAATTTTTTGTAGGTATGTCATTTTATACTGATCTTCCCCCAAATTCTCAGGGTAACACAGATTTCCATCATCTTTGATTGAATCCAGTCCTAACAGATCAGACTTGAGATTGTACATGATGTCTACAAATGTCTGTTGAACCAATTTTTGGACTTTAAAAAAAATCTTTCTACATTTTATATAATGTCAATGTTTGAATGTACATAATATGGGAAATTAAACATACGTAATAAAGACTAAATCTACAGTTTCAGTTTATGTCCGAAAGCTACGCACAACCTTTTCAAAGATACTTTCCACATGATTTAAAAAAAACAATTTTAAAATAATGCATAAAGAAAATTAAGGCATAAAAAATTTATATTTGGCACAAGATTCCTATAAATTAAAGTTATGGACTCTTTCATGGCTTTCTTGACCAGTCCTTGAGTTTCGTTACTTGTTTGTGACTTGAGTGACTCTCTCGACCTACAGTAGCGACTGTTTCGGAAGGAGTTTGAAACTGACCGCTGGCTCCACCTTGACCGCTTCGCCGGCCTGCTGCTTGGCGAGGTGCAAGTGGTGCATCATGGCCTGTAGCCGGTCGCGCTCCTTCTGCAGCTGCAGCTCCAGCTGCGACACCACCTGCATCTGCACCCGCGCCTGCGCCGTCGACCGGTCGTCCAGGGTGTGCTCCGAGTTGAGGTGCCTGCAAGCACGCCAAGCACGCCTGCGAGTCACAGACGCGACATCAGACTACAGCTCTGTCCTTGTTCCAAGCGGCATGGAGACGCTTCACTCATGGCACGGGGGTACAGTAGAACCCTGTTATAATGTTCCTGCTTATAATGTCATATTTTTAAAGTCCCAATATTTCCCCCATAAGGACAATGTATTTATTTCCTGCATATAAGATTCATAAATAGAGTAATTTCCTGCTTATAATGTTTGCTTTCCAACATTTGATAAATGGGGGAAAAAATGTTTTAAAACCCAATTATTCACACACTTACGATAAAAAGTTTCCTTTATGTATGTTTATGTTTACAATCACTGCCATACAATACATCATGCAGTTTGTTAAAATACAATTTTATGCAATATACTGAAGGTACACAATGTTCATAGTTACGTGTCAGTTGGCACCCTTAGTCAACTCTTCTCTTCCTTGCCATTCCAGTGGGTATTCAGATGCACGTAAGTAGTCCTACGATATTTAAGTTGCCAACCATTGAGGGAGGGCATAACTAAAAGTGTTTTCTATTGCTTACAAATATTTTTTTTTTTTCATTCATACGTAGGAATCCCAAAATTAAACATTTTCAGGTGGCAAAGAAGTAGACGTTCTCACTCTTAATGTTGTCATCATGAATCGTGAGATAATTTTACAAAAATGTAGCAGTGTATCTTTAAAGACAAACAAAATTTAACCAGGGAACAAGACGAAGTTGTTGGCTTGTTTCAGATAATTCATGTATCAAGTATACTATCTTTGGTTTTAACATTAAAGTTGCTTAAATAGCTTGGTGAGTCCATTGGTACAAAGCTCGAACATTGTTAAGTGCTAAATTGAGATTTCCTGCTTATAATGTTTTTTTCTTGTGCTCCCTTGAAAAACATTATAACAGGGTTCTACTGTAGTTTTATTTTTTTTGAAATCTCAGGATAACTGATTTTCCTCTTATTTTGGTTCAAGGTCAATTGCACAAAATTTTACCAAGTTAGAATAAAACTATAGATTTTATTTATACAGAAAACATATAATCAAATAAAAATTCTTATCTATACTATCAGTCTCACACGCAATGTTATTTTTTCTTTTCTTTCCTTCATTATTACTATTATTTAAGGATTATTTCTAAAATTTTCGCTTGATACAGCCATTGCATTTGTTGTACTGCCACAAATATTTTAATCAGATATTCGCTTAGTTTAATATTGGGGGTGTGTAAAGTCATTGCAAGTAATGATAATTGCAAAGAGTCGCGCATCTTTTTTACGCTCATGATATTACACCGAGTGACCATCTGTTGGAAATGTTTGTGGCAGAACAGCACATGCAATGGAGGCAACTTCTGTACTTGTAGGGCGCGCAGACTGAAACAAAAGAAACATCTGTCAGCTCATTACTCGGAACTTTAGATGGCCATGACAACCATCATTTTATGGCAGACACGACGTGAGTCTACGAGTTACGTCGTTTCTGCACTAAGCAGTTACTACAAAATTACCTGCGTCTACCATGGCCACTTATGGTTGGCAACCCATGAGCAATGACCAAATTTTTTTTTGGTGTTTCAAGAGATTATACCTATTATATTTGAGCCTAGAGTATGAGGTCAATGTTTTTTTGCAATAGGTGTGATGTGATTTTCAGTATGTTAATAAACTCAAAATGAATTTTGACAGTATGGTTATGCTTCCCCTAAATAATAAAAGAAGAAGCAAAGGAAAAAGAAATAAATGTCATTATAAATAAAATTGCCAACACAGAGTGACATTAGACTATTGGCTTTAATATGTAATTGGTCTGTTTTAGCGAAAGAAGTTTCAATTTTTTAGTATGATTTGTAAAACTGGCCAGCACAAACATTACATAAACTACACTGAAAGGTAAAAAGGTTAAAAAAATTCATATATTGTGTAATTGAGGTATTAAGGTTAATTTGTATGCCGTTTATCATATCTATGCAACACATGTAGACTTAAGATTATTGATTTAAAAGTTGAATGTGTTTTAATTTCATTGTAAATAAATATATTTGAAGTAGTTGTTATTTGTTTATTTTAGAAACAACTTAAGTCAATAGTGTGTATTAATTAAAAAGGGCAACTTACAACTGTTGATTTTGTAACAGGGTAAAAAAAATTTAAATATGATCAAGAATACATAAAAAAGAATAAAAAAGTTCATGCAACAATAAAAAATGTATCAATATTTTTTACGTCCTGAAAAATTAGGGTTATGCGACTTATGTTGTATCTAAAATAAGCTATTCAAACGTATATTTATATAATAATTTAATAATAATTTATCTCTCCCACAGATACTGTTCTTTATATATCTACTATACAAAAATATAATTGTGTCTATAAATATACACACATACACGAATGCATGTTTATTAGAGACTAAATCCTTAAATTTACACCACCAAATACTTTCATTGGCCTCTCCTAAAGAATTACCTCTTTTGACCAAACCCTCTCTACCATAACACAACATTGAGCCTTCCATTCAACTGGGACACAAACATAATTTTAAAAATTTCCTTAAATAAATTAATAAATTCAAGCTCAAAATCTCATCACTATGGGGTCATTACAGATTACAAGGTGGTGACAATACTAGAGTATTGATGGAAAGAATTGGTGGGGACAACCGGAGTACCCCGAATAAACCCACTGGCTTACAGCAATGCCCACCACGTTTACCACTTGCAATGAATCTGGATGTGACCCCACCAGGGCTTGAACTTGGAATGTTTTGGTGGGAGGCAAGTGATCTGATCACTCACCCAACAAGGCCCCATCACTTCCCAGAGATCAATTAAGCACTCAATAATATTAAAAAAGCATGTTTGAAGTCTATGCGTACAAAAATCCTCACAGATTTACACATAACCATCAATTATACCAAGTTGATTCACAGTGCCCTAAAAAAGGTATTAATACACAAAAATTATTTATAAATAAGTAATTTTTCTCCTGTTTATGTGAAAAAATTTAAATTCCTTGTCAATAATAGTTAAAAGAAAATAATACAAATATTAGAGAAGTTAATACACAGCAAAAAAAAATGTTAAAAAAGTAACATAATTATGGTCCCTTTATGTTTGTATGGATTATATTTAGATTTACATGATTAGTTTTAAAAATAATATATATTGAAAATTCATTTGGTTTTGTCCAAAAACCAGGTTTTTGTTAAATATTTTATATAAATATTACCAGTGGGTGGAACTCTGTAATATACCACAAATCCCTGTGTAAGATTTTCAGGTTTTAGTTTGTTACATTTATTTAGCACTTAAACCTTGTATTCAATAATATTTCATCATATTAAAGAAACCTTCACATACTTAAAATTTGAAATTCTATGGCCTGTCGTGGTATAATAGGGTTTTATTGCATACTAAAGATTACGCAGCTAGTTCAACATTAACTTAAATAGTGAAGATGCAAAAAATCTAATCTACTAAACATTAAGAAGGAAACTGTAATAATAATTCTGTCAAATGGTTTTCGAAACAGGTGGAGTCAAACTAACTCTCATAAACGAAGCACATAAAGCAGTTTTTATTCATGCTAAATATGTAAGATTTTATAACCGGGTTGCACTTAGAACTTGAGCTTGCCCTGTGACGACAGACTCTCTCGCCGCGAAACGCCACTCACTGCAGGAATGACGGGAAGTCGTCGCAAATCGCTTCGCAGCCGGGCCACTTGCACACCCCGTGGCCGTAGAGCGGGTGCATCCTCGAGTCTGCCGTGCTGTCCTCCTGGTGACTCGCCACGCCGTTGACACCATCGCGCCTGCCCAGTCCCATCGAGCTCAGCAGCCCTGCAAGCACGTGCAACCACTCGTGGTCGGGCCGACACACTTGCAGACTTGTCACAAGGTTTGTTACATGACCACATTTACTTTCAACATTGATTATATCTGAATACCCCGAGGTTGTACTTGCCATTGTGCATTTGAACAGCAATAAATCTTAATTTTCCTCAGAAACATGATTGTGTAGTATCCGTGACAGTGGTGACGCAATTGTTAATTTGAAATAAATGCAATGTGTACCCGTTAATGATGAACATACGTTCTACCATTAAATTGTTTTTTTTTTGTATTGGTGTCCATTTTGTTTGATTACATCACACAAATTAATATTTTCCTAGACCGGCAAAAACTAAATTTAAAATTAAGTAGCAAATGTCAAAACAGAGATATGAACAACGGCATTGGTTACCGCTAATAATTTAATTTTTTTAACAATAACTAAACATTTTATTGATTTTATGTCAATGCCCGTCTAAAAAATGATCACTTAGTTTCAAGGTCAAGCAGTGTCAAGGTGGTAGATAGTACCGATTTTCGCTCTGCATTGAAGGAGGCATATTCAATATTCAGCTTTAAGAAATAATTTAATTTTTCAATCCTGATGTTGGCTGCAATTAGTACAATCTACCACTTCAACGCGGCTCAAGAAAGTTTAAAATTACAATTTTATTATCATTTCAAATTCAAACAACTGAATACCTACTAAAAAAGATTCCACAGGTAGTCGGTGAAACAAAACATATGTTCATGACCACTAGATCCATTTAATTTTTTATAGAACTCAAAACTCAATTACATGATCGTGCAATTTATTATAAACTGCATTTATAAATCATTTTCACTTTTGATTACTGATTGTAAAGCTGTGTGTAAGAATACTCACAATCTATAAGGCATTAACATCTATGAGAACAAGATAAGGAACAATTGATGATATCAACTTAACAATTAATAGAAATCTGATGTTCTGAAGGGAGTTTTACCTTTAAGCTCATTATTTTATATTTTTGTAGAACACTAATATTTGTAGTAGCCATGAGGCAACAAGATGATAAGCAGCCAAAATAAGTACTGGCATACTGACTACCATGATGGTCTGGTGACTGGCTGGCATCCAACCAAAGTACTGCAGTCTTTCGTGTTGGGTCTGACATGAATGTTCCGACCTGTTGAAATACTTCACAAGAGTCAATATAACTCCAATATAGCCCGCTGAAAAACACTGCTCTGGGATTTGCATTGCAACTCAAATTATTACTCATGCAAACCCAGTAAGCTGGCAGTTCTTAACTTTAAGCAATAACTCTTTATAGAGCTAAGCCATAATTTAAAAAGAAAACTTTCTCTCAGGCTGTAACAATAATTATGCTCCCAAAGCAATAAGGCAAAACATACATTAGGTGGCTTATCGCTCAACTGGTAGCTGCTGTTGGGTAGCACCGCATGTTATTTATATCTAAGTTTACTTAATTCCTTATAAAACCCAAAGCATTATGCACCCACCATGTTTGGTAACTAAGGTATTAGGGGCCCAGCACAGCATACAGCAGACACACACAGAGTGACCTATATTGTATAGTATACCCATGTTTGAATTACGTTTCGATCTACAGTTGCAGGCACTGACTGGCAGTCGGGTGGGCGGCGACAGTAGTCCCCGAACATCAGCAGTGCATTCACACCTCGTCACCTCCGCCCAGATGCCAATAAACCAACGATGCAGATCACAATGTCCTAGCCGTTGCGTGGTAGACTCTTCTACCGGACCACCCTTTCATCCTGCACAACTGAGCCGGGGGGTTTCCGGTGAGTCTACTCCGGTTTCAACCGGCCCACCTCGCTAGTCCCTGCCCCGCTGGATTCCCAAATACTTTACCACAGCCTGCAACAGAGCTCGGAAATTACATTTTTTTTTTGCTCAACAATGCATTAGACATAGTTTTTGAATCTTGGTGAAGTAAACATTTGTGAATCGGAGTGGTCGCAAAACAAGTTTGTTGCCTACGTGAAATAAGCTATTTCCTTCAGAAAGTTACACACTGAAACCTGTTGGCAGATATTATATTGCAACGAGATAGAAAAATTTGGCAGTGCAAGAAATAGCAGGAGCACGGGACGTGAAGGATGTGGGAAAAGCAAGAATGTCCAGAGAATGGGAACAGGAAAATGACGGAGTTGAAGCACACACGACCGAGGAGGAGATGGGAAGAGCAGATAGTTGAAGGAGTGCAGGAGAGAGGAAAAGACTAAAACAGAGTGAAGGAGGATAGAGTGATCTAGAGACAGTTTGGTGGCCCGACCACGGGCTGGAAGGAACGATGATGATGAAAATTATAACAAAAATATGTTTAAGTAGGTTAAAACTTAATATTGTGTGGAAAAAAACTTAATAAACCACAATAGCAGGACTGATTCTCCTAAGTCACTGCGGCCAAACGAAGCGTAGAATGCACACTATCCTTGACTACGCGTTTGCAAACCCTTATGATAAGGCATACAGGCTTGAGATACACTTAGACCCAGCTACCAAACCCAGATCCATCCCATTCATCCATACACAACAATTTAATGTTTGGTTACGGAAAGAAATTAAATTTCTACTTTACCAATTACTACAACTACTACAAAATGACAGGAGTAAATAACATTATAACACAATAACAGCCTACTTATTTACTACTTAACTTCAAAACTTTTTAATAGTAATGAAGTAAGTTCAGCAACAATCTGATTTTAATCTAAAAAATTTTTACTTGCTGTTTACTTACAGCATGCTTTAATATTCTTAGCACTTTTTTACCAGTCAATAATTTTATATTTTTCAGGAATTTTGTTGATCCAAATGTTTCCACAATGTTAATGACCATACCTATCAATATAATACTACTATCATTCTTGCCTGCGGTGAAGAAGTAACTACAGTATTACTTAGTGCCACTGCTAGAACTTGGCTATCACTGATTTCAGAGATTCTGAAATTCATATACAGCTACGTATCCATTACCAATTATTACTGAGAGTACCTACTGCATTTATTGCATATTTCTATTTCATGTTATTTGTAAAAAAAAGTTTTCATTTATTTTAATTTTTTTCCCATAAATGTTTAAAAACAATCAAAACCTATTCAAATAGATAAGAAGTTTCCTTTTCGCACATCATAATCATAGCTTAGTATTGAATTAAGCCTGTAAAACAAAATTGAGACTAAACAAAATGATTAAGTATATAGACCTATATAACTTAAGTTTTTAAACTAAGTAAAATTGTTTTCTTTGTAGATTGAGCCAGTATAAGTACACTTAAACTTCTGAATGCTTCAAATGTTGTGCACACTTTCGTAGTTTTTTTTTTTTTGAGAGAATAGATTAACAAATCTAGATTTCAGGAAAAATGTTACAGCATCAATGGAAATAAACAAATAAAACAGAATATTCAGTATCACCTGCAGTGATAACATTCACAACCACTTCCTTCAGTTTCACAAACGTGGCTGGTCGCATGATGAGAAAAATTCTCACATGCTAAACACACGCCATCAGAGAACTGTCTCAAGGTCAACACTGCATCATTCATCGCAACCAAATTGGGTGTTGACCAATGTAAGTCGAAAGCTCAGCTAGACGAGGGATCAAGGCTGCTTTGACAAATCTTCAAAAATAAGAGCATATGTTTTACTATGAGAGAAATGCTCACAGCACGACCAATGATGGGTTAAGTGGCTAATGTTAAGGCAATACTTATTTATATTATATAACCTAACCTAAATAGCCGTTTCCACTATTCTGCAATTTTTTAATTGTTGTAGCCTACCTAACCTAACCAAAATCCACACTAAATGGCTATTGTTAAGGAAATACTTAAACTATACAACCTAACCCAAACAGCTGCTTACACTATTTTTCAGTATTTTAATTGTTGTACCTAACCTAACCAAAATCCACAATATTTTACAGTATTTTAAATAAACCTAACCTAACCTAACCTAACTTCAACAGCTGTTAAAAGGTAAACTACTGGCAAACTAATTCCAATGTCGCAATGCAGTTTTACAAAATAGTTAAAAAAAATTGTCAGGAATATTTAAAAAATCATTTATGGATTTAATAAGGTTTTTTTTCGGAAGCACCCCTCTCTAAGATTACTTTTTTTTTAAACCGCTCACGGCTATAGGGAATCACCCTATGCTTAAATAAATAAGATGTGTCAATAAAAATAGTTTACTAATTATAATAGCAATATATCTAAAGTCAATAAAAACGTCATACCCTAAAATAGTGGTTAGATTCCGTCATTCTTGCGAGTTTATAAACAATAATTTAAACGCTGACAACACAAACATGCCTACAGTTATTCTTGTGAAAAACCATGTGATATTTTAAATAAAATGTGTTTTCAGTTTCTAAAACTGAAAACAACCACATGCATATACTATGTTAGCCGAAAAATATCACCAAAATTTAACGACATTTCAATAAGGCGGCACAAGACATCCTGAAGGCACTTTATTTAAAATAAAATGTATCTTCAAACATCCCGAACAGGCTACGGTTCCATAATAAACATAACCTATATAATACAAACGTCCCTCAAACTGGTACATCAGAACATCACATGACAAAAACAAATAAAAAAAACCTACGACTACGAAACAGCGAACCGTGTACCACTAGAGTTGTATATGAACATAGAGAGAGAGAGATTCAAGGTACGACCCGTGTCAATACATAGGACACACTGTAGGCAAAAAAAAAAAACTATTTCGCTTAAGCACGTGATTTCAAAACCCGAGACCAAATGTGATGATTTGATGGTTCCCAGATTAATACATTTTGTTTAATTTATTTTTGGTGTTGTAAAGCATAATTTCTATTTACTATGAACTTTCGAATGAGAGTGCCATGATGTCATTTTTTTGCTACACCGAAAGACCGAAAATACCAAAATATCACCAAATTCGATTCCTTGCTGCACTTGTCTCACTAGCAAACACTCAAGACATGTGAATCAACAGGTTTACTTTACGTTATTTCTTATGTAAGATTAGACAACTGACCGCGAATCATGTATACATTGTATCTTTTAAGCCCGTTCTATAATTACAAGGAAATGTAAAAACGGAAACGCATCCGGAGCAGCAAGATATTTTCGTTTCACTTTACACTGCACGGAACCATAAAAAAAAAAAACTCAACTAATGAGACTGAACATTATGGTTACGAAAAATTAATTTCAGTTAAAAAAAAAAAAAGCAGAGAACAAAATATGGTCATGAATTACATGTTTAACAAAAATAATTCACAAAGTAATGATAGATTTAGATTTTTGTGCTTAAAACAATTTGTTCACATATTTAAAACATAAACAAACATGGCTTCACCGCAGCCAAAAATTATGTTTCTATTGGTCGCATGGAGTAATGTAAATTAAAGCACTAATCTGTACGAGAAAGTCTTCATGTGTGACATTATAGTTTCTCGATTCCATGAGATCAGTTTCCATTTAGTTAGTTCGTCTCCATTTTCGTGTCATTGTCAAGCCAGAGACTTTTCTTCTCTTGGAAACTTCGTCATCGCACTGACGTGTCAAGTAATTGTATTGGATTCAAGCTCTAGAAAGGTGCGACCTTAATCCAACCATCGTGTACAGACTCTCTCAGGTGCATATGTAATCCTAGTGTAATTTGTGTAATTTTAAATAGTCAGTGTTGTCATCATAGAGGATTTTCCGTGTACTACGTGACAGACTTAAAGTGACAATATAACTGTAACCACGTATCGCCACCCACAGACCTTTACACCACCTCACCACAGGACATTTAAATCCGCATACCGACCATAGTCGTAACTGTAACAATATTGTTCTACAAGTACGTAGAGCCGTGCTGAATCACCGAAACGCAACAGGCTGAGTGCTGTAGTAGCACCATGTAAAGGGTACATTTGTGTAATAAAACACCATTTTTTTTAGTTTTCCTGTTTCATTCAATCACTGCGGATCCAGCCACGTGGCCAGAAACCCGCCCTAAGACCTCACTGGGTATAAAAACTAATCATTTTCACCACGAGACAGTCCATACAATGGCAATATCTTAGTAGAGCTGACTTTTCTCATGGTCATTACGTAAGACTCATCCGCTTAACATTTTCAGTGATGATGTTTTGAGCATTGGTGGGGATCGTCGAATTGAAGTCAATGAAAGCTGTAACTCCGAAAGTAATAGACCGATTTGCATGGTTTTAAACTTTAAGTTGCTCGTGATTGAGTACTGAGTGGTGCTAGTTGAGTGGAATAACTATAGAGTTACTAACTTTAATTTTAAAGCCATTAATCGCAAAATATCTTAGCGAAAACAGGTTATGTTGAAGAAAAGAAAGAAAAAAAGAGCAATTGCCTGAACAGGAGCATTAAAAATTTCAGAGAAGTGCCGTAGGTACTGAATGAGGCAAAACGTAGCCGAGAGAAATGAGCCAGTGGGGCAAAACGAGCCCCCGGAAGAGGCACGAAATTTGCGCTCGAGCAAGCCTCAGCGTCTACTCGCGAGAAGCGACAGGGATTGCAGAACATTGTTTGGTAATGGACGTGGATATGCTCTCGGATGATTCTGGTGTTAATATGGAGTAATTTTTTGGTGGATTGCCAAATGTTCTGTAAATCACCATTTTTTCTATAAGTGGCGATTACAAAGCAAATATGAGATAAACGTAATGGAATGACTTTCCAAAATATCGTTTGTGAGCTAAATTTTACCCGAATAAATTATACATGTATTCATGGATGACAAAACTGCTTATGAAGCTGTAATTCACTCGTTTCCTGCAGTTATTTGTATTTGTTTGTAAACACATCATGATCACGGCTATCTAGTAGTTTAATACATACAATAATCTATTTCCATTAAAGCATTTCGTTTTGGACAAATTGTCTTGAATTTTCTTGGATTTTTTAAGCATTTATAATCGCTTAAGAGTTTTCGCGTGTGTCCTGAAAACGAATTTTTTTTTTAATTTTTTAAAAATTGATTTTAAGTCATAATGGGTTAAATGAAAGAAAATTGCAGTATAAAATATTCACTACACCAACACAATTATTACTTTTAGTTCGTCAAGAAGCAGTTTTAAAGCAGTTTTTGTCCTTGGGAAATTAAAAGGATTTTCTAACCATATAAATAACATTTTTATATTTTTGTAACTGAAAACAGTTAATGTAATGTACTTGAACTTTGTAAGAAATATCTTTTAATAAACACTTTCAATGTTCGTGAAATATTTGAAGTTATATTACACGTTTCGCTGAGTTTAACATAGAATACAATTTATTAAATACTGTTAAAGTGTAATGTGTGATTTAATTACCTTTATGTATGTATTGTTTAAAATAACCACAAACATTATTTTTTACTACTGAAAAATTGACATCTTAATTATAACTTTCACTGCACATTATTTTGTTGTATTTAGCCTACAGCTACACATTTTACATAAGATCACATTTCTGCAACAAAATTTTTTTTTATTACTGTTGCAGATAATTTTGCAATCACGTAATGTTTATCTTAAAATAATTTCTCCCTGAACTAATATTTAAATAGTAAAAGTATGTCATTATGCTGTATGACTTATTTTTAAAAGATAATTCTTTAGTATCTTCCGCCAATAAATGCCCGCGCGCGCGTCTGGACTGGTGTCTCCATCTAGGTCGTATTAAAGGAACTACGAACTAGATTCGAGCGGTGCCGATGGCCTGGTAGCGGCTTTAGCAACTAACCTTCATTCTCCGTCCGCTTAGTTAAGCTCACAGTGGTCTGCGAACTACCAGCGCTAGTAGTAGTTAAGCCCATCATTGAAATTGTTTTAAATAGGTGTTTCGTATAATTTATGATATTATTACTAATTCCGTCTCAGCTTTTAAATTTTTTTTTTCCCAGATAACTATTTGTTTTCATTTGTTTGGGTGCTTGGTAAATGATTAATCAGTACCAATTCCTTAATTTTATTTCCCCAATTTGTTAGTTAGGTTGAAGTGATGTTTAAGGAGTATGTTTAACATATTGTGAAGTAGTGATGTGGCGCAGTGGTCAAAGTGCATGGCCTGGTAATCTGTTGGCTCTGGAATCGACAGGTAATCACAGGTAGAGTTCCATTTTCACATTCCGAACCCCTGTCTTGGCTTTGAACTTACCGTAGACCTCCCACGTTTCGACCGTTAACGAGTGAATTTTCCCGTATGGCGTAAGGGAGTACGCAGTCTGTTCATTAGCTACTTCAACCGGAATGTTGATCACACGGACAGTTTTCAAGTTGCCCAGAGCTAGTTCGATGTCTTCACGTTTGACTCACCGTTAGCAGTGTGGATCTGGGATGTCCAGCCAGTAGCTCTGATGATTCTTTCACAGTTGACGTTAACTTTACAAAAAAATTTGTTGTCCGTAAAGTCGGTTTACGGACGATAGTTTAACGTGACAACGTCATAACAAAACATTGATGAAATGATTGCATACTTTTAAGAATAAAATTGAATCATTTTTACTGAATTATCACTATTTTGTATGGATACAAAGAAGGAGTGAAATGAAATCTACAATTTAATTGATAAATTTACTTTTATTTGCACTCATTAATTCAAATATGTTTATTACTTTAACAAAGAGATTATTTTAACTATAACTTTTATACATGTTTGCTATTTAACTTCTTTCAATCTGTGTTATTCTGTTAAGGATAGGACGATGCTAGGAAAAGTAGGAAACGAATGGGAGTGTTTAAAGTTTAATGTGCCTCGAAAAAGTGAAATCGATGGTTTTTTCCAATCGAGTGGAAGAGAGATAGATGCGGCGCAAGCGTACAATGAGCGTAACGGGACACAGTGTAACGGGACAATGTGCGTTACGGGACACTTTTTCGTGCGTGCAGCCGGAGTTCATCGATTTATTATCCGTTGTCACGTCAAAAAACATGTTTTACGCCTGTTCACCTGGACAACAATCAGCTCGTCGTCTTGAAGACCGAGTGTCTCGTCCACAGCGAGTGGCTTGGTGCGACACTTCACTCGGAGCGAGTTGATACGCGGCGTTGGTTTGCGCGTTTCCTTGGCGACAGGTTGGAAAACCGCGACGTTTCATAAGCGTAAGCTACTTTTAGGGCCACACGACACTTAACCCGGTCTTGCACTCACAGCACGAGCGACAGCGCACCAAAGCCATCGCGTTGCACTCGTCCGCTCACCCCGCGAGCTGGGGGCGAACTGTGACCACTGAGCCATGGCCCTGACATGAGAAGCCTTCTTTTCACAGACGAGAGAGCCAAACGCTCGATCGTGCATCCTCGGTTTTTTTTTTGTTCATTGTAACTCATGATAACTAATGGTCAATTAGGTTAGGTTAGCTACATTATAAATACTTTAAAACTTTGTGGACGGTTGATTTGGTTAGGATAGCTACATTAAAGATACTGTGAAATCATGTAAACGGTTTCCTAGCCCTGGATAGCTACATATTAAAAAGTTATTTTCTAAGCAACCATAAAATGATTTTACAGTATTTTTAACGTAGCTATACTTACCTAATATAACCAACCATCCACAATGTTTAAAAGTATTTATAATGTAGCTAACCTATCCTAATCGACCGCAAAATTTAATGTCACACCGGTTTATACAATGAGATAGAACGGAAAAAAAAGCGAGCATGAAATTCGGGGAACTTCGGGTGTGGCTCTCTCGTCTGTGAAATGAAGAATTCCCCCCTGACTTGACAATGATTTGAAACATTTCTCTGAAACATTTCAACATTACTAACAAATTCGGAAATTTTTTTAAGGCTTTAGTATAGATTAGGCATTTACCAAGCACACAAACGAATGAAAAAAAAGTAATCTGAAAAAAAAATAGATACGGAATCATGACTAATATATTTTAAACGAAACTCCCATTTAACACAAAGTTAATGATGGGTTAAACTACTACTAGCGCCGTTAGTTCGCAGGCCGCCGTGAGCTTTACTAAGTCGAAGAGACACGCCAAGGTAAAAGGATAGGCAGTTCTATCTATATGACCGTGACCTGAAGCGTCCAGTTGTGCCACGGGTGAAATCTTAAGGAGAAAACACACAAATGATTTAAGGTAAACTTATGAATATTGAGTGTCTTAAAATATGATTAAACGTTTGATTTTGTTAAATTTAACAGTGTTCACGCCAGAATAATGGCATGTAGCGACGTTTCTCAATCTGGATTTCCAGGTAATGCTATTTCGTTGGTCTCAGAGGAATCTTGCGCCAGTAATTGTTACTATATTACAGAACAACTAATAAACAGTCAATTTAGTGCATTCAGTTTTGAACGAAAAACTGAAACTATCCTCAGTGGCAGGCCTATACCAAGGGGCCTATAACTCCTTTAGCTTTGGAGACGAAAACAAAAACATTTAGCTTTGGAGACGAAAACAAAAACATTTAGCTTTGGAGACGAAAACAAAAACATTCACGCGGCATGTTCATCCACGTACTTACAAACACATATCACGGTTATGTGTCTGAAAGAAACTGACGAAACGTTTTTGTTGGCCTTGCTTACTTTTTTTTTTCAAAGGAAATTCATTCTTGATTACTTCTGGTTTTTGTGATTTAAATAATCTACAGAGAGAAGAAAAACAGCACAAATTGTGCCACATTGTGCGTTTGATACGCTAAACCAGTTCGGTAAAACACGTATTGAATTTGCGGTTAGCAGTCATTACGAATTAAGATACATAATGAGAAAGTGCAAAAACAGACGAATCGAGAGCCATCTTATAAAAGAATTTTATTTATTTTTGGCTAAACAAGAACTGACTTTTCGACGTCATGATGTGTCTACTTTGTCACTTAACAAAAGCAATTATAAAGAGTTTCTTAATGAATTGGTTGAATATGATAATGAGCTCAAAATTCACCTTGCGAACTCAACAGTTTTCTTAGGTTTATCGAGTGACATCCAGGATGACATTCTGTTTTCTCTGTCAAACTTACTGATACGTGACATAAAAAAAAAAGAAATATCGGAATCACCTTTTGTGGAACTAATTTTTGATGAGACAACCGGCATAGCAGTCAAATCACAATTATCGTCAGTATTACACTGTGTTACAAGAAATGGGGATTTTAAGGAAAGATTATTAAAGTTCGTGGACATCAGTAATGATAGAAAAGCTAACGGTCTTTACTAACATGCCTTTAAATTTTTAGAAGACTTTAAATGTGTCGATAAGTTAGTAGCGCAGACCTAAGATGGAGTTACAGTAATGGCTGGAGAGCATGGTGTGTGTAATGTAGTTCTGTGGTCAAGATATTTTTGTTCACTGTTACACCCACAAGCTAAATCTGGTTCTTTCGTAGTCTATAAAGGTTACACAAAACAGTGGAACTTATTTTTCATATCTCTAACAGTTTTTGGCATATATATATTTTTTTGGGCAAATCAACAAAGAGGAGGCAGACTTTTGATACAGATGTGAAAATAAATGTTTCTCGCACTTGCTACAACTTGCTGAATTTACAGAGTAAGCTTGCATGAACTGTGTACGAACACAATGAACATATAGCTCCAATGATAGAAATTGCTGATGGGTGGGAACCCGAAACATTATGTTCTGTCCGTGGTCTTTTAACACACGTGACATATTTTGATTCTAATTTCTTTCTGGTCATATTTTCGTACGTTTTCCTGCATTTTGATTCGATTATACAAATCCTCCAAGTCAAAATCAGCGACATAAATTTCTGCGTGAAGAAGGTTTAAAACTTTAAAAGCTTTCTGAACGATTAAAGAAATGATTTCGACCGAGTGTGGGACAATTTTCACTCATGGTGTGAAAATGCTCCTCCAAAAGCAAAACGCCGAGTAGATTCTTTCTCAGGCGACGAGAGGATGGTTATTTACAAAATACTTTTTTTTTTTTTAAATTGCGGGTGCCATTATTGTGCACATAACTCAGGGATATTTCCAAGTACCCAAGCTCAAATTTGTAAGCTTGTTGGATAGCAAACTTTTACTTCAGCACGCACAGAAATTTCCAGAAGAAGCTTTATTGTATATCTTAAGTGAAACTACGGTAACTTGTTGATCTACCGAGCTTAAGAAGTGAGTTTCACATTTTATTCACGGACTGTGACATGCACAAAAATTACTACATCAGATCTTCACTTATATTTGACAGCATTGGAAATATGTGACGTATTTTCAGAAATATCAGAACGTGCACAGTTCATCTTGACAGTGACAGCTACAAGTGCTTCAGTTGCGAGATCATTTTCAGCTCTAAAGAGGATTAAAGACACTCGGAACAGCCAGCGTCAGGAAAGAATGTCTGTCCATGTGCTGCTCAGGGTAAAAAAAAAGTCGCGGATCATCTTTCAATGATGATGCGATTCACATCTTCGCAACTAAAAACCGAAGAATTGAGCTGAAATATAAAATTTAAGGCAAGGAGTACATATTTTTTTTTATTAGATCCTTGATTAATTTATAAGTATTTCCCCATGTTTGGTGTGTTAATACATTATGTACTAGAAATCGGGTATCACACAAACATTAATATTTAAATAATATTACAAGTATTTTTATTATCAGATTAATGTAAGTCAATCATAATTATTTCAATGAAATAATTTATTAATTAAAAACAAATTTTCTACCAGTATTATAGTCAATATTCAGTTACCAAAAACTTAAATAGCTAAAAAATTTTAACTTGAAATTAAAATTTAGCCCTGCTAATTATTGGGGTTAACGGTTTTGTTACGTCCCCTCATGTGAACCACTGAATTTCAAGTTTCGACAAAAGCCACTATCTACAACAATTGAGAAGAAAAAAGAAAGAAAGACATGCAATTACCATTGAGTCCAGCGATCCCTTTGTGAGGTACAGGGTTATGGTGAGGGTCAATACCCTCAGTTGGCAATTCTTTCCAAGGACTATGTACATCACTTGCGGACACTCCTGGAACAAATGAGCTGCATGAGCACGGGCGGCGCAGGACACTGAGAGAGAGAGAGAGAGCGAGAGAGAGAGGAGTCGGGTTGAAGAAGGCACTTCAGTGGGTGTCAGGCCCGCGACTGTTCCAAGAGCAGCTCTGAGGGAACGTGGGCCGTGTCAGTTGGAGTTCGGCTCGCGACAGAGAACGCGCGGTGAGACCGAGTCGCGCAGACCGAGCCCGGCCGTGTTGAGGTGTCGGCAGAGGAAAGGCAGTCACGGGGTCAGGGCGTGGGAGATGGATCGAGATGGGAGGTTCTGCTGCACTCTACACGCGACACCACATTGCCTTCTGACACCCACCTCAGTGCAGACTTCAACTCCACGCCACACTGCCGAGGCTGATACTGACACTGGCGAACACATGCAGGGATGTGGGACAGGCGGAGAGGGGGGGTTGCGGAACCAGGCGGGAAGGAAACATACCTTCAACACGTCCAGGCCGGTGGGTCTTGTCTCCTCTTCAGCCAACAACTACAGTCGTGTCTCTGGTCACGTGACTACACTTCTGGCATGACTGCAGTCAAACACGTGTTCGTTCTTCCTTCGACTAGTGTCTCAGCGACAGATAGTTTGCACTTTTTCTCGTGGCCTGTACAACCCAGTTGGGAATTGACGTGTGCAACAAAACTATTGTGAATTTGTATTCTCTTGCTCTACACATGCTGGGGAAAAACAAGTGCTCTCGAGATGATAGCTTAGAGCGGGTCGCTGATGATTCCATTTGCCATCCCAAAGTTCCCGTGAAAGTCGGCGAACTTTGTAGCCACGTCTCGGCAGCCTTCGTGTTGGTCTTGTTCAATTCTTGATAGCAGTTTGACTGGCTCGCTCAACTCCTGTCTGTTTGGAGAGCAGGGAAAAGTCATTACCCGGCAACTGTCCATTGTTTGCTTTCGTCCCCTTGGTGAGTCCTCTCCTCGGCCTTCACAAACACAGTCCTGCGTGCTCTGCCCCGCGGCCATGTTTATTCATTCCACACAAACCGGTGCGCTCAGTCATTAACAATTTTTTCAAATGACTTAATCCATATTAATGAACCCTATCAGTTTAAAGAACCTCCACTACACATCACAATTACTGTGTGAATTTTTCCAAGCTTAATTGCAGGATCGTTGTAAATTTCAGCCCACCTCATGAAACACACCAATTTTTGATACCTCATAAAAATAGAATATCTTGATTTCTTGGTCATAATATAAACATTTTAGCTTTTGGTGACTTCAACGTGAGTTTTATGAGTTCCAAACACTGAAATCATTTAAAACAGAATTGCCTAGTATGGATTTAACTGCTAAAATACAACAAAGCTTTTTTCTTTCCATATTGAGTGTTCATGAAAATGAAGCGCTAAAGGGTCTTTAGAAAGAACTAGCTACGAATATTTGTTTGGTCTTGCCGTCGTAGATATTTCTTTTGAGGTATGTTACTTACTACCACAATTTCTTAGGCTTATAGCACTATTAAAATAAATCATTATTCTCAGAACGATTTTTTAAACTATTGAATTTGCTTCCCAAAATAATTTTTTAAACTTGTTTGTGACTTGATCTCACAAACTGAATTAATATCATAAATACAATTTCATGTGTAAAACAGTTTTATTTTTCTATGAAACGCACGTTACTGGGCCATTATTCTTCACGTGACTTGTAAAATAAAATGAACCATGTTCTGCCAATCTGCTAAGAAAATTCTGAACACAAGAAGTTTTGTGGTTTCATTTTATAAGCATTTTTAAGGCTTACTTTCGCTTCTTCACCAATATTTTTAGCGAAATAAAAACAATAAAGGTTTTTTTTGGCATTTATTCTTGTTATTTTACGAATTTTAATTTTATTCATGAGTTGTGTTATTGCTGTTTCCCATACCTATATTAATTCTGAAATGTCTGAAGTTACAAGATCTTATAACTTTTCTTCAATAAAATCGAACATTATTAAAGTACCATAAATATTTAACAATAGCTAACATGCGTATATGTTTTTTCTTGTATTTGTACTTATCTTCCAAAAAGTTGATTTTTCCTTTAAAATTTTTGCAATAAACAATTCAGTTTACTCATACAGACATTTCATGAGATACTGACTTCTTGTTTTGTGTAGGTTCAGAAAATATTTGATATATTAATGATTTATTAAATTTCACCATGTGGTTAACATTGCAGATGATATCATTAGTACATATTTGCTGATGAAACACTATTAGCCTACGTGAAATTTATATTTCCAATAAAAATATAAACATTCTTGTTCCAACCAATATTTTTGTAGTAGATTTCAACCAATATTACAACGTAAAAGTTTGTATTCATGCTGTGGTGGTAATTTAAGAGGTTGAGAAAATATTTGTCACGCCAGCAAACAAACAACTTTCTTGGGTAATGATTATGTTTTAAACATGTATTTAAGTTTACTGTTTCATTCGTATATGTTTTAAACAAGTTCTTTATATTATTACTGCGATTTTGGTATTTCTTAATCGACATTTTTTTAATATTTACGAACAAAGAAAGATAGTAAGTTATTTGTGGACATTTCGCAAGTAACTTTGTTCCTTAAAGCAACAGTAGTTTTGGTAGACGCAATTTTTATTGCAGATTGATGCAAATGAGATTTGAAATTTTTTATTTTATTTTAATCACTTTATTTTTATTTCATGTTTCTTGAAGATGTGATCATATATGCAGACTATTGTTTAAAAATACGAACAATGCGCGGTTAAATAATATAATAGTTGATATTTTCTTTGGATGAGTTTCAAGGATTCAAATTATTAAGAATCTATTTGAAAATGTAAGCTCAATCATTATTAAAGACAAATTTTCATCGAAATTTTTAGTCGTTCTATTTCCATCGGTTAATTTTAAGCAATGTTTAAGAAATTTTAAATTTTCTATAAACAAAAACAGTCTGCAGGTGAGAAATATTCCTTTAATCCTCTTGACGTTCACTTTCATGAGTCTGGTTTGTTGAAATAAAATCGCGTGACACACCAAATCTGAAATAGTATTTTCTTGTACATTTACTGTTTATATTTTTTAATTTAATGCATTTCACTTGTGTCTAATCAGTTGGGTATTCATAGTAAATTGGTAGCTTATATTTGCATAGTAATGAATTATTTTATCACACCATAAAATTTACTTATTCTTTTGATTAGTTTAGATCCTTTTATAAATAAATTTACGGTACTTAATAAACGAGATTATTTGAACTTTCAAAATATCCTTTCAAAGTATTGTTTCTTGAAAAATAATCAAGCAGCAACAGTAATAATCAGGATAGTTACCAATTTTCTTCTGTAATAGATATTTCTAAGTGCCTCTATCAGTAGTGAATCTTCTGGGAGCCTCTCATAATAGTTTATTTTCACATTTACATCTTCAAAATTAAGATTCCAGATACACACAAGAAGCCAAGAAAATGGGCCACGTTCATTGCAGTTGTTCGACAAATGCGTTTTAAAAAGATTGGCACTTTTCCAAAATGTTTTAAAATTGTTATATATCATACACTTTTCTGTAATGTAAAACATTACCGACAATTAAATATAAGAGAAATTACCTCGTTGACAAAGTTAATTTTCTCTAAGTACTTGCAAATACAGCATTTAGATTTTTGAATACCATACGTGACTACTGTCACTTCATTTTACTTAAACAAAGCTACCAAACTCACGCCATATTTGCAGCTTATGGAAAGATGTTGTTTAAATACAAAAATCAAGAAAAGTATATTCTTCAATAACAATAATTTTTCAGAGCATTTTTTACTCCCAGTAAATTAATATGATACTAAAGTCAATCAGCTATTGATCTTGCATAGAGTTTCAGTCGTTTTCGTTTGTGAGTCAATTTTGCTTCAACGTATTCGACTCGTCATAACTCATTGGAAATGTTGCTTGAGAGGGCATCACGGTGTTGTGGCTATTAGTTCTTATAACTGCATTATGATATTAGATAAAATACATGGTATATTTTTCACTCAAAACTTCGAAGCAAACTGATTATTTTAAGTCGTTATATTTTTGTAATCTATTAAAAATTCATAAGCACACAAAAATAGATTTGATGTTTAAATGAGCCTTGTTAAACTTTGAAACATAAAATTTTCTAATAGTTTAATTGTTATCATCAAATATTCCACCAATTAATAATTCCATGAGTAGACAACTTAAAACAGCTCTTTTAACTGTATGGGTTCAAGCCACATGTAAGATGACATACCTACGTATGACCAGTTGCAAAAGTTTTATTAAAAAATGAATAAATTGCACTTTTGGCGCTATAAGAATCTTGATACATAATTTAAGAATAATTAAATTTAAATTTGCTTGTATATCACTGCGTAAATAACATAAACAATTAACAGTGTATTTATTTTATGGTAACTAGCACATTTAGTTACTATACGCTTTCCATTTCTTATATCAGCCATTTTTTTTTCTTCATTTCAGTGCATGTTTTGACCGACGAATCATCAGCGAAATAATTTTAATTGCTTTATCTTTGATGCCAAAAAAAGAAAGTAATTTGCGGACGTTATTTCAGAACATTTTTTCTTGTTCACGGGTAACTGACTCACCGCCCAGTTATGAAACATTTTGACACGTGACTTTGCAGACGATCTTGGGATGGATTTTCCATCGATAAGAGCATCTAGGCCTGCTTATCAGTCTGTCACGCCATGGCTGCATCTCAGGTAGCGCACTTGAAGCGCAGGTCGCGGTTTAATGGAGCTCGGTGACTCGGTGTCGTCAAATGCGCCCTCAGCCGTCCCCACCAGAGCTGCCCCTGTACCGGTCACTGCGCGGGGTGGGGGGAAGGGCGGAGCGCCTACCTGCGCCGGCCTGCGCCTGCTGCAGCACGTACTGGCGCTGCACCATCTGCAGCTGCTGCATCAGCTGCTGCTGCTGCAGGGCGAGCTGCTGCAGCGGCCCGCCCGCCTTCTTCTTGTCGCCCGTCTGCAGCAGGTGCGTCTGCTGGATCACGTTCAGCTGCAGCTGCTCCTGCAGCTGCTGTATGGCCTGCTCGAGCTGCTTGCGCCCTAGCTCGGCCAGCTGCTGCTGTTGCTGGAACAGGCACCGCGCTCCGCAACACCTGCTTCGCCTTCGCCTTCACCCATTCGCCCATTCACACACCACCTGCTTTCCTCACGTTTCACAGCATCTCATTCCCCACTGTCTCCACTGTTTGCTTTCAGATTATTTCCTTTTTTTACTGTGAGTTATATATATAAGTAGAGACCTGACAAATTCGCGGGTTCATTACGTGCTATGCTATAATTCAAATAATTATACCTTAGTGCTGCTTCTGCCATTGGTTCTCTGTTAATCTGGAGGACTGAGGGCCAATTAGAGACCCTCACTCATAGAAGTGTCGAATCACAGGCCACCCAGTCGAGACGACTCACAAGTCAACAGCCAATGAACAGTTGGCATTTGCCCGAGTGTGTAGAGGATATATGAGTCTATCCTAAAGGTCATTGAACCCGCGAATTTTTCCGGTCTCTATATATAAGATATTGAGGGGGGAGGGATAAACACCAAAATCCCCCCCCCCCTGCTTCTCAAACGATAAATTTATTTTTCAACTCTATCTCGAGCTGAGATTAGATTATCACGTGGTTTACCTTCCGGAATCGTAAAACTTTATGTTTGTAGAGTAAAATTAATAAATCTCTTAATATTAGTTTCATACATATCCGGGAAAACCCGGAGTTTTAGCGGGGGTAAAAAATTTTTTGATATTAATGTTTGGTATGACAAAATAAAATAATTTCAGGTAATCTCCTACATAAAATACGGTTAATTCGAAACTGTTAACCACATCATTACATGTTTTCATTTCATGCTAGGATTGAAATACCTATACGTTAGACTTAAAAGTTTTTTAAACATTTAGTGGACACTTATTGACTTGATAACCACTAATTTTAAACAACTAATTGTAGCTATATTAATAATCACCGAAAACACAGACTTACAGAAGTTCAATAACTAAGTATATTTACACCTTAAAGGGTGTTTGGCCCTATGATTTAATTTACTTTAAAATACTAAGTCATAGTTTGCAGTGAAACTTTCGTTTGATATTTTATGGCTGACAAGACGTCAACATTCGTGGCTAGGAGCAATTATTATGATAGTTGAAGTCAAGCGCAATAAACATTCTTTTTCCTCCCAGCGATAACAAACTGGAGTTTCTTTGTGAATATTAGATCACGCAGAAGGGAAAAAAAAGTTAAGGATGATAAGGCATATGTCTTGCTACACCAAAAATTTGAATAGATAAATTAAAAAAATCAAAGCAAAAACATCAAGATGGCGGGGACTCATTCCCCTTAATCTTCGAACTTCGTTGTTTTGTACTGCTTCAGTAACTGTACCATTCGGTAGGATTATTTTCGTGAATGGAACGGAAATCGCATGGAACGGAAATGTGTAACTACCGTGCTGCCATCTGTGGCGGATGGCGCGCACCAAAGTTCACAAAGACAAAGGGAAAATTTAAAGTATTAACTTTTTAATGAATTTCAACAAGATGAGCAGTATTTTAATAAAATTCCTCGTCGAAAATCAGGTCCAAAACCTGTGTTTAGTGGTTTTTCAGACTTTTCCGCTTTTATCGGAGCCGTTTTATTATACCGCTTAACCTTTCTCTCTGCAAATCGAATGATTCGATAATCACCGTAGCTGCCCCGGCAGCGAATTCTAGTGGTGCGTGAGAAAACAACGTGTGAGTCACCCCAGGAAATATAGTTAAAGACACAATTTTCGTAGGTGTACTAACAACGCTCGGTATTATTTTAAGGAATTCTACGTTAAATTTCGTGTCCGAGTTCCATATTAAAAGTTTAATAGAAACATGACAACACAATAATTTGCTCGTTACTGAGGTTACATGTTTACAAATCACTCGCGAGTACTGGAAGACTCACATTATTTTGTATTTAATTTAATTTAGTGAATACTAAACAACTTTGGAAAGTTATTCTAAAAATTCACATTCAACAAACATGTTTCTTCACCCCCCTCCAAATTAATTAAAAGAAAACTAGTTAAAACCTTGTGGCGACTGCGATGTTATTTTTAATAACCTACACAACTAGAAAACTTCCCTACTGGCAAATAAATGTAATTTGTATTCAATCTGCCCAGCATACCTACTAGAAATTCAACATTATATTATGGTAGTTCCAACTATGAGCGCTTGTGCTAAAGTGAAGAAATTGCGTAAAGCTACAATCCTTTTAAAATATAATAAATATCTTAAGACTGGAACAGGCTGAATATGTCTGTTTTATAGTATTTCTTTCAATACAAAATTTTCTCCTGCGTTTAGAGTAGTTCCCCTTTAAGAACAAAGAATATCCTTATAATAAATAAGTCATGTAACTGCCTTGTCTGATGTCCTTAATAATTATTTAGCGCGTGGGTTTTGAAGTAAAAAACTGTTTATTTCCCCTAAGTATTTACTCTTCAGTTAATCTTTGTTTTTTTCCTCGGCTTCATTAATTTTTTTAACAATGAGTCATTCTTTTGGAAGTAAGTACTCATCTGTTTATTTTCTTAACATTCAACTACAAAGAAGGAACAGGAGTCAGAAGAAAATGTAAAGAATACCTCGGTTTCAGTGGGGAAAAAAAGAAAATAACAAAAGAATGCAACGCAAACTGCGACTGATTCCTTAGTAACCTTTTTAAGGCTAAACGTTTATGAAAAGGTAAAAAAAAAAGCAGGAAGCAAGAGGGTTGAAGCCACACGGCATCTAACTATAAATGGTTAACACGTCCAATAAGAAGAGGCCCAACATGATTGGCCAGCACAGAAGCCAATAGCAGGAAAGCCCTACCCTGATTGGCTGATAACTGGGTCAATAGAAAGAGAAGTAAAGATCCTGAAAGTATACAAGTATAGAAACTTATCGCCTACTCTCTTTCAGCAATATTGCAGGCAAGGCGCCAAATAGCCCTGTTACAGCCACGGTAAAAACCCTGACCTAAAGTGTATAGTCGAACAGGGTTTGCCATTGGACGCATGCGTAGTCCAACCGCGCCTAGCTTGCTGCATGCCCACTGAACTTACAGGGCTAATGATGGCGTACCGGACATGGAAAAAACAACTACTCGCTCTCAGTTTATTTCTCGACCCTGACGATGCATGATGCAAAGCATAGGGGAAGCCTTCTTTTCACAGACGAGAGAGCCACACGCCCGATCGTGCATCTTCGTTTTTTTTGTTCATTGTTAATAAATATGGCGGTGTTGATAAAAGGAAAGACCATAAACAAGGCAACGGTATTTATTTGTACGCCACCATATTTTTTTTCGTTTGCCGTGTGTCCGTGAATGTTTATTTTGGACAACTCATGATAACTAATAGTTAGAGACCCGTGAATTTCGCGGATTCAATGACTTCCAGGATAGACTCCAATATCCTCTACACACTCGGGCAAATGCCAACTGTTCATTGGCTGCTGACTTGTGAGTCGTCTCGACTGGGTGGCCTGTGATTCGACATTTATATGAGTGAGGGTCTCTAATTGGCCCTCAGTCCTCCAGATTAACAGTGAACCAATGGCAGAAGCAGCACTAAGGTATAATTATTTGAATTTTAGCATAACACGAAATGAATCCGCGAAATTCACGGGTCTCTACTAATAGTCAATTAGGTTAGGTTAGAAACATTATAAATATTTTAAAACATTGCGGACGAATGATTTGGTTAGAATAGCTACATTAAAGATACTGTGAAATCATGTAAACGGTTTCCTAGCGCTGGATAGCTACATATTAAAAAGTTATTTGCTAAGCAACCATACAATGATTTAACATTATTTTCAATGTAGCTATACTTAACTAAAATAACTAACCATCCACAATGTTTTAAAGTATTTATAATGTAGCTAACCTATCCTAATCGACCACACAATTTAATGCCACACCGGTTTTTTTACAATGAGATAGAACGGCGTATGACGTATGAGTAGAGACCCGGAAATTTCTCGGATTCTTCTGGCCTCAGGATAGAATTGAAAGTTATAGGTGTGCTCGACCCATGTTTACTTTCCCATTGGTTGATTTCTTAGCGAGAACATTTTTATCCTTGTTATTTGGCACTACCTGATTCGCTAACTTCTTTCCTAGCTGGACATCATTGGCTCACGGTCGTAGAGGGGCGTGTCCAGATAATTGCGGTCCAATCATGAACACAGTGCGAGAGTGTGAAGGTTTGCATTCTAGCTTGTGACTAAATGAATCCGCGAAATTTCCGGGTCTCTACGTATGAGTAAGCTACATCCCAAATAAATACACCTGTTGTGGTACGGGAAAAAAAAGCGAGCTTGAACTTCGGGGAACTTCGGGTGTGGCTCTCTCGTCTGTGAAATGAAGGCTTCCCAAAGCATAGCCTCGCGGCGTACCCTCCAAGGCCGTTGTAGTTTATCCTCCGAGGTTCGAGCAGGGACGTGGCCCGGATATTGTGAACGAGAGGGTCCGGTTTAGCCATTACGTCATTTTTTATGAGTTTTTGAACCGAGTTTGAAAATAAAACTGACCGTCACACTGAAATCCCGAGGAGAAGCGAAATTTATAGAACTCCAGCGTCTACACACGTAAATTTAAACACTGATTCGGCCGGAGAAGAAAACTGAGTATTCTATTTTTTTAAATTTGATTGTGTTAATGCTTTGTTCTTAAGTCAATTAATTGAAAAAAATTCGTTCAAACGAGTCATAAATACATATTATAAAATACACGGAACACTCATGTCAGGTTTGTATGAAAGAAATGCTTACAAAAAGAAAAATTAAATACAGACGTCTTGGAAACAATATTCCTGTCGTGAGGCAAGTCGGGATGTGATGGGGTGTATATACACTGTTGTACACAGAGAAAAAAGGTTTGTTTGAATCCAACAAATATTTGTTTATATATGGCGAAACAAATATTTACTTGGTGGAACAAAATATTTCGTTAGCTTAACCCAAACTCGGTAAGTAACAAAAATGATTTGGTACACCTAACCAAATATACATTTGAGTTGACAAAATGATTTTGTTGGGTCAACAGAATCTTTCCTGCTACAAAATATTTGTTTGAATTAAAAAAAAATATATATTTATTTCGCCATATACAAACAAATATTTTGTTGAGGCAAACAAACCTTTCGTTCAGTGCACTGAGAGAAAGGTTTGTTTGCCCCAACAAAATATTTGTTTATATATGGCGAAATAAATATAATTTGTTAACTCAAACAAATATTTTGTAGTAGGAAAGATACTGTTGACCCAACAAAATTATTTAGTAAACTCAAATGTATATTTGGTTAGGTGTAACAAATAAATTTTGTTACTTACCAAGTTTGGTTAAGCTGACAAAATATTTTGTTACAGCAAGTAAATGTTTCGCCACATATAAACAAATATTTGTTTGATTAAAACAATCCTTTTCTCTGGGAGCCCGCTAGGGGGAAATAAAAGAAGTCTCCCAATAACACATCTGTCACCTGAAGGAGCAAGGTCAGGGGTTCGGACCACGGGAGTCCCTGGTTCGAGTCCAGCTCACCTGCTGGTGGTGGTGGTGTTGCTGCTGCTGCAGGAACAGCGAGTGCTGCTGCATGAGCGACTGCAGCTGCGCCGGACTGAGCAGCTGCTGCTGCAGCAGCTGCTGCATGTGGTGCAGGCCGGACGCCGGCGGCGACATCATCAGCTGCGGCGGCGGCGGCGGCGCCTGGGAGGCGGCGGGGGCCGCGCTCGCCTGCTGCGGCGACAGCTGCGGCTGCTGCTGCTGCTGCTGCTGCTGCTGCGGGCTGCTCTTGCCATTGTCCTCTTTGTCGCGCTCCTTGTCGCGCTGCTGCTGCTGCTTCAGCGCCTTCGCGAGCGAAGACACCTTCGAGCACACCGCAGCACTCTTCAGCACTCAGCAAGCTACTGCATCTGTCTTTCACGCAGCAGATTCCAGAGGCAAGACCACATATCAGGTTATGCAGCTCCAACGATTACTAGACAAAATTTGTCTGTCACTGATAAGCCACTTTGTAGACATTACAAAAAAAAATTGGTTGTCTGTAAAGTCGGTTTACGGACGATAGTTTAACGTGACAACGTCATAACAAAACTTTGATGAAATGATTGCATACTTTTATGAATAAAATTCAATATTTTTTATTGAATTATCACTATTTTGTATGGATACAAAGAAGGAGTGAAATGAAATCTACAATTTAATTGATAAATTTACTTTTATTTTCACTCATTAATTCAAATATGTTTATTACTTTAACGAACAGATTATTTTAACTATAACTTTTATACATGTTTGCTATTTAACTTCTTCCAATCTGTGTTATTCTGTTAAGGATAGGACGATGATAGGAAAAGTAGTAAACGAATGGAAGTGTTTCAAGTTTAATGTGCCTCGGAAAAGTCAAATCGATGGTTGTCCCAATCGAGTGGAAGAGAGTTAGTTGCGGCGCAAGTGTACAACGAGCGTAACGGGACACAGCGCAACGGGACAATGTGCGTTACGGGACAATTTTTCGTGCGTGCAGCCGGCGTTCATCGATTTATTAGACGTTGTCACGTCAAAAAAAATTTGTCAACACAAAGCAATCGTTGTGATCTAAATTAGCAACCAAAAAAAAATTATGTCGGACAGAAACTGTATTTTCACTGTTCTGTGGTATATTGCAATATAATTGCAATGCTAACAACAAAATTGTCTGAATACAAGAGCTTATACAGCTTATTGTTGTCACTGAACTGGCCAGTGGTCAGCTAACATTCACTGGTAACTGTTGGAATTTGACGGTCGTCTAAATGCAACAAATGGATGCCGATAAAGTTCCCTTTTCTCTCTCAGTGCATCACAGTGAATGCGGTCGCTATGATCTGTTAACATAACGTGAACAACAAAGTCGTAAACACTGACGTGTGCGCTTACATGGCGAAGGGACGTGGTTTCGATCCCCGAACCTTGGTGGGACTAAAATGATGTATTAGGAACCTATTCGGTAGCAAAGTATTTCGGAGCTCACTATAATTCTTTCACATAAAAATAACGATGAAGGGTTGCTTCATGTGGCTACAATATGTTTACGTCTAAGAATACGAACATTCGTACGCAAAAACGCTCGTTGTAACATTTTAGTCACGCAAAAAATTTATTTTAGGCATGAGTAAAGAAATTAAAAAACATACATTCTCTAAAAACGTTTTCTTTTGTTACGTATATTTCCACTAATGCATTAGTATTTATCAACCTTTTATTTAATTATATACAAATACAAATAATTTATTTTCCTTAAACAAATAGTGAATGGCTACTGTTCGTTCATAGTATATTATCTTAAAAAAATAATTATTATTTACCATACAAATACATTAGGGTTTAAAGTGATAAGTTTCCAAATTATTTCTAGCAGTGTAGGTATGTTTCTTAGATGTTTTACGGAGTAATGTGTGTAATGCATGTTTTAGTTAATTCCATGCAGTAATCAATTGTCCGTCCTCTGCATACTCCCGTGACGCAGTACACACTCTGGCTATCAACGCGACAGGTTCTGGGCTCAAGTCCCGGGCGAAAATCGTCTAATTGCTGGCAAAATAAAATGACACTAATAAAAATAATTTCAAAGCAGTCATGAGGACTGCCGACAGAAGTGAAAACTTAAAATTACTTAGTCCTACGATAGGTTCAAGGTTGAAGAGCGAGGCACGGGTCAATGACCGGCATTATTCTTTCATTTTTTTTTGAGAAATTTTGCACATAAGTCCTCATAAATGACTCAAAAATCCCCCCAAAAAAGTTTCCAAATTGCCCTAATTTGATGGAAAAACTCAATTTCCCACTTGAATAGTCAAAAAAAAAAAAAATCAAAAATCCAAAGCGGCTTAAATTCTCTCCAAAAATAGATTAAAAAAATTAAATTCAAACCGCTGGGGTTGACCTACGACCCTCATTACGTATGAAATATGACACCTTGTGTGGAATATGACACCTTGATTCAATTTTTGTCTAAAAACTCAAAACAAACATAATCGTTATAAAAATTCCAAACCATATAAACATATATTTAAATTAAAAAAGCGTTTACGACATTGACTTTGAGGTCCTCAGTTCCTTTCCTGCCGAGGTCAATTAAAAAAATTCTACGTATTCTTTCTCATTGATGTTTTTGATGTTTTCAATTAGAATGACCCCCACTACTACTATCAAGGCATATATTATTCCTGTTAGTGTGACGTCATGACAGCCATATTTGATTTTACTGTCGAGTTCTAGAGTGCACTACCACGATATTGGTCAATTTTTTACCCGCTAGAGTGCAGTAGTTTCAATAACCATAAAGTCAGCTATCAAAGTGTCCACCATCTTGTCTGCCGTCTTGGCCATATTCTTGTAAATTCGTTTTTATCAACAACAAAAATTCGAAAAAAAAACTTCCAAACATCACAAATAAAACCAATTAATATACTGATCGAATCGATCGGTTGCAGTCCATCATGGTCAGTGCAAAAATTTCATTTAGGTTCAAAAATATCGATTTATATAATTATAGCCCCAATTGGACACTTTACCATAAAAGACTAGGTTCCAAGTACAAGAAATAAAACAACACAGTTTTACAAATTATATGTACTACGTAAATTTTACTCTATTACAAAAACAAAGAGTAGGCCTACACAAAATCATCATCTCTTCATTCAATTCCACGCGATTCTTTAACCAGTCGTTTGCATGTCTGTACATGACTTTTCAGGGAAATCTTTTCGTGACACTTGATTACCACACGTGTTACACTTTTTTAATTTTTTTTTTGGCACTGAAGCCGTATTTTTCGATCAGTACGGTTCATGACGCCGGGCGATCGCTACAACGCACGAAAGTCTTGGCGCAACCTATGCGAGAGTACCCGAGTGTGGATGACGACGGCACAACAGCAGTGGTACATAGCGAGGTCGGCGCCACCGCGGGTACTGCTGAAGAAGATGTTAACTCAGCTGACGACACTGCGTCCGTTGAAGTCTCCTCTAGCGTCGTCGGAGACGATGGCACACTTCCCACAGGGGTGTACCAGGAAGGGGTGTGTAGTGCCTGGGTCCCGGTATCTGGTACTGTCCAGTCGTGCTCTATCTGGCTCCTGGAGTTTCTGTACTAATCACCCTGGTTGAAGAACCATCCTCGTCCTCCGCTCTAAATGGTGCGCTTGGAGGGGGTGTAGTGCCATTCATCTCTCGGGCTCGGTCCTGGTTTTCCTACCCGGATTGACGAGTTAGTTGGTTGAAGCCTGTCTGGTGGCAGACCTCGGTGGTCGCCAGTTCCCAAGTCAGTACGTACTGGTCGGGTCTGACCTGCCGGCTGACTTCCTGTGAAACTCTGTCCACTGACTTGCGCAGGCAGTTGGCGGTCCGCAGGTCGGACAGAGCGGAGGGGACCTGTCTTCCGAGTCTGGTCCAGATGTTGGGCTCTGGATCAGTAAGATCTGTAAGTCGACTCCTGTTCTACCCTAAAAGGGCGCAGACACAGGAGGGGAGGTGAGCTTCGGGCCGGACAACAGTGCTCCCACCGGGTTCTCCGCAGTGGTTGACATCACTGCCATCGGGGCTGATGGAATAACTGCCTAGAAGTACTGCCAGGAGAGTCCATCCGCGCTCATCCGCAAACAAGGAAAACTGAGAGTCCCACTGAAGGAAACCAATTTATGTATCCACGCGACATTGTCGAGCCGATCACTTTCGAGTTTGTAACTTTGCATTATTTGTCATGCTTTTCGAGGTGATCAGGACGACAGATGGTTTCACCACATTTGTACACAGCAAAGAGTTTCCTCAAGCGTTAAATGGACAGCGGTATATTTCGTGGCGCTTTGTATTAAACATGTTCACCAAGACCTCACCAAGATGATTACAATTACGTAGGGCCATGCATATTTCGAGAAAAGATTCCCAGACCAGCTGAAAGTTAAAACACTGTAGCATCGTCTGTGTTTCGTGATTGGGTGAGTTTGTTTCAGGCACACGTCAATTGTTACAATAACCAATCACAGTCATTCAGCGCGGAATCAAACGCGTCCTGAGTGGCTCGGTCAAACAAGGCGACGACTTCTCTCGCAGACGGCCGCCAATCAGAATGAATCATCCGGTGGTGCGGGTATACCTTGTTGCAGTCTAATACGTGTTCGGTTTTTTTTCCCGCCAAAATTGCCTGCCCCTACAATTACACCCTAAAGATTGTGCAACTAGTCCTTTGCCAAACTTACCATGACTTTTTTTAAGTTTTCATAGTGAAATAACTGACCGCAACACATGCTGAACTGGTACGTAACCTGTGAAGAGTTATTACAATTGCGTATCACGCACCCACGCACATTCCACAGTTTATGTCATTTACACAGTATGCACAGTTTGATGATGAAACACTGCCAGTTGATGCTTTGGTCACTGAACTCACTGCAGCTGATGGTACGTGGTACAGATGCCTTAGAGTTCTCGAGAACTGTCACTGAACTCATGTGCCACTCAAACCAGGCGACCCACACTCCGCCAGAGATAGAGGCAAACTGAGGTTCCTGCCACCTGGCTCTCACTTGCATTCACGCAGATACTCGTGATTCCAAACGACACTTATTTTCATTAACACGTGAGTCAAAACAGCATCACTGTTCCGTTAATATGTGAGCCAAAGAACCACCATTTTCCTTCATTTATTTATCTATAATGTGTTTATTGTTTATGTATTTCAGATCGACCAATAAGGTTCCAGCAGCTAGTTCCACAACGACAAACCTTATGCATGCTACATAATCAAGCGTTTCTTAAATATGACTTTTATGCTGACTACAGGGCCAAAAGTCCTTGGACCATGAATATTCAGACCTGACTAAAGAATTGACTATGCAGTACCTACCCGTAAAAAACAAAAACAAAAAAAACACATATTTAGACGCAAATACCTCAAAAAGAACGCCCATTAGGACGCATATTAAACGTACATTCATAAAAAAACGCACACTCCTTGAAAACGACTAAAATACTTCAAAAAGGACCCACGAGGGGACACGAATTTAGCTAAAAGGACCCACAATTTGGACGCAAATTGGACTCACATTGGGATGCACATTCAACGAAAAGGACGCACACTGGGGCTCCCTCGTTCCTGTCAACAAGAAAACAGTAAAACTGTACAACCTAGCGATACATCAAACGACTTGAGAGATATCCGAAACATAGCTCTTTCTGGAACACTTATACATCAGACTGGGAATGTAAACAATACAATGGTAGTTAAAAACGTCTGATTCGGTTTTTATTTTAAAATACTGTTAAATCCGCACTGTGCCGTTGTCTGCAAATAAAAAAACAAAAAAAAAAAAAAAACTTTGTGGTCCTTTGTCTCAAAATAATACTTTTAAGAGAGAAGAGAATAATATACTTCTTATCTCGTTGAATCAAAACGGAAAAGTTTTGTGGGTCACTGTCGAATTATTTTTTTTTCTTCACAAACAAAAAAAAAACAAAACTGGCAGAGTGAGTCTTGTGCCGGCCTTTAGTACCGTGTTGATTTTTTTTGTTCTCTTTTTTTTTTTTTTTTTTTTTTTTTTCCCCCCCCGCTCTCAGCGCTGTGTGAGCTCGGTCTGTTTCGCGCTAAATCACTCGCTTTATTTATTGGTCCGCTGACAGCGTCCACGCTCCAGGCGCGGCGTGTATCGCGGCGGGAGGGGTAGGGGTGGGGGGCGGGCGGCGTGGTGGGGGAGGAGCGGGCAGGGGAGGGAGGGAAGCAACAAGTAGCGGTGTTGTTGTGTTGTGTGTTGCGAGGGGGAGGAGGGGAGGTGGACGGGCGGAGGAGGGGGCAGACACGCACAACAACCCCCCCCCCCCACTCCCCGGTGGGGGGAGGGTGTGTTCCTGACAGACCAGCGCCAGACGCAGCCTAGGGCAACGCGGCGCCGGTTGTGCGTCCGTCTGGCGCTGCGTCTCTTCCCGCCGCGCGCCGCCGACCAAGCCATAGAGCACACGCGGCGTAGACACACCAACCAAAGCCGACATTCATCACTGTTTCACAAGTTTACGTATTAAATGCTGTCATTTAAAAAACTCTTTACCCTTCTTCGTGTTATATTACAAACTAAAATAGTTTCTTTATAACCGTCTGTTTGGCGTATAATAAAATATTTATGCTTGAAAAATTGAATTTTTTTACAGTTTCTTCTTTTTTATAACCCCATAAACGGGCGCATACTTTATGTCTTTATAAAGAAATGTATTGTTGGCCATTCTGGCAGCAGTAATTTAGAAAAAAACTCTAAACCATTCTTAGAGGGGGGAAAGTACTTTACAAAAATCACAAAACTATATTTATGTATTGCCTGAAAATTAGCGCGGTTATAAATTGTTGTCCCGGAAAATTATTGAATTTCGTCTTACTTCTGCCAACTCTGTTAAAATTGAGAGTGGTTTAATACTTTCTTACAAATATCTCAGACATCTCAGTTTTTCGTAACGGACACTTGGATGTAGGGATACGCCGTTAAGTTATTTAAAATAGTAAATATGTAAAAAAAAATCGGGCACATTAATATATTTTTTTCTTTACTTTCCCCTTTTATGCAACTCATTATAAACCATAGGTTAATGTTGATCCTTAGCGTTTCTTATTGTCTTCGGTTATTATTTTCTTACGATTATTAATCATCCATAAGACTGTTAAAACCTGCTATATGCGTTTGTTTACAAATAGTAAGCCAACCGACGCGCGCTTACGTTAGAATAAAATAAAATGTAAACATTTTATTTGACGCTGTGGTTTACTTTTAATGTACGAGTCAATGTATGACAAGCACGTTCTGCATTAAAACCCGAACATATAACGTGTTATGCGAATTAAAAAATCTCGGCAATTTGCAGATGCAAGCGATTGCATATTTTCGACAGTTTATGTTGGAAAATTAGCCGTGCAATGTTGGGCCCGAAATGTTACTGCACAATACACTTTCTAAGCCTATCTCGTCATTGGTCTATGGTCGAATCTAGCAATACTACTTTAGTCGCTTACTACTAGGCGCACAATTTACATTTAGCGGTCGCCATACTCGTACATGAAATCTGTGGCATTATGTTTTTTTCCCCTTCATTTTGAAACCGAAATTGGACTAACACATCTCAGAGCAACATGTAAAATCAAGTATAGCCAGTATTTTGGCTACATGTTCTTTTTATAAACTCGCTAAAAGTTTTATTTCCGCCAAAAAATGCAAATACCCCGTAACATAGATTTAGGCGCTGTAGAAATGTTTCATATATTTTTCATATCGCTCGGATTAGTAAAAAAAAAGTGTTCGTGGATTCTACGTGCGACAGAAGCGAAACTTCTTGCTTATTACGTAGGGACATGCAGATTTCGCGAAAAGATTTCGAGACTAGATGAACGTTAAAACACCAGAGAATCGTCTGTGTTTCGTGATTGGGCGAGTTTCTCCCAGGTACATATCGACTGTAACAACACCAATCACAGTGATTCAGTGCGGAAGTAAACGCGTCCTGAGTGGCTCGGTCAAATAAGTCAACGACTTCTCTCGCAGACGGCCGCCAATCACAAGGAAGAAATCATAGGTGCGGTTATACCTTGTTGCAGTCTAATAAGTGTTCAGATCTTTTCGCGAAAAATGCCTGCCCCTACTTATTAGGTATAGATAGTGACCGGAAAAATTCGCGATTTCAGTGACATGTAGGATATACTGCATGATCCTCTATGCACGCGGGGAAATTACATTTGCTCATTGGCTACTGACTCGTGACACCTGTTAACTGGGACGCTAGTGATTCGATACTTCTTTTGTTAAAGGTTTTTCATTGGCCGAGTATCATTAAGATAAACTGTGGCCCAAACACTGATGCAGCAAAAGGGCAAACGTTTTTGGATTCTAGACCATCACGAAATGAATCCGCGAATTTTTACGGTCTCTAGGTATGGATACATATAAATTATAAGTATTTTTTATTGAACAAGAGAAAATAATTGAGAATAGTAACGATGCGGGTATGAGCTCAAATGAAAAAAAAAAAAAAACTTTTTCCGCGGCCTGTACAGTCGCATCCTTTCACCGGCACTTTTTGGCGGTTTATTCCCGAGTTGCCTTTGATAAAACCTCGTATCTGCTTCTGCATTTTTAATATTTTTAGGCATGATATTAAAGCACGATCTCTAGCTGAATAAAATGAAAGAACAAATAAACATACTCCAATTCAACATAATGCACATGTCAAAATTAAATTACACTTATAAAGCTAACCTAATAAGTAGGGGCATGCGTTTTTCGTGAAATAATCTGCTCGCTCGTTAGACTGCAACAAGGTATGCCATTGTTTCCTTGCGATTGGCTGCCGTCTGCGAGAGAAGCCATCGCCCTGTCTGGCCGGGCCATTCAGGACGAGTTTGCTTCCGCACTGGCTGGCTGTGATTGGTGCGCCGACAGTAGACATGCACCTGGAATAAACCCAGCCAACCACGAGACACAGAAAATGCTATAGAGTTTTAGCACACAGCTGGTCGGAAAATCTTTTCACGAAAATCACACGGCCCTACTAATAAGTAGGGACACCTGTATTTCGCGAATACATTTCCTGTCAAAGTTTGTCACAAAACACTGTAGCTTTTTCTTAGAGTAATGGTGAATCGTGTGCGTGCAGCAGTACGGTATCCACATTCCCATTGGCCCCGTCAAGTGCGGGAAAAAACCTCTCGCCGACCACAGCCAATAACTACAAGAAAAAAACTACGGTGTTTTGCGATGTACCTAGACACGAAATGTATTCGCGAAATACAGGTGTCCCTACTAATAAGGCTATACCTACGGCTTTTTTTAAATTTTCAATCACACCATTCACCTTAAAATGAATGATACTTATAAAGGTAATTCCACAAATCGATAACTCTTTTCCACACGAATAAATACATTTTAGATACTTTCAATAAAGTAATGCTAATCGTTAGCCGTTACTAAAACTAAATAGACAGCGTTAAGAGAATTTCGTAGCATCGCTGCTGCGTCATTTCTACCTCTCCACTGCCGTCTCCCCTTCTAGACGTTACAACTAGCATACCATGCTCCGCTACGTACCTATCCCCCATCCCCATTTTGACGTCTGCCCATTGGACCGCTAGCGCATGCGTTGGAGTGGCGTCGCCGCTGACGCACTCTCCTCCTCTACCGGTTCCCCCACCGCGTACCTCACTGTTCCTCTCGCGCGATCGGAATTCTCGTAACGCTTGTAAATTGTAGCCCCCTCAGCAAAGAAGTTTCACTCCAATAACGCATAAAAGTACTCACAGGCGTACAAATTCACACATTCGAAAATAAGGAAAGCGTTCCTTGAACGATTACTGCAATGGGGAAGATTGATGTAAAACTTCATTATTATTATTTTATTTACAAATTTTCCAATGCTGGTGTATGTCATGGGTAGAGACCCGTGAAATTCGCGGGTTCAATGACCTCCAGGATAGTCTCCAATATCCTCTACACACTTGGGCAAATGCAAACTGTTCATTGGCTGCTGACTTGTGAGTCGTCTCGACTGGGTGGCCTGTGATTCGACACTTCTATGAGTGAGGGTCTCTAATTGGCCCTCAGTCCTCCAGATTAACAGTGAACCAATGACAGAAGCAACACTAAGGTATAACTATTTGAAATTTAGCATAACACGAAATGAACCCGCGAATTTCACGGGTCTCTAGTCATGGGGCAACCTTAGAACCAACAAAGAGGTGAATACACAAATGCACAGAAAACAAGCCAACATCAGCTGATGTGCATTTAACTTTTCCCATCAGCTGATTTCGGTTTGTGTTCTGTGTGTTTTTTGTAGAGACCCGTAAAATTCGCGGGTTCATTTCGTGTTATGCTAAACTTCAAATAATTATACCTTAGTGCTGCTTCTGTCATTAGTTTATTGTTAATCTGGAGGACTGAGGGCCAATTAGAGACCCCCACTCACAGGCCACCCAGTCGAGACGACTCACAAGTCAACAGCCAATGAACAATTGGCATTTGCCCGAGTGTGTAGAGGATATTGGAGTCTATCCTGGAGGTCATTGAATCCGCGAATTTTCCGGGTCTCTAATTTTGTGTATTCCTTTCTTTGTCGGTTGTTCAGGTGTGTTGCACACGCCATTGGACCCCGTAGACACAGTTTTCTACATCCCGCCCAACACGAATAGTTAAACCCAGTCACTGAGGCAGTGGCCAGTGTTACTCGGCCTGTGATTCCACCGCGGGTCTTTGGTTCGAGGCCCTGTGAGGCCGTCGTGGCGATGATGACATCCCTTTCAACCCATTGAATGACTGCCTGGGGTTGCGTCTCTACGCAACACTACTGAGCCTGTGACATGCAGTGTGAACCAGCCTTGGCATTAGCACAAACTTCTTTTTTTTTAATTAATAAAACTGTAAACTAACATTTGGACGTATTTTAGTCAATGGATTGCCATCCTTTAAACAGTGAAGGCCAAATACAAAATTCTGAACATAGAGTATGTTAATTTGAAAATTTCGGGGTACTGTTATTATTACCAACAACAAAAAAGCGTGTCCTTTCCTTTTTCTCCCGACTTTTTTTTTTTTTTTTTTTTTGGTTTGTGAAAGAACATGAACCCAAAATAAAGTGAGCATATCACCCTATTAAATCACAGTTCTGATCGATGTAAAATTGAAAATGCATACCAAAAATTTTATTTTGGCAAGAATTTGCGGCGTAATTTGATTCAAAATCTATTTATCGGTCGATAAATGATGACATTTCAGTAATGGCAGGCCGACTCTAAAGCCTTAAAGGATCAAGAGTTGGTCACCACTGACATTGTAAGTCTAGCATGTATGTATCATCGTTCTGAAATAATTAAAAAAATGGTTTCGCGCAAGAATGTCGCTATCTTATTTTTTAAAAAAACTTTGGGGTCATTTATATTTGGTGATTACTGATTAGATACAAGACAATTGTGTAGGTTCACTGACTTTTAGGCTCAGGCTAATACAATGTGCAGTATTCGCTAGACTGCATTCCTATGTATCTACCGGACATGGCTGTTGTCTAAACTTTACTCTATGACTAGAGACCCGTAATTCGCGGGTTCAATGTCCTCCAGGATAGACTCATATATCCTCTACACACTCGGGCAAATGCCAACTGTTAATTGGCTGCTTACTTGTGAGTCGTCTCGACTGGGTGGCCTGTGATTCGACACTTCTATGAGTGAGGGTCTCTAATTAGCCCTCAGTCCTCCAGATTAACGGTGAACCAATGACAGAAGCAGCACTAAGGTATAATTATTTTAATTATAGCATAACACGAAATGAACCCGCGAATTTCACGGGTCTCTATCTATGAGGTATGACTAAAGACAGGACATTTTCGCGAAAAAAAACCCGAACCCCTATTAGACTGCAAGGTATACCCGCACCACCGGATTATTCATTATGATTGGCAGCCGTCTGCGAGAGAAGTCGTCGCCTTGTTTCACCGAGCCACTCAGGACGCATTTGATTCCGCACTGACTTCGTGTGATTGGTGTTGTAAGAATCGATATGTACCTGAAAGAAACCCACCCAATCACGGAACACAGACGATGCTATAGTGTTTTAACTTTCATCTAGTCTCGAAATCTTTTCGCGAAATCTGCATGCCCGTACTGATCGGTGTTGTAACAATCGACATGTATCTACCTGAAAGAAACTCACCCTGTCACGAAACTCATACGATGCTATGTACAGTGTTTTAACTTTCAGCTGGTCTGGGAATCTTTTCGCGAAATTAATATGCATGGCCCTAATTATCGGCATACCGTGGAACGTGTAGTGACAACGCCCCGAGTAGTCGCAGACGCAGCACGGCGGCGCAGGTGGCTGGGAGGTGTGGAGGGGGGAGATGTAGGGGGACGGCGAGTGAGGGGAGGGAGCGGCGCAGAAGGGGGAGGGAGGCTGGGAGGGGGCAGGAGGGGAAGCGAGCTAGCGCGATATAGCTAGCGCTCCCCGCTATACCTCATACCGTTATACCTTCATGAATATGGACGGTCGCCGGCTGTATTTGACGCGGCGTCACGGCACGTCAGCAGATGACGTCACGTGGCAGCAGGCACCGGGGGGGGGGGGGGGGGGGAGGGGTCCGAGTTCCGCCGCAGACCGAACGACCCAGCAGAAGCGACACAGCGCGGGCTAGGGATAGCAAAACTTTTCAACACGTCTATATATCGGTCTTTCGATATATCGCTTATATTATATCGATACGCGAAAAAAAAAACCGGTATTTACGATATTTCGGTCTCTTATAATATAGAAATGTATTCCCAAGCATTACTTACTATATAAATAAGTATGTTTTATTGAGTTCTTGATACATCAGAGCTAATACAAAGGAATTACGTGATAGAAATTTAACTCTTTCTAGCCAAAGAGAACACAACTAATGTTGAACGATGCGCCAAACTTGTCACAGAGTCTGCAGAAAAAGTGTGCGGACAAGAAAACAGAGACAGCTACATTCAAGCAACTTAGTTTTCCAGATTCACAATGCCAAAATTTGATTTTAAAAAATCTGAATTTAAGACACATTCCTTCACTACGCCCTGATTGGATGGTTGGTTGGGTAGAGAGTGGTTGTAACTCCAGTTATAGCCAACTTCTCGTGGAGAGTTCTGGGTCAGTTCATAAAACAAAATTGTGAAATGAGCAAAGAGCTGAAAAATGACGTACTCATCAAAAATAAGTTTTCAAAATCATTCAAATTTAAGAACTGTTAAGAAATATGGCATTCTATAATTTTAAATAACACACTGCATCTGTTTTTTTAAATGATGAAATTCCTATTTTCCACGATTGTTTAAACATTTTAGTTATATTGTGTGAACTCAAAATGAAGCGCATTGTGTGTGTATATCATTTTTCTGTTATCAGGCAACTTAAATGAAGTACGTAATTGCTATAATAATCCACAAAATATTAACATGTATATTTTAAGTGTAAATTCAAATTGAGTGAGTGATTTTGGAAAAACTTTTCCATACTTTAGGCTCTTTACGCGAAATGAAGATTCAAACATATGATTTTTTTTAAATGATTTTTTCGTTGATCAGCATTCAAATACGCAATTTTTGACCGCTATTAGAACTGGATAGGTACACGAAAAATCAAATTTTATCGTCCCACCCTAGTGCACACGTCTGCAAAGATGCATATGGCATCCATGCTTCATTCACTGCTACCAAAATAATTCAACAGAGTCAAAAATTATTTCAATCATATTTGCAATCATACTCAATACGCCACCCGTTAATACAGCATTCCATACATTCTGAACTAAGAATGTTTGTAAAATTACTTTTGTTTGATAATGTTCGCAGGCTTTCACGGCCGTTGTCTGAAGTAGCTTGGCTTCTGGGGCTGTAGCCGCGTCCTTGGCGAATAATTCACAGACGTTTCGGTCGACATTGCAGTCGCCATCATCTGAGTAGGTAACTGCTCCCTGATGATGGCGACTGCAATGTAGACCGAAACGTCGGTGAATTATTCGCCAAGGACACGGCTAAAACCCATAAGCCAAGCTACTTACTTTTGTTTGAGTTATTGTGTTCACGCAATTTCTATTATTTCTTTATATTGAAAACTTAATTTCTGCTATTTGCATTTCTCAACCGCACAGCATTTTTAGTCGCCATATTCCTGAGAGGAAGCTATTGTTCTTCTCGTACGTCGTCGGCGACGTCGTAGGCAACAGCGATCACTATGGATGCACGCAGTTACATTCCTTCTGACGCTCCCACATGTATGTCCATACAACATCAATTTATATTGGTGCTTTCCTCAAAGAATGTAATATTTTCAAACCTTTTACTTTTTAATACATACACACAGAAATTTGCGTATATGTACTTGCACTGTTATTTCCTGCAGCTTCCACGACAACAAAATCTGGGACGAACATTGCCCACGCATTCCGCCACAAAACCTTCCGTGGTAAAGTGTTATTGGTAGGGACCGGAAGAATTCGCGGGTTTAATGACCTCTTGGAGCTGTCAAGCATTTGGAGGTCGTTTGGAGCATTTGGAGCCATTTGGAGCTGTGTTAAGCATTTGGAGGCTGTTGGAGCTGTTGGAGCCATTTGGAGGCTGTTGGACCTGTTGGAGCCATTTGGAGCTGATGAAGCTAAGAAGTAGTCAAGTACTCGTGTACACTTGTAGTCCTGTATTCTCGCAGTCTCGTAAACGTATGTTCTAGAAGCTTCTCGTATCTCTGTAGCCTCGCAGTCTCGTAAGCTTGAATACCCGTAGTCACGTAGTCTCGTTACCTCATGGCTCGTAGTCGCGTAGTCATGATGGCTTGGAGCCTCGTATACTTGTAGCTACGTAGCCAAGTAACCTCGTTGACTTGTAGCTATGTAAACAAGCAGTCATGTAATCTTATAACATAATGCTGCTGAAGTAGTTGGAGCTTTGTACACTTGAAGGTAGTTGGAGGAGTCTTGTACACTCGTAGAATTGTAGTCTCATAGTCTCTTAGAGTCGTAGCATTCTAACCAAATATCATTGGAGCTGATGAACCAAAAGGCCGTTGGAGCCAATGACTGTTGGAGCCAATGACTGTTGGAGCCAATGACTGTTGGAGTCGATGTCTAATGGAAATATAAACTGTTGGATTCATAGACTGTTGGAGAGATTATATCCTAACTTATCATTGACGATCGTATCCTACCAAGTTGAATGAACGAGAGAATGTGCCTCCTTTTCGTTAAATGAGCTTTCGTTTTATAGAATTTCCGTCCAAACGTGCTTCGTTTTCATTAAATGCTTGTCCTGCGCGAACGAAGCGTAGTCATTGTGTGTACATTGCATATATATTGTGTACATTGCGTACATTTCGTACATTGCGTGTACTTTGCGTAAATTGCGTGTACGTTCCGTTTCCTGTGTGTACTGTGTGTACATTCCGTTTCCTGTGTGTGTACTGTGTGTACGTTCTGTTTCCTGTGTGTACTGTGTGTACGTTCAGTTTCCTGTGTGTGTACTGTGTGTACGTTTCCGTTTCCTGTGTGTGTGTACTGTGTGTACGTTCCGTTTCCTGTGTGTACTGTGTAATCATTACATTTATTGCGTGTAAATTGTATGTATTGCGCGTACATTGCGTACATTATGTGTTGGAGCTGATGGAGCTGTTGGAGCACTTGCAGCTAATGGCCAATTGAAGCATAGGAGCAAAATGTAGATGGATCTGATGACGTGAATTGTAGCTCTTGGAGCCTGGCGTATATTGGAGAGATCGAATTTTTTTTTCGGTCAAATGATCCTCTTTTTTAATTTTGTAGATTTGACTCTAGTATTAATGTACATGGTTCTTGATTTGACTAGCGTATTATTCCATACGGTGCATGTATATAAGCGAGTCCTAGACAGTAGATCGCTCAGTTTGTTACTGACGCCGGCGGTGTAAGGATCGTCTAGTTTGTTTCTGCTGGTGCATAAGTCGTGTCAATTATCTGTTCTTGAGACCTCGATGGCATCTTTACCGTCTTTAACGTCGAACTCGATGGAGGTTGTACCGTCGACTACGGGAACCTTGACGACAGCTACGACGGAGAAGGAGCAGATTCCGTTGACAACCACGGCGACAACACTGGAGGAGACTTCATCAGACGCGATACCACCAGCAGAAGAGACTTTAATGCCGGTAGTGCTGGCTGTGCAGGAAAACTCGACGAACTTCGTTTCGCCCTCGATGGAGGCTTCAATGGATGCCGAATCGACAACAACTAACGAACATCGGTGTTGTTACTGTGACAAGATTTTCTCAAACAGCAGCAATGCTCGACGACACGAGAGGAGCGAATGTGCCAAGAACCTATATCGTAAAATGTTTGTTTGTGAGAAATGTCATAAGCAGTTTGCCAGAAAAGATAATATGAAAACGCACATGAAGGCATGCGAAGGTCCTGCTGTGCGGCAGAAAGTAAAGGTTTCGTCGCAACAACGATGCATCGATGTGCATAAGAGAATGCCTGGAAATGGTACTACTGTTGCAACGTCTGTATCTGGATCGGGTCTGAAAGGATCGTCTTCATCACCACGGTATCCTTGCAGCTACTGTGATACGTCGTTCGCATTTTCCCATGATGCACGAAGACATGAGCGGAGCAAATGTATGAAGAATCCTTCTCGCATGAAGTTTCGATGTGATGAGTGCCTTAAATGGTTTACTCGAATTGACAGTTTGCGACATCATGCGAAAAAATGTAAAGGTGGAGTCTGTGCTCCTACTGTTGAACTACCTGCCGACATTTCGACTCCTCGCTTTAGATTGGAGACACGAAAGCGTACAACCAAAAGAACAGATGCCCAGCAACCGATTGTTATGACGTCTGAACATGGAACTAAACCTAAGACTGTGTTCGGAGCATTACAAGTGAACGATAATGGCTTCTACTTGGCGCAGTCTGCATTTCGTGGAACGTTGAAAGACTACTATTATCTAAATACGTTCGGTGAGTCGAAGGACATTTGTAATTTTCTTGACGATATCAGACAGAAGATAATCAATCAGCTTACTGATGATGTAGCAACAAACGGACCTTTGAAATATAACTTGTGGTTGGACTGTATATATGGAAAGCCATATCCGTTCGATGACAAAGTGAAGAAGTGTGCATTCAAGACATCGGCTGCAGTAATTTACAGTTCTGACGATGTGAAGCATACTGTTAAAAACGGTATCCAGAAACTCTGTCAGGAAGAGGAGGACTATGTCTGTAAAGGTTCTGGCTGGACTGTTTCTAGTATAAGCCGATTGGAGCTAAGAATTAGTCATTTCACTCCGCTGCGGACCTAAATGATTGTAAATTTGCTGGCTTTCGCAAGTGATCCTGTAGTAGGATAGAAATTGTGTAATAAAGTTTATTTTGTGAAAGAACTTGTGTTGTTTTATTTCTCGGACCTGCCACTATTATATTATGTTTATTTTTTTTTCATCGTCCAGAATCGTACCAAGGACCTTAGTCGATCTAACTAATCATTTTATTGGTTGCAAATTTATTTAATGAATTTTGAACTTTTTCCGAATTAATAAGTCAATTACGAATTTTCCAAGATGGCGGACATGATGTCTGATAGGATGATGGTAGTAGAGGATTTAAAGTCTCTTTAAGAATTTTGAATATGATTTATTGAAATTATTATTTTTTACATGAAATAAAACATTATTGCATCGATCGGGTATCGAACCAAGGACTGAAACTGATCGAATCAATCTGTAAATTAATGAGTGATTTATTTAATGAATTTTGGAATTTTTCCCGAATTTCTAGCTAAATAATTATGGATTTTCAAGATGGCGGCCAAATGACAAGATGGCGGGTGACACAGCAATAATAAATGATTACTGCACTCTAGCGCATAAGAATTAAACTAACATGGCGTCAGCGCACTCTCGCCGACGATAACAAGATGATGATGGCTACCAGCAGACGCAGACGAAGACAAGATGGCGGACATGACATCATACTAGTTGACCTTGTTATTGGTGGTGGTAGGTTAGTCTGTAGGTGACTTCCGTGGTGGAAGGATCTGTCGTCATTTTTATTTATTTTTTCGCCCTCACCGGGTTCGAACCGAGGACTCCGAGCTCCGTGTCGTTAATGTATGTTTTTTAAATATTTTTTATTAAAATTTTATTAATTGAATTTTTTATAAATTTTAAAAAAAAATTCATTAAAATCGGATAGTAAATGAAGATTTTAAAGATGGCGGGCGTAACGGAAATTGCAACGGTGGCGACATAATCCAAGATGGCGGTCATGGTATCCTTATTCCTAGAAATGGCTTAACTGAGGCTTGAGTTAAGGATGCTTAAGCCAGTTTTAGGAATTTTCAGCCGCTGGGATTTTTAAGGACTAAAAACGGGAATTTTTCCCTCGAAACGGGAAATTTTTCCCTCGAAAAGAGAAATTTTTAATTTGTGGAATTTTTTGAAATTTTTTGGCGGAACTTTTTTCCACATAAATGGAAATTTTGGCGATTTTTGAGGAATTTTGGGCAAATTTTGCCCAATTTTGGCGGATTTTGAGGGTCAAAGGTCAAGGTCAAACTTGTCCCGTTACGCTATGTCCCGTTACACTCCTCCAAGATGGCCGTCGTGACGTCACAATCCAAGATGGCGGAAAACACCACAGACACCACATCCTGCATCCTGATCTAGTAGCCCCATTTGTATACTACTGTTGAGTGTTTCTCACTGGCCCAGAGTCGTCCAGGTGAGTTGTGAGCCAATAGCAGAGGCAGCACTGAGGTATAACTATTTGAATTTCAGGCTGCCATGAAATGAATCCGCGAATTTTTCCGGTCTCTAGTTATTGGTGTAGGCATCAGATCTTTAATCCCAGTGGCTGGGCTTGATTCTGTTCCAGAGGCGAAACGGCGTGAACCAAAGTGGCTGGAAAACAATCCGCGCGTGTATCGGAGAGTGCCAGAGCGACTACTGTCTTGGCGCGCGACTAGTCAGATACACGCCACTCTTAGACCAGGAAATGAACACTTTAAAAAGGCACAAACCTTGAAAAAAATTTGTCCAGTGTAGAGTCGACTATGCTTGACAACATACCGAAAGTTTGCCGCTGTAGACCTTGTGCGTATCACCGGAAACATGCAGTTAAGTCCTAGACGACAGCGACTCACAGAAGTCCGTTAAAATGCTTCCCATTTACGCAGTTTTTTTTTAACTTAGACTCTCCACAAACTTATCGAAATAATCTAGAAACGCTATTACACACATACATGTTAAAAAAAATATATATATATATATATATTCCAAGTGTTATTGTTAAAGATAAAACATGGATCGATTAAACTATAAAATAATTTCTTTTTTATCTATGCCACCCAGATAAAAATACGATTTACACAAAACAGAAAATCGAGTGGTCCGTGCGAAAGGGCCCTTACATTTCTACTGAAAGAGAGAGCCACAAAACTCTACAAGACTCGAAAGACGGGAGTGCTTCTGTCTTTCACAAAGGCTACCTCTGCGATCTTAACAAAAAAATGTCTGACTTCATTTAAGTCGCCCTTCAGAAAGGATACTTTACACTTAAAAGGTCTCGCAAGGAGGTATTCCTAAAATATATTTTTTTATTTTCGCCACTGTCATATGCGCTAGTCGTCCCGTAATATGGATGGCGTACGTTAAATGCCATGTGGTAGCAGGAATTCATAAACACCTGCTTTATTCTTGTCGTGTTAAATTAAGAGGTTACGTAACTAGGAAGCTTTCAACTGGCAGCTCACTAACACTTGAAAAAATATGGGTGCGTGTACATATGTATTGCCGTCACAGGTTATACTTACTCGGCGTGATCAAAAACTAACTTTAATTTTGCTTGCAAATAATTAATAGAAATAATAAAAGGACTGGGATGATATTATAAATATAATTTAAAAGTATAAATTAAATCAAGCCATAATTTGAAATAAATAATCAGTATTTAATAGTAACATAACTTGTGTATAAAATTAATTATTTTAATAAAATAACTGAAATAAATTTTTATTGAAAATCAATGCGTATTCTGAATGTTTATTCTAATTTATTACTTTCAATTATTTACTCAACAAAAATATAATAATCTATAATTTAAAACGCAAATAAATTATACATACGGGAACATAACCTCACTTATATAAATACACTTGAGAAAGTTTATAAACACAATGTGTATTACTAATATTCACAATAAATATATGTTTTATTGATATGGGCCAGTATTCAATATCAATCAGTACTTTATATGCTGTTAAATAAATACCTTTAATAATGTCTACACCTTTGGTGCAGACCACAACGAACATAAGTACTATTCTCAAAAATGATATTCGTCTCTTTGACAGTACAGATTCACATTTATTAAGTATTACAAATACTGTGTAAACAGATACAAACCAGTTATTAAGGCTTTGTCACCTATTTAAAATTGTTACTATAAAGGATGTACGTTTAGCAAATTTATTTACTAATAGTCTGTATCAAAATCTGGTTTCAAATGTAAAATAGCTATAGCACAACACTTTAGTTGATTCACTGATTTATTATGTGGTTCGCTCTGGCGAGAAGAGATCAGTGGTGGCTAAGAAACGTTCTCACAAGACCACTGAGTCTGAGAGTCCTTTCAGTTCGATATTTAATTTTACAAGCAAATACTTCACTTGTGTTTAAAATGTTTACAGACCTAGATTGGCCTTAACGTCTTGTTTGTTATGCAATTAATTCAGTTCATACGGTTAAATAATTCTTGGTGTCTGTTAACGGTCGTACGTTAGGCTGGTAATGTAATGTGACTTTCTGCTCGTTTTCACGTATCACACTCCTTATCACAACACTGTTTAAGGGTGGCCCTATCCCTCTGAGTAATTGTATTTTACACTTCAGCTTTAGCTTCACATAGATGCTGGATGCTTATAAGCCAGCTAACACAAACTGATTTGCGTCAGTGCTTCTCGACTGCATCTTTCTGCAATGGACGCCAAACGTAGAAGACTGTTTAACTGTTTGAAACAGCATTAATGTCACTTAAGTTTGAACGACAGGCGCCTATTGGTGCGATGCTGCGCTGACGTCACGTTGCCAGACGCAGCAGACATTTAAATCAGGCATCAACAATACCATACAAATGATGAAATGACTGTTTTTAATCATAGATCCAGTGGTACAGTTACTGCTTGTACAAAAATAGTAATAAATAAATTCGTTTATCGTTGCATTTCTCCTTGGAGGGGTCTAACTACTGAAGTTTAAATGTAACACACGGATACATAGAGTTGATGCTGCGTAGAACTATCTTAAGTTCAAAGACATAACGTGCAGTAGAGGTGCAAATGTTGTAAATTAATCAAATTTCAATAAATTAAAGTTTGAATAATAATATCTGTGTGGGCGTATCGACACAAGCTGTTCAAATGTCGTGCAAATATACGTATTATTTTTTTTACTGAAAACCTAGGAGTCGATTATATCTATTCATTTGAACAACCTCTGAAGTTCTTCTCTCGCACCGTCGAGCGCAGCGCTCCTAGCGGAGACCTCTTGCAGCCGTCACCAAGATGGCGTCGATTGGCTGCTTCCCGCTCACCCCCCCCCCCCTGACAATTTCCCCTCTCCCCGTCGTCACCTTAAAATTCAACACTTTGAACCAAATGAATATTAAGCGTGGTAATCGTTTTAGCATTGGTGCCACTTTGGCCGCACTTTCTCTACCGCGGCAAGCGGCCCGTATTAAAAGCATCTAAACTCCTTCCAGGAAAAGCGTTTTAGTCTGGAAAAAAAAAGAGTTTTCTGCTCACCCTCTTAGCCCGGAGGGAGAGTTCCGAAACGTTATGCTATTCGGTGCTGCAGTAAACGAACTCCGGAGCTTGCACAAAGTAGATTTTGTTTTGATTATGAAGCACGAGGCATTAAGAAAGGCGAATGATCCTAAACTTATTTGCATTCTCTCCCCCCCCCTTCCTTCTCCTTCTCTGTAACGGCCGTAAAAGCGCACGAAGAATTAAAGCTGCGGTCTTTGTTGGGCGGGGAAAAGTTTCGCGAACAAAAAATTTTTTTTTTTCACCTAGGCACCATAAACAAGGTTTCGTGTTAAAAACCAAAACCGATCTTCACTCGTGAATTTCTATTCACTTGCAATATGTGTGACTCAGCACAGCTTCTCACTGAAATGAGACCTTTAGTTTACTTTTTACGTAGGTACAGAACAGTACCTACCCTAAGGTTTAGCACGATAAAAAATACGATAGTAAATCAGCAGTTTAAAACACTTCAGTACAAATTATTTTTCCCTAAAACTTAATTTACACGTAGAAACTTTCATGATCCTACCAAAGCATCATGTCATTATGATAAAAAACTTTATTATAGTTTTCTTTAGTTCAGTCCAGATAGTAATAAATATTTAGTAGGCACAGTGGCAAGGTCTCTTAAACTGTGTAAACTGAAAACGAAATTTTTGTTTTTAACAAAAAAAAAGCCAAATCAATTTAATAAGTCACATATATTTAAATCGCTGATTGTTTTTTTAATATATAATATCTGGTACATGGTTAATGTAACCAGCCACAAATAGATATTTATTTCAACATGCGGAAGGGGAATGATATAAATAGGGAAAATTAGACCTAAATACACAAAAATTCCAAACTTCTTATTTATATGTGAGCCAACACACTCTCTCACTAACACAAAGAAATATATTTATACCTATAAATATATAAATAAATATATATAAGTGTTGGTACGTCTGTTACTCTTTCACGCAAAAACTAAAAATCAAAAAGGATTTAAATTCTCATGAACATAGCTTTATTACAGTGAAAGAATTGATGACTATAGCCGTTTTCAAATGTTTCACATTTTCAATATGCGGTAACAACCGAATTATTAACCTTGACAATACTTTCCATTATAACGGCCAAACCATTAGTTAAATAGGATTCGGAAACCACTTGCCATATTTTAAATTAAAATTTCTACAAAAAATATTTCTTAGTATAGGTATTTCGAATTCTCATACGGGTATCTAGAGAATGCCGTTTAAATGACTTTCGGTGTACAGTAAGGTTATGTTCCTACACGGATTTTTTTTAGTTTTTTTTGGAATTACTTTTATTTAAGGTTTTTTTTCTCATTTGAATTTTAATTTCTGCATAAATCTTTTCAACAGATGTTATTTAGACACGAAATTATTGGTAATTATCATCCCTTGCGCAAATTTTTAAAATCATGATATTACACTGAGTGAAGATCTATTGAAAATATTGGTGGGCAGGAAAACAAATGACAGAGAGGTATCGAGTAAAAATGTTAGAAATAGACCTTAAATAACGAAAAAATAATTGGCTGTCTGTAAAGTCGGTTTACGGACGATAGTTTAACGTGAAAACGTCATAACAAAACAATGATGAAATATTGCATACTTATGGATACAAAGAAGGAGTGAAATGAAATCTACAATTTAATTGATAAATTTACTTTTATTTGCACTAATTAATTAAAATATGTTTATTACTTTAACGAAGAGATTATTTTAACTATAACTTTTATACATGTTTGCTATTTAACTTCTTCCAATCTGTGTTATTATGTTAAGGATAGGAAAAGTAGGAAACGAATGGGAGTGTTTCAAGTTTAATGTGCCTCGAAAAAGTCAAATCGATGGATGTTCCAATCGAGTGGAAGAGAGATAGATGCGGCGCAAGCGTACAATGAGCGTAACGGAACACAGCGTAACGGGACAATGTGCGTAACGCGACACTTTTTCGTGCGTGCAGCTGGCGTTCATCGATTTATTAGACGTTGTCCGTCAAAAAATATCACGGCTTGTGATGCCGTGTCTTCACATGGACACGACCGACGTCTGTATAACCTCGTATCTGCCCTGTGGGAGGTCGACCTTCGCGAACATCTCGCGACCCGAACTGCGGAAGGCAACACCGGCCACCGCGGCATCATCTCGCCTGGTCCTCCCCGGCGTCGCGGCTGTTCGAAGACACGATTGCGCTCGCGCGCGCGCGGGACCGAGGTACCGATACTTTTCCTCAGATACTTGGCGTAAATTTTTCACACTAAACAAGAAATAACTAATCGTGCGGTGATTCAATCAACATTTTTTTTTTATCGAAAATTTAAGTTACCATCCGCACACCCAATAAAAATGTGTTGTAACATTTAAAACATGCCTTTTTTCGACAAACTAAACTTAAGCCAGTATTTTACTGGGTTTTAGATACACATTTCTATAATAAAATAGTAAAGTATTTGCATCATAAATTTTAATTATGTATACTAAACAGACATATAATTGTAATTTAGTTTGGAAGAAGAATTTTTACTTAATATTTTCAAATATTTATTAAAAAAAATCATTATTTTTTGGAGTTACGACACTATTTTACTGGGTGTGAGTACATAAACCAACTAAAAAAAGGAAAAAAAAAAACCACGACACGAAATTACAAAAAAAACTACCAGTAAAACTGTGAAATGATTGGAAAGTACCTGAGCTTAAATTAAAAAAAAATCTCAACTTCCCACTTTTCTTCTGTCCAATCGTTAAAAAAAAAATATTTTTCTAATCTTTTGCTGACAATCAATTCGTGTGTTTGACATTGTACTACCTGCCATCAGAAATAAACTTTAGGAATTATTTTATCATATATATATATATATATATATATATATATATATTAATTTATACAGTAGAGAATCGATTATCAGAGTTTCAATTAACCGATGTTCCTTTTTATCCGGGCCTACCTAAAGCGCCATCACCAGCAAAGACTGTTGAAACCTTTACTTAAGGACCTAGGAAATGATTTAAACCACTGTCGAAAAAAAATAAATCTCAAAGATTTATTTTACTAGTAGAGCGAATCATAACATGAAGAGAAAGAATCGATACCGAAGAAGAGCAGGTAAAAAATTCACTAAAAAATCGATACATCGGGGCAGAAGAAACAAAGAGAATGGAAGAGCTCCAGGCGAGCGAGGAGCGGAGGAAGACCGCCAGGCGAGCGAGGAGGGGAGGAAGAGCGCCAGATGAGCGAGGAGGGGAGGAAGAGCGCCAGGCGAGCGAGGAGCGGAGGAAGAGCGCCAGGCGAGCGAGGAGGGGAGGAAGAGCGCCAGGCGAGCGAGGAGGGGAGGAAGAGCGCCAGATGAGCGAGGAGGGGAGGAAGAGCGCCAGATGAGCGAGGAGGGGAGGAAGAGCGCCAGGCGAGCGAGGAGCGGAGGAAGAGCGCCAGGCGAGCGAGGAGCGGAGGAAGACCGCCAAGCGAGCGAGGAGGGGAGGAAGAGCGCCAGATGAGCGAGGAGGGGAGGAAGAGCGCCAGGCGAGCGAGGAGGGGAGGAAGAGCGCCAGGCGAGCGAGGAGGGGAGGAAGAGCGCCAGGCGAGCGAGGAGGGGAGGAAGAGCGCCAGGCGAGCGAGGAGCGGAGGAAGAGCGCCAGGCGAGCGAGGAGGGGAGGAAGAGCGCCAGGCGAGCGAGGAGGGGAGGAAGAGCGCCAGGCGAGCGAGGAGGAAAGGAAGAGCGCCAGATGAGCGAGGAGGGGAGGAAGACCGCCAGATGAGCGAGGAGGGGAGGAAGAGCGCCAGGCGAGCGAGGAGCGGAGGAAGAGCGCCAGGCGAGCGAGGAGCGGAGGAAGACCGCCAGGCGAGCGAGGAGCGGAGGAAGAGCGCCAGGCGAGCGAGGAGCGGAGGAAGAGCGCCAGGCGAGCGAGGAGCGGAGGAAGAGCGCCAGGCGAGCGAGGAGGAGAGGAAGAGCGCCAGGCGAGCGAGGAGGGGAGGAAGAGCGCCAGATGAGCGAGGAGGGGAGGAAGACCGCCAGATGAGCGAGGAGGGGAGGAAGAGCGCCAGGCGAGCGAGGAGCGGAGGAAGAGCGCCAGGCGAGCGAGGAGCGGAGGAAGACCGCCAGGCGAGCGAGGAGCGGAGGAAGAGCGCCAGGCGAGCGAGGAGCGGAGGAAGAGCGCCAGGCGAGCGAGGAGCGGAGGAAGAGCGCCAGGCGAGCGAGGAGGAGAGGAAGAGCGCCAGGCGAGCGAGGAGGGGAGGAAGAGCGCCAGGCGAGCGAGGAGCGGAGGAAGACCGCCAGGCGAGCGAGGAGGGGAGGAAGAGCGCCAGGCGAGCGAGGAGCGGAGGAAGAGCGCCAGGCGAGCGAGGAGGGGAGGAAGAGCGCCAGGCGAGCGAGGAGCGGAGGAAGAGCGCCAGGCGAGCGAGGAGCGGAGGAAGAGCGCCAGGCGAGCGAGGAGCGGAGGAAGACCGCCAGGCGAGCGAGGAGGGGAGGAAGAGCGCCAGGCGAGCGAGAAGGAGAGGAAGAGCGCAAGGCGAGCGAGGAGCGGAAGAAGACCGCCAGGCGAGCGAGGAGGGGAGGAAGAGCGCCAGGCGAGCGAGAAGGAGAGGAAGAGCGCCAGGCGAGCGAGGAGGAGAGGAAGAGCGCCAGGCGAGCGAGGAGGAGAGGAAGAGCGCCAGGCGAGCGAGGAGGAGAGGAAGAACGCCAGGCAAGCGAGGAGGGGAGGAAGAGCGCCAGGCGAGCGAGGAGGGGAGGAAGAGCGCCAGGCGAGCGAGGAGGGGAGGAAGAGCGCCAGGCGAGCGAGGAGGAGAGGAAGAGCGCCAGGCAAGCGAGGAGGGGAGGAAGAGCGCCAGGCGAGCGAGGAGGGGAGGAAGAGCGCCAGGCGAGCGAGGAGCGGAGGAAAAGCGCCAGGCGAGCGAGGAGGGGAGGAAGAGCGCCAGGCGAGCGAGGAGGAAAGGAAGAGCGCCAGGCGAGCGAGGAGGAGAGGAAGAGCGCCAGGCGAGCGAGGAGGAGAGGAAGAGCGCCAGGCGAGCGAGGAGGGGAGGAAGAGCGCCAGGCGAGCGAGGAGCGGAGGGAGAGTGCCAGGCGAGCGAGGAGGAAAGGAAGAGCGCCAGGCGAGCGAGGAGGAGAGGAAGAGCGCCAGGCGAGCGAGGAGCGGAGGAAAAGCGCCAGGCGAGCGAGGAGGGGAGGAAGAGCGCCAGGCGAGCGAGGAGGGGAGGAAGAGCGCCAGGTGAGCGAGGAGGGGAGGAAGAGCGCCAGGCGAGCGAGGAGGAAAGGAAGAGCGCCAGGCGAGCGAGGAGGAGAGGAAGAGCGCCAGGCGAGCGAGGAGGAGAGGAAGAGCGCCAGGCGAGCGAGGAGGGGAGGAAGAGCGCCAGGCGAGCGAGGAGCGGAGGAAGAGCGCCAGGCGAGCGAGGAGGGGAGGAAGAGCGCCAGGCGAGCGAGGAGGAAAGGAAGAGCGCCAGGCGAGCGAGGAGCGGAGGAAAAGCGCCAGGCGAGCGAGGAGGGGAGAAAGAGCGCCAGGCGAGCGAGGAGGGGAGGAAGAGCGCCAGGTGAGCGAGGAGCGGAGGAAGAGCGCCAGGCGAGCGAGGAGCGGAGGAAGAGCGCCAGGCGAGCAAAGAGGGGAGGAAGAGCGCCAGGCGAGCGAGGAGCGGAGGAAGACAACGCAGGGTAGTTGGGCAAGATGAAGCCGACCGGGCATCTAAAATGCAAACCTACGCGCGGTGGGAGACAGATTGTTGGAAGGGGTGGTGGGCAGGCGGATGCTTCCAGCTGCAAGGCGCGCGGCCCCCGTGAAAAATGAGTTAATCTGTGCGGCCGTCGTTTGTAATTGCTTCCACCGGGGACGATCGGTCACGGGGAGTGACTCGCGAGCCTGCTCCCCCGGCATCCCTACCCCTTCAGCCTTCATTTCGCGCGAAAACCTTTCGTTTCGTTCATTTCCGCGAGACGCCCCCGCCATGCAAAATGCATCCTCCGCGGCGCCAGCTGGAGTCTGTTTTCTACAAACACGCGCGCTCTCGCCTCCGGCCGCGGCAGAGGGCGCGTACACGAGGGGCTGGGGGAGGGGAAGGGAATGTATAATTCAGCGCACCACTAATTGATACTGAATTATTAAGGCTAACAAAACATTCGCTTACAAGCACGCAGTTCTCCTTCTCCGGACCACCCTACCCCCTCGCGATGACCCGGTTCTTTGGCGGGAACCCCGCCCACTAATCGCCCCCTCCCCCCTCTTTTTCCGCCACAAGGCCCGTCTATGCGAAGTGAGCCTGGAAGAAAACCCCCTCCCCGCGGCACCTTGTAACCTTGCTTGCCTGCGGTGCGCCAGACTTCATTACACTTGTATTTGCTTGGCAGGGAAGACGGCTAGCCGAGACGAAACCAGCAAGCGCTACCCTGGCGGGAAAATTTTCACTTTAAATTTACGAAGAACACTGACTGCAAATTATGAACCCAGGGATCTTCGTGAACTCGCGGGTGTCTTGCAACAACTGAGCTGGCTTACTGCGAGAGCGAACTGCATCGTGACATCAGCCAAGCCTTCAATAACCCTCCTCGTCGCTGTGGTTCTGAAGCCAGAGGAGCGATGAACTCTGAGCTGACGATGCGCATATACACACTCGCACGCCCAGACAACTTACAAAACAAGGGGGTTGTCTGTAAAGTCAGTTTACGAAAATATACTATACATTTGAACCCTTTTGCACGGATAGCTGGTAAATGTGTCTCGCTTGAGAATAGAGGACCCAGGTTCGATTCTCACGTCGGTCTTCCTGATTTTGGTCTTCCGTAACTCCCCGAGTTCACTCCAAGCAACTGTTGGGATGGTTCCTCATCACAGACCATGGGTGATTCCTCTCCTGAAACCCCTGAATTACTTGTGTTGGGTGTGGCATTCTGTCATACCTCACTGTCGATGAGAAGTTCAGCCTGGCTAGATGAATGAACTGGAAGAGGAAACTGGATGAATTTTGGGCATAGGGGTTAAGAAATCACTCGTGCTCTTGTCTTTGGTGTGGTAACCCCGCGGAATTCAGGAACACGCCACAACCATCACTGTTTAGATAATCGAGAACTATACATGTCGACTGTGAAACAGAGTAAAAAAACCTCAAGTAATGGTAATACTTAATAAGATATTTCTAATCAAGTGGGCGAGCTTGCAATTGAATAAACAAAAACCGATGTTATGGTAACGATTGTTTTAGATTTGCGACATGGAAAAGTTTCGGGCACTCGTAATGGATTTTGTTAAATAATATTTACAAACGAAAATATGGCATACTTTATATTGATAATTCTGGATCAGCACTAGTTGCGAATATCTAAACACATTGCCACATATTAAATGAAGTTACCGCTGTTTGTTTCCGAACAGAAACATACGAAAAGTAAAATTTACAAAAATTTTAAAATGTTTTACAGGTAAATTACACTTTGTGTGTCTTGAAGGACTGAAGTGACTCAGTAAACACTAAACAATTATGGCTGTACACTGACAGAAAGGAATAATCGCTGATGTAACGACATTATTTGTTTAAATGGTGAACACCAAGCTAACACAAATATTAAATAGACTAACTACCTTATTTAATTTGTTTACAGAATAAAATTGTAGATTTGGGATTTTATTTTGTTCAATTTACAATATTAATTTAGTAATGGTAAAAAAACCTATAATTTTCTCAATGGCGATATAAGGAGAAAGGCCATTATTAAAATATAATGAGCTACTATGTTGGTACTCTAGAACTAGAAAATGGGAGATCTAACATTTTCTGATCGAGCCTCGAACCTTGAACCAGAGAGCTCCTATGGGGAAGGCCCCCGCGCTATCACGGTAAGCGACCAAGTCCATCTTGGCGTTGACTGATCAAAGCAGTAGGAATGTGTAAGACTCGGCTGGTGAATGTTTCCTTCAGACAATTATGCATGGAAAAAGGGCCACGCCGCAAAGTGGCACGTGCGAGAGAAATGCGAGAGCCAAGCACACTGCCGCCTCGGGGAGCTGTAATGATGGCCGAAACTAATCCCGAGGGAGGGAAGACGGAGGGCGGAATGGAATAAAAAAAGGGTGGGATGGAAAGGGGGTGCGAAGTGGCGGTGGAGGGCTGTGGAGGGGGAGGCTTGCACACACGCGTTGTTGTCGCTTCCAGAGTGTTCCACTCCCTTCCCCAGAACCCCGCTCTGCTACCCTCACAAGGTGCAACATGGCTTTGTCATCCAGACTATCTCCATATTGATGGCAGCTGCCTCCTACTCCAGGGCTCTCACCCCCTCCCCTTGCCGCATTCTTTCTCTGCCTACTCCCCCCCCCCGCCACCAACCCCCGCCTCCACCGCCGCCGCCCTTAACGATTCTCCGGCAAATCTGAATGCGTGATGCGGCCGCGCGAGGCAAGGCGAGTTGCCGCCACCGAGCAAGGAATGGTTAAATCATCGCCCCCACCCCCTGCTCCCTTTGTTTTCCCGTTAATTCTGCTGAAATTGCGTTCCCGGCTCATACCTAGGCCATTGGTATTCACTGCGAAACGCCGCGCAAACTTAAAAACTCCTCTCTCCGACCGCGGCCCTGGGAAAAAGATCCCTTATCACATATTTCATATGCGGAGGACTGTTTTGCTTGCCGGGAGCAATATTATTTCCATATTTTTCACATAATGCGCCGCTGTGTATGGCTTTTATTTCATGGGACATCATGGTAATGCATTTTAACGTCTTATCATTCATTGCGGGTGGAGTTGGGGGCGGCGCAGCCCCGTCTTCGCGACTTGCGAGCGAGCAAGAGGCGCGCTGCGGAGTAAATATTTGTCGGGAGGCGGGTCAGACGCGCGCCCGCATACAAACAGCTCGTCGAGGGGCATCGAGGCTCTTCGTGGGATGACCCGGCCGAGCTCTTCCGAGCGCGGCCGAGCCGAGCCGAGCCGAGCTGAGCCGAGCTGAGCCGAGCTGAGCCGAGCGCCAGGTCCGCGACGGCGCTTCTTCTCAATCTGTGGCTATCTCGTCGCATCTTCTCAACTCGATCTCTTACAGTGGTGTTGATTGCAAGGAAGTAAAGAAGGGGTGCGTGGTTTAAAATTGTATAAATAGTGCTTGGTTTTTCCTAAACAGTGTTTTTGAAAACAAAAAAAAAATATTGAATAAAATTTCAGTGACATACTTTTCCACTTTTACTGAGACAACAGGAACGGAATATCTCATTACAATTTCTTTTAGTTCCTTGAATTTGAAAGGCATTCAGCGAGTAAATTCGTGGGCTTATACTAGCTCTGAATCTCGGCTTTAACTACTACATATATTATTAATTTCAGATACTTCTGAATAAATGCTTAAAAGATTAGATTGTACAGTGAAAATTTTACTAAAAACATAATCCATTATGCTTATTTTAGTATTTATTCATCCATATAAATTGTTCGGATGAAAAAATAATAGCCTGAAAATGCAAACACCAAACTTTGCGAGTGAAACGAACTTTCAAAGAAAGACGTTAGCTAATAACATTACTTGCTTACTTACACGACCTCTGAAAAAAAAGTTAAATTGAAGTTTTTGTAGTCCATGGGCCGTTTACATTAAAGTATTTTTAATCTTAGGTTGTTCGTTAAATTTTACTTAAGGTTTCTTATAAGAATAAAATAATCGTTTATTGATGATTCTAGCCATAAAATATTTTGTTAGAGAGATTAGTGTTATGTGTAAATTTTTTTCAAACATAACTTCTTCGTGGTACTTAATATTCACGTTTTGTATAAATAAAAATACGTAAAAACCTAAGTAAATAAACTCAACTATGTGCATGACCGAACATTGCATAGGTTGCGAATATGTGTGGAAGGGTTTTCAGCTAGGAAAGCAATGCTCTTAGCAGAAGTTATGGTAGAAGCTATCTGAACCCGCACGAAACCTCTTATCGCGGATTACGGGCTTCAGCGGAAGTCCAGGGTGACCTTTCAGCAGCGATGATGACAACAGAGTCCATCAACTGGCTGCCCTTAAGCGCATGATTGGCGAGTGAAGATATTTCGCTTTTACACAATAATGTTTTAAACATATTTATGACAGGTAGTTTCAGGCACGTATTTTTAATGCAAAAAAGCATAAAAATGTGGTGGAGTTTCAGTTTGAAAATTAAGTTGTCACTTTTTTCCACCAAAAGCTTCACAAACAAAAAAAAAAATTGCGGAGAGGTAAAAAAATTCTAAAAATCAATTCTAAAAAAAAATAGTAATCCATACAACCAGATTGTCGTGATTTTTGTTTTGCCATGAGAAAACTAAAGCTTCTTATCTCAGCAAATAAGGAAAAAAACAATGTAACCCAGCATCTACACTTGTATTAATGGGGGACCTTTTATTTACAAAAAATGAAAAATATAATATTTTGGTGTCAAGTCTTATCAACAAGAATATTGAGAAAGATTTTTCATTGATTCTGGTTAGTCATTATATTTAATTTCGAAAATTTAAAAGCATAGCTCGTCATGTTATACGTTCTGGCAGTTTGAATGCGGCCAAGTGCAAAGTGCACAGTGAGGTCAGCACCGCGTGCAAACCTTGAAGCAGAATGTGCAACTCGATATTCACGTCACGTGCGGCCAGGCGCGAAGCAGACTACCAGCACACAGTTATGAAAAGCTGGTTGCCTATCCATCATTCATCAGGCGACGGCCGCTCGATGCTACCTAAGTGAAAGTTGATCAGTGCAGCATAAGGTTCAATGTCAATATGGTTCGAGTGTAAACGGTACAAAATAATGTATTTACATGTGGAGTCTCGGGCGAAACTTACCACTAGTTTTCTGTACATTGAAGAAAATTCAATTCTTCGACCATATACTTTTCCGACATGGTTTCCTTTAGAAAGCTATAAAATAATCTTTTATGGTTTAATTTTTGAGTAGTTATGCCACCGTTATCTGAAAAACACGTGTTTTAAAATATGTTTAGGTCATTTTTTAAAAATAATATTTGTCATTTCTGTAATAAAAAATAACAACAGTTCAAAATAAAGTACTTTTACTTGTGAAAAAAAAAATCTTCACTTTATCTACATTTTAAATTACCACACTGTTTCGTCTTACTCAAGATGAAACCATAGACCATTATTTAAAGGTATGACTTATATAAGTTAAACTTATTAAGTAGTTTGTAGGTAAGAGCACAAATAATACGTGTCCGTGGGGTATGGGGTTTCTCCCGGTGAAACTTCAGGCATGTTGCCCGAAGACATCGTACACGCATCCAGAGGACTCGGGTTGGAATCTCGGGCAAGCTGTCCGTGTTTGCAGTTGTCCGTGTTGTTTTTTGCGACTCACTTCTGGCGAATGCTGGGGTGGCTCCTTACTAAAGACCATCGCCGATCACGTCTCACGTATCCTTGTCCTGTGTTGCTGGGTGCGACCGTCTCTAAGGGCATTTTATTGTCTCGACTCACGCGGCAGCAATTTTTAATCGGATAACTTGACTAGTCATGCTGTGATAAGTTACCTTGCCAAAATAGCAAGCTATTTGCATTAATTAGCTATCTTTTGAAATTTACTAGCTGGTATTTTTTTACATCATGACTAGACAATTCTCCTCGATTAAAAGTATAGCATGCTGGATTTTATTTTTAACTTTTATCAATAGCAGCAAGTATTTTTAATCACAGTATCTAATAATTTGATGCAGGGTAGGGATTAAATATATATTTTAGAAATGCCAATAACTCAAAAACTACGTCACTTTTTTATTATTTTAATTCAGAACCTTAATTTACTGGCCTATCTCTGTTTGACGTCTAGTTATGGACGACCTATATATTATGCCCTTCGCAAAGGTAAGAGTTAATAAGTAATTCTTTTGAATGTGCAGATGTTACCGAAGCTAGGAAACACGGTGTCGATTGTCTGTCTGGCGTGAGAACATTTTCAGCCGACGGGTGGGATAACAGGACTTGAAAAGGATTGAAGGTGTTCACACGTGGGAAGACGCTCCTGCGGTCCGAGGCAGTTCTGCGATGTGGTTTTGTTTTGCTCTTCCGTGAACAGGGCGGGGGTGAACATCGCAAGACAAAATAATAATAATAATAATAATTCTTTCGCAAGGTGGGTCGAGGAGGAGTTGCGAGCGAGGCGCTTCCAGGCGGGCACAGCAAATGAAGAAAAAGAAATTCCGATCGCCAACAGGGCGTGAAGAGATTCCGCAACCATCTTATGAAGGAGGAGGGGGGGGGGAAGAAAAAAAAGTAGCCTGTTTAAAAAGCAGAAGAATATGGATGTTTTATTACTATTATTTCACTCTTGTCCTGTCAATCTCTCAACTATTTACTGAAGTATTTTTTTTTTCCCTCGAGTTTTTCTTCGCCGCCCAACCCACCGTCTGAATGATTCGGAAGAAATTTTCTTCTTGCGCGTTTTCTAATTTTCTTTTTTTTTTCTTCCTCGGCGGCGCGGACATGTTGTTTTATGTTTCAGCAGGCTCCTTTGTTTCCGCCTCAGCTGGCAAACAGAAAGCCTGCGCTGCTGAGGGCAAGAGCTCTTCGGGGGAAGAAAGAAATTGCAGAGGCGTGCGAGGGGGTGAAATGTATGCACATCACCCCCCCCCCCTCCCTTACCCGCCCCCCGCCGAAACCACCCACCCTCCTCTCTTCTTTTTTTCTCCGCTACTGTTTCACGAGCGGTTGACAGTAAATTTCATGGACCCTATATTTTTCTTAGCACGCCGAAAATCTTGTAGATCTGTCTTCTTTTTTTTCCCCCTTTTACCTTGCTTTCATAACAGACAACAGTGGCATAAAATACTACCGGAGTAAGGTCCGTGATGATAATTTATAGCTTTTATTACGGAGAAAGATGACCCCTTCAGGTTAAGATGCTTGCATCTGAGTTTTGCCTCGTGCTTTCTGGCGTTCAATATACCTTACATTCCTGATACCTGGAGAGCGATTTGCTAACAATATTGCGAGGCCTTTCGAAAAACATATTATCATTTGAACGGGTGAGTTTCAAAATAATATTCTCCAGAAAATACAAGCTTGTTAAATGACAAAAATACACAAACAAATTAATTAATCTGCGACTGTCATAACAGGAAAATAAATTATACTTTAAAATGCATTACGACCCTGTTCAAAGCAAGCATGTACTACATTAAAACATCTCTTGGGTATTGGACCCACGAAAAAGAAAACTTGGGGTCAGACACGCCTGTTTGACGGATGCTCGTGGTTTGATTCCCCACTTGTGTTCGTATTCTCCTTGTATTTAGTTGTTTTTTTTTCTTTCTTGATTGGTATCTTTCTTCACCACCAGTCCCGCTGTTTGCGTGTCATTTTAAGTCCAACCACTTTATTTATCTAAATATTTTACTGTTGAAATAAATCATTATGTGACTACCATGCTGTTATCTCTTTTTTTCCCTGCGGCACCCTGTTGTCAGCTGTATTGTAGTAATTCTAGCATCTGACCCGCAGGACCTCACAAACAGGAAGCTCTGTGGCAGCGACCACCGACGCAGAACACGACCACAAGGACCCTGGCGCGGCGTGGCCTCGGAGAAGCTCGACTCGACTCGCGCAGTTCGAATGCGGCCGCGCGCGACTCGAGGAATCGAAAGCGCCTCGCCTGTGTCTCGACGAGACGGCCGCAGAGGAGGTCGTGTCCTCTCCAGAGCGACCTAGCGGGACTCGGAGAAACTTCTTCCCCCTTCAACTCCGCGGTTCTAAATAAAAACACGTATATATATATATTTTTCTCTTTAGTTTCTCTTAATTTCATTCCACGGCGGCTGTTCTGAAAGCGAGTGTTCCGCGGTGGTGGGGGGTCGCGAAGTCAATTCGAGTAATTAACCTTTAGGCGAAGTCGGGACGGGTTTCGAGTTGGACAGGGGTGGGTGGAAGGGGGGGGGGGGGTCATTGAAAAGAGTGAAAAGCAGCGCGCGAAATGTCCTCACGACCCTTTAAATTCGCACCGACCCGCTTCCCCCCCCTTGCTTCACCGCCCCCTACGGGGAGGTTTTTTATTCGCGCTTGTTTTGACTCGCGGAACATGCCTGGCATTCATGGGCCGACTAAATAGCTGGCCGCCTCCCCTCCCCCGACAAATGTCACGGCTCGCGAAGAGGGGAAGGGGGGAGAGGGAAGGGCTGCCGCCCATTTAATGGCAAATATAAATGGCTAATCGGCGCGCGTGCCCGCCATGTTTATGGGCCTGCGGGACCGGGAGGCCACTACGTCAGGCTAAGGTCCGCCTGGGGAACAGTTCGTCTCGCCGCCTCCGAGACGTCCGACACTGAGGTACGGCCCAGCCTGCCTGGACCCCGGCCCAGCCTCCCTGCACAGACACTTGGGCCAGTTCCGCGTTCTTCTCCAACATCCGACAAATATGGTTTCGCCAAAAACTGATACGTGGGGGCAGGCATTTTTAGCGAAAAGATCTTGAACACTTATTAGACTGCAACAAGGTACACCCGCACCAGCGGTTTCTTCCTTGTGATTGGCAGCCGTCTGCGAGAGAAGTCGTTGCGTTATTTGACCAGAGCCACTCGGGACGCGTTTGATTCCGCACCGAATCACTGTGATTGGTAGTTGTTACAATCGGTATGTACCTGGGAGAAACTCGCCCAATACGAAACACAGATGGTGCTCAAGTGTTTTTAACTTTCATCTGGTCTCGAAATCTTTTCGCGATATCTGCATGCCCCTACTGATATTTCTTCACATATGACAATACATTATTCATTTGTTCGCATTTGCCTATCTACACAGTCACACTTAAAAAGGGGTTGTTGTATGTAAAGTCGGTTTACGGACGATAATTTTACGTGATGCCGTCATAAGAAAACATGGATGAAAAATTGCATACTTTTTAATTTTCAAATATTATTTACAGTTTTTGCAAATTCAATTTAAATGATTTGTTTAAATATAATCACGAACAATTAGTTAAAAAGCCCGCATTAACCTGTTTGAGATTATAGAAGATTTTCTCGCACGGTGGTTGGCCGGTTCTTGCACGCTCGGCTCAGGCGGAAAGTGATATTTTTTCGTGCGTGCACCCGGCGTTCATCGATTTATAAGACGTTATCACGTAAAAAAACTTTCACCTTAAATTACTAAGTACGCGAACTTCGTAAAAATTTTCTTTTATCTCGGGAAATCAACGGTCACTATGAGCATTTATTTCAACAATAATTCACAAATGTTATGTTGGAATACACTAGACTAATAGACTACTGCTAAAACACGACAATTGTCCACCTAACCGAAGTCAAAATGCGGCGTTGCTTCTACGAAGACCCAGTATTTTGAAATTACGAAGAACGATTCGTTTATTTGAGTTAAGTTCCTCGTCGAAAAGTCCGTAGATTTACTGTGATTTTGAACAGTCCAGTCCAATAGTTTGGGAAGCCCTGAAATGGCCACTCTCAGCCATGAACACAGGGTACGGACCTTTAGTGATTGCCTTGACGCAATTAGTCAGGCGAAATGGTTTAAGTTATGAACACCTGATTGAATTTCTACAAACACCAGATATAGTCTGCGCTACGCAACTTGTCTCCAATGTGACCGTTTTTCAAAAAGTAGTACCAATGGTCCTTTTGTCAACATTGTTCGTAAACAATCATCACGTGATGCTTTACAAGACACAGTTAGAAAATGGGTACCACTGGTACTAATCTTGACAAGTGTAAATCTGAGACAAATCACACGATGAACTATAGATTGTAGCGTACGTATGGCGACCAAACTGGGTAAAAAAAATTACTCAAAGCTTATACATGCTAAAAATACGAATAAATTGGCCTGAAAACAACACATCGACGTGAAAATGCCTTAAAACAACATGGCGATGGTTTCCGAGACATAAGACAAACAGCTTCGACTGAAATGGTAATATAAGTTCATCAATCGATATAATTGTACTATGTCAGTTTCTATGTATCTTATTTTATACAAACATTTTAATTAATGTTTTATTTTTAAAAATTCAGACAAGTTTTCACAATGAAACTTTTTGTTTAACGAATTGCGTAATGATTTTCTTGTGATGTTTCTACGGCATATCAAATAAATTTCTAATATTTTATAATGACCGGAAACTATCCGGGATATCCCGGATAACTTGACAGGGTGAGCCAGCCTGAGAATTTAACCATTGCACCAGGTATGCAGTTGCTTGCTATAACTTTCATGGTAGTTCCTATGCTGAGGGAGTTTCAGTTACCCGCTAGCCATTTTTATTTGTCTTAGTGTTTTATATTTGTCGTGTGCAAGTTTCTCTTGAAGGTTCCTTACAATGCGGGAAATTTAATCAGTATGATGGTCTTTGGTTGATGTCCTTTGTGATATGATACAATATATCGATATAGTGCTTTTCATAACCAAACACTGTTTGAGCAGTTGTAAATGTTATTTATTTTATTTAACTAAACATATGAATTACGAAAAAATACGCTCGATGTTTTAAGAAGCTATAACTTAACAGAAACACATGAAGTGTTCAGTATTCAAAATATTACTGTAAATTTTCCAAGAAGACTACTGGAGACGCCTTCCTTTATAACCCCACCGTAAGCACGGATGCATTAAGTATCAGCTGTAAGCCATCTTCCACAAAGATTTCCGCCTTACGGCAGTGACTTTCAAATCATTATATATATATATATAATGATATATATAAGGATGAAAAACAAACTAGCAAAGTTTCTTTATTGATGGCAACTACATGACTAATAAGAAAGAACTGGGAGTAGTTAAAATAGAATATCTTACTATACAGGCTATTTGGCACAGCCAAGAAACGATTTAAGTTGATTACAAATTTTTTTCCCCATAATGTTTGAGAAAATTCGTTTATAAATTCTGTACCTGTTATTTTTTTGTATAGTAGGAATCTTGTATGTACAAAAGTCGCAATGTAAAGTTCTTGTAAATTAATTACAAACATTGTGACGTTCTCTACCAAGATAACTAACTATGTATGGTGGTAGTCAGCTGAGACTTTATTGGGAATGATTTTATCCGAAACTACTCAGTAGCAGTTAATAGCTGATTGGTAGGAGCAAAGTTTCGGATAATTTTATAAGCTCGACGAACTCTTTTTCTCCCCGTCATGTTTTTAAACATTAAAATGTATTCGTCGAAGTGGAAAATAGCTCGGAAGGGCATTCTTGCCATGATGTCGAAGACCACGACCTCGGCCACGCGGACTACAGAGCAGGCCTCGCACGCAGAGTCCCGGGAGCTGAGCGGGGCGCCGCATGGCTGCCAACCATCGCAGCGTCCACCAGGCGCGGATGTTGTTTCTGTTCGAACCGCGACGCGCGCGCCAGGAGCAATGTTTGCCCGCGCCGACAGCGCGCAGCAAGTCAGAAATGCGGGGCAAATATTGACTGGAAGCGAGGCAAGTCGCCGACGCGAAGAACTGCCGTCGGTGGTTGCGACCGCAGGGGGGAGGGGGGTGGGATCTGGAGCGGAATGATTCGATAAGTCGTGCGGCGGCATCAGCATTCGCACATGTTCACACCTCCACCGCCATTGTTCAGCGAGGTGCCACAGCTCCCAAACAATCCACCCCAAATATCTCCCTGGCCGTCAAGATCAATAGTTCAACTCCGTTATAATCAGAAACCGGGAGAAAAAAAAAAGATCGTTGATTTATTTAGTGATGGCACAAACTTCAGACACGCGTTCATTTGACTACAACATCAGGCCCCATTGTACGGTTCTGATGTGTTGCATCAGAGAGTTCACAAGAAACCAAGTGACTGAATAAGAGGCAAATTTTGCTATCTCCAGTCAAGATTAACATGAGTTGTCATTGGGTCAGTAGCCAAAAGAGGGGGGGGGGGGGGGAAATGCGTTTATTAGCATATTTTAGGTCAATGCACTTGCGAAATTTTCAGGACCATAAATGTGTTCTTCACTTTAGTTGTTCCTCAATTACCACCATCTTAGCAAATTTCTGTCTACGGGGTTACTTATCGTTGTATTTTACCATTAGTCCTGTACAGAAGGTGTTCAAATATCATCTGACTGCTGATCTGAGTTTTTCAAAAGATGAAGTGGGTTGCCTTGGAGTGAGCCATGAGGGCGGGTCTGGTCTCGCAGTTCCCCGCGCCGATACTTGGAGGGACATATCGCGCTATCGCAAGGTCCGCTGTAACGAGCCGGCGCGCCTCCAGAGCCGTAATGAAGACAGTGGCGCGGCTATCGGTCAAGCCCGCGCGCTGACATATCGCCGGACCTTAACTCCCGCCCATAACTCAGGAGACGTGGAGGGGCCCGCGCGCCTGACAAATTTCTCATTTTAGCCCAAGACCCAGGGCAGCAGGTAGCGTGTGGTCGCGGCTGGAATTTACTGCCGGCCATTTCCACGCCAAACGCCTATGACTGCTGAATTTCACACATGAAAGTCCATTTTACGACGCGGGGCATTGAATAAAAGGTGTGTGTGTGTGTGTGTGTGTGTGTGTGTGTGTGTGAGGAGAGGGCGAGACCATTTCTGAAAGCCGTCAACTGTATCCATCTCTGTGTGTGGAAATGGCAATAAGGGTCGGCTGATTTACGTTCCTCCCCCTTAAAGCACCCACGACCCCCTCTGCGCCCATCCACCGCCGTCGCGTCGATACGGCAGGCGGCGGCAGCTGGGCCGTCGGTCCTCTCAGGGGGTGGACAACCCTCATTTGTTACTTTCTCAAGTTGGACCAAACAAATCACACGACCGGCCAACCCCCCCCCCCCCTCCCTGCCCCCGGCTCGGGACCACCCTCTCACCCGGCGACAATATTAAATAAATGGCGGTAGCGGCAGTTCTCTTTTACATAGCGGCGGGGAGGCGGGCATCTTGGGGGCTCGCCCGGAGGCGGAGCTGCGCTACATCACTGGTGGTTCCCCGACTCTCTGGCGCTGACTTCGCTGCGAGACCGCGCGGTCCCGCACTCAAACCCATCCTCGTGTGGTCTGTAGGGCCATGCTACATGCATATCTCGCGAAAAGATTCCCAGACCAGCTGAAAGTTAAAACACTGTAGCATCGTACGTGTTTCGTGACTGGGCGAGTTTCTCTCAGGAACATGTCGATTGTCACAACACCAATCACATGAAGTCAGTGCGGAAGCAAACGCGTCCTGAGTGGTGGCTCAGTAAAACAAGGCGACGACTTCTCTTGCAGACGGCCGCCAATCACAAGGAAGAAACCGCTGGTGCGGCTACACCTTGTTGCAGTCTAATAGACGTTCGGTTTTTTTTTTCGCGAAAATTGCCTGCCCCTAGTTATCTGGGCCATTGTTCAGGTAAGCTCGAGCTGACCACGTGAACTATGCACACTCTCACGATGTGGAACAATAACAATTATAAGAATATCAGCAGTGTTCTGCGTTTGCAGTTTATATTTACTCGACATACCTGCACATAAGTAAATATAAGTGTTTGACTGTATGAATTTACGTATCTCTGCGAGAAGTCTTCGCGATTGTTTTGTCAAGGTTGCCAAATAAAAAAAACGTATATTCGACATACGTAAACCAGTCTTCAGGATAGTACTTCCTGCTCAAAATACCTATGCAAAAATTTTTTTTTAGCCATGATTAAATGAAGAAAGACAAGGGTATAAAGACAGAAAGTGAAATAGAAGTGTTTTTTTGTATAACTTTTCTTCAAACTTAAAATAAGTGGTTTTCTGAAAAATTATCAGTTCCATAAAGTTAATAATAGGATTTTAATGATTTTAATTTAATACAGTATCCAGCTGGATTATTCACAATAAATATAGTCCATCTGACCGAAATGTAAACAATGTTTGAGAGCAACTTAGTCATATTCTGGCATGGTGAGTTATAAGAACTTTTAAAGGGGCTGAAGAGGTTAGTGGACTTTCGACAAGCCATACATATGTTGAAGTTAACTACTATGAATGGAATTCGATTTCTCTCGAATTCTTCGAACAGCTGAGGCTGATAGGCCTATTTATGGGAGTCTGGTGTACCTACTTAACGCTGTGTCTGTACATAAAACATTATTGGAAGGAAATGTATTTGTCAGAGTATTACTTGATTATATATCTACTAGTTAGTTGTAAGGCACCTGAGGCGCCCGTGGAAAAATGATGAATATAACAAACACTTTAATTAAACATACACGAAATATTTATAAAAAATTCAGTTCCTTTTAGTATTGTGCAAATGGATATTATTTCTGATATATATGAAATTATAAAAAATTGACAAAAAATTGTTTTCAATGAAGAACTTCTTGAAAAACTACATTTCCTGTTAATTGTATCTGATACTTGATACAATACTTGCTGTGGATTTGATACAATATAAACCAGAATGGCTACCATATTGGCAGTGCGATTCGTACAATATTCGCAACAATATTAGCATGCTACAATTCAAATGTGCCTTAACATCTATTCGCGATCAATTTTAATCCTATCATTAGCGCTGGAAAATTGACTCAAAAGTAGTTGGTAGATTCATATTTGCAAGTGGAGGTCAACGACTTGAATTATATCAAACAGATCTACGCGGCCAAAACGTGGAAGACTAAGCCACGGCTCGCTACTTCAACACTGAGACTATCGGCCTCGTCAAAATATGACGCAATGCCCCCATGCATGTTATCTTCACACCACGGACTCAGCAGCGATGCTAGGAGGAACAGGTTAGCAAGATGTTACGCTGTAAGCGCATGAAAAACGGAATTCATACTGAGTTACAGAGTCAGTCAGTAAGTCAGTGATGATGAGCGTATTTATATTAAGAATTAACGTCTGTGTTCATGATGCAAATGGTATTGACTCTGTCTGCAAGAAGAATAGTCATAGTGTCGTGTATCGATTCTATCGATTCCTTCAAGCTAGTCTCGAGGTATATGCTATATTGATGGTTTTGTTACAGATACAGTGGTCATTACGGAATTTATCTTGTTCTTTTGAAAGATATTTATGATTAATACTTCATACATCCTTGAATAAACAGTGCTGAAGTTCAGAACTTTATTCAGTGCGAATTATAAACCTTTTCTTAATGTTTGCCATGTAATAAAATACTTTTAGATTTTGATCTTAAGGAATGCCCCACTGACTTGCAGGTCATAGCAGATTATTTAAGTTTTACCTTTTATCGTGTTCGCGGCATTTTTAAATAAATAAAATATTTTATTAACTAATTTTGATGAGCGTAGATTTTATTTTAAATTAGAGATAAGTGTTGTCCATATTTAGACACAGATTTTTATGTAAACTTTATAATATGTTTTAGCGGTAAGCCATATTTTGGGCAAACATAGACGTGAAGATATGTAAAATCTCGTAAAATTATTTGTGGATTTTTAAGCTAAAACCAAATTTTTATGCTTGTGTGTTTTCATATTTGGTTATATTATGAAAACTTTTGAGCTAATTACAAAACCAAACCCAAAACTGGATTGAGACACACGGAAACCAAACACAAGAAATATATGGCACTTGGAAGAAATAACAGCCAATAAATAAGCTGTGTCTTCCAGAGTCAACACAGTATTTCGATATCTGCCCCGAATGTGATTGAAACTGCCGTACTACCCAGGCTCCAGAGATAAACAAGGCCAAATACTTGCGCTTATAATTTTTCATGAAATAATCAGAAACACCAAACAAATAAATTTAATATTGAACGGCAGCAATATACGCAGAGTACAAGCATTTTTACACATTTATTTGGCCCGGGCTATTATTCAAAACATTTTATACGCTTCAAGCAATTTAGCGACTGCGTCGGCTACATTGTTTTAGAAACTCTGCCATGCTTTTAGTACATTATTCGTTCACAAAAAGCTGAAATAAAAATCGTACATTGCAGTTGAAATAACTTACTTTTAATTAGGTATATAGTTCTAGTGAAACAACCGTTCTAAAAAGGCAAACTTTTAAGTTGTAGGTCCTGGTCTACTAACTTTTTGAAGTGAAAGAATGCTAAGGGGGATTAGGCCCCACCATCTTGGGTTTTTACATATTTTTCTATAATTCTAATTTTGAATTATTTTATCCCGATTGCCAAGGCATAAATCATATCTCCCAGACCTTCAAAACCATCTTGCAACCTCGTATTTACTAATAGGCTCTAGTCTGTAAGCGTCGCGAGAAAATATTATACTTCGCGGGCGACGACAACAACTGTAATACACTTGTTAATTTGAACACGTAGCCAAAGCTAAGTCCTGTGAAATATTAAACAAAACAAAAATTAGCACAGAAGCTTTATTGGAAGCCGTATCAAAATGTTTGAGATAGCAAGATGGAGATACCTAATCCTACTTGAAAAGCCGGGTTTACATGACGTGGACCCCGATGCACTAGAGCACCGATATGTCACTGGTCGGGCCTAGGACCTGGCCCCACACGATCAACACGCTTGCACTAAACATTCTCTCAGTGGAGAGCCGTGACTGGTACAAAATTATACACACGAGTTTCTTGCGTGTTCATCAATGGAGCAAAGTGTACTTGAAGCGAGTGTTTCGGTTATTGTCCAGAGTTATGTTGACACTCCCGTGGTGAACCTGAGCAAGCAATGGACCAGAAGAAGTTATGGGCCAGTCATGTGCTGCCCAGTCCGGAGAGTAACAAAAAAAACAAAAAAAAAAAACTTCTGAATTTGTAATCGGCTAATGAGCACAATATAGTGGTTTTATAATGTAGAGTAGAGTGCAGTTGAATGTAGCCTTCAGCGAAAATGGTACACAAAAAAACCGTGGCTTCAGAAATTTGGTTGCATGTTCGTCTTGGGTGTGCCCCTGGTGTGCCCCTGGTGTGCCCTGGTATGCCCCTGGTGTGCCCTGGTGTGCCCCTGGTGTGCCCCTGGTGTGCCCCTGGTGTGCCCTGGTGTGCCCCTGGTGTGCCCCTGGTGTGCCCTGGTGTGCCCCTGGTGTGCCCCTGGTGTGCCCTGGTATGCCCCTGGTGTGCCCCTGGTGTGCCCTGGTGTGCCCCTGGTGTGCCCCTGGTGTGCCCTGGTGTGCCCCTGGTGTGCCCTGGTGTGCCCTGGTGTGCCCTGGTGTGCCCTGGTGTGCCCCTGGTGTGCCCTGGTGTGCCCTGGTGTGCCCTGGTGTGCCCTGGTGTGCCCCTGGTGTGCCCCTGGTGTGCCCTGGTATGCCCCTGGTGTGCCCTGGTGTGCCCCTGGTGTGCCCCTGGTGTGCCCCTGGTGTGCCCCTGGTGTGCCCTGGTGTGCCCCTGGTGTGCCCTGGTATGCCCCTGGTGTGCCATGGTGTGCCCCTGGTGTGCCCTGGTGTGCCCCTGGTGTGCCCTGGTGTGCCCCTGGTGTGCCCCTGGTGTGCCCTGGTGTGCCCCTGGTGTGCCCCTGGTGTGCCCTGGTGTGCCCCTGGTGTGCCCCTGGTGTGCCCCTGGTGTGCCCCTGGTGTGCCCTGGTGTGCCCCTGGTGTGCCCTGGTGTGCCCCTGGTGTGCCCCTGGTGTGCCCTGGTGTGCCCCTGGTGTGCCCCTGGTGTGCCCTGGTGTGCCCCTGATGTGCCCTGGTGTGCCCTGGTGTGCCCTGGTGTGCCCTGGTGTGCCCCTGGTGTGCCCCTGGTGTGCCCTGGTGTGCCCCTGGTGTGCCCCTGGTGTGCCCCTGGTGTGCCCTGGTGTGCCCCTGGTGTGCCCCTGGTGTGCCCTGGTGTGACCCTGGTATGCCCCTGGTGTGCCCTGGTGTGCCCCTGGTGTGCCCCTGGTGTGCCCCTGGTGTGCCCTGGTGTGCCCCTGGTGTGCCCTGGTGTGCCCCTGGTGTGCCCTGGTATGCCCCTGGTGTGCCATGGTGTGCCCCTGGTGTGCCCTGGTATGCCCCTGGTGTGCCATGGTGTGCCCCTGGTGTGCCCCTGGTGTGCCCTGGTGTGCCCCTGGTGTGCCCTGGTGTGCCCTGGTGTGCCCTGGTGTGCCCTGGTGTGCCCCTGGTGTGCCCTGGTGTGCCCCTGGTGTGCCCCTGGTGTGCCCCTGGTGTGCCCCTGGTGTGCCCCTGGTGTGCCCTGGTGTGACCCTGGTGTGCCCTGGTGTGCCCCTGGTGTGCCCCTGGTGTGCCCCTGGTGTGCCCTGGTGTGCCCCTGGTGTGCCCCTGGTGTGCCCTGGTGTGCCCCTGGTGTGCCCTGGTATGCCCCTGGTGTGCCATGGTGTGCCCCTGGTGTGCCCTGGTATGCCCCTGGTGTGCCATGGTGTGCCCCTGGTATGCCCCTGGTGTGACCCTGGTGTGCCCTGGTGTGCCCCTGGTATGCCCCTGGTGTGCCCCTGGTGTGCCCTGGTGTGCCCCTGGTGTGCCCCTGGTGTGCCCTGGTGTGCCCCTGGTGTGCCCTGGTATGCCCCTGGTGTGCCCTGGTGTGCCCTGGTGTGCCCCTGGTGTGCCCTGGTGTGCCCTGGTGTGCCCTGGTGTGACCCTGGTGTGCCCTAATGTGCCCTGGTGTGCCCTGGTGTGCCCTGGTGTGCCCTGGTGTGCCCTGGTGTGCCCTGGTGTGCCCCTGGTGTGCCCTGGTGTGCCCTGGTGTGCCCTGGTGTGCCCTGGTGTGCCCTGGTGTGCCCTGGTGTGCCCTGGTGTGCCCTGGTGTGCCCCTGGTGTGCCCTGGTGTGCCCCTGGTGTGCCCTGGTGTGCCCTGGTGTGCCCTGGTGTGCCCTGGTGTGCCCCTGGTGTGCCCTGGTGTGCCCTGGTGTGCCCTGGTGTGCCCTGGTGTGCCCCTGGTGTGCCCTGGTGTGCCCTGGTGTGCCCCTGGTGTGCCCTGGTGTGCCCCTGGTGTGACCCTGGTGTGCCCTGGTGTGCCCTGATGTGCCCTGGTGTGCCCTGGTGTGCCCTGGTGTGCCCTGGTGTGCCCTGGTGTGCCCTGGTGTGCCCTGGTGTGCCCCTGGTGTGCCCTGGTGTGCCCTGGTGTGCCCTGGTGTGCCCTGGTGTGCCCTGGTGTGCCCCTGGTGTGCCCTGGTGTGACCCTGGTGTGCCCCTGGTGTGACCCTGGTGTGCCCTGGTGTGCCCTGGTGTGCCCTGGTGTGCCCTGGTGTGCCCTGGTGTGCCCTGGTGTGCCCCTGGTGTGCCCTGGTGTGCCCTGGTGTGCCCTGGTGTGCCCTGGTGTGCCCTGGTGTGCCTGTGTGACCGTGTCGACGCGCGCGGTCTCGCGAGGAGGCGTGCCGCAGATGAAGAGCCGCGCCCAGAGAAGACGACGAGGCAGTTGATTAGCGGCGAGTGGACGGCAGAGGGTGTGGAAGGGGCGTGTCCGTAGCGAGGGTCAGTCTGCTGACTCGGCTCGACGCGAGCCAAATGGCCACTGCGGTCCTAATGGCACTTGGCCGAGGGGTGGCCGAGGGGTGGCCGAGGGGTGGCCGGAACCCCCTTCAGGCCCTGCCTTACCAAGCAAATTGTTTAGGCCGGCAAAAAGTCGTGGCAAAGACAGGGGAAGGGGCAGGAGCGAAGCTGGAGATTTGAATCGCCACCCACCACCCTCCCCCTTCCTTCCAGATACGGGGGTAGGGGGTGTGTGTGTCTCCCTCACCCCACCCCGCCAGAAGCTCGTTTGTCAAGAGGGCTGGAAGAAGCCGATCCCTTAGTCGAGCGCGCATTTCGACAGCCCTCGTTTCTAATAAAAAAGACAAGCCCATATCGCCGACACCGGGACAATAAATTCGCGCGGCCCACCTTTCCCCCCGCCCGCATGAGCAAATGGCGGAGGAAGGCCAGGTATCTCGGCCGGCCCCTGGCTCGGGACCCCACCAGATCGATATCGGAGAAATTGCCTTTATTTCCCGGTTGACACCTTTTTCCCCGCGCGATTATTCGTGTTCCCCGGGCGGGATTGGCTGGCTGTCGGCGCGCACGGGCGCAACTGGCGCCAGGGGGTGATGCGAGTAATTACTTCCCGCGCTGTGAAAACAACCAGCGAAAGGCTTCGCCCGTTCTTCTTGCGCGACGCCGACGCTCCCTACGGTTCAGCCATCGTCTTGCCATCTCCCCCCGCCCCGCGCGCGGCTGCTGAACAAACACCAGTTTTAATTGGAGTATCATTGTTTCTGTGTATCGTGGCCCGACCACACCGCCCCTTACCCCCCACCTACCACCGCCGCGGCGCTGCGCCAGCTCCCTCGAGTTATTACTGCACAAACCGTCGGATGAGGATTACAAAGTTCGACCAAATGAAAAATGAGATACCGCCAGTATTTTCTTACGGAACTGCAAACCTTCCTCTTTTTTTTTTCTTCCCTACCCTCCTTTATTTCACTGTCTCGGCAGGCGACGGTTGGTTCTGGAAGGGCCGCGGTGGAGGGAGGGTCTGAAGGTAAATATTAGTATTCCAGGGTCGGGGACGCCGGCTCAAGACGGGAACTTCTCCCCTGCAGAGCTGCTTCAGCAACCCGCGTGTCTTCAGGAGACCACCAGTTCCCGTTGCGGGCGCCGAGCCGAGCAACCTCATCCCCGGGTGTCGAACACGAGCTTAGTAACATTTCGGCACGTGTAAAAACATGTTCAAGTTTAACTTGTAGCTGGATGGATCCTTGATACATCTATGTCCATTATTACACCAAAGTATTGTGACACATTACGAAGCGTCCTGTTTGTTTATTTTGCCTTTGGTTGCTGTTGGCAAAGAAAAAATTTTGTATACTTGCAAACACTAAATAAGGTTAGCAACTACATACAGGACTCAAGAGGAGTTAGGAATAACACGATTCAAAAAAAATATCAAGGAAGTAACAAGACATTTACGAAAACTTCGAAATCAAATTTAGATAAATAATTTTACCTTTTTATTGTATTTAAAAATTTAGGAATAGATTTCCTTTTGTTTAACAGAATGTGGCTTGAATTTATTTCGAAACATTGATAGGATCGCTTTTTGGCAAAAACAGACAAAAACGAGACCTGAAAAATCAAACACGATACAATTTAGAACATGTCCGACACGAAAATTTAATTCTTTAAAAGATAAAATGGCTACAAGTTTATGACGCTAAGTGACGTCATTAACAATCCAAAGGAATTTTTTACAGTAAAAATAGTATGTGATTTAAAGAAAAAAATTGATGGAGTGAAAAGGCATTCCTATAGAAAAGTCAGGAGACAATCGTCAATATGATTACCAACGGCCTTGTCAAAAAGGCACGTGATACTCTGCGGTATAGCCTACAGGTTAAATTTCCGGGTACACTTTGTTCATGAATGTAGCATTTAATTTCTAAATAGCTCTTATCACAGAAAGAAGCTCGTTTATTAGATTCCTTGCCAAATGGGACGTGGCTGTTATATTAAAGTGCATTAGTGACTCACCTGAAATTACAACTACGGGATGCTAAAATTATTTCGTCCAAACCATTAAAGAGAAACTAAAGTGCTTTAAAAACTAGCTTACGACGAAATATTTTCACACTATATTAGAGTACCTTCCAATGTAGTGTATAGTGTTGAAAAATTTCACGTAAAATATAGGAAGAACATAGCTAGTTACAAAAAAAATATCAAGAGATCTTCGTAAATTTAGGGATACATTAATATATTTACGTATACAAATATTACTTACATTGAAAGAGAACTCAACAAAACAATAATTGTGAATATTTGACAAAAAAAAACAATAGAATTTTTTTTTATTTCTACTGAAAAAATTTTTCATGACGTTACTTGCAGGTTTACCTTTCCTGTGGAGAGCGGGGTGATTCTCCCAGGAGTTTCCTGCTGACAGGAATGATCCTAAATAATCCTACCTATTGTAAAACCCGTGTTCGAAACCCTTCAACACTGGTGTAATTGCCGTTTTCACACTGCTGTATCATTAAATATTCCATTAACATAATTAAAAATGGCTAAATTCAAAATGGCGTATTGTAATAGAATTCAAAATGGCGGACGTAACGTCATAATTCAAAATAGCGGAATCCAAGATGGCAGATACAAAATGACCGCCGAGGTCAAGGTCAAGGTCATAACCTATGATGGCTCTTTTAAGAAAAATTGCCCCTCTCCGAGCAAATTTTGCCTCTCCCAATTTTTTGAGGAATAATGGGAAAATTTGCTAAAAATGGTAATTTTCCCCGGAAATAGAGACAATTTTAGGGAATTTTAGAATCAGTTTTGAGGAATTTTGACGCCAAGATGGCCGCAGTGACGTCACAATCCAAGATGGCGGACTGGCTCCATGGAACCCAGTAGCCGGAGCCCCTTGTATATGCTACAGTTGTATCGTGGGTTCAACGCTGTTTGTCCGCAGCCGCGGCCGTAGAGGCGACTGGGCAATTGCTGAGCGTGCTGGAGCCGCCCTTAGCTCTATGGTTCCCGCCCACACGGCGCGCAGAGCTCCAGGGTGAACCAGAAACAGCGCGATTTGAAAACCGCTCAACAAATCCGACTGTGGTCTGTTTGCGAAAAGCAAGCATGCGTGCGTGGTTCTGCTTCCGTGTTTAGTTTCAAACATATCGACGTGATGACGTCTTATAAATCGATGAACTACCGGCTGCACGCACGAAAAAGCATGACTCATTGTCACGTTCCGCCTGAGCAGAGCGTGCAAGAACCGGCCAACCACCGTGCGAGAAAATCTTCTATAATATCCAACAGGTTAAGGCGGGCTTTTTAAAAGCAGCAATTTAAAAAAAATTGATTTATTTATCCAATTTCGTCATTTAAAATTAACAATTTATTGACATCGATTTGATTTTAGTTTATTTCTATAACTAATTGTTCGTGATTATATTTAAACAAATCATTTAAATTAAATTTGCAAAAACATTAAATAATATTTGAAAATTAAAAAGGATGCAATTTTTCATCAATTTTTTTCTTATGACGTTATCACGTAAAATTTTCGTCCGTAAACCGACTTTACAGACAACTCCCCCACTTTTTTTTAGAAGATTAGAATTTGCAAAAGCGCGGTTTTTTTTTCTTTCAGATAAACTAAGTCCGGTACAGATTCTTGAAAGAGTTCAGGGGACTGGCACAGTGCTACGGTGACCGCAGAAGCACCAGGCGTGGTTCTCGGATGGCGAAGGATTGAAGTCTGTCGCGCAGGGAGACGGCGCGACGCCCGGGCCAATCAGGAGGAGGGGGGAGGGGCAGTCTGCGTCCGGGTGTTAACGGCTCGTCAACACGGCACGGATCAGTTCCGCTTCCGGCCACGAGCTACACCCCTGCGAGTGTCCCCGGTCACCCACACGCCGCCTGGTCGTCTGTCGAGTCGGTTTAACGTGACAGCATCATAACAAAACAATGATGAAATGATTGCATACTTTTATGAATAACATTGAATCATTTTTATTGAATTATCACTATTTTGTATGGACACAGAGAAGGAGTGAAATGAAATCTACAATTTAATTGATAAATTTACTTTTATTTGCAGTCATTAATTCAAATATGTTTAAAAATTTAACGAAGAGATTATTTTAACTATAACTTTTATCATGTTTGCTATTTAACTTCTTCCAATCTGTGTTATTCTGTTACGGATAAGACGATGATAGGAAAAGTAGGAAACGAATGGGAGTGTTTCAAGTTTAATGTGCCTCGAAAAAGTCAAATCGATGGTTGTTCCAATCGAGTGGAAGAGAGATAGATGCGGCGCAAGCGTACAATGAGCGTAACGGGACACAGCGTAACGGGAAAATGTGCGCAAAGGGACACTTTTTCGTGCGTGAAGCCGGCGTTCATCGATTTATTAGACGTTGTCACGTCAAACAAAAAAAGAATAAAAAAAAGGGGGGTTGTCTGTGAGTCGGTTTACGGACGATAATTTTACGTGATAACGTCATAAGAAAACATTGATCAAAAATTGCGTACTTTTTAATTTTCAAATATTATTTACAGTTTTTGCAAATTTAATTTAAATAATTTGTTTAAATACAATCACGAACAATTAGGTATAGAAATAAACTGAAATCAAATCGTCAATAAATTGATAATTTAAAATGACGAAATTGGACAAATAAATCATTTTTTTTTTTAAATTGCTGCTTTTAAAAGCCCGCCTTAACCTGTTTGATATTATAGAAGATTTTCTCGCACCGTGGTTGGCCGGTTATTGCAATGGAATTCCCACTGTAATCACTGCATTTACACTGTAAGCCGTAAGAAACACCAGCAACGGTAAAAACACGGTACTGAAGTTTTCGGCAACTGTCTCAGAACTGTTCTGCAATGTCTGGTGTCAGTAACACCCCCGTTGGAATCCCCACTGCAATCACTGCATTTACACTGTAAGCCGTAAGAAACCCCAGCGACGGTAAAGACACGCAGAACGCACGGTGCTGAAGTTTTCGGCAACTGTCTCAGAACTGTTCTGCAATGTGTGGTGTCGGTAAGACCCCCTTTGTAATTCCCACTGTAATCACTGCATTTACACTGTAAGCCGCAAGAAACCCCAGCGGCGGTAATAACACGCAGAACGCACGGTAATGGAGGTTTTCGGCAAGTGTCTCAGAACTGTTCTGCAATGTCTGGTGTCGGTAAGACCCGCATGGGAATTCCCACGGTAATCACTGCATTTACACTGTAAGCCGCAAGAAACACCAGCGACGGTAAAAACACGGTACTGAAGTTTTCGGCAACTGTCTCAGAACTGTTCTGCAATGTGTGGTGTCGGTAAGACCCCCTTTGTAATTCCCACTGTAATCACTGCATTTACACTGTAAGCCGCAAGAAACCCCAGCGGCGGTAATAACACGCAGAACGCACGGTAATGGAGGTTTTCGGCAAGTGTCTCAGAACTGTTCTGCAATGTCTGGTGTCGGTAAGACCCGCATGGGAATTCCCACGGTAATCACTGCATTTACACTGTAAGCCGCAAGAAACACCAGCGACGGTAAAAACACGGTACTGAAGTTTTCGGCAACTGTCTCAGAACTGTTCTGCAATGTCTGGTGTCGATAAGACCCAAAATGGAATTCCCACTGTAATCACTGCATTTACACTGTAAGCCGCAAGAAACACCAGCGACGGTAAAAACACGGTACTGAAGTTTTCGGCAACTGTCTCAGAACTGTTCTGCAATGTCTGGTGTCAGTAACACCCCCGTTGGAATCCCCACTGCAATCACTGCATTTACACTGTAAGCCGTAAGAAACCCCAGCGACGGTAAAGACACGCAGAACGCACGGTGCTGAAGTTTTCGGCAACTGTCTCAGAACTGTACTGCAATGTCTGGTGTCAGTAACACCCCCGTTGGAATCCCCACTGCAATCACTGCATTTACACTGTAAGCCGTAAGAAACACCAGCGACGGTAAAGACACGCAGAACGCACGGTGCTGAAGTTTTCGGCAACTGTCTCAGAACTGTTCTGCAATGTCTGGTGTCGGTAAGACCCCAATTTGAATTCCCACTGTAATCACTGCATTTACACTGTAAGCCGCAAGAAACACCAGCAACGGTAAAAACACGGTACTGAAGTTTTCGGCAACTGTCTCAGAACTGTTCTGCAATGTCTGGTGTCGGTAACACCCCCATTGTAATTCCCACTGTAATCACTGCATTTACACTGTAAGCCGCAAGAAACCCCAGCGGCGGTAAAAACACGCAGAACGCACGGTACTGGAGGTTTTCGGCAACTGTCTCAGAACTGTTCTGCAATGTCTGGTGTCGGTAAGACCCCCATGGAAATTCCCACGGTAATCACTGCATTTACACTGTAAGCCGTAAGAAACCCCAGCGACGGTAAAAACACGCAGAACGCACGGCACTGAAGTTTTCGACAACTGTCTCAGAACTGTTCTGCAATGTCTGGTGTCGGTAAGACCCCCATTGGTAGAGACCCGGAAATTTCGCGGATTCTTGTGGTCTCAGGATAGAATTCAAAGTTCTAGGTGTGCTCGACCCATGTTTACTTTCCCATTGGTTGATTTCTTAGCGAGAACATTTTTATCCTTGTTATTTGGCACTACCTGATTCGCTTACTTCTCTCCTAGCTGGACATCGTTGGCTCACGGCCGTAGAGGGGCGTGTCCAGATAACTGCGGTCCAATCATGAACACAGTGCGACAGTGTGAAGGTTTGCATTCTAGCTTGCGACTAAATTAATCCGCGAAATTTCCGGGTCTCTACCCATTTAAATTCCCACTGTAATCACTGCATTTACACTGTAAGCCGTAAGAAACACCAGCAACGGTAAAAACACGGTACTGAAGTTTTCGGAAACTGTCTCAGAACTGTTCTGCAATGTCTGGTGTCGGTAACACCCCCGTTGGAATCCCCACTGAAATCACTGCATTTACACTGCAAGCCATAAGAAACCCCAGCGACGGTAAAAACACGCAGAACGCACGGCACTGAAGTTTTCGACAACTGTCTCAGAACTATTCTGCAATGTCTGGTGTCGGTAAGACCCCAATTTGAATTCCCACTGTAATCACTGCATGTACACTGTGAGCCGCAAGAAACCCCAGCGGCGGTAAAGACACGCAAAGCGCACGCCGATGTGGGAAGCTGGGAACACAGGGGTGTCCGGCGATAAGTCCTGCCGGAGACGCGGTCTTGTCCCGGCGCTAACGACGGAATTATCAAGCCCTCGGAGGCCGACGCCCGCACGGGGGGGAGTGCCTTATCCCCGGCCGCAGATAAGGGGGCGGAAGCCTGACGAATGAAGGCGCGCGCGGGTCGGCGGCGAATAGCTTGAAATATCTGGGATGAAGAGCGGCCATTTTTCACGGCGGCGCGCGGTTTTAGCGTCTGGATGGACTCGGCGCGATAGCGCGGGTCGCGATGGCCTCCATCCATACCCCGTGACAGCCGCAGACTCGAACCCGCCACCCCCTGACGGGCGCCCGCCAACACGCTCGTCCACGCGTTCAAGGTCATCCGTCTGAGCGGACCCCCGCGGAACGTACCAGTTCAGTTTTTCAGTCCACCGAACGAAATTCAATGATGTGATCATACAAGTGTTGTTTGGCAAACGATGAAATAGCTAGTTATTCTTCCAAATAACTGAAAATCATTCCGTAATGTCACGGTTAACGTTTATGTATCTATCTATATTTTAATTTTATCACAACTTTTATAAGATCAAAATAACAATTTTTTTTATTTAAAAAAATATTTCGTCACCACATCACCACATCTACAATAGTACACAAGTGAGAGTAAAGAACACACCACTGCGTGTTCGTCACTGGAGGAACGCCCACGATGATTGGACCACAGTCCTCTCTCCGCGGATTGGACGACTCGGCGATCCGGGGCGCGCTCGGGCGCATGTTGCCAACTTGCCAGACACGTCGTGCGGACTGGGTCTGGAGACAACAAGGTTCCTCGGTGGCTCAGAGGGAATGTGCTGGAGCACTGTGGTCTGTCTCGTGCTGGCTCGTCGCAAGGTTTGCTGTCTCCACAGTAACACCAGGACAAGGCCCCAGAGAGTTCGCGGTGTAGGAGGGCTCTCCCACTGGTGGGAAACCAGCGCCACACGGCGGCAAACAACCACGAACTGTAGGTCTGGTGAAGCAGAATGGATGAAACACTTTGGGAAGAGCATCGGGGAAAACAGATCAGATCTGATATTGTGCCTACTAGGTGAGATTATAAAATTAAAAAAATGTGTATACATAAATAATGGTACATGTACGTTGATTTCAACTACCATGATACATTAGGGGACTGACAGTGCTTCGGTACAAATGCCTCCTCCACCTCTAGCCAATGTGGGGGGAGTAATCCCCCTTCCCAACCCCCAGAGACGGTGAAGCGAGAAGTCACCACGGTAAACTGCCGTATCTCGACAACAGATCAACATATTTGAGGCAACCAAAAAGATTTATTTCATTAGAGCGGGTTTTCTAATTTGAATCCTTTGGCGCTCAAGAAATTTTTCCGTACCTGTAACGGTTTCGGAGATAGCTCATAAAAAATTTGTAATCACGGCTTTTTTGCAATATTTTTCGTAACAGAAGGCAAGCCTTTAAAAGGAATAGTTCAGCAGCCAGTCTCAGCTTCGCAGCTGAAACCGCACTGAAATGGCAGATAGCAGCATTTCCCGAAGTTACGCCATCGGTAACGCTATCTCATCCGTAAAGAAGGAGGGGGAGACGTTTTAGGATTGGGATATGGTAGATGTGTTTAAAACATGGAAGTTACCATTGGTCCAGCCATTTTGTTTTGACAGACATTGAAGTTTTGTCCCTTTGTGCCGAAAACTTCCGTTCTTGATTAATGAATAAACAGGAAGAACGAAATAATAGGGTGTGTGTGATAGCGATCTTCTGATCGCGGTATTGGTAAATGTGCGCTCCCTGAGGCTTTACCACGTGTTCAGCAGTTAGGAGCGAAAATAGTTCGCGAAGTGATCGAGCCTATGCTAATTCTCTCTTCAGAGATTCGTGATATTCGCCAACCTCTTCTGCAAAAAGTACTTTGTCAATGCAGATTCTACAAGTCCTTTGTTTTGACAGTAAAATATTTTTTTTCTCTCCACGAAGGAAAAAGTGTGTATTTACTAATAAACAGATTTGTTGAGACGTAAAAACTATTTGGTCACCCGCATAAAATACTTGGAATGATATCTACCGATAAAAAAATATTGTGTTTTTATAGTGTCTAATTAGTTCGAGGATACATTACGGTGAAGTTTACGTAGATGCAGTTTTGTCTGGATAAAATGTATACGGAGTAAGATGTTACACAGAGTACCGTCGCTTCCTTTTTTCTTCTTGTATGGGTTGATAGAATTTATATTAACATGACGAATTTATTTTCAAATGAATCGAAGACGAAATAAGGTTAGCGATTGTAATATTCTTGAGCCAAACTTGTGTGGACTTGGGTTCAACCACCGTATGCGGCCAATAAATAACGGACATTTGTAGATATTAATTCTAAAATTAAAGTTAAACAAGAAGTAAATTATTTCTGCGAAGAACAACTGTTTTATTTCCACGTAAAGATTGCGCTTTATCGTGAAGTTTTTCCCAGAAATTTCACAGCGCTTCATATCTTCTTATTGTTTGAGTTGGAAGATATTATACTATTACACAGAATAAAATCGTGTCTGTACTGACAAAAATATTTCGTAGCTGCCGTAAAATAGCTTTTTCAGTGTGCATAAGATTTCATTTTCTGTTCCAGAGGTCACTGAAACCTGCAGTATTCCAATCCATACCTAATGCAAATCACGTGCGTTCTGCAAATAACCATCCGCACTCTTACTGACTGTCGAGAGCAGACTGAGCGCCGTTCAAGCACACTAGCAACCTAAAAAATTCGCGTTGTTATTTAGAACAGGATAGAATGTATACCAACATACTTTTGAATGATGGCACCATTGGTTCATGGGTAGAGCTACGATTATTCCACTTAAGTGCATGATAACTTAAATAGGTCTAGCACACAATATTTTTGTTTTAACACTTTCATGAAATATTTATTCACTGCTGTGAAGTTAATATTATTAAATTTATTTTTTAAAAAAATTAGGTAACTCTGATAGTGTTGTATTAAAAAATTATGAAAAATATTTAAATTAGTTTGTTTGTATGATTTATTGGAGATATTATAAAATAAATGCTTGTATATAAATACGTTGAAGAATTCTATCGGTGAGTGAACATGCTTTGGCGATTTTGACTCCTAACAATTGTTTAGGACCTCAATTTCACAAGCAATTTCCGTACATACACTCAGGATACATCGTAAGTTAACTTACTGTCGACATACTAAATATACCTACCTTCTGCGATAAAGCCAAAAGGTGGAAACTGCAAATGTTGTAGTGCAATTACATTAAAAAAAAAACATATTTTAGTGGTTGCCGCAAAAAGAAATTGCACTAATTTTTTTTTTCTTCTTCGGTTAATTGTATTAAAATATTTTCTTAGCGAGAGGCATCTATAGTTCAACTTTGTCATGTATGTATTTTTTTTTACTTTGTCAGGAATCAACAAAAGAAATAACTGATAATGTTTGCAAGAAAACTGAGTATTAATAGTGAATAAATAATTTCAATATTGGGATATATCTGTGAACAATTTTCAACTTACGCGTTAAAATAAGTTCATGGTAATGATAAACATTTACAAAATTTTAAAGTGGTGATGTCGTAGATAAGTATTTTGTTGTAACAATTTTACTCTGAAGTTAATTGGAACTACAACTGGCTATTTAGAAGGAAACATTTTTTTTTTTTACAATTTCATAGTTACAACATAAAATATTTGGCCTTTATCATAAATGTCGATGTTTCAGTAGTCATAAAATCAATTAAAAAAATTCAGTGTTAAAATACGTTTTTAGTAACATCAAAAAATAAATGGTTGGTTTTATTAATTAACATTTTTTCAAGACAAAACAGAATATGAAAACTGCTAATTCGTATTTCTTACTTTTATAACATGTAAAATGCAAAACTTATTATAAAAAATTTTAACTATGAAATAAAGCAAAAAAAACGTATTCTTTTGATACGAGACAATGTATAAGACGTTAGAGATGTACTAACAACTAAATGTATTTTAGCACTATCAATTCTAAATAATTGAATGGCACGAAGAACAAGGTTTAACACTTAAAAAAAATGCAACATGTATAGTTCACTTCATTAAAATATATAAAGTAAAAATATTTTATTTAAGCAAATTCCTTGTGTGCAGAGTCAACAATAAGGCAACATGAAATTAATTTTATTTTAATTAAAGTGTAACTCCATAGTTTATTAAATGAAAACAAGTGTTTAAATTTAAATTAAACTTACTTTATATATAAGAAAAAATTCCTTGGTATTTAAAATATAATTTTCGAAATAATGTTAGCACAAAACATGTTTGTCGCGCCTTTTTTAAGTAATAAATTACTGTTTTTAGCAAAATGAATGTAGCTTAATTTCACCAATACTTCAGAGTTCGTTAGCATAAGTCCTTTTTCCTCTTCGTTAAGAGTGTGATACACAAACCTGCTGTGCTTGACGCCATATTGCAACATGTTTAACAGCAACGTTTAAGATAGGTTTGAGAAGGTTAAGTTTTTTTAATTTTTTTTCTTTCAGGTAAAAAATCAATGTTCTAACTGAAAGATTAACGTTGTTAAAAATTTGATTGTTTTTTTGCCAGCCTTAGCCAAAGTTTATGAGATGGAGTAACTGGAGTTTATTATGCTAGGCTCATAAACACTTGTAAAACTCTTTTTTTTTTTTTGCGACTGGAGAAAGCTATAACTATTTTACTTTTTACTGAAGGACATGAGCCAGTAATTAACCTTGAATAATTGAACTCGCGAATCGTATGCAAGCTGGCTGAGCGTGAAATCGGCCTCTTAAAAAGGCGCAGCAGTCAATTAACGAATTACAAAAGGCCTCGTGTTGTTGAAAACCATAACGGAGTTCCGACGTGGCAGGAAAGTAATATGCGTTAAACGCTGATTGTGGGATCGACAGCGCAAACGGGCGAGCAGTCGGAGTGTGTTAGCTGCAAGGCCGGGTACACACGCCGCGCGGCTATCGAGTCCCCGAGACAATTGGGCCGCGATTGTTCCCCCACTCGCGCGGGGCGAACGGCCGAACGCTGAAAGGAGCGCCAGGAAGGAAAGGTGAAAGAGTGAAAGGGGAAAGGGGGAAAGGGGGCACAGGGTGTGTTCCCAAAGCCCGCGAGTCGGCCATTGTCGCGGTACGTAGTTTCAGCGCAGCAGCCGGCCTCGGCTGTCCATATCAAACTCGCCACACTTTCGGTAAACAATAACGGGTTTAATTGCTTTCCGCCAGAAGAACTCCCTCAGCTGTGGCAGTTGAAAAGGGCGCGCCATTTTAACGCAATCCTCGTTCGCTCTTTTCCCACCCTGCGAACCTCCAGTCTCTCAGGTTTTTTTTTTTTAAATCCTCCGGTCGGTTCAGGGTGGCAAAACTACCCTCCACTTGCGTTCTTGTTTTTATCAAGACAATCCTCCACCCCCTCCCCTTACTTCACTCCACGCCAACCCACGTCATTCCTTAATTTCAGTGAAATATAATCGAAGGAGGAAGAAGCGGAGATGAGGACAAGAGGAGGGTCGGAGAAAGGGGAAGAGAACGCAATTCACAATGCTGATCGACTTGAATAGGGGCGAGAAAGAACTCGGCGCTAACGACGCGAAAGAAAGATCAACCCAATAGCGGCGAGGGTGTCGAAGGGTGGCGGCGGTCTGTGAGGATACAGGAGGGTAGTTGAGGAGTGTCCAGGCTGCCAGAGCTTCGCCGGAGCTACTACCCGTGCTACCACTGCTGCTGCCCATGCAGTTTTCTTGCCTGAGGAACATTCACGGGTCGAACTGAAAGGGAAAGATCGCCGAGCGAGAGACAGGCAAAGAGCCACACGCAGTAGCAGCCGGTAGTCTGGTGGACACTACGCTTCGTGGTGTGAAGCTCTTAGTTCAAGTTCAGTCTGCTGTGCAAGGTCCCTCGGTGAATGTGCACTGTTTCTGTTGCAAGTCCTCTCGCCTACCCGAGCACCATTTCCCCGCCAGTCATCTTTACGGATGTCACATCTGTGACCACAGCACCGTATTCACTTGAGGGTCCCGCCTGCCCGGGCACACATGAGGCGTCTATAGCTTCAGAAGGAACCACGCAGATTAAGAACCGTTAACAAAAAGCATTTAAGAATGCGCCGAGGGCTGGTGAGATGTTCTGCTTACGGAATTCGTTTTCAAACTGTATTTTCAGAACAGTGAAACACTCGGTTCAGATTCTTGAAAGCACTCAAGGGACTTGCAATTACAATTTTATTTTATTTTTCCCCCCGCTTGTTGTCCAATGCAAGACGAATGGACTACACGTCAGCGCAGAGGCGACAATGCGATGGAAACACATCACTTTAACCATTCCGCCTCACTGACACCTAATATAGTAGTAGGAAAATACCGGACACTCAAGCCTTTTAACACGGCGAACGCTGGTGAGACCCGAATGCAGCGACCCTAGCAGCTTTTCCTGAAGAACGCCCGCGAAATTCAAATTCCTTTGTAGTACACTGGCGATCTCGGCACAGATTTTCTGTCGTCGCTTGAAATACTGTTATCGCAGAGTAATGAATTGACACGACCTATGTTTGTATGAAAACAGTGTATCCACAATCTTAACAAGTTTTCGCAATCTACAAAAATGTATTGACTTAAAGACCATGTACAATGATTTAACTTTAAACATGACGACAAAAGGACAAAGATAATAAAAGTTTTAACAATGAAACATAATTTACTTTAAACCTGAATTTTTGTTAATCTTTTATTTTGTAAATAATTCCGTGAGACATGGTAAAAAAATTTTCATAGACTAGGTGCTCATCTGAAAAAAAAATAAAACTCCAAAAATAGTATTTTTGAATACTTATGTCCCGACAAACACCGTTAAATGTTTTTTTAATGTCGCTAACTTAAACTAACCAACCATTTACAACAACTTACAGCATTTTAAATGTAGCTAACCTAACTGTATCAACTGTTCAGAACAGTGAACTATTGTTTAACTACTTTAAATATCGCAGTGCTGTTTAGCAGTCATAAAATAGAATGATAGGAACTCAACAAAACAATTTTCAGAATTTTATAACTTTTTATAAGAGCGCCTATTCAAGAAAATTACCATTTAATATTTACAAAAAATGCTTTTAAAACATTATATATAAAATTAATAAATTTTAAAAGCATTAAATGGTGCAAAATGTAACTTCTTTACTTCATACCAATTGAGATGTCTTTTCATAAAAGTTCTAACATTTTTCACAATTAGATAAAGACAGTAATATTCTATTTTAAAAGGCCGTTCTGCAACATTTTACCAATAAGTACTAAAATTCCGCTTTAAGGGGTGGGAAAGGGTAATGGGGGTGGTTTTTAGGAATACTTATTATGAAAGTTGGAAAATTCTACTTATTTTGAAGGCCAAGTGTGTAAAATTTCATCAGTTCGGAATAAAACTTTAAATCTGCATGAAAAACATGAAAACCAACATAAACTTTCTTTATATTTATACACTATTCATGTATACTCAATCAAACATTTCGATTATGTTTATGAGATTTATTTTTATTGTAAGTAAAAAATAAATATTCTATGAATACCTAGTGTAAAACAAACCAACGGACTAGGGTGGGTATTTAAAGTTATTATTATAACACTTCCTCAAACAGTAACAAGTGATAGTATGATATTATTTGATTATGATGTAAAATGTAATAATGAGTCACATAAGAAAAAGTAAAACCTACATCTAAATTGTGCTTCCGTTATTTGGCCACGCATATTACAGGAGTTTTAGAAACATCCATCAAAACCATGGGTAAAATATTGTTCTATTAATTTGTAATATTAAAGTTACAACGTATTTTTAAAATTTGCAACTATTTCTTTGTGTTAATATTAAAGTTTAAAAAAATGTATTCCGAAACAATTTTGCCATCACATCTACCCCCGTGCTCCCGCGACCTCCTTCTTACGCGCTGTTATCTGTCCCTGAGTAGCCTGGCAATTCCGGGTTCACAGAAGCCGTCGCGTTTATTAGTGATCGAAATTGTGTTTATTAACTTTTTCAGGTCCATACCCAAAGGCAAGATCTCGAGCATCGGGAAATTACACTGGGGTCTATCTGTAAGTGTATTAAAATAAATGAGTTATGTTCCCGTATGTATAATATATTTACATTATAAATGTTAAATTATTTTATTTTTATTTAATAAATAATTAAAATTAACGAAATAGAATGGACATTTGGCATATTTATTGATTTTCGCTAGTAATTAATATTTATATCGATTATTTTCCAAAATATATAATTAATTTTATACTCGTGTTTATATTATAATTGAATAACGAGTATTTATAAAATTACATTTCCTATTTTTTTACATGTGCGTAAAAATCATTCAATAATCAATTTACAGTAGGAAACCCAGTCAAAATAAATGGCAAAGTTTAGCCTAAGGAACAGTTAACCGTCGAAATTTCTCACGATTCACTCAGTAATAATTTAACTTTTATTTCACTGGAATTTTCTGGATACTTATAAGCGTAGAGATATTGGCCACTATTTAAACGAAAGTAATGAGACAAATGAAAGTAATGTTTTTTTTCTAGAGGCACATAATATTTGAAGATTCATTCGTTTGCCACCCAATTTGAAAATATTTAACCTTTTTTATGACGTGATTGTTTTTACAACAAAGCTACTTTGGCTCGCCTGTTTGCGTGCGCCAGCCAAAAAATACGCCCAGATGAAGCCCCGATGATTTCCTGGGTTTATTTCACTTTAGACAAGACTTCACTGACCAAAACAAAATCAATCCTTTCTACAGTTATCATAAGTCAATAACATGGCCACATAATTAGATGGTTCAGACGAGATTGGGAAACCCTTTTTCTTTGTTTATAACTAGGGACTGTAAAAATTCGCGGTTACAATGAATGATCTATAGAATATGTAAACTGGGATGCTTCCGATTCGAGACTTCTTTGATTAAAGCATTTCAATGGCTCGAATTCTTTCCGAAAAACCGTGAGCCAATCACAGAAGAAATATGTGTTTTGGATTCTAGCGTAATTGTCTGTCTCTAGCTATCACTGGCCCGGGTTCTTCAAGGGCGTGTCAACGTGAAGCATACGTATATATATATATATATATATATATATATATATATGTTTGGAGTATATTTGAGTTACCGATGAATCCGCTACTCATTCGCGACTACGCACATACCATTCAATGGGCACCATTTTGCATTGGCCAGTGGACAAGCAAACGTGAACTTCGAGTTCTCGCTAGACACAAAATTAATCAGTGAGATTTTATTATATTTTTACTGCAAACATTACCGATTGTGTTCGACAGAAAATGCGACTGCCGGACGGTTTGGAAGGCGGTGCGGAGGCCCGAGCGACGCCCGAAGAAGAGAGGCTTCTGCGAGGATAGAAGCGAGTCAGAGGAAGCACTCGATCCACGGCTTTGTTTGTTTTCCCTGCAGAGCCCGGGCAGAAAATCTCCGTCCCTTGCGCGCAAGCAACAAGCCTCCAGGGCACAGCTCCACTGTTTAACTAGCCTTTTAATTAGAAACGCTTAAAAATTTAACGCATGAAATACATCCGCTTTCTGAACATCCACACACGGGCGCGCCCTGAGCTGACGGCAGCGAGAGAGAAGAGCTGCCTCCCCCCCCCCCCCCCCCACCGGTACGGCCCCCATGGCCCGCTGGAACTTCTGGCGCGCACCACCAGGTAAACACGGAAAGTAGAGTCGAGCCTCTGAAAATAATCCCTTCAAATATTAGAGGGCCGAGCGTGTTTGCGCGCCCGGGCCCGCATCTCCAGCACGCGCAGGCGCGCTCTCCTTCAAACGGCCCCCCACGGCCGCTGCTGGAGACTTGTCGCCCGCCCTACACGCCTGCTCCCCGGGCTGTCCGCCTCGCAGGGGCAGGGGACCTTCCGTTAGGCCACCCGCGCGACGCGCCTGCTCGACCAGGCTGTCCGCCTCGCAGGGGCAGGGGACCTTCTGTTAGGCCACCCGCGCGACGCGCCTGCTCGACCAGGCTGTCCGCCTCGCAGGGGCAGGGGACCTTCCGTTAGGCCACCCGCGCGACGCGCCTGGTCGACCAGGCTGTCCGCCTCGCAGGGGCAGAGGACTTTATATCCCCCCTGGGGTGTTAGCAACCCTGGCAAGACGCCTTCTCGCCTAGGCTGTCCACCCTGCAGGGGCAGAAGACGTTCCACCGCCACGGCGTTAGGCAACCCGCACAGCGCGTATGCTCCACCGGGCTGTCCACCCCGCAGGGGCAGATGACTTTCTGCCACCACGGCGTTAGGCAACCCGCGCGACGCGCCTGCTACACCGGGCTGTTTACCTTGCAGGGTGAGAGGAGGTTAGGGGAAACAGCCCACAGCCACCGCGTTAATTTTTGACTCTTATGCAGCGTCAGACGCTCGCTTCAGAGAACTGCTACAATGGAGCGATGCGTCAGAAGAGCCTCCGGGAGAGCAGATCAGAAGCAGCCGCACTCCAACATCTCTAAGTAAATTGTGTAAGCAGAAAACAACACTTAACACATATCAGTCGTTTCTGCCCAAAACTAGTTTGAGGATAAACCAAATGAAATTTTCGACTTACAAGAACTAAGAATATTTACGAAACTCTATGAGTAAGAGAAAGACGATAACTTAGAAAAAAAATAGATTTGTTTTCTTACCGTTAGTAAGTAGCTCTACGAGAGAATAAATTCATTATGTTTGAATGTAACCTGATTGCCTCGGCGCCGTGTCATCTTTTATCAAATGCCGGATGATAAGATTAAAAAAAAAAATACATTTCTTAGTCCTTATTTGGATAACCACCCTCTCCTAGTTGCGTTACAATTTTTTGAGATTCAACTTATTCTTTCATTAACTAAAGCAAACAACAGCGCTCACTTATCCTTTCAGCACCTCTACCGGAGGGCGTCTGACGCTATATAGGAAGCGCCCACACCTCAGACGTGCTACGCCAGACAGCAACCTTAGGCAGCCCGCATGACACACATGCACCTTCGGCTGCCTACGATGCAGGGGACAACCAAAAAAACGCGCGGCGCTATATGACGCACACTCAAAATCAAACTTTATCAGCCGCAAACTTCACACGTGCGTCAACCTGCTAGCGACACATTGTGACATCATCAGGATTCGGAGCGCTGTCCGGCCAATCACGAGCCTTCCGCGCCGTCGAATAGTCCAGGATCACCCGTAGCTTACAACAAACCAACCCCATGTTATACATGCTGTTAAGTGGACTATCCCGTGGTGGCGTCGGCATGCAAGTATGCTTTAAACAGCGGTCGCTCTATGCTCTTTGTTCTCCATTTCGCCTACGACATTAATAATCTAAGATATTTAAAATCAAAATATATTAATAATTTATTTATTTATTAATGTTGTAACATGCCCACCAACAGACGAGAGCTTAAGTGGTGGACACGACACATATATACAAGGACAACATTAAAACAATACAAACAAAATATAAACAAACAAATAAAGTTTAAAATATAACTATTAAAGATAAACATAAAAATATAAACGCATAAAAAGTAATACAAAACATAGACATTATAATGAAATTACTAATTGCCGACATTGTAATAAATTTGATAAGAAAATAACACATAGTATAGGGTTATGTAAACCAAAAAAAAAAAAAAAAACATTATATAGCTACACTTTTATGGATTAAGATTATCAATTTTATTACTGCTGCTCATTTGTGTTATCGGCAGGGATATAAACTTTTCTTCGCTGTTACAGTGATTTACAACCTGGACCACTCCATGAAATATTTAATCGTGCCTTAATAATTCTGTTAAATAGCCAATTTAAGTTTAAGAAGTAATTTTACACTGAAGTGTGTTTAAGTAAGCATTGCGCTGTTTTTTTTCATTGGATAATTTTGGCGCAGATAACTTTAAGTTACGTTAAAAAATTTCTTCGTTTTAGAAATCTCTTGATAAAATGAGTCTTAATTTATTTTTGTGTACAAGATAAATGCACAGGTTAGTTTGAACAAACCTTTTTGATTTCAGAATACCTTTATTCTACAGTGGTGGAAATTTTGAAGCTCCATACGACGTCGATATTGTAATTCATTGTACTTAGGGTAATTCTAATTAATATTTAGCGAAAAGATCCAGAGAATAGCTGGAAGTTAAAACACCGTAGACACGTCTGTGTTTCATGATTGGGTGAGTTACTTTAAGGCACACGTCTTCTTTTAGAACACCAATCGCAGTCATTCACTGGGGAAGCTAACACGTCTTGAATGGCTAGGTCATATTAAGGACACGACTTCTCTCGCAGACGGCCAATGGTGCGGGTAAACTTTGTTGCAGTCTTTAAGGCGTTGAGATATTTTCGCGAAAAAATGCCTGCCTCCCACTTATACTGTATACACAGACTAACTTCGGTATTAAAAATATATATATTTTTTCTAGTGAAAACGATGAAAATCGAGGTAATTTAATTATGTTTACTATGGGCTCAAATGCACGTAGGTTTTACCGACATATAAATGGCTGTATTCCAAAGAACATTTACATCAAGGGATTCACCTTTCAGCTAGATTGCGAAATTTCGTGGCTTCAGTCAGTCGGAACGCTTGAAATGCGTGGGCCGCTCAGTAATTGGTTTTAATCCGTAAACAGGCAGCTGTGCCTATGTTACACCACAAGGCCACAACACAGCCCTTGAACGGCTCAAAGTCGCTCGTCTTGTCTCGAGGACGGAACGGCGGGGGAGGAGGGTGGGGGGGAGGGGGAGACATCAAACACTTAATGAAGCGATCAACGACTTGCAAGAATTAAGGCCCCGACTGAGGTCCTCCGCCCCTTTGTGGGCGACCCAGATGCTGAGACAGCACCGGGCGCTGTTGCGTCACGTGCATAATGAAGCGCCTCAGCGATCGGCGAGCATCAAAGCCCACGGCTTTTCAACCCGCCTTTTGAAGTGCGGTGCTCCGGGCGGAAATCTAAAACACGGAATCGCCAATATCTCCCCCCCCCCCCCCCCCCCCCCGGGCTCGTTGCTGAACGCAGACCACGCTCACAAAACGTTTCTTCAAATTACCACGAAATCCCCTCGACCGATGATAATGCCTAGACGACTTTAAACAATATACTTTACGAGACGAAGGTTTCACTAAATAGGTCTGTAAGAGAAAGCTCTCAACTGCGCCTATACAAACCAAATAATTGTTTGTCACTAGAAAAAAAAACTTTATTTTGTCTAGTGATTTCTGAAACGTTTCATCTAATGCCGAAACTAAGATTTTTTGTTAGTGATTGCAACCTCTTCCAGTGTTACATATCGTTCTATGATTAGGGGCATGCATATTTCGCGAAATGTTTCCGAGACCAGCTGAAAGTAAAAAAAAAAAAAAATGTAGCGCCATCTGTGTTCCGTGATTGGGTGGGTTTCTTTCAGGTACGTGTCGATTGTCACAACACCAAATACATTAAGGTCAGTGTGGACTCAAATACGTCTTGAGTGGCTCGGTAAAACTAGGCGACGACTTCTCTCGCAGACGGCCGCCAATCACAAGGAAGAAACCGTTGGTGCGGGTATACCTTGTTGCAGTCTAGTAGACGTTCAGGTTTTTTCGCGAAAAATGCCTGCCCTTATCTATGATGTAAAAAGAATGCATCAGAGGCGAAAGAGTACTCTAAGATTCAACTGCGCGTATAACAAACGATAACATTTATAGTAAATAGTCTCTAAAGATCGTGTAGAAAAAGTAAATTATAATGAGATACTAATTTTTTTTGATGCATTCCATCACGTTATTTTTTAATTGATTGAAAACCTGTTATTACTGAAATAGTTTGTAATTGAAATTATTTTTATCACGTTAAAAAAACGTAAGTTTTATATTATTTCTGATAAGCTACCAAAGTCACGTTTTAGACACGTTTTGACCGTGTGTAATGACACGAACTACTTGAATATTGTTTTTATGATTCGTATACTAAAAAGCAATTGAAGACATGTTGATTAAGTATGATTAACATTATCTGAGAATTATTGTGGGAAAAGTGAAAAACATGTGCTGTCATGAACATTTTAACCAAGTCATAGAAAGGCTACTGCTGTGTGGTGCGTAAACGGTAAACCTTCAGAGCAACCATACAATGGGAAAATGGGTTCAGTGAACTTTTTGTTTCCAAAGTAACCAAAAACTTAGGGGTAACAACCGGATTAATCTAAAGCTTAGAAAGAATAAGAATAAAAGCTGAAGCCTCGTATAGATATCGATTGTGCAGAGTATAATACCCACTAGTGAAGAATGTTGAGAGAGAAAGAGGATCACCGAAATAATGGCGTTTATGAGACCTAATTATGGTAGTGTTTATTTTTCGGTAATGGTAAGTTGTTTTTGCGAGTTTAATGTGTTTTGTCTTTTTAATTAAGGGGGGGGGGGGGGTTCTCTGGATTATCTTTGTGTGATGCACTTGTTGAAAATAAGAGAGTTAGTTTTTCTACATCAATGCTCATAAAGTTAGTTTTCCATGCAGTTATTTCTGCTTTTTCCTGCACCTTTTGTAGTAGCAATTTGAAGTTGAGTTGATCGCAATTTTGTTTTGGGAAAATACTTTAGTTCTCCAAATACCATAACACTTTTTCTAAAATTATATATGTACTTCAATAAGTTTAGTTTTTGGTGACCATTTTTTAAATTCATTAATGTTTCTAGTTTCTATACAGGCTAATGCCAGAATTAGTTTGATTTAGTGTGACTGTCATCACAGCCTTTGTATTTTTTCTTATCTTGTTCTATTAAATACAACTTTGTTGTACCTGATGTTTGAAGAAGAGATCAATATTATATGTAAAAAGGAAATTATATTTTTGTAACTTTGAAAATTTATGAATAATAGAAAGATATAAATAAAATCCAATAACTCACCTACTTATGCTGTTGTTCTGCCAAACCCCAAAGTTTTTTTTGACTTAGGTTATTTTTCTTCTGTTTTGAATTAAATATGTAGATTAGGCCCCATCTGGGAAAACAAGTTTTACCTTGAGTGTTGAAACTTTGGTAAACAGAGTTTTCTATTGCAGTGAGTTTTGGGTTCAAGAACTTAACTCTAAATTTTAGGCTAAAATTAAATGATGTTGGCTATTTTGTCACATATTAAAAAAACGGACAAATATTATATTTATTTATTAAGTTGTTAAAATTATTTAAGATGTGGAAATTTTCAAAATATAAAGAAATAAATAAAACTTTCCTACAGAGAAACACTAACTTTATCCATAATTAATCAGGAACCGAGAATATATCCTTGAAAAGTGTGTTTTGTACTTCGTTTTCTATTTAGTTTCAACTTTACACATTCCGAAAAATGTTTTAAAATGTGACTTAGACAACTTAATATGTAGGAATAATGCCTCGCGTAAATTTTTTTTAGTTTTATTTTAAATAACGGATTTTAAATGATAGCAAATTATACAATTCCTTTAGCGTTAACAGGTATTGCATATTGAGAAAAAAGATTAAGAACATGCCTAAGTAGTATATTTTTCTTTGTTGATACCCATTTAGTTAAGAAACATCAATTGAAATGCTTGATCACAACTTTTATTCAATCAGCATTTCTGTGTTTCGTACTAGGAATATGATTGACAGTGCATTAAAGAAGAAATGAATAAACTTTTACAAAAAAATGCTCTTGTAGCCATCTCACTGACAAAAAAATAATACTTTCTCTGGAGTATGACAAGAAAACGCGGTTGAATTTCAAACTCAATAAAAGCATCGTTTTCTTTCAATTTCTCTGGTGTGTTGGGAAACCTGCTAGTTTCGCATGTAAATGTCCCTATCGTTAACATGCATGTGCCTGACTCACTCGTAACATTAATTACACGTGCACCAACGGCTAAAAATACTTCATGGTGTTTCAACCAATGAGTAGCCCAATAACCAGAGACATAAAATTATTGTATTCAGTAACTGCAGGGAATCATTTTGGAATCATCTGCGCACTCCAAAAGGTTCATGTGTGTTTATCAGTTAAACTGGTTTATGAAGCAGTATATTATTTCATCATTCATTTGTTTGTTTATATTCCTGGTTTAAGGCTTTGGAATACGTGCGTATAAAAAGTAAAAAAATGCAAAAGTACTATTTACCCACGAGTCTTTTATGTCAAGAGTTAAATGAAAGACACTCACCTATTTTTTTTTGTTCATATAACCGTAACAAAGTAAACTTTAATTAATTTTTAGATTTTCGACGTTAAGTATTTTTCTCCTGTACAAAATACTAGTGTTCATTAATATCTCTTACCAAGGTTGTTTGAAGCCTTTTTGTATTTCCAGTGAGGTTTTTCCGGATCAAAATCTGGCCCAATAAACCAAGCTTCTTCGAGGATCAGGGAGTGATTATTTATGGGTTTATTACTCTAGCGTTTGAAGGGCGAACTTCCTTCACTCCTACGCAACACAGGTCTGCTTGGGTCCACCTCGGATGTTTTATCTGTCAGTGGCTTCCACTTCGCGTGGTGGTTAGAGAAAACATAAATAGTTGAAGTCCATCCCGCCACGAAATGCAGTAGAGAAAATTTGCAGGTCCCGTTGGTGCGCGTTGCCAAGTTCCAGTAATGACTGAGGATCTGAGCGCCGATGCTGAGAATTCTCATAACTCCCCCCTCCCCCAACCCTTATTATGGGATGCGAACGGGGGGCATTTAAGCAGAGAGCACAAACCTCTGGCTCGAACAACACTCCAACTGTGATGGATGGAGGCTGTAGCCCTTTGCTCGGCGCTAACTCACTTTCCCCGCCTGCTCCGGCACGACCCTTCTACCCCTTTATTCATTTCTTCTCAACTTTCAAATCAGCGGAGGGGGATAAAAACCCGTTTTGGCCCCTTTAATGCGGCTTTATTAACTACTTTAGCGCATGCAAACTTTTCTTAAAAACTTTGCCTGCCATGTCATATTTCCCCTTCCTAAGCAATTTTTTTTTTACTTTTCTCTTTTCCCAAGATTGACGGCTCTCAGTGGAAAAGTTTGAGCGTGCATATTAATTCCCTATAATTATTGGTTTCAAACCAATGTGCGATGTATGCATTTTTACTCCAGCCCCTTTATTTAGCTCTTTTATTTTCCAGCGCGAGGGGGAAAAAATGTAATAATAAAAAAAAACTTCACGCTCGAAAAGAAGCGCGGAAGAATGAATGAGTGGGTTTGTTGACTTTGGAATTTTTCTTGCAGAAGAGATTTCATGCGCCCTTTCCCCCTGGCGCCCCACCCACCCCGCTCACTACTTAATGACCGCCATATTTCGCCAACTTGGCCCGAGACAGGTCATTAGAAAAAGCGGCAGCAGGAGAATTAGTGGCGAGCATTGACGAGCAGCGGCTCGCAGCTGCATCGCGCGGGCAGCAGCGAGGGGAAGCGTGGCGGACGTTGCCAGACCTGCTCGCCAGGTCGCGAGGTCCGTCCTCGCGCGAAGCCCGCGGAGCTATCGATCCCCATCGATATCAACCTCCAGGATGTACTCGACAGTCAACTGAACACTCGTGCAGATGTCACTCATTGGCAGAGACCGGAAAAATTCGCGGATTCATTACGTGATAGGCTGAAATTCAAACATGTGTACAATTCTGCTGGTTCTGCTATTGGCTCGCAGTATAACTGGAGCTCTCTGGGCCAATGAGAGACTATCGACCAAAGAAGCGTCGAATCACAAGCTACCCAGTGGAGACGCCTCACAATTTAGTACACAATTAACACGCGTGTTTACTTGAGATGTGCAGAGAATAATGGAGGATATCCTAGAGGTCATTGAATGCACGAATTTTTCCGGTCCCTACTCATTGGCTGATCACGTGAGCGATGTCTCGACTAGATCGCTTGTGGCTCGACGACTTATCGTATTAATATTTTCTGATTTTCACTTGTGATGCGGGCCGATTGCAGAATCAGTATTAGGATTTTAACACATCACGAAATGAAATCATCAACTTTTCCGGTCTCTACCAATAGATAGAGACAGGAAAAATTCGCGGATTCAATGACCTTCAGGATGGACTCCAATATCCTCTAGACACTCGGGCAAATGCCAACTGTTCATTGGCTGCTGACTTGTGAGTCGTCTCGACTGGGTGGCCTGTGATTCGACACTTCTATGAGTGAGGGTCTCTAATTGGCCCTCAGTCCTCCAGATTAACAGTGAACCAATGACAGAAGCAGCACTAAGGTATAATTATTTGAATTTTAGCAAAACACGAAATGAAACCGCTAATTTTTCAGGTCTCTACCAATAGATAGGGGCAGGCATTTTTCGCGAAAAAAAACCTGAACGTCTATTAGACTGCAACAAGGTATACCCGCACCAGCTGTTTCATCCTTGTGATTGGCGGCCGTCTGCGAGAGAAGTCGTCGCCTTGTTTTACCGAGCCACTCAGGACGCGTTTGATTCCGCACTGACTTCATGTGATTGGTGTTGTGACAATCGACATTTACCTGAAAGAAACCCACCCAATCACGGAACACAGACGGTGCTACAATGTTTTGACTTTCAGCTAGGCTCGGAATCTTTTCGCGAAATATGCATGCCTCTACCAATAGAATAAAATAATAGAAAAATATTAGTCACTGGTATTACCTTCATCCGTAACGGAAGAATTCCACGTCCAGGCGACATTATAAGATCCGGTCACACGATACCTCGCACTAAAACTAAACTGACACAAATTAAATACCTCGTTTCAAGATAATGTCTTATGAAAAATTAAATTTCCAGTGATAAATAAAACTGTAGTTGGCCCAGCGAATTTTTATCCAGTCGTTTCTAAAGTTAGGGTCATGTATTATCCTCTCATTAGACTGAAAAAAAAGCATGTTCGTGTCAGGAGATTGATCCTTGTGATTGACGGGCGGCTTCAAGTAAAGCGACTTGTCCCATTGGCTGTGATTCGTGTGCCTCCAGAGAGAAACTCTACCGGGCACGAAACACGCACAACGCAACAATGTTTAACCAGCCAGCCAGTCCGTGGATCTTATCGCGAGAAATGCGACGGAGGGCTGCCGGCCAATCAGACGCCGGCCTCGAGCCGGCAGCTCCCGGCCACCAATCAGAAGCGCCTCCAGGGTGTTGTGGCTGCGACCCTAACGTGCTCTTTAATAAAGCGGTCTCGGCGGGACGGCCGATCCGACTGAGACCTGCGAGGTTAACAAAGGCTCCCTGGGCCCACCGCACATTCGCATGAGTATTGGCTTTTATGTTCGCCCTCTTTTTTACCTCGCAGCCAATTCCACAGTCGCTGGGGAGCGCTAACCGCTGCACGCGCGCGCCACGCGGAGAAACCTGCAAGCTCCACGCACACTGTGCTGCCGGACTGGACTCCAAGCACCTGTACAGCACGTCCATGCAAGAACGTCCTGCCAGACTGGACTCCAAGCACCTGTACAGCACGTCCATGCAATAATGTCCTGCCAGACTGGACTCCAAGCACCTGTACAGCACGTTCATGCAAGAACGTCCTGCCGGACTGGACTCCAAGCACCTGTACAGCACGTCCATGCAAGAACGTCCTGCCGGACTGGACTCCAAGCACCTGTACAGCACGTCCATGCAAGAACGTCCTGCCAGACTGGACTCCAAGCACTTGTACAGCACGTCCATGCAAGAATGTCCTGCCAGACTGGACTCCAAGCACCTGTACAGCACGTTCATGCAAGAACGTCCTGCCAGACTGGACTCCAAGCACCTGTACAGCACGTCCATGCAAGAATGTACTGCCAGACTGGACTCCAAGCACCTGTACAGCACGTTCGTGCAAGAATGCCCTGCCAGACTGGACTCCAAGCACCTGTACAGCACGTCCATGCAAGAATGTCCTGCCAGACTGGACTCCAAGCACCTGTACAGCACGTCCATGCAATAATGTCCTGCCAGACTGGACTCCAAGCACCTGTACAGCACGTTCGTGCAAGAATGTCCTGCCGGACTGGACTCCAAGCACCTGTACAGCACGTCCATGCAAGAACGTCCTGCCGGACTGGACTCCAAGCACCTGTACAGCACGTCCATGCAAGAACGTCCTGCCAGACTGGACTCCAAGCACCTGTACAGCACGTTCATGCAAGAATGTCCTGCCAGACTGGACTCCAAGCACCTGTACAGCACGTTCATGCAAGAACGTCCTGCCAGACTGGATTCCAAGCACCTGTACAGCACGTTCGTGCAAGAATGTCCTGCCAGACTGGACTCCAAGCACCTGTACAGCACGTTCATGCAAGAACGTCCTGCCAGACTGGACTCCAAGCACCTGTACAGCACGTTCGTGCAAGAATGTCCTGCAAGACTGGACTCCAAGCACCTGTACAGCACGTTCATGCAAGAACGTCCTGCCAGACTGGACTCCAAGCACCTGTACAGCACGTTCGTGCAAGAATGTCCTGCAAGACTGGACTCCAAGCACCTGTACAGCACGTCCATACAAGAATGTCCTGCCAGATTGGACTCAGATCACTTGTACTTGCAAGAACGTCCTGCCAGACTGGACTCCAAGCACCTGTACAGCACGTTCATGCAAGAACGTCCTGCCAGACTGGACTCCAAGCACCTGTACAGCACGTTCATGCAAGAATGTCCTGCCAGACTGGACTCAGATCACTTGTACTTGCAAGAACGTCCTGCCAGACTGGACTCCAAGCACCTGTACAGCACGTTCATGCAAGAACGTCCTGCCAGACTGGACTCCAAGCACCTTTACAGCACGTTCATGCAAGAACGTCCTGCCAGACTGGACTCCAAGCACCTGTACAGCACGTTCATGCAAGAACGTCCTGCCAGACTGGACTCCAAGCACCTGTACAGCACGTCCATGCAAGAATGTCCTGCCAGACTGGACTCAGATCACTTGTACTTGCAAGAACGTCCTGCCAGACTGGACTCCAAGCACCTGTACAGCACGTCCATGCAAGAATGTCCTGCCAGACTGGATTCAGATCACTTGTACTTGCAAGAACGTCCTGCCAGACTGGACTCCAAGCACCTGTACAGCACGTCCGTGCAAGAACGTCCTGCCAGACTGGACTCCAAGCACCTGTACAGCACGTTCGTGCAAAAATGTCCTGCCAGACTGGACTCCAAGCACCTGTACAGCACGTTCATGCAAGAACGTCCTGCCAGACTGGACTCCAAGCACCTGTACAGCACGTTCGTGCAAGAATGTCCTGCCAGACTGGACTCCAAGCACCTGTACAGCACGTCCATGCAAGAACGTCCTGCCAGACTGGACTCCAAGCACCTGTACAGCACGTTCATGCAAGAACGTCCTGCCAGACTGGACTCCAAGCACCTGTACAGCACGTTCGTGCAAGAATGTCCTGCCAGACTGGACTCCAAGCACCTGTACAGCACGTTCATGCAAGAACGTCCTGCCAGACTGGACTCCAAGCACCTGTACAGCACGTTCGTGCAAGAATGTCCTGCCAGACTGGACTCCAAGCACCTGTACAGCACGTTCATGCAAGAACGTCCTGCCAGACTGGACTCCAAGCACCTGTACAGCACGTTCGTGCAAGAATGTCCTGCCAGACTGGACTCCAAGCACCTGTACAGCACGTTCATGCAAGAACGTCCTGCCAGACTGGACTCCAAGCACCTGTACAGCACGTCCATGCAAGAATGTCCTGCCAGACTGGACTCCAAGCACCTGTTCAGCACGTTCATGCAAGAACGTCCTGCCAGACTGGACTCCAAGCACCTGTACAGCACGTTCGTGCAAGAATGTCCTGCCAGATTGGACTCCAAGCACCTGTACAGCACGTTCATGCAAGAATGTCCTGCCAGACTGGACTCAGATCACTTGTACTTGCAAGAACGTCCTGCCAGACTGGACTCCAAGCACCTGTACAGCACGTTCATGCAAGAACGTCCTGCCAGACTGGACTCCAAGCACCTGTACAGCACGTTCATGCAAGAATGTCCTGCCAGACTGGACTCAGATCACTTGTACTTGCAAGAACGTCCTGCCAGACTGGACTCCAAGCACCTGTACAGCACGTTCATGCAAGAACGTCCTGCCAGACTGGACTCCAAGCACCTTTACAGCACGTTCATGCAAGAACGTCCTGCCAGACTGGACTCCAAGCACCTGTACAGCACGTTCATGCAAGAACGTCCTGCCAGACTGGACTCCAAGCACCTGTACAGCACGTCCATGCAAGAATGTCCTGCCAGACTGGACTCAGATCACTTGTACTTGCAAGAACGTCCTGCCAGACTGGACTCCAAGCACCTGTACAGCACGTCCATGCAAGAATGTCCTGCCAGACTGGATTCAGATCACTTGTACTTGCAAGAACGTCCTGCCAGACTGGACTCCAAGCACCTGTACAGCACGTCCGTGCAAGAACGTCCTGCCAGACTGGACTCCAAGCACCTGTACAGCACGTTCGTGCAAAAATGTCCTGCCAGACTGGACTCCAAGCACCTGTACAGCACGTTCATGCAAGAACGTCCTGCCAGACTGGACTCCAAGCACCTGTACAGCACGTTCGTGCAAGAATGTCCTGCCAGACTGGACTCCAAGCACCTGTATAGCACGTTCATGCAAGAACGTCCTGCCAGACTGGACTCCAAGCACCTGTACAGCACGTTCGTGCAAGAATGTCCTGCCAGACTGGACTCCAAGCACCTGTACAGCACGTTCATGCAAGAATGTCCTGCCAGACTGGACTCAGATCACTTGTACTTGCAAGAACGTCCTGCCAGACTGGACTCCAAGCACCTGTACAGCACGTTCATGCAAGAACGTCCTGCCAGACTGGACTCCAAGCACCTGTACAGCACGTTCATGCAAGAATGTCCTGCCAGACTGGACTCAGATCACTTGTACTTGCAAGAACGTCCTGCCAGACTGGACTCCAAGCACCTGTACAGCACGTTCATGCAAGAACGTCCTGCCAGACTGGACTTCAAGCACCTGTACAGCACGTTCGTGCAAGAATGTCCTGCCAGACTGGACTCCAAGCACCTGTACAGCACGTCCATGCAAGAATGTCCTGCCAGACTGGACTCAGATCACTTGTACTTCCAAGAATGTCCTGTCAGACTGGACTTCAAGCATTTGTACACCACGTGGAGTCATGTAATAAGCGAAAAGTAGGGCCATGTCATTTTAGCGAAAAGATTTTCCGACCAGCTGTGTGCTAAAACTGTATAGTATTTTCTGTGTTTCGTGGTTGGCTGGGTTTATTCCAGGTGCATGTCTACTGTCGGCGCACCAATCACAGCCACCCAGTGCGGAAGCAAACGAGTCCCGAATGGCCCCACCGTGCAGGATCAACCAAATCCACGAGTCCATTGGCTTCCGATATTCCACCTCCTCTGTGGGTTGCACGTGACTTGGTCAGCTGTTTTTATAAAGGTGCTTCTCATTGGCTTATAGGTTAAAGCCATTAATGGCTTAGAATATTAAACGACAATGGTCAATTATGTGTACCAACTTGTGGAAGCGCTGTACTCTCGTCAATTTATACTGTAAAACTGGCAGGTCTCTAGTTACGAGTTCCATGTCAACGAGATGAAATAAATACAAGAAAGTGATGAACTCGAGGGAACGGAAAGGTCTGAGGAAACCGTATCGACAAACGCAGAAGAGAAACCCCCCCCCCCCCCCAAGCCAACAACCAACCAGACACTCGCTCACGCGAACTCGGTCCACGAGAAAAACGTAATTTCTGTATTGTTTTCTTTTATTTGCGAGCGGGTCGAAGAGGAGGAAGCGCAGTTGTCTGAAAGGCAGCGTTGGCCGATGCGTGGAGCCAAAAGTGGCAACGCCGCGAAGGGAGATGGCGTGCACCTCAGCCCCTCCCCCCACACCCCCCTCCCCCTACAAACCCTCCTACTATTCCAAGCCAGAATAAACACGTGGGGCTGTTTTCTTTGTTCGGCTAAACTAAACAACCAAGCGGGAATCTAAACAACCACTGAGTCCCAAATTCAATTTGGTACCCGCCCTCCCCCTCACGCCGTTCGCCGGCTACCCCGAGCGAGTCTGCTAGTTGTGGGGGGTGGAGGGGGGGGGGGTAGGGGCAGAAAACCCCGCCAAGGAGAACAACATAGCTTGGCTCTTGCATAAACAAAGAAAATTGGATACATTTTTCGGACGCGGGGAAACAAAGCAAGTAAAGTGTGTGTTGTGGAGGGGTGTGTTGGGGGGGGGGGGGGGGGCTGACCGGGCCTTCGCGCGAGGCGAGGGCGGACAAAGACAGCGCAGGAGGGAAGGACGCCGAGTTGAGTACACATCGCGGACAACTTCAGCAGACCGCTCTCGTGTGTACTCAACACTCCGCCACTCCGCCACTCCGCTCCAGCCCGCCGACACGTGGACAATTATTATTCATCTGCGCTGCTCCCCCTCCCCTTCCCCGGGCCGGCCATTATGCCAGTCGCCGCTGGAAGGCTAATAACTGACACGATGTCGCGCCTGACGCCACCAAGGCCGACTTGACCGCCTCGCACTGCGTACATCACACGCCCGCTTTGTGTCTGCTTCTCGGAGCAAGTGTAGATTGTCGATGATACCTCCGAACAAACATTTGCAAATCATCGGACACGAACCATGCAACAGTGACAAAAATGTCCAGGTGTAACTGAACAATTAAATGATGAGACAACATCTAAGTTCAAGCAAGGTGGTCTTGTTTGAGAGCGACAAAAAGTTTTTAAAAGCTAAATAACACATTATTCAGTAAATCTTTAAGACAATACTACACTTAATTTTCTGGCGAATTTCCTTGTAATTGAAATCACAGAAACTTCAAATTTTGCTAATAAGTCGTTTCGTCAGGTACGTTAATAAAAATTACTGCAAAATCATTGAAAGGTAGTCACCCGACATGATGCTATAAATTACTATAATAAAGTGTAACATATTTAACATATTTTCATTCGAATTTTCATCATGTGAGGACGCTTCATTTATTTCTAATGCAGAGTGGACTTCTACAGCAAAATAGACAAAAAGTAGATTTATAACCCAGTCAGCAACTAAATATACGTGTCCAAAATAAAAATTGTTTACTTGCTGCATTACTAAAATATTACTGGGAGATTTTCTTATGTGTATTTTTGTGAACGCACATTCATATACATTTCTAATGTTTACCTCACACACACCACTCATTTGTTTAATTCAGCAAGCTGTCGTTTGTATAAACGACTAAGCTAACAAGCGAATTCCAAAATAGACTTGCACAATTCAAACATAAAAAAATACAAACAACATGAATTTTGAAAAGAAATAAGAAAAAATAAATAAAATGTTAAGGGTGGACGAGCATATTCAAGGAAAAATAAAAAAAAACTCTGAAAAAAGAAAAATGTTAGAATAAAATGATAAATAAAAAGTTCTACTACTATAATTTATATGATACACAAAGGACTTCACAGTTAAATTCGCCTCCAAAATACATAAACTTGTAAGTAAATAACGGAAAATTTCGCGAATTCATTTCGCGATATGCAAGAATCCAAACACATGTACTTTGATGTTGCTCCTGGGATCGGCTCACAGTTTATCTGAAGGAGTCTGAGCCAATGAAAAACCTTTAAGCGATGGAAGTCTCTAATAGGAAGCATCCCAGCTGATAGGTCTCACAAGTCAGTAGCCAATGAAAATGTTGGCATTTGCCTGAGCATGTAGATGATTGTGGAGTCTAACCTAGAGGTCACTGTAACCGCGGATTTTTTCCAGTCAGATTTCATAATATCTCAACGACTAAGACTGCACTAAGGGCTGATGGAACATGGCTCAGCTAGACCGCCCGAGCAAGCCCCAGTTACGCCCTTTGTCCCCTCCGAGGTCACCCGTCCGCCTTGCTTGCTGCACATTTTCCTCTGGGTCGAAAAACAGAGAAAATACACTTGCTACTCTACTAAATCAGTAACACTTCTTTTATGAGTAATTACCAAAATTATCTATAGATTTACTACAATTATTGGCACAAGCAACATGACGCATAAGTAGAGGCCAGATTATGTGGTGAATAGCGATATATAGGCAACCCAAATAACAGACGCCGAACAACGAAATGGATAACACTGAAATGCACCGAAATTCACCTCATTTACCTCATTACAGCTATTAAAATGTAAGATTCATTTCAAAAATCTGTACTTTAGGGTTTTATATATTTAAAAAACCTCAAATGTTATGTACTAAGTAAAAACATTAGTTTTTGTGTACTGTGTTTCCAAAGAAAAGTAAGTAAAGTTGAAAGCAGTCTATGGCTGATACCGTACACACAAGGGTAAAAGGCTTGAAAAGAAACATCAGAAGAAAACGTATCAAGTTTCTGTATATGTTTAACGATTTTAGTGTTTTTCATAACATATTGATTTTTTTTATTATTGAATTATTTAGTTGCAGATATTTTTAACTTACTCTCATCAAAATATGTGGTATTGTTTAGTGTACACATTTTAAGTATCTTACCACGGATTTTTGAATCAGTTGACCAAAGTAATTATGTTTGATTATCATTATTACATATGTTAAAATTTTTAATGACGATAAAGACGAAATCCACTATTTTTAATGACGAAGTTTGCGTTTCCATAACATCATAAAAACTTGGCTCTACGCATAAGCAATTTATATGACCACGGTGAGATGAATATGTTATTGTTTTTGTCGCTGTACGCTGGAACTTTCAGCGACGTATGTGCTTTCACCTCTATACAGTCATATATTGAAAATAAATCCTTATGATAAAGTACGCATCCGGGGAAATACGTCTAGCTGTAAGAGAGCAATGTTTATAATTTTGTAACATTTCATGATGGTTAAACTGTGCATCTTTTGAAGGCCATCTCTCAAAATTTTAATTTATTTTGTATTCTTCCTAAACGCTTGGAGTCTGTTTCCGTGATTGAGTTCCAAACTACAGAACCATAATCTTATTTTGATCTTATCAGGGCAAAAAAGAGACACAATAGAGAATCACTTACTTTAGCAAATTTAGTAATGTACCTAATCACGGATGTTTTACTAATAGGACTGTCAAAATAGTGATGAAAAAGTAGTTTTAAATCCAAAATCACTCTAAGGTCATATATTTTCGTTACATTCTTAACTCAATATAATTCAGAGCAATCAATATTATTAATTGCAGATATAAATTATCAATTTTCGCAAAAAATATAGTTTAGTTATCAGTATTTTTATTTCTACGCAAGTTAATATCTCAAACAGCCTTAGTGGATAAACTTATATAATGCTCATAAGTTTTCAATAAATAGTCAAAGATATCCTAGTTAAAGGCCACGTTGTTATGATATCCATGGTAAATTCAAGAAAGGTATCTACCTACGAGGACATAATCGGCGCATTTCAAATATAGCAATTAGATAACCAGAGAATGTCTGAGGGACACTCTACATACTGTTACAAACGCAAACAGGACTGCGAAACGCGCCTGTTTTGGAGATGGCTGGCGTTTGCCTGCGGCCATTTGAGTCACGCGCCGTCACACGTGCCGTACACTGACGCAAGACATACCAGACCACTGACGTCACACTCCGTGCCACGTGCCGTCCACTGACGCAAGACATGCCGAGCGTGCCTGACCGGATTACAAGGGTCGTCGATAAAACCCCCCCCCCCCGGCACCACGCGCATCGTCCTGCCTCGGCGCCGTTATCTGACGCTGAGCGGCCTTGAGAATTCCGCGGGCCGCCGCGTGGAGTGGCGTGGGCGAGCGACGCCCTTCTCGACTGTTCGGGCGTCGGGCCGGCCCGGGATGACGCGACACGTCACAGCTGCTCTCGTCGGTTCGAGAACGGCGCCCCTGAGGTACTAAAGCCGCGACGCCGGGATCCGCGACGGTTTTTCGGGCGACGGAGTTTTCGAGGCGACAAAGTCCCGTGAGGAGTGCGGACTGTCGAACTTGGCAGACGCTGAGTGACTTGACTATAAACATTTCTAAGTGCGAGTAATCAGTGGTTAGGAATCTTTAAGAACAATTATTTATTATTAATGTTAATGTTAGTAACTAATAAAACTGTCATTGAAAACCTAATTGGGCTATCCCTTTCGAACCCAGTAGTTCCCCCCCCCCCAAGATTATTAAAACTCGAGTGTGTTTTCACCGAGGTAAGAACAAGTACAGCACATATCCGCCGGCTGCTCGGAACTAGCGCGCCTGGAGCAAATACTGTGTCGAGCTCGTCAGCTTAGAGGTTGACAACAGCTGCGTGAGAGTGTGGTTGTTAGTGCTGGAGTGTGAGTGTTGGTGTCAGCTTGGGTTCACAGGCCCGGCGTCAAGGCGTGGTGTTTTCTGGAACCTCCCCTGGCGCTCCCAACTGGGTTTCAGTTGGCTTGTGATTTGCGTGGCCTACCGAAGGGCATGTCGGAGTCGAAGAAGCAGAGGAACTGGAGAAAGACGTGCCGGCGTGGAAGGCTGGCGCTACGGGTCCGGAGACCCGGGGTTGCTGGCATAACGTATCGCCGCAATTAGCGGCTAGGGGGCGCGCTGCGAGAGTGAATTAGCGATCACAGCTCAGCGGGAGAGGGGAGGGGGGGTGCGTAGGCCCCGGCGAGAGGCTGTGATTGGTCCCGGCTCCAGGGAATATGACAAATAAGGGCGCGGGAGCTGCCCGGCGGGGGGTGAAGGGGTCACCAGTTCGCATCAAATTATCTTTAAAAGCACTTTTTAATACTCGGCGAAGGGTCTGAGAAGTGCGGGTAGGGGGGGGGGGGAGGGGGTAAAACTCTCTCGTCACTCTCCACCTGCCGAGAGTGCGCGCGGCATTTGTCACCCTCTAATTACAGGCGAGAAGAAAACTGCTGAAAACAAAAGATGAAAAATTAGCTTCATTTCTAATTATAACAGCGTGCAAATATCTTAATTTTTGGAAAAGTTCATCGAAGACATCTATCATTAATGAAACCCTCGAAACTTAATATGAGTTTGGAAAATAGCCGAAGTAAGAAAAAAAAGGGAATAAAAAGAAAGTAGGGGAGGTAAAAAAATGGCCGGGTGGGGGGTTAAAAAGTGTCAGAGTCGATGTTTGCCTGCTACTCGAGGAAAACCTTCCCCCTTTTTTTTCTCTCCTTCCCGTTACAATCCACTTTTTTTTTTTTAACCAATTCCCTTCTTGAGACTTCTTTCCGTAGAATTCCTTCCGTCTAAACTTTATTGTCGGGAGTAACAAACGTCATACAGAAAAATACAAGGATTATCTCTCGCCGGTTCTTTTTACGCGCGGGCCATCTGGCGGCGGGGGAGATGTGGGGGGAGGGGGGGTGGCGGGAGGAGGGGGTAACCGTTTCAATTAAGACGCGGGCTGCGTGGGCCGACGGAACGGCTTCGAAGGGGCGTCACCCCAGCCATCGCCAATCTCCGCGACTTGCATTATTGACGTCCGGCGGCGAAGCTTTGTTCGCGAGGCGGCCCGGCCGCCGATTGTCTCGCCAGCCCCGCGCGCCGCCGCTGCATAATGCACGCGAGAGCAGACCCGCTGCCCGAAGGAGACCCGGCCTGGCTAATTCATCGGCGCGGTTTCCAGGCGCCGAGCACCTCCCCTCCGGGTCAATTATGCACCCGGGGATCTCTCGTCGCCACCGTCTTGGGCCAAGTTTCCAACTCCGCCGGCCTCCACTCGCCAGACGTCCAACTGCAGCAGCAGTTGCATTGCAATTGCATTAACGTGCGTGACGGCTGGAAGCAGTGCGAGCTCTTGCTTCGAATGAATGATTAGTAGAGACCTGCCAAATTCGCGGTTTCGATGGCCTTCAGGATAGACTGCACATACCCCTGTACACTCGGGCAAATAACGCAAGTTCATTGGCTGCCGACTTGTTAAGTCGTCTCAGCTGGTTTGTCTGTGATTCGATCCTTCTTTGGTTGAGGGTTTATAAATGGTTGAGATTCGTCCAGATGAACAGTAAGCCAATAGCAAAATTATCTAAGTGGTATATGTGTTTGAATTCTAGCCTATCACCGAAAGAATCAGCGAATTTTGCAGGTCACTATGAATGAATATATGCTTGTAGTCCTCAGCGAATCCAAGAAGCATGGACAAAGGAACACAAACTTCGAACTTTCCTTCGGCATAAAAATGTCGGTGAAGCCTCTCCACGACACTCTGACGTCGCCACGCTACTCGCGGTGCTGCCAACTAAGGTTTTAAATTTGAAAACACAAAGATAAACTTTCACGGACAGGTTTACGTGCTCTTAAAATCTATTACTTCAAAATTCGCGTACTTACTTAAATACCTTTGTAACCGGATCCCATGACGAACACCCAACACAGAGTCGAGCAGATCACGCGCGACCTGAACGCGCACACGTTTGTGCAGCCTTACCTCGGGGACAGATGGTGACCACTAATTTCGCCCGAAAGGAAACCGGTGTTGGAATGCGGCCTCTGGAAATGGGGTGCTGACGCCCGGAGCTGTGAAGGTGTTTCGGTGGCCCGGCTGGGTGGGAATGAGCACTGCTGACGGCGATGTAAGGCTGTGACGAGACAGTCGTCTGTGACCTGCCCTGCAGCCAGCACTGGCATCAGCACACTCGTGAAGGCGCCTGCACAGTCAGGGGTGTATCTGTCAGTGAGGCGGCATGATATATATGATGCTTCTGGCGCGGTGTCTTCTTCTCTGCTTCTGGCGCGGTGTCTTCTTGTCTGCTTCTGGCGCGGTGTCTTCTTGTCTGCTTCTGGCGCGGCGTCTTCTTGTCTGCTTCTAGCGCGGTGTCTTCTTGTCTGCTTCTGGCGCGGTGTCTTCTTGACTGCTTCTGGCGCGGTGTCTTCTTGTCTGCTTCTAGCGCGGTGTCTTCTTGTCTGCTTCTGGCGCGGCGTCTTCTTGACTGCTTCTGGCGCGGTGTCTTCTTGTCTGCTTCTAGAGCGGTGTCTTCTTGTCTGCTTCTGGCGCGGTGTCTTCTTGTCTGCTTCTAGCGCGGTGTCTTCTTGTCTGCTTCTGGCGCGGTGTCTTCTTGTCTGCTTCTGGCGCGGTGTCTCCTTGTCTGCTTCTGGCGCGGCGTCTTCTTGTCTGCTTCTGGCGCGGCGTCTTCTTGTCTGCTTCTAGCGCGGTGTCTTCTTGTCTGCTCCTGGCGCGGTGTCTTCTTGTCTGCTCCTGGCGCGGTGTCTTCTTGTCTGCTTCTGGCGCGGTGTCTTCTTGTCTGCTTCTGGCGCGGTGTCTCCTTGTCTGCTTCTGGCGCGGCGTCTTCTTGTCTGCTTCTGGCGCGGCGTCTTCTTGTCTGCTTCTAGCGCGGTGTCTTCTTGTCTGCTCCTGGCGCGGTGTCTTCTTGTCTGCTCCTGGCGCGGTGTCTTCTTGTCTGCTTCTGGCGCGGTGTCTTCTTGTCTGCTTCTAGCGCGGTGTCTTCTTGTCTGCTTCTGGCGCGGTGTCTTCTTGTCTGCTCCTGGCGCGGTGTCTTCTTGTCTGCTTCTGGCGCGGTGTCTTCTTGTCTGCTTCTGGCGCGGCGTCTTCTTGTCTGCTTCTAGCGCGGTGTCTTCTTGTCTGCTTCTGGCGCGGTGTCTTCTTGTCTGCTCCTGGCGCGGTGTCTTCTTGTCTGCTCCTGGCGCGGTGTCTTCTTGTCTGCTTCTGGCGCGGTGTCTTCTTGTCTGCTTCTGGCGCGGTGTCTTCTTGTCTGCTTCTGGCGCGGTGTCTTCTTGTCTGCTTCTGGCGCGGCGTCTTCTTGTCTGCTTCTGGCGCGGTGTCTTCTTGTCTGCTTCTGGCGCGGTGTCTTCTTGTCTGCTTCTGGCGCGGTGTCTTCTTGTCTGCTTCTGGCGCGGCGTCTTCTTGTCTGCTCCTGGCGCGGTGTCTTCTTGTCTGCTCCTGGCGCGGTGTCTTCTTGTCTGCTTCTGGCGCGGTGTCTTCTTGTCTGCTTCTGGCGCGGTGTCTTCTTGTCTGCTTCTGGCGCGGTGTCTTCTTGTCTGCTTCTGGCGCGGTGTCTTCTTGTCTGCTTCTGGCGCGGCGTCTTCTTGTCTGCTCCTGGCGCGGTGTCTTCTTGTCTGCTCCTGGCGCGGTGTCTTCTTGTCTGCTTCTGGCGCGGTGTCTTCTTGTCTGCTTCTGGCGCGGTGTCTTCTTGTCTGCTTCTGGCGCGGTGTCTTCTTGTCTGCTTCTGGCGCGGTGTCTTCTTGTCTGCTTCTGGCGCGGTGTCTTCTTGTCTGCTTCTGGCGCGGTGTCTTCTTGTCTGCTTCTGGCGCGGTGTCTTCTTGACTGCTTCTGGCGCGGTGTCTTCTCGTCGTTCATCGGACAACAGGGAGATTTCAGTGGTAACCATAACATTATATTTCTGGAGAAATGAATATGGAGGTGTAATGAAAGTCCCCCGAGTTCTTTCAACCGGGTGTCTCATGCCTAAAATTTATTCTGAAAACACGCCTTTTAGCCACTTTCACCCTATTTTTTTTTAAAAAATGTGCGGGAACAGAACTAATTACCCGTCCTAATCGTTGTGTGTGCCAAGGCAGGCGGGGCACTCAAACAGGCTCTACTTAGAATTCGCAGTAGTTGAAAACACCTTCACAATCGTAAACTAGCGCTAGAGAGACGCGACGCGACGCGACAGACTTTCCGATCAGAAATATTTTCTTTTTCCATCACGTCGTGAACACATCCTCGCTGAAAAAAAGCGTTGGAATTTTGTCTTTGGAGTTTGGTAGAACCGGTGAATTTATAATACCATTACATGCATTGTATTTTTGAGGCCGTGTTTACTAAATTCGTTTGTGAAAGTTCTTCAATGCGTTCGTGCACAAACGATTTTCCCAAATAAATATTAATTTTGAAAAATAAATTAATAATGTCGATTCAAACGAACTTGTAATTCTGGTGCCAAGTTAGATGCTACAAAATTGTGCATAGTGAAGTGTTTGTAATCGGTTCATTGGTTGCTGGACTTCGGGTCACACATGATTTTTACGTGTTTGTCATGGCTTCTAGTACTTCAGGGCGTTTCAAACATCCCGTGAACCAGTGACAGGGGTCATTCGTAGGGGCAGGAAATGTTCGCGAAAAAAAACCCGAACGCCTATTAGACTGCAACAAGGTATACCCGCACCAACGGTTTCTTCCTTGCGATTGGCGGGCGTCTGCGAGAGAAGTCGTCGCCTTGTTTTACCGAGCCACTCAGGACGCGTTTCCTTCCGCGCTGAATGACTGTGATTGGTGTTGTAACAATCGATATGTGCCTGAAACAAACTCACCCAATCACGAAACACAGACGATGCTACAGTGTTTTAACTTTCAGCTGGTCTGGGAATCTTTTCGCGAAATATGCATGGCCCTAGTCATTCGAGGGCACACACAGTTAGTTGCCGGCTAGGCTGTCGCCAATAAAGCAAGTTTGGCGGAACGTCGTAGTTCACGCCTGTACACGACGTGAAACCAACATTCTCAGTTTACATTAAAGCCACGCGTGCAATGACTAAACAGGAAATTGAATTTTTTTGACACTTATATATATGGATGATATTAATGAAATCCGCGGAGAGGGAAGTGGTAAATTCAGAGGGAGGAGAGAAATTCAATCCGAATAATACCCCATTGCTTAAGGGGAAAGTTTCGGCTACAGAACAATATGGACTAGATTACGCATATTGATTTGGAGGCTCACCGGCTGTGGCTTTCCTTAGGGAAGATGTGACATCAGCCCCTAAGAAGAAAAAATCACTCGCTGGAAAAACGAGGGAATGCGAACGGCAGTGTTGATTCCAAAGCAGTTGAGCAGAAATGAAATAAAATGGGTAGAGTTTTGCTGTGGATCATTTTCTGCTTCAGCGAGCATCGAAGATTTTGCGCTGGAGAAAACTTTAAATTATGGCAGTTACATACATGAAAATCTGGTTTACCAAAATTAAAACTTGGCAATTCATTTCTGCGCGTACCTTTCAATATGCATAACGGAATATTCGTTGGTAGTTTACAAAGGGTCATTTCATCAGTCAAAAAAAAAAAAAAAAAAATCAAAAGAATCTAGGCTAAAAAAAATTTAAGTAATTTTAAACAATTTTTTTTTATAATTTTCACTTTACATCTTACGAGCCGTTTCCACAATTTAACAACATTTAATGAGAAGAAACAATTGTCTCTCTAGCTTTCGTAGTTATATACTTACCCAGCAGCCGCAACATATATCGTCATTTCGATGAAACTTAGTTAAACCATTTCTGAAAACAACAGATAAGTGATGGTACACGTCATCAGCATAGCCAAAAGTGCACACAGCCAATTCTCTTCTCCCTTGAAATTGAGATTATTTGGACTTTTTGTTTTGTTTATGGGTTTTGTAGTATTTAAACAATTAATCCCGTAATAAAATACTTACTCGATAGCACAGGTATCACACAAAAAGAATTAACTAAATATAGACAGTAAAAATAATGTTATACGTAGCTGAGTCTGTTTTAGTACTAGTTTAACATTGAAAAATACATTTTATGTTTACTGTTAGTACCAATTATATCATATTTTATGAAAACTCTACTTAAATTTGCATGTGGCATATTCGCAGTGAATTCTCAACCACTATAAACTGATTCCCAATAATTCATTACTCCAATTGCAATTGGCAGATTACACAATTTAGTAATAGTCAGCTGATTTTAATCACTAATTAGGATAATTACTGCTAAATACATACTTGCAGGATTGCGATTGCATATTAATATTTTATTCTTGCTTTTTACTCATCGAATAAAAAATGCAAAATTGTATTTATTTGATATAACTTTTTTTTAAATTATATTGATTAATTATTATAAAATAAAACGTACACTAATAGTATAAGCACGTACGTACTATACTATTTCTGTAACTTCCTGGCTAATTTTGATGTTTTATCTCACTTTTTCTCACCAGCTATTTTCTACACATCGTTTTCGAGCTGTAAGATGTCACGCAAATGATCACAACAATCATGAACATTGTGTGACATCATGCCGCAATTAGATAACACTGGGCTAATATCTGGTGACAACATTTGTGACAATATATAAAATTCAAGAGATATGAAAATTTATATGAATGAGCCTTAAATAACAGTTACTGCAAGAAAATTAAATAACAAATGTAGAATGTGTGAGAGAGTTTCACCGACCATCATTAATTTATTTTATAATTCAGAACATTCATGAAAAAATATTTCAGAAATGAGACCTTGAATGTTACATTACATGTATTCATTGTACAGCTATATAAGCGCAGAAATGATCTTTCAGTCAGTGACCACAACAATAGCCAGGCTAAATTTTTAATACGAAAGCTTACCTGTGTTCTTACAGATAGTACATATCATTTACCTGGGCTCTTGCAGATTATACTTAACATTTACCTGGGTTCTTACAGATAGTACATACACTTACCTGGGTTCTTAGATAGTACATACACTTACCTGGGTTCTTACAGATAGTACATGACATTTAACATATATTTGTTTACAAAATTTACTTCAATGCAAGAATTGTGCAACATTCGTAGAAAATTATTTACACCCTACAAAGGGTGTGAAGACGAGCCTTAATAGGGTGACCGTATAATGAATTGTATTGTTGGAAAGTGTGTAACCAATTTCAGTTTTCACGCCTTTAATGGAATCTTTGATCATTTGGAAAGTTTAAGAATGTTGTAGTGTTGAAATACACATTTTGGACATGTTAAAGGAAGTCGGATAATTTTTTACCAAACGGCATACGTCTTAAACGCCGTGTGTCGTTTCTTGAATGATATTTTCAATGAGGATACTGGTATGAATTGTTTTTTTTGACAATCGGCATTGCTTGTTTACATTAGATGTCATAGAGAAATCACAGCCACGGACAAAAAATACGAATGCACAAACACACACAGAACAAGCCAAAAATCAGCCGATGTCAAAAGTTAAATGCAAAGACGGCACAGAGAATTCCTTGGAGGAATAAGTCAGAAAAATATCGCATCACACACGAACATAGCGGGATGACGACGAAGAGACGTTTGCAGAAAGAACAGTACGTACAGAACAAAACAACTTGGACCACACAGCGACACAAGAGACGAACCCAATCATTATAATAAACAGATAATCTGGACACCACAATGAAAACACAGAAACGAACAGGCTGTTTACTGTTCTTGTTGCAAATGTCACGTCGAGATCTACCCAATGTGTTAATCTGTGCTGTGATATTTTTTTGACGTATTCCTTCCATGAAATTATCTGTGCCTTCTAAGCATTAACCTTTTGACATCGGCTGATATTGGCTCGCTCTCTGTGCATCTTCAGTGACGGTATGATAGAGAAGACATTGCGATATTCGGTCGGGCCATTTTGGACTGAATGGCTATGGTTCGTGCGCAAACAGTAGACACGCAACTGAAATAAACTTCACTAAGGGATTTCATTTTTGTAAATGGAACAGAAATACTCGTGTAAAATTACAGATATTTGTAAATTTGTACATTTACGTGAAATCAACTTTATCACTACAGAATAGTGTTCGTAGTAGTGCTGGGTTCGGATTCTTACCCTGGCAATTATGCTTAGTGTTGTCCCAATATCTCCAATAGTTAAAGTTATTAGTAAGCAGTTCCCTGAATAATTTTCCAGTATTAACCGCTCAAATTAAGAAGCATAAAAATTAAATAAAGTCCAATTTTTGAATAGTCCATTGTTTAAAAAAGTTATGCTTGAATTATTTGTCAATTTTCGTTAGAAATGCTCAGAAATGTTCTTGAAAACCGTATTTAATATATGCAATAATAACCATAGCCATGGGTTGTATCAAGTTACAATTTCTTTCTTGAGGTATTAAAAACGATTACTTGGCAACTGCTTTCCGAAGGAATCTTTTGAAAAAAAAGTACAGATAATTTATTTTTCTGTGTACATATCGCTAAACACAGACGATGCCACAGTGTTTAAAAACAGAGCTGGTCTCAAAATCTTTTCGTGAAAATTACACGGCTTTGCTGGTGACGTTTGGCCGAAAATGCAGAGGAGTTTGGAGTCCATCCTGAAGCCAGCTGGCGCAGTGGCAAGACACTGTGCTTGAATTACGCGTCACTTGGACTGGAAGTCTGCAGTCGGTATACTGATGGCTAGGGCCAGGCATTTTTCGCGAAAAGTTCTGAACACTTATTAGACTGCAACAAGGTATACCCGCACCTGTGGTTTCTTCCTTGTGATTGGCTGCCGTCTGCGAGAGAAGTCGTTGCCTTATTTGACCGAGCCACTCAGGACGCGTTTACTTCCGCGCTAAATCACTGTGATTGGTGTCGTTACAATCAATATGTATCTGGGAGAAACTCGCCCAATCATGAAACACAGGCGATGCTCTGGTGTTTTAACGCTCATCTAGTCTCGAAATCTTTTCGCGAAATCCGCATGCCCCTACTGATGGTTTTTCGACCACGGCCAGATCATACATCTCAGGTACATGTGCTGATGCGTGAGTTAGTCTGCAGCGCCCTCGCTGCTGATAATACTCAAGCCAAATATATTAAAAAAAAAAAAAAAACTCCACTCATGAGTAGGGGCATGTATCTGGTCGCTTATTAAACTGCCCGCACTAGCGATCGCTTCCTTGTGATTGGCAGCCGTCCGCAAGGCCTATAAGGACACGTTTTCTTCCGCACAGAATGGATGTGATTCGTGTAACCACAATACACATGCAACTAAAAAGAAAATTAAGGGTGTATGCCACGTTCCAGGTCATTGATTTGTATTTACTTAGAACACAGTTAAATCTGTAGACTTTTTGTTGAACTTAAATACCACAAAACGGGGGGGAAATGCTTTATACTTTTTGCGTGATTAGCTGCAAAAATTACATTTTTAACGTTAGTGTGATGTGTCTGTTAAAAGAATAAAACGCAATATATAAATCAATATCTCTATGTTTGAAGAGAATGCTACTAGCTACTCCATGATAAGATTTAAATTGCTTTCACAAAAAAAATATTTAATTTATCAAAATCCCTATAATTTGGTTAGCCAAAATTTAAAAAAAAATAGTGAACGAAACTAAAAACTGTTACGTAGTGGCCACAATCATTCTCTTCAAACATACAAAGTTTCAGTTATTTATTCCTTTTGATACTCCTAACAGGCATAGCACATAAAAGTTTATAGATGTAACTTTAGCAGCTAATGATACAAAAAGTATAATATATATTTCAATTTTTTAATAGTTCAGCTAATCACAAATAACAGAAATTCAACAAGGTTCAAAGTAAAAATAAAATAATGAACCGAAACTTGGACACACACAGTAAATGCTACAGTGTTTTTAATACACACTTAGTTTTGGATTATTTCCGCGCAAAATGCATTCCTCAGGCAATTGATAGTCCACCACTTTTGAACGTTCTCTGAATGATTCTTGCACCGGCGAAGATTGAATTTAATCATTATTGTGGTAATACGGCATTGCTATTTTGCACTGCACGCCATGGAGAAACAACCCCTCCCCCCCCCCCCCCAAAAAAAAAATACTGACAAAGAACGATGAATATACAAACACACAGAAAATAAGCTAAAATCAGTACGATCTAAAATTTTAAATGTATAAATAACACATAGAATTCCGTAGAAGAAATTATAACAACAACACAGCATAGACAAACACAGTAAGTTGACGACGAAAAGACTGTTGCAAACAAATCATTCATCGCAGACAAACAACAACCTTGGAAAACACCGCGACAGACTGAGGAAACTGACGGTGATATTAAACAGATAATACAGAAAACAAACCGACAGTATAGCGATGCTCATACATAATCAGTAGAGTCCCGGAAATTTCGCGGATTCCTCTGGCCTTTCCCATTGGTTGATTTCTTAGCGAGAACATTTTTATCCTTGTTATTTGGCACTACCTGATTCGCTTACTTCTCTCCTAGCTGGACATCGTTGGCTCACGGTCGTAGAGGGGCGTGTCCAGATAACTGCGGTCCAATCATGAACACAGTGCGGCAGTGTGGAGGTTTGCATTCTAGCTTGCGACTAAATGAATCCGCGAAATTTCCGTGGCTCTAATAATCAGCGATGGAATAAAATATGTATTCTGACAAAAAAAATGGTGACAGCACAGAAGAACACAGTAGGCCAACCAAGACAAAACAGTTTCGACGTTTCGGGAAAAGAGATCTATTCCCGTCATCAGGCACAGACAGTCCACCTCGTCTCGTTGTTGTCAGCCCGTTGTGTTCGACTGCGCTGTGATATCGTTTTACTTCCTCCCGCGGGATTATCTGTTTTGTATACCTATAATTTAACATTTGACGGAGGCAGATTTAGGTCTGTTTTTTTTGTTTGCTCATTAAACTTTCTTCGTCCTTTTTTTTTCTTCTTTTCTCTACGACATACAGATTGATCAGCAAACAATATTCTCTGCTGTGTAGGTACGACCCCGTTAGGGCAAGCAAAAGCCATAGGTAGGATCATGTATTTTTCGCGAAAAGACCAGCTTTGTGTTAAAACACTGTAGCATAGTCTGTGTTCCGTGACTGGTTTAGTTTATTTCCGTTGCATGTTTACTGTCGGCCCACAAATCACAGTCGTTCATTGCGGAAGCCAACACGTCCTGACTGGCCCGGCCAAACAGGGCGATGGCTTCTCTCGCAGACGGCAGCCAATCGCAAGGAAACAATCGCTAACTCGGACATAACGTTTTGCAGTCTAACGAGCGATCAGATTAATACGCGTAAAACAATTGGTTGTCTGTATATTCGGTTTACGGACGATAGTTTAACGTGACAACGTCATAAGAAAACATTGATGAAATGATTACATACTTTTATGAATAAAATTGAATCATTTTAATTTTAATAATAAAAGAATAAATACTTGAAATTATACTAGTAATCAGATTTTAAAAATGCAAGAATAATTAATATTTATTGCCGAAATTGTTGTTGTAATAAGCAATGAAAACCACATTAACTTTTCACTTCTCTTTATAAACAGTCGACGAAACAGTTCACGTGTAGATGACTTGCAATTAATTTTAAAAACTGGCGTTTAGCTATAAAGTTTAAATATAATTATGAACACGTTTTCATATAAATAAACTGTAATCAAATATCTATCATCAATTATATGTATCACGCCGACAGCGTAACGGAACAATGAGCGTAACGGGACACAGCGTAACGGAATAATGAGCGTAACGGAATAATGAGCTAAACGGGACAATGTGCGTAACGGGACACTTTTTCGTGCGTGCAGCCGGCGTTCATCGATTTATTAGACGTTGTGACGTCAAAAACACCTGCCCCTAGCCACAGGAAGAAGGATACGCCCGGAGGTGTTGGAGGAGGTTGTACAGAGAGAGTCTGGGGCAACCCGGAGGAACTCCGTCCTGAGTGTCCCAACCACTCGCGGAGGGCGCCGAGTGGCGTGCGAGGCATGCAGGGCGGGGAGGGAGAGTTACCGTCTCTTGGTCGTCGTAGTCGACGTTGCCGTTGGGGGTGGTGGCGGCGGAGGGTCGCTGCGAAGTCGACAGGTTGATGGCGCCGTCTCCGTCCGTTTCATGGTCCATTATGCCATCATCCTGGAACAAAACACGCACGTGCCACACTTCCGAAACACTTGCGATACAGCGTTGAACACACACGGGAAATCCTTGTTACTCTTCAAAACCACGACCGTGTGATTTGTTGGTGGCTACTGCCCCATCGTCCTGTCTGATCTGGTGGAACACTTATGGGTAGCGTAGAGACCTGCAAAATTCGCGGATTCATTCGGTGATAGGCTAGAATTCAAACACATATACCTCTTAGATAATTTTGCTATTGGCTTACTGTTCATCTGGACGAATCTCAACCAGTTATAAACGCTTAACCTAAGAAGGATCGAATCACAGACAAACCAGCTGAGACGACTTACAAGTCAGCAGCCAATGAACTTGCGTTATTTTCCCGAGTGTACAGGGGTATGTGCAGTCTATCCTGAAGGCCATCGAACCCGCGAATTTTGCAGGTCTCTATGGATAGGGAACTGGGAAAATTCGCGGGTTCAACGACCTTCAGGTCTAGATGAGCATTAACTTCACTGCGCTGGTTTGTGAGCTGTCCCAACTGGGTTGTCTGTGATTGGTCGAGAGTGTCTCTTGTCGATCCAGAGCTCGCCAGACAAACAGTGAACCAATATAACAAGTGGCTCAAAGGTGTGTGTATTTCAATTATAGTTTTTCCAAGAATTTTTTCCGGTCTCTACCAATGGATCACACGTTTTCATTTATTTATTTTTTGCTTATTGCAGTTCAGGGCAGATCGAATAACACGAGGGACGATGAAAAGTGCCGCGATTATTTCGTGGATTAACGAAGCATGAAAGTAGGCTTAAAGCACACATACCGCTGCTTCGTGTTTCTGATTGCACCACAGTGCTTCACACCTTGAGCCAGTTATAAGCAAGGAGAAGAAGTTGTTACTCAGACATGAGTAACCCGCAAGAAAAAAAGATGCGACCTTGTTATCGACCAATGAGAATTCTTTAAAGGCTTGACTATGCATAGGTAAGTTGAGTCCAGCCTGAAGTAAAATGAATACGCGAAATAATCACGGCACAATAAATTTTATAATTGCTTGTAGTCCAATATGTAAACAAAGCAGAACGTAAGTTTTCAGGTCCCAAATTTTTTTTTATTAAATCTTGAAACATACTTCGTCATACACCATGAATCTTTGTCAAATTACAGGTATATATTTGAGTGCAAATACGCAGAAAACATTTTCGGTAATGTAGGACAACCATTACTCATTTTTTTACATTCACATTAACATCTTGTGATTAAAATTAAATATTTCAGGGTAACTTAACTGTATTTGTTAAAATATTTGAAATACCAGTTGGTATTTACTAGTTTATAGTAAGATACTATCTTAAGCTCTATTGCGACAGTGAAATTATGCACAACCTTACAATACACACTTACAGGCAAACAAGCTCAATTTGACAGATTTTTTATAATTCATGTGAACTACGAAGTTTTGAAGTGTCGACTCAATGCTTACATACGGAAAAAAAATTGGTTGACCTTACTAATATATGTTTGGATACAGTTAGAAAATTTATAAATTACTGTATCAACCAGCTGATTTGTTTGAAATTAATAATTTTTGTTTGTCATTGATACTCTGCCAGAAATCCACGTTTTATTGCCGAACGTGAAATCACGTGTGACGTTTCAGCACTCAAAAACCCTCAAATAAAACATTATGAAATATGCGTATGTATTTAAGTTGGTATGAACAATAGAAACTATGTGTGACCAGATAGTTTACATTCTCTTTAAACCTTCAGTTAAAAAAAGCGCTGATTAATCCCAACATAGAAGCGAGTTGCTATTTAAAATAAAGCTGCGCTAACGAAATCACATAAAGTAACCTCGTTTATTCAAAACACAATAGACTTTCCCGAATTTTAAAACAATGAACCAGTTCACAAACATGATTTTTCAGACGAAAGTGTGTCACTGTATTTGAGGTGGGGATATTCCAACATGATATAATAACAAAATACTCCGAATTCTTTTTGTACTGGGCAAACCTTGAACAAATGTATGTACGTCTGTGGTGCTTTCTCATAATTTCTTCTCATTTTAAATAATATTCTCTGGAATAGTCTTTGCACAACGTAACCTTCCAAAGTTCAAAATGGATTAAAATACAAATTTAACAAAGTAAAATTTATTTCGAACATTACATTTATAGAGAAGGAATTAAATGTTGATATTCTTCAGGTATTTGATCTTGTAAATATTGTGGTCCGTTATACTTTGGCACTGTATTAAAAATACATGCTTAATTTTTTATAATTTATCGAATTTCTCTACCTTATTGGCAAGAACGAAGTTTAACGCTATAGAAAGTGTAAGTTATAAAAGTTTTAAAATGTCACATAAAACATGTAGGGAATTAATATCACACGGACAAATCTGAAGCCATTAACAAATTTTGAATTTTTATGTGCTTGGCAGTGAAAGATTTACTTGGTTCTAAAAATTACAATTATTTAATTTCAGTGGCCGTTTTAGAGATTTATCATTAATCACCTTCAAAGTTAACCACCAAAAATAGTTCACTTAAATGCATTATTATAATGAGTGGTTAGATAACAGTGCCACTCTTCTCTAAGACTAACCAGGTTCGGTTAGCAGCGGAACGATCCTGCGTGATTCGTGGCGAGACTTTGCCACGCACCGACATGTTTGATGTTTTCTTGCGGTATTCCTGTTTCCCCCAATGACCTATGCCCAGACGAGAAACAAAACTCCTAATCATGCTATGGTTTCATTTAAGAAAAAAAACATGTGGAACTACTAATGAAAACTACACAATGTTGAGTGACGGGGATGTCGAAACAGATAGCGCCTGTGGAATGCTTCGTGTAGGCAGTCCGCCTGCAGGCGTGTACTGATGTGTTGCCGCGCGTTTAGGCGGCAAAGAGCGGTGCGCGGCAGAACAGTAATACTCTCTTCTTCCAATACACGATTTCTGCCATCAACACTTTCCTTGTTTTTTCATGCTCTGTTGCCAGATAAACGGCTTAGAGCATACAAGCTTTAGATACAACAGTGTAATGAATATTTTTTAAAAGTGTAAGTACATGAATCATTACATTTTGTAAAGTAAAATTTGGATGGGAATGTTTACGAACACTTTTATTCTTGTGTTTAATCAAGAACATGATGTGATAATATCAACTTTTTTATTAATAAGGAAATGTAGTTGCAAAATGCCATCTTGGTTTTTAATTATTTTCTTACCAAATTTTATATTATAAAAATTAACAAATTTGGCTTCTTTGAGAATAGCACATACATTTATGTAATGTCTTGTTATTAATAGTGACAGTCTGCTGTAAAATAATAATTGTTGTTCAGCGATGAATTATTTTTTCTGTCAGAATGACTATAACTGTAACAATACTGTCAATAAACACCATTTCATGGTTTTAGAAACACCAACAAAAAGTAACGTTCTAAAATTATCAAACCTCAATATAACCAAGGATAGCAAACAAAATAAGAATGTTAAACAGCCCGGCGGTATAATCTGGAAATAGGCCGGCATTATCTGTGTACGGCAATATAAGCGTGGGCAGGCCATAGCAGATATGTTTCAATGTTTTCATTTCTTATAAATAATTGATGCATCAGTGTTGCAGTATTGAGAATTTTATTTATTGAAAAAATTTATGTTTTAACCCGCAATAGCAGTGCACTAGTCACCAATCCGTTGTGTCAGGGTAGACCGTAAACTGGTTTATATGTAAACATGAGAAGTAAATTATTTCGTTTATTATTAAGTCACCTGGAAAATTACTCATGGCTAAAGAATTTGTGCTTTAAAATAAGGGCTATCCAGTAGTGTATTAAAGTTCTGAAGGCGTGTGTCACAGATATAAAATAAATAAACGCAGTGATTTCGGTGTTTCTAACATGATTGGTTTGCTTTAAATTATTGAGTACCATATTTTGTTTGATATTTTAAAACAAATAAATCCTTGAAGCTAAACATTTAAATCATCAGCACAAATAGTTAAGAAACGTTATCTGAATATGACCAAGAATCTTTGTCAATGAGATAGAAAAAAAATTGCGTAAAATTAGTCGTACGTTACCGAAAATTTCTTTGTAGTGCCTAGCTTGGGTCCGAACGGCCTTTAGAGGTTTATTATTTTAGATGTGTAAACATCTTAGCTTTCGGTATACGAAATTTGGTAGGCGTATTTTCGAGAATGGAACGGAAGTCAATTGGAACGGAAATGTGTAACCAAAGTGCTGCCATCTGTGGAAGTCTCAGAAATATCGAACAGACCCGCGTGATTCTTCCGTTTATATTAACTTTCGCGAACATCGGGCGATGTACTAGGCGTGCTCTCGTGCCAAACTAAACGTTGTAACAGTGCAACTATCTTTAATACTTCATGTTATAATTTATAGTCATTTAAAGAAATAATGTCAACTTAAAAAAATATATGCATTACAAGTTTGACAATCGTTGGTTAACACTGAAATGTAGAGACAGCGCAGCGTTTGTCATAAATGTAGAGACATCAGACATTATTGGCATAAATATATTCTACACCATGTTGAATATAAGAATTTCGTGATTAAATTTATACTGTTAAATCTTCAAGCGAATAACAGAACGTAACATTGAAAGTTAAAAAAAAATTAAAACAATCATACTCTGTCAAAGCACAGCTGTCTTATTCAAAACAAATCGTTACACTAAACATGTATACATAATTTATCTTACTCATGTTAGAATGAATTAGCAAATAATTGTTCGGCAGGGTTCCCACGATTGTTTTCTTCCTGGTGCACCCTGCTTGTTCATCGTGCAGAGTGACACATGCAGCTAGCAGGTCCAGACCACTCGCGAGCGACGCTTGCTCTCGAAAAGGAAGGGGTGGGAGGAGGGGATGCGAACAGGCGGAGAGAGGGGGAAGTTTCCTTCCCCAGGTCTTTTCTTTTTTTTTTTTAATTCGTGCAAGTGGCGAGCCTCGCGGCGAAAGTCGACGACTGGCCGGCGCATTGTCCGGCGTCGAGCGTGGGGGGAATGTCTTCGGCGCCGGTCACAAATCAAGCCATCGGCGCGGAGGGATACCGCGGAGGGGACGACGGCTTCCTTGTCGGGGAGAAGGCGTGCGGTCATTTGTCCCGGTCAGCAGCGGCGGGAGAGGTCGCCGGAGGAATAAAAGCGGGATAATAGAGGAGGGCTTTATCTGGGCGGGAGGGCTGCGGTAGTGGGGCGGCGGAGGGGGGGGGGGACCAGGCCAAGACGGACGTACGACACCAGGCTCCCTCGCACGTTAATCCATTCCCGAAACTGCCTAGCAGGCAGGCCATTCCGCCGCCGGTTCCCCTCGCCCCCTCGCTTCTTGTCGTGTCACCTAACGCCCGCGAAAATCGAATGCGGCTACTACCACCTCCCCCCCCCCCCCCAAACATCCCTCTCGGAGATACCCGTCGGACGTCCGCGATCTAATGGAAGGAGCGATAATCCCCGCTGTCCGACGGCCGAGGGTTGGAAAACCGCCGCGTCGGCTTGGGACGGCGGTTCTTTCTCTTCTCGGGCTCCCAGCTGACGACACTTCCCCCACTCCCGCCGGCTGTCGCGACGCGTGTACACACACAGATGTGTGGTGTTATCGTCGTTATTGTGTTCCGGTGCCAAGCGACATGTTGTTCCATGCAGGCGAATTCAGATCACGTTGGTATTCACATGAGTGACGGGTGAAGGCTTCAACGGGCCGCGTAGCAAGCTAATTTGCGAAAGTTCCGCATTGCCACTGTAAATCAGTTGGGTAATAGGCACAAGGCCGAAAGTCATATGACCAAAATTTCGGCCTAGTGCTTTTCGGTCTAGTGCATTTCGGCCTAGTGCCTCTCGGTCTAGTGACTTTCGGCCTATTGCCTTTCGATCTAGTGCCTTTCGGCCTAGTGCCTTTCAGCCTAGTGATTTTCGGTCTAGTGCATTTCGGCCTAGTGCCTTTCGGCCTAGTGATTTTCGGCCTAGTGCCTTTCGGTCTAGTGAATTTCGGCCTAGTGCCTTTCAGCCTAGTGCCTTTCGGTCTAATGCATTTCGGCCTAGTGCCTTTCGGCCTAGTGCTTTTCGGTCTAGTGCATTTTGGCCTAGTGTATTTCGGCCTAGTGCCTTTCAGCCTAGTGATTTTCGGCCTAGTGCCTTTCGGTCTAGTGCATTTCGGCCTAGTGCCTTGCGGCCTAGTGCCTTTCGGCCTAGTGCCTTTCAGTATAGTGATTTTTGGCCTACAGCTGCGTTTCCAATCAGTTTAGACAGCAGTCTAAGCGGTTTAACGGTGAAATCACATTAAATTTAAGCATTTCCTTGTTTATAGTGTACTGAGTTGAAGATACGACATGGCGAGCTCTTTCACTTCGGTTGAGTAGAGAGCGGGGTGTGATGTCATGTGCTGACACCAGACGCCGATTGGTTGCGTTTGACTTGGAGCAAGAAAACTCCCTGACTTCAGCGGGTGTATTGATCTAGAGTGAAGAGTGTCGATAGGCAGACGAGTAGATGGGTTGTACAGAAGCAGGCTGACGAACTATACCTACGGGGACACCACTTCAGTCATCCACCGACTGATTCGGGATGCTATTGTTTTTACTGCAGAGAGAATTGCCACCCGAACGAGACTATATCGGCTGTGGCATCGTAAGTATACAAGCCTGATATTATTACAATGACGCGTAGCGATATTTTTCCTTTAATATTTAGTGATGGTGAGAACCCGCGAATTAACTCGCTGCTGGCCTTGCGAAATTTCACATTGAAAACAAACGACATTTAGATACATTATGTCTCCCCCCCCCCCCCCCCAGAATAAAATAAAAGTTTGCATCTAGTGTTGTATGAAATAATTTTTTTCCAGGAGCTAGACTTCAATACATATTTATTTAAATCACAAAAATATTGGTTGTCTGTAAAGTAGGTAGTTTAACAAGACAACGTCATAAAAAAACTTTGATGAAATGATTGCATACTTTTATGAATAAAATTTAATCATTTTTATTGAATTATCACTATTTTGTATGGATACAAAGGAGTGAAATGAAATCTACAATTTAATTGATAAATTTACTTTTATTTGCACTCTTTAATTCAAATATGTTTATTACTTTAACGAACATATTATTTTAATTATAACTTTTATACATGTTTGCTATTTAACTTATTCCAATCTGTTTTATTCTGTTAAGGATAGGACTATGGTAGGCAAAGTAGGAAATGAATGGGAGTGTTTCAAGTTTAATGTGCCTCGAAAAAGTGGAAGAGAGATAGATGCGGCGCAAGCGTGCAATGAGCGTAACGGTACAATGTGCCTAACGGGACAATGAGTCATCCTTTTTCGTGCGTACAGCCGGCGTTCATCGATATATTAGACGTTGTCACGTCAAAATTGATTTTTTTAAGATTAAAAAAACACAGTGTAAGGAAAATAAAGCAATAATTCTGAAATATGAAACCATACAAACACTATTTATTAATTTTCAATGAAAATGCCTTGTCGAAACTTTACCGTCAAAGATCTATTTGCAAAGTTATCCGTCAGAGCGCAAGGCCTGCTCTCGCAACCCACAAAGGCGAAGACACTCTTAATGAAAGCATACATTTTGACTGTGTGTTCATCCGTGCCGATAAAAGGTCACGATAAACTGCCGCTAAACTTACAAGTTTCTTGCCGCTTAAGCCTGCACGTAACTTTGTTGCGATGCATTTTCAGTTCAGGGATCAATAATACCCTTTAAATGCCATCTGGTTTAGTCCACACACAGTGATACGATAAATCATCTTAAATAGAACCTGAAACGGTAGATTTATTTTGCATGAATTTAGCAATTTAGGAAAAATTTTCTCAAAATAGTCTTTAAAACATTTTTCCTCCAGAATGATAGATAACTTGACAATAAAGTTAGAGATGTTTAAAGTAAATTAAATGTAATGAATTTTATTTAAATACGTAAGTAAGATTTAAAAAAAATTATAACAAGTTAAAAGATTGATTAAAGAAAAACCGCGCGCTAATTTTTATACACCAGTAATTTTTTAGCTATTGATTGCAAGGACATAGTCATCACCAGCTTATAATTACTTAAGAATAGCTCAATTGGTAGCCACCGAATATGAATATTAGAGAGTTGCACTGTCTTTAAGCACGTATTATGTCATAATTATAAACAGTCATAATGTAATGATTTATCTTTCACTACTGATCATTTTAATTTAAGAATTTCCGGTAATAAAAATTTTTTAAGGGCCCTCAGATAGCCTTAAAATGCGTTTCCAAACATTGTATTTTTTTAAAACAGTTTCACGAGAAGGCCCTTGTGTGTACTCCCCCTACCACCCAGAAAATGGCCTATCCAAAATATATTTTTAAAGACCTATTCGTCCAAAGCAATTTTTTTAAATTCTTGCAGCATCCCTGATTTATGGTGTAAATCATCCAAAACATTTCATCGTTTGTGTTGGTAATGAATGAAAGGAAATAATATATATTAAGAGGTCTTTTATTTGGCATTTTTGGGGCCACGGCCCTACCGGATTAGCGTCTTTTACGGATTATCGAACGTCAGTATAGTTTTACGCGAATATCTAGAGTGATTGTGGTAATGTAACCCGATAAAAAACAGGGAACACTGTATACTGAAATGAACACTGACAGCAACACAGGCTCTGAGCTAACTATTGACACCAGAGGCGCGGTAATGTGACATGTGACCTACCAGCCAACACCAACAGCCTGAATACTCTCTGGAATATATGAACACGTGCGGCTCGACTGGTGCCGGATTACAGAAAGTGCCGAACAAACAATGCAGTCCTAAAAACCTTTTCTGTAATTTTTTCTGAAATTTTTTTTAAAAAGAAACTACTTTTTTTTTGTATTTGAGTACAAATTGAATTAAACATATATGATTTTTATGTTGTAAGAGATTTTAATTTTTTTTTAACGATCCTCATGATCCTGAGCACACATTAATTTGTGCGTGAAAAAAGTCACAGTGGGCTTTTACTTGCAAAAAGAGATATTTGCAGAAGTGAGATTATCTAACAAATTGAGTTTTCTGGCAAGCCTGAATTTTGGGAACACATGGAAAAATATTTTGTGAAATAACATTTTTAATTACGTTTGAACTTTTGCGATAGGAATGCAAACATAAGTGATTAAATCATTAATTAATCACTTTTCTTGCATGTCACCTGGTCTCACCACAATTTCTGTGAAAATAATTTCACACTTCTATTCACGTGGCAATAAAAATGAGATTTACTCCAGTATGATCCTAAAAGATTTTAAAGAAAACGATGTTAAACGTTATCCTTTAGTCTAAAAGTATCATTTTAGTACGAAAATAGTTTAGTTTGTGCACACGTGAATATTTTTATGTAAGCCTTGACATTGTAGAAAGTTTACTTACACGATTTTTCTTGGTAAACATAGGAACGTAGTGTATAAAAATTTTTGCTTTAAATCATCTGTAAAAGAAAACTGATTAAACAAATTTAAGGTTTTCTAATGATTGTTAGATTTTATTTTATTTTATGAATCTTGACACATAAGGTTTTTTGCAAACCGGCCACGGGCATTAAGAAGCAATCTCTTTACCAAATGTCCGCTATATCGCTTTTAAAAGAGCGGTCTTCTTTAATAGTTTTTTTTTTGCGGATGGTTTCAATTGGTTTCGAGACTTATATTCACTTGAAGATATTAACTACAAAAAATCTTTGAAAACGTTTTTTTTTAATTATCTAGTAATACGTTGATAAAAAACGTTTTTTTAAATATGAAATGAATTTCTTAAACATGTATCTTGAATCAAAAAAATAAAATAATACAGGTTTATCACTTGAACCGCGCAATGTTAACTGGTGACACATATTTCATTGATCTAAGATTTTTTTTTTAAATTGTTATTTGGATTAGTTCTACCAATTCATGTTTACAGAAAAAATTTAATGCAGTTACAAATCAGCATGACTTAGCATAAATTAAATACATTTTAAATATTAATAATGATAGTAGCCTTTTAATCTTATTTCAAAAATGTTGCAAATGAATTTTAATAACTTAAAGCCTGTAATGTTTTGACTAGAATATACATTTTAAATTTTTAAAAAGGAAGTGCCGTAATGCAAGTTTAAAAATGTTGAATGATGATTTGAATACATTTTTCTCCGTGAAGCGATGTCATGTCATGTCATGTCATGTTACAAAACATGTCTTTCTCTAATTGTGTTTTTTATATGTTTGCTTAGTACTAAGATAGGACGCACGCATACTTCAGGTCGTGTTGTTGATCAAGCTTCCGAAGCAGAAAATTCAAACAGTATTGTGTTCGGCGGCAAGACAAAACACGACAGAGAAGCTCTGTCAGGCTCCAAGGTCACGCGACGACAAGAAAAACTCTTACTGCGCTTCAGCTAGCAATGCTGAGTAATTTTCAGCGGAAATAGAAACGTTAACGCGCGCGTCTAGAATGTCGCGTGCGCAGGAAATGTGTGTTCACGTGGCGAGGCGGCAAACAACTTTGTTTGTGTTCCCTAGCGCCCGCCGTCGTTTCAGAACTTCTAACTTCTGAACAGGCGGCTATTTCTGACGTCCGACGCAGCTTGCAGAGTCTACGATGTTAAGTTAAACGCGGTAGATTGTTTGAATTAAAATAAAGAGTTAACATTTTAAGGACTTCAAAATAAATGAAAAAAACAAACATAATATTACAATCATAGAAACATTTTTTTTTAATACAGCATAGCAGTATGAATTTTAAAAATTTCCAACGTGTCAAATAAATAAATAAAAGTGATTTCGTGAACTACTGTGATACCAACAAAAGTTATTTACAAAAGAGTCTACTCAAAAGTAGCTAAACTGCCCTGAATTGTCCCACATAGAAATAATGGCACGAATAAGAAATTACTCAGAATGTTTAGTAATGTTTTGCAACACCGTGTTAACGTAAATGCTTTAAATTGAATAGGTCTTTACATTTAAAAGGTTTGAATATCTAGACGCTAAAATATCTTCTGTATAACATTTTTTTTACAATTTTTGACACATTTTGAAGGACGATCTGCATTTCAAGTTAAATCAATAGATTTTTAATTCTCCATTAGATTTTTGAAAATACACGCTGCTATGTTTGTAGACTTTCAAGACGATATGTTGGTAACTAGTTCACATTTAATTTTTTGCAAAATTACAAGAATGAAAGGCACTGTGTGGTGGTGTATTGTTTTTGAACTGTTTTGACTTGTGTTTGCCTCAACCACGAAACCGAAGCTATAGTTAGTTCAGGGTCAACTGAGTGCTTTCGTTGTTTTCCCATTGTTTACTTCCACCTTGTCCCCTTGTACCACACACATCAGCACCACAGCACCACAGCACCACAACACACTATGTCAAGTCTGGCCACTTGCTGTTGCGTTTGTCATGTTAAACTGCAGTTTATAAAGGTTCTCGTTCTATGAAATTTAATACAAGGCACCGGCTAAAATATCGCCATTTTTTTAGAGGTCGTTGCAATTAATTAACAGCGCAGAACACTGCTCAAATTGTAGAGTTGAGAGGTGGCATTTTTGCATGTAAATAATTCAAATATCCTTTAACTGTTTACTTATTTCTTACATATTAAACCGTAAAATTTCCAATTTAACGATCTTTGAACTTAAAAACGAAAACTACTAAATGGGTCGCAAAACAGAGACCTTAAGATAAAGTTACAGTACTTGGTGACGACTTTGAATGTTTTTCAAATAATTTCGTTTTATTTCATTTATAGTATAGTATAATTTTACTTAGCCTATTAATGCCAATTTTAAAAATAAATATTGGAATGAATTGAATAGTGAAATTAGCCCTGAAATTGGTGTTTGCCTTATGCATACAACGAGACATCAAAATTAAGCTCACACCAAAGTAACACAAAGAAGTAAAATCAGATAGAATAAATATTTCCGTGAAGTTACTCTCATAAAAAAACAAAACAGAATCTCATTTTCTAATTAAATTCTCAGAAATTTGTTGATACCAAAAACCAATTTTAAAAAAATTAAAGGGAGTTGAGAATTATAGTTTCAGGCTATACTCGACAACAGTATACACACTTGGACCACTATAGCATGCTTAGGCATATCGTCCAGACACCAAGGTTAGAGATTTCCCAACATTAATGCTGGGTTGCCCATCATTACTTCTTTTCCTGTTCAATATTGTTTAATATTCACCCAGGGCATTTGAGCAAGAATCGCCAAGTCTACCTTGCGTATTGTAAAATTTTTATTTGTACATTTAACTGAAATAAACATGTAAAATTACATATATTTGTAAACTTACACATTTACACGAAAGCGACTGTATTGCCACAAAAAAAAAATTGTTCGCGCTAATACTGGGTTCGGGCATTTATGCTATGTGTTGTCCCGGCACCTACATTATGTTAAAGTTATTTTTCAACCATTCCCTGAATAATGTGCTTGTTTGAAACATAAAAAAAAAATTAAAATCATGCGTGACAAGAAACATTCAGTATTGATTCCAAAAACGTATTTCATGTATGCTAAAATAAACATGTGTGTTTTATAAATTTTCGATAATTAGGGGCATGCATATTTCGCGAAAAGACTCTGAGACTAGCTGAAAGCCAAAACAATGTAGCACCGTCTGTGTTCCGTGATTGGGTGAGTTTCTCTCAGGTACTACATGTCGATTGTAACAACGCCCAATCACAGTGATTCAGTGCTGAATCGAACGCGTCCTGAGTGGCTCGGTGAAACAAGGCGACGACTTCTCTCGCAGACGGCCGCAAATCACGAGGAAGAAACCTGTGTGCTGGTACGCCTTGTTGCAGTCTAGCAGACGTTCAGGTTTTTTTTTTTTTCGCGAAAAATGCCTGCCCCTACGCGATAATTTTTCTTGTGGCGTTGCAAACTATGTGTTTCCAAAGGGATCTTTTGTGGGAGCAGAAGAAATGAATGTTTCCCGCGTGCAGACCAGGCTCTGCGGAGAGCCGCCGGACTGAGTGTCCGCCGCGAGTGAGGCGCGCACAATGAGGCCTCGCCGTGGAACCGCGCGTCTGCGGGCGGGAAGTATCGACAGGCGGCGGCTCAATTTATCACCGCAGCCTTCCGCGGCCGAGTGCTGAAAAATGAACCGTCATCCGCTAATAAGAGAGCCTCCGACGTCCCAGCCTCGCACGAGAAGGACTCACGTACGACGGGTTCGTCTGCTTGTCGCTGTTGCCCACATTATCTGTTTGGTATCATCGTCGGGTTCGTCTACTTGTCGCTGTTTTCCACATTATCTGATTGGTATCATCGTCGGGTTGGTCTGCTGGTGGCTGTGTTGCCCAAGGCCGGTTTTCGTTTTTATTCGCCGTTATTGTTGCAACTGACTCATCGCCGTCAGCCCACTGTGTTCACGTATTCTGTGACATTTTATTTTCAGACTAATTCCTTCCACAAAATTCTCTGTGCAGTCCACCTTTTGATATCGGCAAATCATGACTTATTTTCACCTTGTAAGTGATTATACGTCCTTGTTTATTTATTATCTAAGATACAGTGTAACCCGCAATGGCGTACATAAAAAACTTTTTCAAAACGATCTTTATCATTGGAAGAATCATTTAAAGAACGTACCTACGTTTATTTTCACTCCAGACTAGACTCAATTCACTCATACCTAATCAATACTTTCCAGAGTGCTCACTGGTTCGTAACGAGGACAAATCCTTTGGCGGGTTACATTTGAATGGGTAAACACAGTTTACAACAGGCTCTGGGTCGTCAAGGGCGTGTCAAGAGTACAATGGGCCAATCAGCAACGCGAAGCAGATGTAACTGTTCTTTAAGTCTACCCTCTAACCAATCCGGAAAATAATAGAAGCTCTACGATTAACTATGCTCTTCGGTCCATTTCAGAGTCAGAGAACTGCACCGAGAAAAATTGCCTGTTCAGTGCAAACAAACAAAAAAAACATTGATTTGATGAGGTCTGTGGTGAAGTAAATAAATCCCAGGTAAAAACAAAAACATCAATTGTCTAGCAAATTAATGCGTTACATAATTCATGTTAAAATCATAGCAAAAAAAAAAATATTCTCCACTACTAAAAATTTGTTTACATTACTACAATCCGTATATTTATTTCGCCAAGTGCTCAGCAACACATTGTTGAGACAAACAAACGTTTGAACCGGCGTGAGACGCACATGAATGGTTGAACACTTGGGTGTCGCGGATGGTGAAGTTTGACCAACCTCTACGCGAGTGTACACTCTCGCAGACCAGAGTAAGTGCACACTGCACTTGCGACGACGACCCCGTCCCGACCGATTGAACGTCTTCCTTTTCAAGTCCGTGGAGAACAGTTGCAAGGTTGCTTTCCTGATAGCTCAGCACTGGTGCTTGTTCATTACTGGCTGAGGGTCGTGATAGACGCGTCAATACAAATGTGGTCTACCTACCTAATGACTGCAACATTACTGGTCATCGATGGTGTCATGTACGGATGGGCTTCTTTTGTCGATCAGAATCATCAACGAATGTGGACAGTTTTTTATTTCTCAAGCCTCTCAAGCAGTTAAATTTATCTGTGATGAACCTCTCTCCACACTTAGACTATCAATTTCTGGCAGAAACCCTGCTGATCAACAATGTCGCAGTGGTTTTTGCAGGGGGTACTCATACTCGACAAGAGGTTTCAAGGAAAACCTTGTCCCAATAAACTCGATAGTAAACCACAATTTCGCGGACTTGCGAAGTCTCTCAGCAGACCCATGGCCACAAGATCAAGTCGCTACGCCTGCCGAGACGTGACGAAATCATGCGCAGTGAGGAAAACGAAAACCAAGCAAACCCTGAGAGAAAAAAATTGTTTTGTCGAACAAATACAAATCCATTAACGAAGCACGTGATTGAAGAGCTAATGGACATTTTTTTTTCTTTCCTCGGAGCTACCACGGAGCGTGTCGGAATGTCACTTGCCACAATGATGATTTGAAGAAAAAAAGTGGCAATGTAATTGGTCTTGCGCAGCTCCTAGAGCACCAATCACAGGGCTTGGGGAACTGCGGCGACACTTACTGCTTGTGGCTGTGTTTGCCTGATGCTGGACAGAGCGTGGTCGGGTGTGCGCCTCGGGGCGACTATTGTTCCGCTGTGGACTCCAGCTTTGAGCCAACTGTCGTCGTGCTGAGTCCTTCTGACACACGCTATTGGTGTTATGTGAACACATGCAGAACACTGCATTTCTTAGCCAAGCGTGTTCCTGCTTCGGTGGGCATGCGCATGTCGCAAAGAAGCCAATTGGATCAGAGCCCTATAAAGTCCTGGGTGTTACCTGGCCTTAACCATTCAATTCCTACATAACCATTTGTTCAAGTACCCCAACTTCGTTTACTAAATTGAGAATTTATAAATTCTGACGTATTGCAACAACTTACTGAACAGTTTTATCCAATATTTATTTTCAGAACTAAGGATTTTTTTTCTTTTTAGGCATGTTCATCGTGCAAAGGGTTCGTTGCCCGAAAGGGAATTCCACCCCAACATATTACACCCATATCTTAATTTATTTATACGAAAATCCATACCTGACTCAGTAATGTTGTCATTAATCGACAGAGGGCAGCAGCATCTTACGAGAGTTGCTAACACGTTATCAAGAAGTTTACTCCAGATTTCAGACTGTCACAACTTATAAATTTGCATCCGAATTATTTAACGGAAGAAAACGTTCCAATTGTCAAAGTGAGACAAATATTATATGAATAGAAAAATGCATTAAAACAATACTGATTTCAAAGAGCATATTAAAAGTGTTTTTTTATTTCCGTCTAACTGTTTATGCAAGCGTAATGGTTATCTCAACAAAATCTCTCTTTTTATCTAACTTAATTCCATTGACTTCTTATGTAAAACTAAGCAGGACGCCTCAAGACACTTGAAGAAAAATGGAAAGTGCCTTTTATTTACGAAGCGCGGGAAATTTCTTATAAATTAAAGCATGTAAAACAAGAGAAAAACAAGTAATGCTGATTTATTTGTCATGAAGCCTCATTATATAATCAGGATGCAAGATATTCGGAACTACTGTTGAACATAAGGATACATTTTGTGCTTGTGATGAAACACCCCAATCTTTTGTTTTTTCTTCTCCTAAACATTTAGGTGTTTATTCATACATAATATGATGCTAAATATATCTCAATGCAGCAAAATACCTTTTAGTTGTATGGCCCTTCTAGCTTTCATACTGTATACGAGTTTCCTCGGAGTACTCCTCTTGCCCGTGTGAAGACATTCTGCCACTGCTTCATCCCCAGGACTCATCACTCGAATCGAGTTTTATGACAGCGATGCTGTCAACATGTTAACCTCAATTCGTTTTTGTAATCATTTCTTTATGTTTGAACTGTGTGTACACACATCTGTAATAAAATATCCTTACATTTCCATAACCAAAATTACAAATTTTGAATTTTTTTTTAATTATTTACTTTCATTGCAATTTTATGAAAAGAACGAAAATCTACCTTCCACCATCCCCATACCTGGCAAATCAAATAAAAAATTTACATATACCATTTTATAGTTTTTATGAATGTGCAAAAATAACCATCTGAAATGATTTGCTTTCCTTGTCTGAGTGATAACGCAGACTTAAATCACTCAAACGACTGAAATTATCATCATCGGGGAATTTCCACAACTTTTCCATAATCTAAATTACAACTAACCAATTACAACTTCCTAAAATTTTCCCTGATTTTTCTTGACTTTCAACAATGCCGACGCCTATTTAAGTATAGTGTGTGCCGTTATCGTTAATATGTTCCTGGAAGCTGTGACCAGCAAATGAACAAGAAGGACGAGCTCTGTGGACTCGAATACCAGGCGTTCTAGTTCCAAGGACTCTAGGACCCAAGTCGTCTGCACGTGTGAACAGCCGAGGAGACTATCTGGCGCGGATGTCTACGACCAGCGGATAAGCCCTCCGCTCGATAGGCAAACCCGCAGCCATTACGCGGTGTGACTCTTTCCGACACCCTCCCAGCGCGGCCAGACCCAATAACACCCTCCGCAGAATGTCGTGTCTCAGGGTCGTTTGGAAAACGCAACGCCATCTCGCTCAGGGGATTATGGGCGGCGGTTGAATGGGGGGAAATCAAGCTCATTTCAATCTAATTATGGGCGACGCTTGGCGTCTCTCCGCGGGCAATCAGGAGGGGCCTAATCCCGGGAGCGTCGACTGACAGATACCAGCACCCGGGGAGCCTCCAGACCTGCTTCGGCGGTCGTCAGCCAGGCAGCGCTACGCGCCTGCTTTCTTTTGTAGAATAATTGCCTCTTTCTCTCGCGGCGAGGGAGGCGCACGGGAGCAAGCCGCTTTCCCTTCAATCAAGTCGAAGGCGCGGCTATGAATTTAACAACAGTTAGCATTCGGCAGGTTGTGACAAGTGGGCAGATACGGCGGCGCGCCCCTCAATTATCACGAGTCGCCAAACAGCGGAACTGCCGTCGATGCGATGGCTTCTACCCCCTCCCACCCCGCTATGCATCACGGGAGCAAAGAGGAGGGACGACGGAGCGAAGACGGAGGGAGATGGAAGAACGAAGCGCCACGGAGGAAATGTAAATTTTCGGTGATGCGGAGAAAAAAGCAGAGGCCTTACTCAAGTGTATTGGCTGGCGCGTAAGGAGGGAGGGGGGGGGGGGCGGTGGGGTTTGACTAAAGAAAATGGGAGTAGGTTCTTAGGTTCACAGCGAGAATAAAAAGGAAATTATTTCCTCGTTTCTCTTTCTGTTTTCGGAGTGAAGGATAAGGAAGTTTGGCCAGGACTCTCGCGCGGGGAGGGGGTGCTGGCAGTTGAATGGTCGGTATTCTTGGCACCGCCGCCGGCTGGGTGGGGGGGGGGGGGGAGGCGCTTCCTTAGGCGGGAGATTGCCACGTCGTCTTAGTCATTTGTTGGCGCGCGACTAATCACCAGCGCGGACCAGCCCCGACTGTCAATGCCCGCCTTGCCGACGTCCAATCAGAGTCCTGCACCGCCATGCCAGCGCGAGCACCTGGCAACAGTGTGTCCATGCGAACACGAGCGCTCCGACAGTAATTGAGAACTGGGACGAGACTTCGTACTGAATGCCACATGAGAACCAACGTGATATTAACTAAAAACGTTTGTCATGCATCAACTCTTCTGAACACTATACACTGTTACACATTTTTGTACTTTCTACAAGGAAAATCCTTGGAAACCCTTTTGCCAACGACATCACTTGTAAAGTTGCAAGGCAAGGTTTTTTACTAAACGCAATTTTACAAACCTCTGCCTTGTAGTCTTACAAGTGATATCCTTGTCATAGTACAAAAACAATTTAGAGTGATATGTTTGAGAAAGTTACTGATGAAAATAATGGGAATTTCACGTAGAATATTATATTTTATTGCTTCAATACAAATCTCTTTAAAGTAAATCGTACTTACCTAAAACTGTAGCAAGATACGCATTTTACTTTCATAACTTATTGTTTTGTTGTAATTACTAAGTACATCTTTACGTGACAGGGCCAGTTGAATATTTTTATATTTACATTTTGTATTTTATAGGAAATTTAGTTTTTTTTTTCCATATAAATAATAACTGAACATATGTTGGTTTTGATGTTATTGTAAAAATTACATAGTTTTTTGTTTTCTTCACCACAAAATTTGTCCGTGCTAAAAGCATAACTAAATTTAACTCCGACCAAAAACAATATGAAAAAGAAAAATTATATACCGGGACTTTTATTTTGTATTGTCTTTTCCGTATTAAAATACCTAATTACTAAACATTTTTAATCATAAAGCATTGAGGTAGGTAAGTAAATAGTTCTCAGCGTATCTGATATCAACCTGGAGATTGGCGCTTGGAAATTATTTTACGGACATTATTTTATCGGTTACATCTGTGAGTGCATATCGTTAATATTTTATAAAAAACTAACCGCAACTTTTCTCTCTTCTAACACATTAACGCTCTCTGACACTCTGCGTGATCAGAAAGTTTTTGATGTGCAGAACAAAGTTTAAAATTTAGTTAAAGTATGTTGCAATCAACTCTCGCTATAGAACACATTCAGAATTTTTTTAATTGGTCATATGTAAAAGTTACGTTATCAAATGATATGTCTTCATATCAAGTACTTTAAAAGGTTTCTCGTAGAAATCTTAACCATAAGGTTGTTACGCTGTAATGCTTTTATTTACTATTTTATTGAATTATTTAATGTGACGAAATTAAAGCATGCCGCCTTATCTAACACTTAACCACATAAATATTTACAAAATAGAAACATGCAAGATAATATCAATAAAAACTATAGCCATGATAAACGAAAAGTACTCACAAGTACATTAAAATACAAACTAACTTAAATCACAAACAAATATAAAAATAAACATAATAAGCACACAAGATAAACATTTTTTTGCCTAACGTAGTATTAGATATAAAAAAATTGAGTTGAAAAAGGTTGTTTGAAAATCTATCTTATAGTGTAATTTTAACGGCATTAAAATATTTTGAAACAGAAAATTAAAAAAAAAACTACGACATAAATATATCCAAATATACCAATAAAATTTCTTAAATAATTCATACACGTTAACACATTCACTTTATAAAACTTTATAACAATTGCGCGTAAGTTAATGTAATCTTGCAAGTTAAATGATGTCTTAATGCGGTACTCCAGGTAACATTAATTACGTTTAATTAACAGGAGTATGATTTTCTTAGTAGGCTACATCAATTTTTATGATAATTACAATTTAATAATGTTAAATAATAATTAATTGTTATACTTCTTGGATTTTCCTTTGCGTATTATTGTATAAAGAAGAATAAATAAGACATGATAGACTTAGGAAGATAATCAATATCTCTGATAATAGTAAAGTAACCTTGTAAAATATTTTGTCCTTTTACAAATACTTTTTTTTTTGGAAAAGGTTTTAAAACATTTTTTGTAAACCTAAAAACGGAGATGTATATATTTTCAGTACATTCCTGCAGTATGTATAAAAAAATCGTTAACCTGAACCAGCAATTATGAAAGTCTCACAAATTGTGATAAACATGGAGATAAAAATAAATTAAATATTTTAGAGAATGTAAAAAATTTGGCTTTTAGCCTTGTAATGAATTCCTTTAAAGTTACAATACAGTTCTATGATTAGGCCCCAAATTTAAACTTTATATTCAACTCTGATCTACGTGGTGGCAGGCGTTTCATACATAAATTCGTTGCGTTTTAATGAGGAAATTTACTATTTAGACTGCTCTTGCAAGTGTGACACACGTTATTTGCATTATTTTCAAATTCCAGACTAGTAGTATATCTTAGCCGGTCCTGCGCCAGGTTCCAAGTGGAGGTGCCGAGGTACCAATTGCCCGCCCGCTCACCAAATTATATTGTCACGTCTTGGCGCCCATCTTGGATGACCTTGAAATTTGACTGTGATCCCAGCAGACGCCTTGGATCCGCCATATTGTTTTCCGCCACACTGGATATCGCCATTTTAGATTCTAGAATGTTCAACTTTTCGTTACATCTGCAGTAATAGATTTGTATGACATCATCGTTGCACTTTTCGTTACAGTGTCCATCTTGGATTTTAGAAAATTTCACTTTTCGTTATAGCTGCCATATTAGCTGTGTATGAAATCCAAGTATTAGCATGTCAAATAATATGTTAGCATCTTCCCATGATGATTAATAAATCTCTTCTACTGATGTCATCTTCCATGCATGTTTATTATTAATATTTTTAAGATCTCTGGAGTCTTCCGTTTCAACACCGGCCTCAAAATCACTATCACGATCGTCCACTAGACCATCACAAGCTTGATCATAAAAATTTATTTTAACCCGTCATTTCCAACGTTTCAGTCTCAGTTCTTATCAGTCTTTGATCTTCAGGTACTTCATCACAGTCTTTGATCGTGTCAGCCTTAGATGCGTCATCAAAGTCTTCGATCATGTCAGCTTCAGGTGTTTCATCGCAGTCTTCGATCTAGTGAACTTTATATCATTCCCTATTGTTCACAATTGCATGGAGGAGACTAGAATTTGGTGTTAATACCTTTTCATTTCCCATTAAGATTCTACTCTCTTAGTCATTTTACAATTTTTAATTATTTGCAAGACCTGAGATAGTATTGTTACCATTAGCATTTTCACATTCTTCGCGATCATTAAAGTCGTCCAATATTTTGACGTCATTCCACTTCCTTGGTGTTGTAGACATGTCTACGTTTTCTTTAGTCAGCTTATTTGTACAGATCTTAACGATGTTTATTCAAGAAATATATTCGGTGTAATGATTTCGGACACTTACTGCAACTAAATGGCTTTTGGCAACACTTGGGTCAGATGTCCAGCATACTGCACTAGGCACTGTCACATAAAGTTCTATTTCAAAAGTGTCACAGCTTGATTGGGTGAGTATTATTAGCAAGACATTGAAATACATTGACGTTCAAGTCCAAACCTGTCATTTTTTTATTGCAAAAATGAAGATTTTTACTGTCCTGAAAACCGCTGAAAGTTTACGAAATCTTATTCTAGATCTTATTTCCTATACATAAGATGACTTTCCATGCCGACGACATAAATAACAGTATCACTGCAGAAATCCACATATATTTACTGTCTATAAAAAGAGTTGAGTATTATGTAAATTGTCATAATTCTGAATGAATTAAACACCAATGATATAAATTAATTGCATTGGGCCTACTTGCATACATCTGAAAAGAAACGATAAACCAAATAATTTTTTTTGAAATGTTTTTAATAAACTTGCCTGTTGAGCAGTTAGCTACGCAGTTATTGAACATAAATATATATTGGTTCAAATAAACTGTATGATGGCTACATGCTGAGCAAAATATTTTATTCTTGGTCTTAAACTGTTAAAGTGGTGAGGTTTTTAAGTTTTTAAAGAGGGCTTGTAGTGATATTTGCTATCTAAACACTTACTAGAAATACTAAAAAAAAAAAGAATTACATACAGGATGATTTGTAGAGGGTTAGAAAAAATGAACGGGCGTGTTGGTAGACTCGTTTAGAATATACGAGTGATATTCATAAAGTAAGCTCTGTTTGGTCATTGAAAAACTCAAGAGAATAAGTTTTTATTGAGAGTTTTAGTTTACTGTAATTAATATTTTCACATAATCGCCATTCAATTAATAGAACTTTTCGTAACGCTGTACCAGTTTCTTTAACCCTTATGCAAAGAATCTGGGAATTAAATCGTTTAGCAATTCGTAATTGTGTTATTTTTGCTGTAATTGTTGACCCACGTTTTGTGGTATCAAATAAAACGACGTCCTTTTCGTTCCAAAAAACGTAATCCATCATTTTTCGACTCGAGTACTGAGATTGCTTAAAGGTTTTCCGTAGATGTTTATTGAGCGCCTGTACTTAGGCTACACGCATTGTGTACTAGAAGTCCATGATGCCTATGAACCAGGCGTCCGTTCCATTCCCAGGCGGCGGACTTTTATGCAGAGGGGTTAAAGAAACTGGCGCAGCGTTACGAAGTATTTGGAACAGAATTGTGATTATGTGAAAATGTGAATAAGGTATGTGGTAAACTGAAACTGTCAATTAAAACCTTTTCTCAAAAGTTTATTTTTTTAATGACCAAACCGAGCTTACTTTACGAACATTCCTCGTACATATTGAGCAAAAAGATTTTAGAGGTCCACCCTTTTTTGTTGTATTTTTTTATATTATTCTTAAAGTTTATTAAAATTTGATCTTTTAAAACATATTGCTTATTTTTCGCGTATTTTATGTTTGATCTTTTTTATTTAGGTTTGGTTTCTTATGCATTCTTCGTTTATGAAGGCTGTGTTAGATGAAAAGAACAATTAATAATATAAACTTTCCCTTTGGCTTTGTGAACTTTGGTTCGCAACATCCGCCACAGATGGCAGCACCGTGGTTACACATTTCCGTTCCATGCTACTTCTTTTCTATTAACGAAATTAATCCTACCGAATGCCGTACATCGAAAGCTAAGATGTTACACCCCAAAAATGAGAAAATTCGAGTAAATAAATAATAGTATTTCAACGCTGTGAAGCTTTCGCTGACCAAAAGTACTTTTACGTTTTCCAGAAAACAGTGGTTGAAAACAGAAATTATGGCCTTTGGGTTAATATCTCTTTCAGCCTGTAAGGCTTGAATTATTCTCTGGACTTCTCCGTGCTAGACAATGTCCTGGTGACCTGGTAATTGTGCTAACATCGGTGATGTTACAAGATCCCTGCTGCGAAATTTAATTTCGTCTACATGTATCTGGAAAATTTTAGAAAGTTCAAAATAATAGTCCGTTAAAAAAAACTTAACGACGTTACGCGTTACATTAGCATTCAAATCTTAACACTGGAAAAAAAGTACATATTTTTGTCAATACATCGAGAATTGTCAATGTTTTCAACTGTTGACTGCTCAACCACTGATTGCACCTCGATGAGTATCTTGCTATCACTATAGATGTGAATTCTATCTGGTGCAATGTCCTTGCATCTAATTCAAGGCCTCCTCAGAACAAGATAAAATATTCAAGTCTATCATAGCTAATATGGCAAAGATTAGTTCTAGAATGAGGCATTTATATTACGTAATCATAGCAAAAGTAGGTTGTTCACGTTTGGGGAGATGTTTTTCTTCCATTTTGCGTTCATCATTCTAGAAGGAAGACATTCTTTGATCATTCAAGCCTGTAATGTCATATTTCATTAGTAGGTAATTTAGATAGGATTATTTACTGCGCAAGCCGCGTAAAGTACATTGCTCTTGCGCATTTACTTTGAAAGCCTGGTGAAAGGTACGCTTAAGAAAAAAGTATTAAGTATTCATTCCGCCTAGAACAAATAAACGCAAATCTCACACAGCGTGCTATGCAATAGAATATAAATTGAAGAAAAAAAAGGTTTGTAGATTTATTGGTACTATAGTCAAACAATTTCGCATGAGTATGATCAATACATTTAAACATGCCGTACAATATTTAGAATAGGGAATAAATTTACGTTCAAAATAACTTCTGAAAGATAAATTATTTTGTTTTAATACCTTTAGTTGATGACAAATTTATTATAATAAAATTGACTTTTTATTGTAAATATTTTATGACTGTACGCATGTCTGCAACAATTGGATGAAGCTGATTAAATTAAAATTTAAATTCTGGCTTAATTTTTAACGTTTGTATATTTATGTCAAATGAATTTGACACTACATGAAAAATTTTCTCAGCACGTTCAATTAAGTTTGAGAAAAAACCATCCCAAAAATAGTTTGTAGAGAAAAGTTGATGAATTCATACTAGGACTGCTATAGAGGTTTTATATTGGGCGTCACTCAGATTTACGAGAATAGTTTAGGTACCCAAGTTGCTAGAAGCTCACTTTGATCTGAAATGTCTCTTTGTGATGAAGAACCCCACTCTTACACTTTAAAACTTCAGCACCGCGGCAAATTTGCAGTCGCTATTATTAACAATGGTAGATTGCACGTTGTAACACATTAACTAAATATAGAACCCCGATAAAATTGGACGATGTACTCAACAATGTGTAAGACGATTTTACATTCTGCCCAATATTAAATAATTAGTTACCCACGTTTTAGCGATTAGGGTACATTTCCTTCTTCCACAGAAATAAGTTCCCTTCGTTAAAAATTACTTTAAACTATGTATGTATGCAGACTTACTGGAGCTGGAAGCAATCTATTTTTAATAATAAATATATTTGAACTTAGTTTTAGTGATATTTTTGCGTGCTTCTAAGCAACATAAGTTTCGCTAGCACCCGCACGGACGCCAAGAAGACGTGGGAAGAGGAAAATAATTAATGAAACCGTGGCGAGAGGTTTAGCGCGCAGTCCGCGCAGGGCGAGGCGAGGCCGGCTGCAAGTAGGGGGAGCAAGCGCGCTCTGTGCCACGCCCAGGGGTGCCCAGCCAGACACCTCAGGGGTGGGGGAGGCACGTGGCCTCCCGGCGGGAGGGGGTGACCCAGTTGCAGCACGCCGAGGTCCTGGGATCGATAGCGCCGTGCCCGGGTGGGCGGTGCCCACACAGGGGGCGGGCCCAGGCGCCGCCACCTGGTTGGAGCGCCGCGACGCCCCCACCTGCGGCCCGGCGAGGGGGCGTGGCCTCGGCGTCCCGGGCCCTCCAATCGATAGGTGTCAATAATCCCCTCCCCCCACCCACCGCCGCCCGACCCCTCTCCCCGTCGACGATATTTCACACGGCGAGTGTCACGGCAAATCAGAAAGTAGGAATACAGATATTGCACCCCCCTCTTGCCCCCGGCCGGCGGACAACTCCGGAAGGTTCGCTGCGGCGGGATTGAAGACGGCCATTCCGGCCCCCTGGGATCCCGGGAACAGCTGCAGCTGTGCGCACCTGACCTCTGACCTGGGGTCCACGGCTGCGAGACACTCCCAATGACCGCTCTGACGCCACGTCAGCGCGATACAAATTGGGACGTTCATCCACATGGGCTCTCCCACACTTCACAAGTCCAGGCTGCTAGGGAGAGTCACAAATTGGCCAAAATAAGTTCAAGTCAACCGCCTGATAACGTGGTCTTAGAAGTGCAAGTCAGCAACAGTGAACAGTTTTTAATAGAAGAAGTCGTAATTTTCCAATCCGTACAGGGGGAAATAATACAAGTCAAAACTTGACATTTACTCTTTTTCCGTAGCAGCCTAAAAATAATAGTCCGCTTCTGCAGAGTTAAAATGTGTATTAATGGCTGACATTCAATCCACGTCTTAATGTGACAATTTATTTGGCTGGCTCTTATAAACCAATTTTAAAAGTTGATAATTTTTTAGCACTGTTTGAACAGTTAGTTTAACCATTCGTCACTACCAGATGCTAGGTTTTGACTCGATGTTATAAGTGAACAGGTGCTTACGTAGAACAGAGAAGGCTCGCATTTCTAATAATACCATATTCTCTAATTAGGCTACCTTTATTGGTGGTATTCTGTGTTCTTACTTGGCAACAAGTGGAACCTATGGGAAGCAAAAGCGCGATTAGCAATGTTTTGATACCAACTACCTGCATGATTCATAAGTGGTTTGGAGCATACTATATCATAGGTGCTACGTTATATTTGACAATATATCTATGTAGCAATAAACTTTTACTCTGGCTTAAGATTTTTTAGTTTTTATAGTGCCTATAATAATTTTCTTCTTATAATTAAACCCCCTTTTTTCATGTTCGTACCAAAAACTTGTAATCAGTCACGTTATTTAAACCTAACAACCGATTTAATAAACAAATTGTAATTTTTGTTAGTGCGGCAAATCTATTTAAAACAGATTATTCGAGTGTAAAATTTTCTTTTATTTAAATTTAAGCTACTAAATTGGTAAATGCATCAATTAGTCCATGTGTGATACGTCATCATCAGTACAATAATTTTGTAAATCCAAAAAAATAAAAAAAACTAGTAGCAATCATTTTGTGTAGCAAAAAATTGACATTTCGTGGCTAAATAGCTCAGCTGGTGGGGAAAAAAAGTGCAAATTTTACCTGTAGGTTCACAACTATAAGCGTGTAAACCTACAAAATTAAGTAAAAAAATTCATCTTGAAACTTCGTGGATTAGGAAGTCTCCTTATCAGAGTTAGCAAACTACAAATAATGTTAAGTTGGAATGTTATAGGTGATGATTAATCTAACTTTAATGGTAGCTGTACTTAACATCACTTCTTTAGGTGATCAACTGAATCAATTTTCCTTTGAACCGATAAAATTATTTATCTTGTAAGCGTACAAACCAAGCTAGGGAGGAGATGTTAGTTTAATAAGTTAAACACTTTAGGTTTTATATAATCAAATATCATGATTTGAGGTCACATTTCAAGATAACCTGTGGTATCAGTGAGCACGTATTAAATTTTGTAACGACTATTTTCTTACTTCTTAATTGTTTGTTGATGGAACTGAAATAATCATATAAATTTCCAGATATTTTAAAATTTGTACAATTACATAAAAATAACTCGATCGCTACAAAAATCAATATCGAAGTATTGCTGGGTTCGGATTTTTGCCCGGACATTTATGCTTTGTGTCGTCCCATTACCTACATTAGTCAAATCTATTTGCAAATCGTTGCCCGGATAGCTTTCCAGCATTAACGGCGCGCATTAATAACTATAATAAAATAAAAACAAAGTCCAGTTGTTGACCATTAGATTATTTTTCCACGGTTTAAAAAAGTCATGCACACATAATGCATCAATATAAATTTCAAAATTGTTAGCCAATATTCGTACGCGCAGCAAGAACTATTCAGTGTTGCTTCCGAAATCGTGTTTACTAGAGGCTATGGAAAAATATAACCATGACAGTGTGTTGTACAAATTTACAATAATTTTCGTTGTAGTGTTACAAGCTATCTGTTTGCATATGGTTTCCGAAGGAATCGTTTTGAAAGCACAAAAACAAATTCCCTGCGCGGCGTGTCTGCCGAGGAAACAATTGAATGCTTGGCTGTCCGCAGAGCCCAGAGCGGACGCACCACAACGCCGAAATGCCAAATTGACCACAACGCCGACAGCTAGAAAACTGCTGTGTACCACAATGCCGAATTACCACAAAACCGAAATACACTAACGCCAAAAGATGTCATTGCAGGACTGCCACAAAGGTTAGGTTACGTTAGACTAGGTTAGGTTAGGCTAGGCTAGGATATACTAGGTTAAGTTAGGTTAGGTTATATTACGCTAGGTTAGGTTAGGTAAGGTTAGGTTTGATTGTGGTATTTCGGCGTTAAGGTACATTTAAGAAACACACACAAATTCATTCAGTTATATCGGCGTTGTGGTACACAGCAGTTTTCTAGCTGTCGGCGTTGTGGTCAATTTTGACATTCGGCGTTATGGTATTTCGGCGTTGTGGTAACGACCCGTCCACAGACACGAGTCACGGGGCTCGAAGCGATATCACGTCGATGCTGCGATCATACCTCTTGCCCTGTCAGCCTACACCTGTGGACTTCAGCCTACACCTGTGGACTTCAGCCTACACCTGTGGACTTCATACCTCCACAGAGATTTCTCACGTCTCTGAAGTACGCGTGCTCGAGACGTATTGTAGTAAATTTAACTATCTCGGGTGCTGAATCTTAAAAATTCACACTGAATCTCTGGCAATAAATATTTTTTTTTCCAACTGAATTTTCCGTGACAAAAATCCAAATTTCTGGAATCATGTTTTCTTGTTCAGAGCCTAGCTGCGAACATTTATAAGGAAACTACAGCACTACCTTATTGCGATATTTGTAAAAAGTCTACAAAAATTCATGGTTACCTACAAAAAAAATTTTAAAAATCGTTAAACTCCTCACAGGTTTAATGTGTTTAATACCCATTTTTTTTTTTCGATTTGCATTGCATGAGTAAACTCGCGATAACAACAGGAACATTTTCATACTGGGTAGACTAACTGTTCTTTTAACTTCCAAGACAATTAAAAGTGTTCAGTGGCCCATAACAAGAACACGTGCTTTTGGTATACTTGATGACACATGACACTTCGTCTCCTTGATTATTACTGGCTCAGGGTCGTATCGGGCGTGACAAACGAATTGTGGTAAAATCAATAAAGAAAAGCAAATGCATATTTGATTCAAGTCTACTTAGCTAAAGAATTAATACGCGGAATTCTCGCGCCTTTACTTATGAGTAGAGACATGCAAAATTCGCGGATTCATTTCGCGATAGGCTAGCATCAAAACAACTATACCTTCGTACCGCTTCTGCGATTGGCCCACATTTTATCCGGGGAACTGTGAGCCAATGGGAAACACTAAACCAAGATAGTGCCGAATTACGGACAGCCTAGTTGAGACGTCTCACGCTTCAGTAGCCAATGAACAGGTGTCATTTCCGCGAGTATTTAAAGGACTGTGCAGTCTATCCTAGAGGTCAATGAATCCGCGAATTTTCCAGGTATCTACTTATGAGTCGTGGTGCAGAACATTCCCTGATTAATTTGGTCGCAATCACAAAGGCAAACCTTCATCCTCCTGCACTGTTCATGATTGGAACACAGTTGTTTGGACACGCCCCTCTGTGGACGTGAGAAAGCCATGCCCAGATAGGAGAGAAGTAAGCGAATAAGATAGTGCTGACTAACGAGAACATAAAGGTACTCGCTTAGAAATAAGCCAATGTGAGAGCAAACGTTGGCAGAGCAAACATAAGTTTTTTGAATGTTAGCCTGACGCCAAATGAATTCGCCAAATTTCCGGGTCTCTGGGTGTAAGACACTTTTGGACGAATGACGTTCTGCGCGGTGTTGCCGGCCCAAAGGCCTTGTATGCCGAAGCGTCCGACTCGCAAGACGAGCGCCCTGTTTCATAGCCGCTATGCGACACCACTCGTCTAGCGAGCACACGGTCTCTGTGCGATGCCACTCCTCTAGCGAGCACACAATTGCCCTGAGGCACTACTCGTCTAGCGAGCACACAGACGCCGTGCGGCACTACTCGTCTAGCGAGCACACAGACACCGTGCGGCACTACTCGTCTAGCGAGCACACAGGGCACTACTCGTCTAGCGAGCACACAGACGCCGTGCGAAACCACTCGTCCAGCGAGCACACAGGGCACTACTCGTCTAGCGAGCACACAGACGCCGTGCGACACCACTCGTCTAGCGAGCACACAATTGCCCTGAGGCACTACTCGTCTAGCGAGCACACAGACGCCGTGCGACACCACTCGTCTAGCAAGCACACGGATGCCGTGCGACACCACTCGTCCAGCGAGCACACAGGGCACTACTCGTCTAGCGAGCACACAGACGCCGTGCGACACCACTCGTCTAGCAAGCACACGGATGCCGTGCGACACCACTCGTCCAGCGAGCACACAGGGCACTACTCGTCTAGCGAGCACACAGACGCCGTGCGACACCACTCGTCTAGCGAGCACACAATTGCCCTGAGGCACTACTCGTCTAGCGAGCACACAGACGCCGTGCGACACCACTCGTCTAGCAAGCACACGGATGCCGTGCGACACCACTCGTCCAGCGAGCACACAGGGCACTACTCGTCTAGCGAGCACACAGACGCCGTGCGACACCACTCGTCTAGCAAGCACACGGATGCCGTGCGACACCACTCGTCCAGCGAGCACACAGGGCACTACTCGTCTAGCGAGCACACAGACGCCGTGCGACACCACTCGTCTAGCAAGCACACGGATGCCGTGCGACACCACTCGTCCAGCGAGCACACAGGGCACTACTCGTCTAGCGAGCACACAGACGCCGTGCGACACCACTCGTCTAGCAAGCACACGGATGCCGTGCGACACCACTCGTCCAGCGAGCACACAGGGCACTACTCGTCTAGCGAGCACACAGACGCCGTGCGACACCACTCGTCTAGCAAGCACACGGATGCCGTGCGACACCACTCGTCCAGCGAGCACACAGGACACTACTCGTCTAGCGAGCACACAGACGCCGTGCGACACCACTCGTCTAGCAAGCACACGGATGCCGTGCGACACCACTCGTCCAGCGAGCACACAGGGCACTACTCGTCTAGCGAGCACACAGACGCCGTGCGGCGCTACTCGTCTAGCGAGTACACAGACGCCGTGCGAAACCACTCGTCCAGCGAGCACACAATTTCCCTGAGGCACTACTCGTCTAGCGAGCACACGTACGCCATGTCTTATTTTTTATTCAATACGCTGTACTTGTGGTAACACACATACATCATTGTAAAAGTGCAAAATGTGTGTCACATTAAGTGTACTACTTCCAAGGAACTGCAAAAAATACATTGTATTTTGCAATTTTCACTGATAAATCCCCGTTTATATTTACAAAAGGTTGCGAAAGTGGTATTCTCATTACATCGAGATTTACTAGTGTACACGACTAGTGTGTCTTACTCAGATACGTGGGTACGGTTCTAAGCTTATTCACTCAGTGTGTTCGAAGAGTTAACTTAAACAATTGAATATGATACAATTAAAGTTCGCTGTGAAGACCAAGTTGTTCAATGACAGCTATAAGTAACAAAATTGAGATATTTTTGGCAATAAGTAGTACAAGCTAACATGTTCATTGTTAATATAAATTCGCCCAACGATGCAGTAAAATCAACTGAAATTTGTAAATAAAGATACACATAAATGAATGTGTAAATTTATATATCACAGAGCAAAAATACCCCAACATCTATGGCATATTTATCAAACCACAGCAACTGTTCTTTAACACGTTTGATAGTATTTTTGCTTGAACACAAGAATAAAAACTCACTAACACTTGTAGGTGCAAAATTAAACGAACATCGGTAAAGACTCTGCTGCTTCATACATTTGGGGTAAAATTACAAAATTTGTTTTTACAATGTAGGTATTGCTTTTGATATTTTCACCTGACAGCAAGATGGCCTTAAATTGAAATTGATTCACAGGCAAGTGACATCTCAGGCAAATCATAAATTTCCTTATAGTGAAACATATGAAAAAAATTATGCTTCTAAACAAACCTTACTCGTGCAGATTTACGACATATGGGTCGGGAATTTACAAAGGTACCGCAACTGCAATAATCACACCTCATCATTTATGTCACGGATTATTCGAGAAGTTTTGAAAATCTTCCAGCCAATAAGAGAGTCTTTAAAACACACAAAAATACATCTCTGTATTGCCAAGTCTAGAATTTTTTTTTAATGGAATAATGAGCAGCTTATGAACGTACAATTATTCGGAAGGAGGCGTGAAATACGGATGATAAATTACCAACCTGTGACATTATCTAGGCACATCTCATGAAAAGAAACTCGTACGAACGGTATACACACACAGGGTCTGCTATTTTCCCGGGGTTTCTGCTAGTCCAGGTATGCACACACTGTGCCACAGAAAGCGTGTTTCACATTGCCGAAGTAACCCTGCAATGAGGGTGTGTTCTTCAGCTTTGAAACCAAGCTGGAAATGTGGAGGGCGTGAATACAGACAAATTGCAATGTTTGTGTTTAACGTGTGTTTAATTCCTCCCTGTATTTTGTCGCATATATATGTCCATTGTACATTTTGTCAAGCCATTTATCGAAAAAAATATAAATGAAACTTCTTTAAAGCCGGCGGTTTTATATTTAGCGATGACGTCATTACATGGTTACGGAAGTGAGTGCGTAACGTAATTAAAGGAGGTAATTAATATTGCTCGATGGCGCAAGATTTCTAAATATGACATATTTCGGGCCCGGAAAAGGAGGGGCGTTATTAACCATGAATAAAGTATAAAGTAGAGAGTAATAAAAATGTAAAACTCTTTGCAGATTTTTCGTCGCCATGGCTGTTTCGATTGTGAACATCCAGTATGATTAGTTTTATTTTTAAAGTTAAATATTATACAATACAGCACTTCGGTTTGCAAACTTTTCGAGACTTTTGCATATTTTTGAATACTTTTCCAAACTTTCGTATACTTTCCAAAATTTCTTACATACTTTTCCACGCCTTTTAACTTTTGTTTTCTATAATTCTGCATACTTTTACACGCTTTCGCATTCTTCTGCACACTTTCCCACACTTTGCGTACTTTTCCACATTTTTGCACGATTTGCCTTACTTTTCTACACTTTTGCATAATTTGGCATACTTTTGTCTACTTTTGCATACTTCCGCAATTTGCAACTCTACACTGAGTTGTCGGAGCCTGTGTAGTATCTACAAAGATCAATTTCATTGACACAATAAAAAATACTCGTTTATTTTAGGCAAATTCTTGGTTGAAATGTAGTAATTTTTTATTTCTAAAAGTGAATGTTACATACGAGTGGCCAATACTGAACCAAGCAAATACAAAAAAAAAAATTTCAATGATCAAAATATTTTAGCATGTGGATTTAGTATACCTAAACCGTAAGAAATTGTCGGTAACATGCAATGGACGTAAATAATTTATACAACTGTGAAAGAAATTTGCTATATAAATATAGTATATTTTCCGCCAAGGTTAGTCGAGGCGGTGACTCATCAGAGCGTAATAAAAAGTTAAACCGTCAGGAGTGGGGCACTCGATGTTGGAATAAGTAGGTACAATTCAATATTAAATATTGAACGCCCCAACCCCCATTCTCGGGAAAGCGTTGGTGAAGTGACCCTACAGTGCTGCATTTTTCTTTAAGTTGAAAACGATAAAGATTTTCTATTAAAATATTTAACTAAATTATTTGAGATGTGTAAATAGCAGACTATGTTTCATAATTTAGCTAGCATAAACCCAACTATTTGATAGTAATATTTCACTTACGACAAGGACACTAGTGAAAACAAATATCTATTTTCAACGCATAGTTACATGTGTTTAAAATATTTGTCATATAATATTTACTATTCCTCTGTCTGTCAAGTTTCACTTGTGATGCGCGAGTTGGTCACAAACCCAAATTCTACGACAGAGCCATGATACTCTTTTGCGAAAAGAAGGTAAAGCAAATGGAATTTTAACATTTATACTATTCAAAAAATTTTGGAACGACTTTAATATAATATAGGTATATGTTTTTGTGCTTGGAATTCTATTAAAAAGTTTAGAGTGTTACAGAAGATATTTTTTTATTTAAAATTCCGTTACTGATGTGTTATGCAAATTTCAAATTCTATTTTACTCAATACCCTTCAAATGAGCTCTATCATCATCGCAGGAATCGGATTAAAATGCCGTAACAGTTCAAGGTGCGATAGTAAAAATATTACACTTACGTCATCGAGACCGAAGTTACTGAGTTCTATTCCCAAAAAAAAGTGGCTGCGCTAGTGACGTTTTCGGCAACGTCATCACCATCCGGCATTATTCGAGCCAGCGCACTGTAAGTGTGACAATGTGACAGCGTGACAATGTGACAGATTATTCCGACCTACGGCTGGCATTCTCACATTCCCCTTCCACATATGCGCCCTATAAAGGTAGGTTGGGAGTAACATTCCAGATCCTTTTAATACTTTCCAGCGCTTATTTAAAACAGAACTGCTAGGGATCGCTCCCTGTTGTTTGATCGGGAAGGTATTAGACCAGCGGCTGGGGCCACCAACCCAGCATAGTCACCGCCTCAGCCCCGTACCTCACTCTGCTGACCAGACAGTCGGCTGTATCCTGAGCCCTGAGACTATCAGCACTGCTGGCGCCTACATCACACTGGGACCCAGTGAACCCGTGGTCCGGTGGAGGCCTAGCTGTCCAGGCTAGCACCGGAGCTGTGTCGTCGCTCACCACGTCGACTACGCATCGGGCTAGGGAACCCTTGGAGCCTGCTCCAAGCGATCGGAGCACCACCACCAAGTACGACAGTGTGACACTGTTTTCCGGTCCCAAGGTCACCTCCCCTCCTATGTCTGCGCCCTTTTAGGGTAGAACAGGAGTCGACTTACAGATCTTACTGATCCAGAGCCCAACATCTGGACCAGACTCGGAAGACAGGTCCCCTCCGCTCTGTCCGACCTGCGGACCGCCAACTGCCTGCGCAAGTCAGTGGACAGAGTTTCACAGGAAGTCAGCCGGCAGGTCAGACCCGACCAGTACGTACTGACTTGGGAACTGGCGACCACCGAGGTCTGCCACCAGACAGGCTTCAACCAACTAACTCGTCAATCCGGGTAGGAAAACCAGGACCGAGCCCGAGAGATGAATGGCACTACACACCCCCTCCAAGTGACAGTGTGACAGTGTGACAAGGCCTGAGAGGCGTGACGTCGACCAGGAGGGATGACGTGGTCCCCGTCGTCTCCTCCAAGCCGCGGAAGGCGACGGGAAGCCACTGCAGATGCACTCTGCCCACGACAGTCTGGGGCAGCTACACTCAGCTGCAAGCCGACGAGACGCTACCACAACACACTGTACAAGTGCCGTGTCTCAAATTTTACTATGGATATTTCATTTTTGAAAACACATTTTTTTGGGACACCAAATAATATTTTATCAAAGTAGACTCAACCTAATATTTAGTTTTAATGCAGTTTTTTTTTCCCGGACATACGCCGTTGCAGTTTTCCACTGTTTGTAATGGAAAAATTCTAAAAATATAAAATAAAAAAATAAAAAATATGAAGATAAAAATTCACACAGAAAACAAGACTGACTCAGCTGATGGTTTATGGAGAACACAACGACGAAAGCACGGACAAAAAAAAAGTTCAACCTCTAAATATGAGACAGCATAAGAATTCCGTAGAAGGAACTTAGTCATGAAAAATAATACAACAGAGATGACCACAGTGTGCTAACAACGACGAGACAGATTAAATGCAGGCGGACAACAAACCTGGACAGCGCAGCAAACATATAAACACAGCGGTGAAGATAAACAAGTACTACGGACAACACAACAACGATAGCACTGACAAACACAGAAGGTTTCCAGTGACAACTGTTGCAACGTTTCGGAAACTGACATTTGTTCCCGTCATCAGGGACAAACAGACTGATATTTAGCAACTAGATAACTTTGCTGTCTCTGAAAAAAATTATTGTTAGAACTATAAAATGATTTTATTGTCTCCACAACATATTTGGAGAGATTTTTATTGTTTAAATTTTTTGTAGGCACCACTGAATTGTTTTGTATTTCTCAGTGTGGCACTACAGTATAAATCATTCACACAAAATTGACTTCTTTATTTATTCATTCCAAAACGTTTCTTAATGTTCATGTAATGAAATGTGTTATAAAGCCGAAATGTTTATTGAAAACGTTAAGTTCAAAACAGTGGTTGAATAAAATACATTTTTTCAGATCAAGAATGTTCAGACCAATATTTATAGTAATGTAATAGTTACGTGAACCTGGCGCACCAAGAAAAGTTGATTTGTATACAACAAAATGTTTTTTTTTGGTCTGTGCGGGCGAACAATTTAAAAGAAATAAAAAGACAATCAAATACGTTGTGACGTAATTTAACGGGAATTTAACAACAAATTTAACCGTGAGTAACGTTTTGCTACGGAGGTTTTAAAAGTTGCACTTTTTCGCATGCGGTTTTCTGCAAACGGCATGGCTCACAAGGCGAGGGTGCGACTTGGGAAATTCACTGCTGAATAAGACTCGGTGTATCAGTAGTATACCTTTAGGGTGTGAACAACTTCAAATAATTAACCGCGCTGGCCAGCCAACTCCAAAAAATAAAGCCTTTGAAAATTTAAGTACAGTTTAAAGACTAATCAAGTTACATTGTTGCCAACAGCGCGATGGCCTAGGTGTAGTCAGTCGGCCTCCGTAGCGTAGTCAGCAACGCATCGGGCTACGGCGCGGGGGCTCTGGGTTCGAATCCCGGATAAGACATGGTTGTAGTTTGTGTTGTCCTTATCGTCTCCTTGGCACTTACGCATACACCAACAACCACAACTACAATTTCACAACGACGCGGGGTTACTTAAAACAACATTAAGGGGGGAGGAAGAAGATTACCACAAGACAGCACAATTATTTCCGTGGAAGGAATTTAGCCACGAAAAAAACTTATAACAGCACAGACGAACACAGGGGACTAACAACGACGAGACAGTTTCAACAATAACAGTAAATGTAGGCAGACGAAACTTGAACAACGCAGTAAATATAGGAAAAACAACGATGAAGATAGAGACAACACAATGACAACAGAGGTTTCTTGTCGTCGTTGCGTTGTCGAAAAGACATGTTTAGGTTCCCATTTGCATTTGTTTGACATCAGCTGATTAAGGTCTGTTTTCTGTGGGTATATGTTTTCATTTTTACTATATATTTTTCATCTATGATTTTTTTTTCGCATGACAAACAGTGTAAAGCTGCAATAGCGTATGCCCAAGAAATTGAATTAAATAAAAATTCCCCATTGCTAGAGACCTGTAAAATTCGCGATTTAAAATCCCTAGAGGATAGACTCCGTGATCCTCTATGCACTCGTGCAAATTACACCTGCTGATTGGTTACCGACTCGTAACACCTGTTGACTGGAATGATCGTGATTCGCTAATTCTTCTGTTAAATATTTTTCATTGGCCCAGAGTCCTTCAGATAAACTGTGGTCCAATCACTGAAGCAAAATAATGTCAAAAGTATTTGGACTCTATCCTATCGCGAAATGGATCCGCGAATTTTACAGGTCTCTACCCATTGCTTGTATCCTTTAAAGAACTGACACTACTGATGAGTAGAGCCACGGAATTTTCGCGCATTCATTTAGTCGCAAGCTAGAATTCATACCTCCACACTGTCGCACGATGTTCATGATTGGACCGCAGTTATCTGGACACGCCCTTCTACGACCGTGAGCCAATGATGTCCAACTAGGAGAGAAGTAAGCGAATCAGGTAGTGCCAAGTAACAAGGATAAAAATGTTCTCGCTAAGAAATCAACCAATGGGAAAGTAAACGTGGGTCGAGCACACCTATAACTTTGAATTCTGTCCTGAGGCCAGAGGAATCCGCGAAATTTCCGGAACTCTACTGATGAGGATCGCTGAACTTGAGATGAATGACATGACAGAGACCGTAGCAGCCGCAAGAAGCGCCCGAATGTCCCCATGTCCCCTCGCTTGTGCTTAGCTGGCATTTGAACTGTCGAGCTGCGAGTTACATAAAAACCTACCAGATGGTATGCGGCCGACGTGAGGAAATAATGTGCCTTCGTGGGAATGAAGTGTTTGCTGAATTTGCGTTCAGGGAAACAGGTGCCATAATAGCGAAACCACTTCCTCGGCAGAAAAACAGTGGGAACTATGTTACAAGAAACCTCTAGTCAATTTTCAACCCGGAACGTACCGCATGCAAAGCATCGAATATTGACAGAAAAGACAGTGCATCGACGACATGTTTTATCTATCACAAGTGTTGCGTTAAGCACAAATAATTTTAGTTATACTACTATAACACTCGTATTTGTATCACATATATAAATGAGTTGACGAGAATATATAATAAATACATGTAAAAATAAATGGTCTTGATTCGTCCGTGCAAGAAGAGCATTAACAAATATAGGCCTAATTGCTAAAAAAAAAAAAAAGTCATTTTAAATGTTGTGAAATTGAGCAAAAACATTTATATTTTTTTGCTAAAATTATTAACTTACAAATTTACAGAATTTATGTATAAAAATTCTTTTCTCGCCTTGCGCTAAATCTTTTTTCCACTCTTTACAACTCATAACAAAATCATCAAAAATTATTCTTAAATAATGCTTTAAAATTACTAATTTATTTAAGTAAATCTTCCAAATGTCGTTAAAAAAAGTTTTTTGGCTTTATAATTGAGTAAAATAAAATAAGTAATTTTTTTATTGATACAAGGATTTAACCGTAGTGACTGATTTTGTAGTCGCAATATTAACTCTAAGTACGTTTATTCATACAAATTTAATTACACGAGTTATTACTGCTATAAAGTCTTAATTACTTTGTAAATTGGTTGTTGGTGTTACAAATTATTCTAACACGGAAGTTTGAAGCATTGTTTGTGATTTGTATTCGAGACCAATTGTACGTTTCATCTGACTACATTATTTTTTGGTGAAAAGTAGTTGATATTCATATTTGATTTATTTAGTTTCGGACTTTAACAACGAATGCATTTTTGTGTTTATAAAACACCTTAGAAAACTAAGTTCACTCACACAAAGCCGTGAAAAATAACTGCCCCAAGTACACTTGAACCGAGTCAGAAGTAAAAATTTTTAAATAAAGGAGCGTTAAAGCCAGAAAGTAAATTACAATCTAGTTGTCATTACTCATTATATATCAACTTTTTCAATAACAATATTTTGCAAATTTCTTGCACCGTATCGATAATATACAGGAGACTAACCACGATAAATGTACCGTTCTGTTATAATTTACATGTGGTTAGACCAAACAGTCAGCTGTACAGAAAGTCAAATTCTGAGAACGTAAATTGATTTAAAATCACTTTAAAGCACATTTATGTGGCTCTAAGTGAAGGTGTTTCCTGTGTTTGAAGCCCAGCAGCAAGGGTGTTATAAGGGCGATAATTACACGTGCGTAAAGTGCCCCGTCACCTCTACAAGCACGACTGAACAAGCGTGCTGCGTTTTGGTCGTTCTATCAACTATGAGGCTTCAAAGGGAGACTTTGATATTTTATTGCCAATGACAAACAACAAATAGTTATTCACTTACGTTAAATAATTTCATGCTGTAAGATATACATTTTCTTATCCAAACCCGCCTCGAATCTAACCGATCTAACCATTTCTACACTACATAAAACCATTTAGTAGTCTTTAATTAAATTGGCAGACGCTCAGTTAAGTAAACTGTTTCTTAAATGCAACGCAATCCTAGCCTTACACCAAAATACTAGGCAGTTTTCTTATAGAAATGTTTCATAAATCTCAGCGCACCGCTTGTGTAAAATAATAATTAGACCTAACATCCTTGAAGTAATTAGACCGAAGATGTTGGAACATGTTTTTGTGACGTCAACACTGAAAAACACTAGCTTTATAACAAAAAAAAAATCAATTTTTTTTGTTCAACTTTACTAAATCTTAAATAAAATAAACAATATTTTGATTATTAAGAGAAATATTTTTTTCATGTGTTTTGTTCGTTTAGACATTCATAATTTTTTGGGGGTAGCAACTTATAGCAAAAACTTTTCTTTATAGTAATAATAGCTAACTTCAGGATTAAGAAAGTTCTTCGATACACCATTTAAACCGAAATGCAAAGCATGGTTTAACTGTAGTTTTACACTTAAATTTTTTTTTACAGCACCCTAACTTCACAGCGATTCATATTTAAACCGTGTTGTTGGTTAAGACATCGTTTGGGGATGCAAAAATGTAAAATAAACTGGGTTTAAGGTTTAAGTTTTTAATTTGTATATACGTCTAAAAAAACATAAAAGTGTTCGGAGTTATATATTTCGTTTAGTTACTCCGCTAAATTTCCGAGTGTCTAGACATTTCAAGTGCTAGGAATTCTTTTGGGACATGGTGTGTAAACGTCTTAAATGTTAAAGTGAATATAAATACTAAGTAAGGGCGATGTAAAGTATGAAATATAGTAATTACAGAAAATATCTACTAGCAGACATCCTAAATAAATATTAATATTTTTATTGGGTTCAGATATTTTTAACATAGGTATGAAGAATTTGAGACCACCTTTGTTCAATTATTTCAAACGCTTCTTGTATACACGATTAAATTTCGGAAATTCTTTCTTCAAAAAGAAAATGCTTTTTTTTTTTTGACGCGAGAAAAGATAAAAACGTGATAATTCAATTGGAAAACTTTGGTTTTATACAAACGACTTATTAACCCCTGAAATGCTCCCGGCGCGGAAAAAAAACTTTCACAAAGATCATTTTTCCGTGAAAAAGGAAGAAGATTTCCTCAGTTTAAAAATTATATTTCTTTACCGAATTTTTGAATACATTTAAATTGCTTGTCATTTGTGACACAGTTCGGCCTGTACTGCACAAAAGCTTCTGCTCTGCGCAATTTTAAACAAATATCACGAACAGCAAAATTCGATTATCTGAAATACCATTTGTTTTAAAAGTAATTTTTTTTATTTGCAATACGTGTAAAAGCGGTTGGATTGCATTGGAAATCATTAAAAGGTATTGAGTTATATTCGAACTGAAGCAATGAAAATATTATAAATCCATGTTTTTACACATATATATATTATCTATCTTTTTACCTGTCACAGGTGTGCCACATGTATATAAAAACACGCGAGTATTTAAATGAAACTTTGTGTCAAAATTTCAAAGCAATCAGTGAAGATCTTTCTGAGATTTAAGATTTTGAACGAACATTTTCATTTTTATTAAAATCGATTTAGCTAATGTCGGGGTGGTCGGGTCCAGCTATTTTCTTCAAAATTCAATTTCGTGATTTTCGCTTCACATCCGCGCAACACATTCTGCAGTCCGTGCCTCGTGAGACAGCTGCGCGCGCAACGAGTCAGACCCGCGAGTCCAGCCAAACTCAGTGCGCACCGTGCGGCTTGAAGGGTGTTCCGTTCCGCGCGTCAAGCGCCTCATGCATCCTTCCGCGTCCAGCTATTCGTGCTCGTCAGTTGCTCAGTACATTGGCGGGGCGCACGATCTCGCTAAGGGCCACAATGGCTCGCGCCCCATACGCCTCTTCACCTCTACGCACTGTAATATCAAATATCAACGCTCCCCTTTAAGTGTCCATACCACTTGCAATAATGTGTTTAAAATTTTCCAAACATAAAATTTAAAAAAAATTTGTTGTCTGTAAAGTCGGTTTACGGACGATAGTTTAACATGACAACGTCATAACAAAACATTGATGAAATGATTGCATACTTTTATGAATAAAATTGAATCATTTTTATTCAATTATCACTATTTTGTATGGATACAAAGAAGGAGTGAAATTAAATCTACAATTTAATTGATAAATTTACTTTTATTTGCACTCATTAATTCAAATATGTTTATTACTTTAACGAAGACATTATTTTAACTTAAACTTTTATACATGTTTGCTATTTAACTTCTTCCAATCTGTGTTATTCTGTTAAGGATAGGACGATGATACGAAAAGTAGGAAACGAATGGGAGTGTTTCAAGTTTAATGTACCTCGAAAAAGTCAAATCGATGGTTGTTCCAATCGAGTGGAAGAGAGATAGATGTGGCGCAAGCGTACAATGAGCGTAACGGGACACAGCGTAACAGGACAATGTGCGTAACGGGACCCTTTTTCGTGCGTGCAGGTGGCGTTCATCGATTTATTATACGTCACGTCAAAAAAAAATAGATGTTGTAAGACGAAAACATGAAACTAAACATGTATAGGCAAGTGCGGTGGCTTTTAAATGCTTCTCGTGATCAGAAAATGTCATGTAATATTGAGTGCGCGTTGACCTTGGAGCACTGCGTGTGTTCCTCAAAGCAACAACAGTTGTTCAAATAAGCACACTAAGAGATCTTCGAATGTGGACTAGGGAATGCAAATGTTGGTCTAGGAGATACGAGGCACAAGAAAACAACAGCGTAGAGTTAATATTGCAAGCAAAGCAGTATTCGAAGTGTATTAGTTGCCAGTGTTTGTTCGCAAGACGGCGAATACAGTGAGCCATGTCAGTTACGTTTCCCTGTTCGATCATGCGCGCGTAAAGAAAAAACGGAATAACAATTTGCATGTTATTGCCTTCGTGCAACGACTGGAAAGACGAAACCAAGCAAATGGCTCGGTTTGTAGAGTGAAAGCCTTTTTATTGTGTCGGAGAGAATAATTGGTGGTTACATAGATACAAAGAAAATCCAGAGATTCATCAATTTCAGAGCGAAATCAATTTAAACCTACGTCAATTTTTTTTCGAAAATTATATGTTAATGTGCCAAGAAATATTTTAAAAATTTTGCATCAAATAAACATAAATGCTTTTGGAATGAACTTTGGAGAAAAAAATTGTGTAGCCAAATTTATTCGTCCTGAATTTACATGAAATTGGCCTTTACACGAAGGGAATTTGCTCCATGCCTATGTGTGACATCGAAATTGCATAGCTGAAAAGAGACGGTGCTGAAACAAAATCTCCACTCTGTACTTTGTGGTCAAAGCTGCTATGGACCCTCACATATACGCGACGAAATGTTCCGGGTTCAGATCCCCGATAGGCCACTGGGGCACGTGTATTCTTAAGGGAAATAAGACCTGCCCTTCTTGCGATTTCAAATATTTTGATACTGCTTGTACCAAAGCTTCCGTGCTCAAATTTTTGACGTGACAACGTCTAATAAATCGATGAACGCCGGCTGCACGCACGAAAAAGTGTCCCGTAACGCACATTGTCCCGTTACGCTGTGTCCCGTTACGCTCATTGTACGCTTGCGCCGCATCTATCTCTCTTCCACTCGATTGGAACAACCATCGATTTGACTTTTTCGAGGCACATTAAACTTGAAACACTCCCATTCGTTTCCTACTCTTCCTATCATCGTCCTATCCTTAACAGAATAACACAGATTGGAAGAAGTTAAATAGCAAACATGTATAAAAGTTATAGTTAAAATAATCTCTTCGTTAAAGTAATAAACATATTTGAATTAATGAGTGCAAATACAAGTAAATTTATCAAATAAATTGTAGATTTTATTTCACTCCTTCTATGTATCCATACAAAATAGTGATAATTCAATAAAAATGATACAATTTTATTCATAAAAGTATGCAATCATTTCATCAATGTTTTGTTATGACGTTTTCACGTTAAACTATCGTCCGTAAACCGACTTTACAGACAACCAATTTTTATTTTTGTTTGACCTGGAATAAAACTTAGCTTTGGTTACTTGTTGAAGTGGAGACTTGGGAACTGGTGCGACTATCATCGCCCGCCTGAAATAATAAGTTTATCTCCTCGCGGCCCTCACAGACTAGAGCCTGATAGAATGTGGTCGCAACAAGGTGTAGAAGGTTTGGGAGATATCATTTATGCATTCACATGCCGAAAATTGGGATAACTAGTTCAAAATTAGAATTTTAGCAAAAAGAGGGAAAAATCCAAGATGGCAACGGCTAATCCCCCTTAAGACCCAACTTTAAGTTAAGTTTGGTAGCTGGCACAGAAGCATTGAAATAGTGCAAGCCATAAAAGAATAACAATGTTATAGACCCACTTAACGATGGGCTTATGCCAAGAAATTGTGTTATGAAGTCGCATTCGTGTTGAAGGCACGGTGAGGGGGGGGGGGTGAAACAAATTGCCCGACTGTCACGAATCCCAACATATCCACGTCCCAACATTCCTCAAGTTTTGGACTAGGTAGACGTTGCCCTACGTATGTGGACTTGGCCTGCTCTCCCTCATTTATGGAGTAATAAGTGCTTTGAGTTATCAATTTAAAAGTCCTTAATTGGTTAACCACGCCTATGCTCTTACAAGCGCACTTCACAAACCAGGGCTCCTAATCCCTTGCTTCAGCTCATTTCCCCGAGGTTTTCCTGTTTTATCTGCCCCTTACAACATTGCTTTGCTTGTCTCGTCGGTCTATATGGCAAAACCACAGATAAAATAAAATAAAAATTATCATCATAACACATTTTGACAAACGTACATATCACGAAAATTGGGATATTAAATTTTTTTTCCTGCACAATAAGCAGTTTTATGGTTATCCATTTGATTAGCACTGCGTAACCAACATCGCCTGTTGGATAAAAATAGCGAATACACTTGTTCGATCAAACTTTTAAATGATACCTACATTATCAATTGTGATCGAACTAAAGAGTAGACCTATAGATTTTATTCTGCTTCAAATTAATACACAGTAAGTTGATTGTATCCTTTAAACTTAATTAATTTTAAAGTAAAATTGGATAAGAATTTAAAACAGAAAAAAATTACGATTAAAGTACATTCGTTTTCAAGACATTAAGATAGGTATTGCATGACATTAAAAATTACTTACACGGTTTTGTGTGTAGATATTGACATTTTCCCTGTGATTCCATGTTTCGTAGTCACTTTTACAATTCCCCTAACATGAACCCTGCAAACGATGTTTTTAATTTTTGATATAATATTTTTTCTTCTAATCATTAACACATCTAATGAATTAAAACACATTAGATCATAGATATTGTTCCTGCAGAAACCTACGCAAGGCAAAACACACGTTGCGCCATCACTCTCCAAGTAGGTACAGTCGCGTCCGCTAGTTCAGGTGACAAAATGTATTCGCTGGCTGCTGTAGCACGAACAGCGATGTGAATCTTAAGTAAGCATACTTATTCATTGTTTTGTTTTGGTCGGCCACCCCGTGGGCTGGATCCTCAATTTATGTACTAGTTATTTATTCGCACTGCCGCTTTGTAAACACAGACCGCCAAGACCTGGTTATTTTTTACTGGGAAGATATTTTTCTTTCCCTTTTGCCTGTCACGATATTTTCGTTGCGTCAGCCTTCCATCGCGTGGACAAGAGCGGATATTTCGCAAGTGAGGAATGAGGAAAGTGGCCGCAAGTCCGCAGGTTTTCTCCGGGTGCTCTCGTCTGCCCAACCCTCTCAATCGACTCAGCTCCCCGGCCCTACAAGTCAGACCACTGACATTAGCTTACTTATTCAGTTACGTCATCCAACCCATTGGTTGCTTCTTATTGTTTCCAAAATCCATCCCGAACATTCCCATCCGTTCAGAAATATTTTCGAAACATGCATACAGAATATGCCAAACTCCACGTCAAATATCTGATTCCTCATTCAAAATGAGGTAGGAAAACATGACCTGGCGTAAATGGTAAAACTAGCAGCTGTCTATGAACTGTATATAGTTTGAAATACCTAAAGACTACTGACCTCAGATTTAGAAATAGAGGGGTTTTTGACGTAACAACGTCTAATAAAACGATGAACGCCGGCTGCACGCACGAAAAAGTGTCCCGTTACGCACATTATCCAGTTATGCTGTGTCCCTTTACGCACATTGTTCCGTTACGCTCATTGTACGCTTGCGCCGCATCTATCTCTCTTCCACTCGATTGGAACAACCATTGATTTGACTTTTTCGAGGCACATTAAACTTGAAATACTCCCATTCGTTTCCTACTTTTCCTATCATCGTCCTATCCTTAACAGAATAACACAGATTGGAAGAAGTTAAATAGCAAACATGTATAAAAGTTATAGTAAAAATAATTATTTCGTTAAAGTAATAAACATATTTGAATTAATGAGTGCAAATAAAAGTAAATTTATCAATTATAATTGTAGATTTCTTTTCACTCCTTCTTTGTATACATACAAAATAGTGATAATTCAATAAAAATGATTCAATTTTATTCATAAAAGTATGCAATCATTTCATCAATGTTTTGTTATGACGTTGTCACGTTAAACTATCGTCTGTAAACCGACTCTACAGACAACCAATTTTGTTGTTGTAACGAGCGCCTGGAAAGAGCCGCGGTGGTGGAACTAGCGAGGTGGATGAGACCCGCCGTCTGGCCACCAAGGGTGCGCCGGGCGCTGCAGTGATCTGGAGATCAGGAGAAGATCTGGCGATCAGGAGATGATCAGCGGTGCCGGGAGCAGATCGCCTCGACTCCCGCTGAAGCGCCGTCCATTACCGCCCCTCGCAGGCCTGCCAACCTGACAACAATCCTCTCCCTGCGGAGGCGGGGCTCCACTTGCCCGCAACTCCTTCCGCCCTCCAGACGCCGCAGTCCTCAGATTCCACGCCGGAGAAGAAAAGAGGGAGGAAAAAAAAAAAAAACAATGTCACCTTCTTTTACTTTCCATAATACACCAGGAGGGTGGAGGGTTTTGGGGGAGGGGGACCCAGCGGGCCTTTCTTGTAATCGTGTTTCATGTTAAAAACCCTCCGTTGCAACTTTTATTAGTGCTATAAATAACAGCAGGGTCTGGCTGCGGGGTCGCGCGCCAAGAATGGCGGAAGTTGCAGCCGGTCTTGAAGTCGCATCCCGGCGACCCGACCCACGGGGGAATAAAGAACCCCCCCCCCTCCCTGGTGTTTGTTTGGTGGTCGCGCGCCAAGTAATTATCCACACATCAAATTACGTAATGAATGAGCTGCGTTTCCATGGAGACGGCCGAAGACACGCGGAGGAAAACTGCGAACCTTTTTTTTTTTTAATTTTTTTAATACTACTTTTATCCGCACCTTGCGCCACACGGAAACTCGCCACGGCCGGGGTGGAAGAAGGGTCAGCGGGGGAAGGGAAAAAAAAGAAAGGAATTCGCCCTTCCGTTCCCTGGAGTGTTGCTGCGAGCGGGGAAGAAGGGGCGCGGGAAGTGAAGTGGCGTTTCGCAGCGCGGCCACCGGAAACTGCGATAACGAACTGTTGAGAGAACTGCTATTCCCGTCACTGAATGAAGATAAATCAAGAGGCTTATTTCGCCAGGTTATCTGTCCGCCGCTGATCCCCTAGCCTCGTGCTCGCACGGCGGCAGGGACGCGACTGCTACGAAGATGCCGCCGGCAGATTAGACCAGACACACACTGCAGGGCAAGGCAAGACCATCACGTCATCGGAGCCACACTCTTGAAAAAATCTCACCTTCAATCTACAAAGAATGCTGGTACTTTGAACCAATCTTCTTGGTATGTTAACAAACCATTAAAAAAAAATTGGTCGTCTGTAAAGTCGGTTTACGGACGATAGTTTAACGTGACAACGTCATAACAAAACATTGATGAAATGATTGCATACTTTTATGAATAAAATTGAATCATTTTTATTTTAATAATAAAAGAATAAATACTTGAAATTATACTAGTAATCAGTATTTTAAAATGCAAGAATAATTAACCTTTATTGCCGAAATTGTTTTTGTAATAAGCAATGAAAACCACATTAACTTTTCACTTCACTTTATAAACAGTCGAGTGGAAGAGAGATAGATGCGGCGCAAGCGTACAATGAGCGTAACGGGACACAGCGTAACGGAACAATGTGCGTAACGGGACACAGCGTAACGGAACAATGTGCGTAACAGGACACTTTTTCGTGCGTGCAGCCGGCGTCAATCGATTTATTAGACGTTGTCACGTCAAAAACTGGTTAAGACTCCAGTAAGAACGCTTTTATTTTGCCAATGTGTGTGTTTAGTGTTTACATTTGTTTGGAATGAAACATACAACCCCTGAAGTCGAAACACGGCGTAGATTCAACGAAGATTCAAAAGTTGTTTGGAATTACGAGTTAAATTCCTTTACTGTAATTTCTAAGGGTGTTAGCGAAAAGAGTCGAGCTTTCCAAAAAAAAATCAGATGACAGCAGCGGCGCTCAATGGCGTGTTCGAGTCGCAGCACTCTCGCGTACTTGCGCACTTGCGCACTTGCGCACTTGCGCACTTGTGCTCGCCTGATCGCCTCGTGCCTGTCTGCAGCGGCCTCGTGTTTGTCTTCGAAACAACAGCCGAAATGAACGGACAATAAAACAGCCGAGGCGGCTAAGTGCGTCTACCGGCTGGCCTCATGCGTGTCCGGGTAATGAAAATTTTGATTAATTTCCACCGGCCCGCTCGGGCGCCGCGCCTAGGGGATTCTTTTATTATTTTTAACTCATTGTTTTAAATAAACACTTGCTGCCCCTTCCCCCCCCCCCCCCCCCCCCCCAACGAACCCCTGGGAAGAATTCGGCGACCGGGCCGCTGTCTCTAGACCCGGGGCTTTGAATATATATACTGTATAGAAGTCGCGAGTGGATAGAATTTACTCTACGTTTTTCAGAAGCGTATGATGAGCAGCTTGGGAACTTCACCGCTGCAGTGCGCTGTCGTAACGCCCTGTATCTTCTTAGTTATTTACACTTTAGAGCGCAGCACTGTCGCCCGCTGTCATTCCCCGCACCCCCCATCAATCATTCAATGCAGCTCAAGGTCGTTCAACGAGGGGGAAGGGGTGTTTGAAGAGTTCGACACTTGTCCGCTAGAGACCACCGCAAGTCGATGCCCTAGAGATGGTGGCGATTGCGGCGGTGAATTAACCAACTACCTCAAAACCGTATTAGAAATTGTAACCTGGGCTGGCGACTTCTATACAGTGTATATATTCAAAGCCCCGGGTCTTCCCAGCGACCCCCGTGGGGACTTAACTTCTGCCCCGCCCACCGCGACCTGACAGAACAGCCCCGGACGGGAGGGGGTGGGAAGGGGTGGCTCGTGATCGAGCAGAGGTCGCGCGGCCGTTTCGGCTCGCTTGTGTGCTGAGGCATCTTCGCTCCGACCCCGCAGATGCTGGTTCTGGTCAAAGAGCGCGTCCCCAGTCGTGGGGACTGTCGACACAAGTGAAAACTTAAATTTTTGTTTTATAAATGTGTAATGTGAAATAATTTCTACGTCGAATGTACGCAAGAAAATGATTTTGGTATTATATCACTAGCATGTCGGTGACGGGAACCCATAAGTTTTGCCCCTACCAATAATAACTTTAAAACTAAAAGAAATGAAGTTTTTTTCATTGCAAGAATAAAAAATTATTAACTTAAATCTACAAATAATCAACATCATCTCTAATAAATCAATATCCTGACATTTGTAGAAATTCACACCGTAAGTAAATAAACAAAAGAAAAAATATAACCTCAACTTAATTACCTACTAAAAAATATCAAATACTCGCAATATGTACCACATTAGAATTTCTTTGGAATATAAAGATAAAACTAAAACTTGTATCTTTAAAAATAGAATAAATTAAGTTTTATCCTTGATAGATAAAAAAATTAACACGTCACGTGACCATGTCAATGACGACTTACATGAATTTACTCCCTATCCAAACCTTCATATAGAAGTTTTCACTTTAAAAAAAACATTTGTGCATTTATCAACGGAGTTGGTGTTTAACATTTGATTGTAACTAAATTTGAATACTTTCTGCTTCTATTTACTACCTTAAATAAACTTAATTTAAAATTATTTTTGCACTTTTCATGCTCCGCGAATGCCAATGGCGCAAAGAAAGGACAAAATCGCATTTATCTTATAAAAATGAGCAATAAACTAACTTCAATACCAGCGAAGACATTATATAGCCCGTTAATGATTTTCTGCGCTTGGGGCCATCTGTGGTTTAGTATGGATAACTTAAATGACAACGACTAACATATTTGTAAAAATGTCGATAACGATAAAATTCATACATATAAAAATATTAAATGCCATATCACACAGCTTCATAGCTCACGCAAAAGTGTTATAGTTTACACTATTCACAAATAATACTTTAATAATTTTTAAATTTATCTTGAAACAGGAAAAATTTAAATAAAAAACTTGTGATCCAAAATCTATGCCAAGATACTAAAAGTCCTGTCCTATAGATGGAGCCACGATTATTTTCAAGTGTTCATTGGGTAGCAATGAAGAATTGAAACATATATACAATTGTTTTCGCGCAGGTGATTGGCCTGCAGTGATCTTGACACGCCCTTGACGACCCTGGCCCAGTTGTAAACAAGAAGTGGTTACCCAATCACGTATGACCCGCCAAAGGATGCGTGCGACGTTGTTATAAATCAATGAGCAACCTACAAATTTCAGTCGAGCCGGGATTTAACAATCTTAGCTCTAACATAATGTTTATAAAAGGGCTACATTAAACTGCACTACTTACTCGCAAGTAGTATAGCTTGGTATGTCCGAGCGCTGGCTTCTGGCTGAGGAGCCTGAGCCGATGTGGATTGTGACGTCACGGCGGCCATATTGGTGTCAAATTTACTCAAAATTCCTTTATAAATGACTCAAAATTCCTCAAAATGTCTAGAAATTGCTCTGTTTCGAGGGAAAAGTTCCCATTTTGAGGGAAAATTTCCCGCTCATTCCTCAAAAATGCAAAAACTCGAATTAAAAAATGCCTCAAAAGAATTTTGCCTTATAAAAACCAAAAATTACCCATTGAGGCTTAAATTCCCTGTCGACGAGCCTCCAATAAGCCTCTGGAGTGGATCTTTGACCTTGACCTTAAAAGTAAACTTTAAATTATTTTTATTTTTATCAAAACATTCCGAAAAAATTCCAAAAATATAAAAAAAAAATTCTACATTTCAAACGTTTAGTTACTCAATACATTTAAGACCTTGGATAGATTCCCGACGAGAAAAAAAAACATGTAATTTAATAAAAAAATTAAAATTCATAATAAAAATTTTAATAAAATTTTAGTAAAAATCTTGCTTACGTCACACCAGCCAGCTTGGATTCTAGAACGTTGCACTTTTCATTTTGACCACCATTTTGATAATCCGTTATTTTTATGCTATGAAATTGGGCTCACCGGGTTCGAACCAGAGACTCTAAAGTGATTTTTAATCAAAATTTAAATTAAGTATTTTTTTTAATTTTAAAAATTTTCCCGTTTTTCTAGCATAAAAAATACAGATTTTCGAGATGAAGGACAGTTTTCAAAATGCCGTTAAGTTCTTATTATTAAAATTGTATTAAATAAATAATCTTATTAATGTTTAAATGTTTCCCAATTTTATAGCATAGAAATTAGCTACGGATATTCAATATGGCGGTCATAACGAAAAGTGCGATGTTCTAGAATCCAAGATGTCTGGTGTGACATATGCAGGATTTTTATTTAAATTTTATTTTAATTTTAATTAATTTTTTTAATTTTTAAATTAAATTACATATTTACTCTCGTGAGGAATATAACCGAAGACTAAATTTTATAAGTAACTAAAAGTTTGAATTAAACTATTTTTTTTTATTGGTACTTTTTTCGGAATTTTTTGTTCAAAAATTAAAATTTTTTAAGTTTAATGTCAAGGTTAAGGTCAAAGATCCCCTTCAGAGGCTTATTGAAGGCTTTTAGATGGGTTTTTTAAGCCTAAATGAGTAGTTTTTTAATTTTCTAAAACAAAATTCTTTTGATGCATCTTGAATTTCAAATTTTTGCACTTTTCGAGGAATAAAAAAGAAAATTTTCGTGTCATCTATCCCTTAGTGGCCTTGGAATTCCGCGGGCTTACAGATGCCACCGCGTGGAGTGGCGTGAATAACGCGCTGCTGTTCTGGATGCTTCGAGCATCGGGTCGGCCCTGAATGACGCAACACGACACAACCACTCCGGTCAGTTCCAGAAGGACGGCCAACGGATATAAAAGCGGCAACGCCGGCCGCCGCAGGATTTCCAACAGGTGAGTGAAGTGCGTAGAGCGCCGGGACCGCGAGAGTGCGACCGAGTGGCGCGAGGCTGTGTGTGGACAGGCGCGAGGTGAGGGGCGAACCACTGTGGGACTAGCTCCAATGGGGACTGGACAGATGCTTAGTGACTTGTGAATACACATTAAGTGTGGTGATTTAATTAGTAATGTAAATATTAATAGCAAATAAAGCTAAATTAATTGGGCTAACCTTACGAAACAGTTTTTCCCCACTCGTTTAAAGAAATGGGATCCTGGTTTACTAGAAATGAAATGATTGTTTGTATTTGTAACCGCCAGTAGCGTTGAAGCGCCGGGCGCGGGTGTCTGACGGAGTCGCGAGGTCTTGGAGCAGTTCAAGTGTCCCGGCGGAAGCGCTGGGAAAAGTGCGTCCCAGAAGACGGATGAGCCGAGTCAATCACGAGTGACGAGTGCGGAGTTAGTACACCGCGCCGCCGCCCCAACATTCCCATTTGGCGGCGGGAAATGAGTGTGGCCACAGCCCCGCGCGGCAGGAAATAAAGTCCCAAGACGCGGCCCCGCCCCCAGTTGGGCTGGTGTTGAGTCGAGGGTGACAGCCCAGACATACCAACACTGCGAGATTGATCGTTCCTTTCTAATGGAAAACCAGCGAGAAGGGGGAAAGGGGACAACGTGCAAAGATAATAACAGAACTAAGTTGCAGGGTTGGTGATATGGGCTCAGAGTTGTCTACAACTCAAGACAGCCGTTGGAAAGCTGAGAACAATCAGAGAATCATTTGCAGCCCGGGGAAATTTACCATACGTCAGGTTAAAGAGGTTTAAATTGACGTACAAATGTCTGTGTACCATGACAAACAGTTTTCTCCGGGGGGTAAAGTTTATAGTTACGGTAAAACGATATTCGTCCATACGCGACAGTTTGTTATTCTGAGTTTTTCGGTGAAGACCCTACCGTTTTGCGAACGACAGTGTATGAAGTTACATTAACATCAATCGAGTCAACTCGCAATACAATTGTTCTAACGCCGAGATGACTCGATGAATGCAACGATAATGCCCCCAGCTCGTTATTGTTCCGAAAGCCCACTGGCATTGTCGCTGGCACGCACTTCTGACGTAACACACGGAGGATGACGTGTCGTGGTTTCACCGACGTCATTCTCTGCGCGTGACGACAGCTTCGACGGCAGAAGAGACGTCTGTGTGGGGCGCCAGGTGACTCGAAACTACCATGTCACGGCTGAACGTCCAGGAGAAAATTAGGAAGTTGTGAGGCGTTTTGAAAAACTTCATAATCCTGTTAAAGCCCAGACGGAGGAGCAGAAGTTTCGTTTCGCTTCAATCGAGAACAGTCGCTTGCTGAGTGAGCAAGTTATTTTGGTCCAAGAGCGACAGTAAACCAGTGTTACGACACCAGTTCACCTAGCGAGTAGGCACTTCAGCGCCTAAGTCGATATTCCGAGAATATTTACATAATATACATTTTAATATACACTTAATATGTAGAAGAAATAAGATAATTTTTAAGGACGTTTCAGTATATTTTATGAGTATAGTTATAATATTCTATACAGATGAAATAGTTTTACAAAATAATTATAAGCCAATATTATAGGTGTGATTAAAAATAATATATCAGTATGACTTAAACAAGGTGTTTATTATATTAATTAATTCTTCATCCTTTATGAAGCTACATATTTATTTCAATATATTGTATTAATAATTCTTAATAGCTTACTCTTTGTCAAGACAGTTTTCACGTGAGTGTCTGCATTTTCCCGCTACCTGCGTGAAGAAAGCCGAGTCAAAGCTTGTAAATGGGGGTCGGATGGAAACGTAATGAAGTCAGGGGTGAGCAGGGAAGGTGTTTGCAAATCGCGGAAGATGGCCGAGAGATTGCCAGAGCCACCTCGAGTCTGCTGACTCTTGAACGGCGATGCGCTATTGTTGCGCACAAGTCAAGGGTGACTACTCGAGGAAAATCCGCCTGAAAAGCCCCCCCTTGGAGAAAATCAGCAAAAGAATCTCTGGAGATTGAACCTGGGACCGCATTGGTGGGACACCAGCTTTGTCCAGCGTGAACAACAGGCATCCTACGTATACTCTGTTAGAAATATTCTTTATGTTGGTAGGCTGTTTACTACATTCGGGAAGGTTTTTGAGATACGAAATTTTGTACGTGCTGTTGAACTGCATGATACTTTTCGAGTAATAGCATTTTCGACAGGCAAATATAGTTGTTTGTTACTACATATCAAAAAGTGTTTAAAGCCATGTCAGGGACAGAACTAAGGATACATTTACAAATGTTAGCCTGTAAGTAGATTATCATTAAGAACTAAAATCTATTTAGTACCTCTGGTATTTAAAATTGTGATACGTAGTAGACCTTCCTTGCCATCATCACTACTTAAAATATGCAAAACACTAAAAATCAATTTAGTAAATAAGTACAAGTTAATGAGGTGAATAAAATATTATACATACAAATATTTCTAAAAAAAGTCATTTAATATTTTAGCATAGGAAAGATATCAAATGCTATTGATTTTGTTTTATTTTTAGAGCTTTTGAAATATTATAAACGACATGACTCAGGACCTAATTTTTCAAACTTTTAAAATAATATTTAAAACGTGGAAGTTTGTTTTGTTGCTATTTTTGGGTTTGGCTTTTTTCAGTTAAGGTCGCAAAATACTTTGGAAAACATTTATGTAAATGAAGTGATGAAACAGGAGCAACTAAAATCGCAGGAAAACAAGAAACCGCAACCATTATGTGGCGGGAAACTCCGTGCCAAGCATGGCTGAGGAGCAGTTGCACAGAACATGGCGACAGCCTTCACTCACACAAACTGCTGGCCTGTTAAGTTATAAAACCGCCGCAGTTACAGGAAGTTCTCGTGTGTGTCCTTACCACTAATAATATATATTTTACATAGTTACTTAAGGAAACACTGTGTTCTAATGACATTCTAAATCAATTTCCTTCAAGACTTGAACAAATTCTATTGTATTTCTTAAGAGACAATAAAAATTATCTTTGTTTTACCATGGAATATTTCATTGTAATTCATATTAATTCATTTTACTATAACGGAATTAATCCTAAAATACATCGTGTCTCTAGCCGGTGTCTACAATTAAACATTCCAGCTACTCTAAACATTTTAAAATAAAATTTTGACACTATATCTACCAACCGCTTACAAAATTCAAGTTACACATATGCTACGTGGTCTAAAATTGTTATCATGTGAAAACGTAAAACGATAGATAGTTTCAACTGTTAACTTTTCCTTGCATTTCATTACATCTTTTGCAAAATGTTTTGGTGTAAAAATTTTTGTGAAAAAATTAATTTTTTTAATTTTAACAATTGATTTTTTTTTACGTGATAAAGTCTTATAAATCGATGAACGCCGGCTGCACGCACGACAAATTGTCACGTTCCGCCTGAGCCGAGCCTTCAAGAACCGGCCAACCACCGTGGGAGAAAATCTTATATAATATCAAACAGGTTAAGGCGGGCTTTTTAACTAATTGTTCGTGATTATATTTAAACAAATATTTTATATTAAATTTGCAAAAACTGTAAATAATATATGAAAAATAAAAATTATGCAATTTTTCATCAATGTTTTCTTATGAAGTTATCACCTAAAATTATCGTCCGTAAACCGACTTTACAGACAACCCTCTTTTTTTTTTTTGCGAAAATATTTTCAGCAGGTCAGACTGCAAACCACAGCGATTGTTCGAACTCTCACGATCTTAAGAAATATTTATATGTGATGTAGATATTTAAGGGCGAATCATGAATTGCAGACACAGACGTTATCTTTGAAAGATCTGTGCAATGGGAGTGCATGACTTGATGTAAGCTTTTGGACATACGCCATTGCTAAGCACATGTATGTCTGTAGAAGAAAACTACAAAAAAAAAACCCAAAAGACAAAAACAAAAACACAAATTAAGCAGAAAAATTGCAAAAAAAAGCAATTTTTTTGCTTAATTTGTGGTTTTATTTTTGTCTTTTGGGGTTTTTTTTTTTGTAGTTTTCTTCTACAGACATACATGTGCTTAGCAATGGCGTATGTCCAAAAGCTTACATCAAGTCAGACACAGACGTGTATTGAAGCACACCAAGCGGTCAAATGTTCCCGTGAGACGTGTGTCGTCGGCGGAGGTGCACCCGGTAGACGGGTCGGGAATGTTCCGGAAGGCCGGTCGCACGCTGTGTTGCACGGGCGGCGCGCGGCGGGACTCACACTGGCACGGGCGTGGCTCCCGCGCAGCGCCGCAGCGTGCCACGGCGTGACAGCCTGGGTCGTGAAGTGCGCCTTGGCCCACGAGCTGGTCTCGAAAGGGCTCTCCCCCAGGTGGCCCTGCGACAGAGGACACCATCACTTCACAAACCACTTCATTTCAAAATACACTCGCGTACTCTCAACTAAACATTTCAGCACCATCATTTCTAGCAGTCTCACATATAAGAAAACAACAATCACTGATACATGCAAGACACCAGCCAGAACAAACTCCATCTTAAGGTAAGTTCAGAAGAAGACCAACATTTACCTTTCTCTAGTAATTTTTGTTTTATATTTTAATGAATGAATATAATCGCACTGGGTAACAAATTGATGTCACTATTAATAGGTGTTTCATTATTTCCTACAAAACTTTAATTTTTATCAAAAAAGCAAACAATTAAAAAAGTACATATTTAATTTTAAAGGCACTAATCTTGTTTAATGTACCGTAAGGAGATTCAAATTTTGCTTTACTATTATTATGTATATTCATGTGATTTTTTAAAATAATTTTCTCAATAAATACTTAGTATGAGAGAAATATGAATAAACTAAAATTATCTCACTATATTTATTAACTATATGTTGATTCACGACACATTATAAATTTTTGTTTGAAATAAGTTTATAATACCTTTAAATGATGTATTTAAATTTATATATTTAAAATTGTGAAATATTTTATTCCGATAGTATTAAATTTAATATTTAGACAAATGCACTAGAAATGTTAAATATGAAATATACACTATTTTAAAAATTATTATAAGCAATTACTTTACTAAAAATCCTAATAATATTGCGTTGAATAATTTACTTGCTAATTCAAGTTTCAAATAACAAAATGCAAATATGAATATTAAGTAAAATAAAAATGTTCAATATTTCAATAAGGATATAAACAAAACTATTTATTGGTAATGACGAAACTATAAATTGCATAAGTAAATTGATGCAGCTTTAAAACAAGATTTTCTGTATACGTTTAAACAATTTGTAACAGTGAGTCTTCTATAATTTTTAAGTTAATTTTTTTAGTTAAAACTTTTTCTGGAGGGGTTTTAATTTCCAATTCGCTATTTTCTTATTTTAAAAAGTTATGGTCGCGTCAGTCTTCGCACATTAATTGTTTCTAGGGTAAGAGCTATTTTTCTGTTGCACAAACTCGTCCCAAAAATGGTAAAAATATACTAATAATTTTGATAAACATACTGCATACATTCGAACATTTGACACTAAATTTTTCTTTTTATAAGTGAAAGTATTTTTTTTTGTGAAAATGTTTCTTATATAATGTCCATACGATATTTTTCTATGTCTTCACATCCAGAACATAAACGAAACAAAACAGCTTTGACAAGATATGTGGTCAAATTGAAGGAGGCAAAAACTGCAAAATGTTCAAAACTTATCAGCTAAGCATGTGTAAAGAAAATTTTACAAAAAAAAATCTCACACTTTTGAGGCAGGAAGTTTGACTTCCAGTCGACCTCGCCTTGATGCGAATGTGTTTGACTTGCAAATCGTGACGTAGGTATTCTCCGCTCTACGATAGGTGTAGGTCACTGAACGAAATGCGATCAACAACTCTTACGACGCATAAACAGGTATCGATTCGCTCTCTTCACCATTTTCATACAATTGCAGTTAGGAGCGGGCAATAATTTCATTTCTAAAAAAAAGGGGGGAGGGTTAGAACTACATATCCCGCTGTTTGCTTTCAAATTATTTTATATTATTGGTGTGAATGATAAAATTTTATAGCTTTTTTTATGATATTGGGGGGAGGGGTGTTTATATATCCTTAATTTCCCGTCTGTATACGCCCTTGATTGTAGAGTAGTCGTATGTTACTTGTAGATGCTATGGAACATAAAAGAAAATAAAATTGTTATTTCTTCGTAATGTAAAATGGTATCAACGAATAATAAATAAGGTACCTGTCCATTTTGATTAAATATAGATAAAAGGATATTTTGGGAATAATTTGCTAGAGATTTTTTGTGTCACTTTTCTTTTGTAAATATAGCCTCAGTTTACTAAAAACTAAAACAGTAGCTTATTTGTGAGCTGTAAAGTGTAGCCTGAGTATATTTAAGGAGTAAAATAATTGGATAACGACATATTAATCATTTCGTAGAAATTCATCGTTTATTAAAAACCATGATTTTATTAAAACGATTCATTTTCAAGCAGAACAATTTTCTCTTATTTAGACAGGAAAAATGGTTTGCATTTTATTAAAAAATTAATCCAAATATATAATTTTCAATACTAATATGTTATAAATGTTCCAATCTAGCATAACATCTCCCATTACTTTATGCTCTTCTCTAACTTGAATGCTCTTTTGCTTGTGATAACAATTTGCAGTAAGTTCAAATACACATTTTGTAAAACTGCTTGAATTAAAAAATGCAAGAAATTTCTTTAAGATATTGTACTTTTTTTTATAACACACGAGTAGAAAAAGTTTCACCAAATTCTGACGCGATTTTTTCTTCCATTGCACGAACCAGTAGGTATATTTTATGCGTGTTTCACACCGAATGACATTATCTGCTCACTATCAAAAAAAAGTTGTTCGAAGGAGCAGAGATTTTAAAAGTGCTCTATCAAGCGTAAAACGAAATGCCTATGGGAGTCTGGCCCGGCGCCTGGTAGCTTTGGGGTGGTCGCAGGAGGGGGGAGTGGGGTGGTCATGATCCAAATTAATGAGACAACGCTACCGCAGATAAACAACCAGCGGGACATTAGCGGGCGAACGAGAACGAGTCACGGGCTGGAGGAGGGGTGGGGGAGGGCTGGCTAGAGGGGGGAAGCGCCACGCGGCATCTAGCTGTTGCCGAAGAAATATATGCGTTCCCCGGCTTCTGCATGAATTGATTAAAAAAAAAAGAGTTCCCGGGAAGGGGGATTAAGGATCGCACGGAGGAAACGACGGAGTGAATCTCATTACCGGGCCGTGTTTTATCACAGCGCTGATAACGCGCGAAAAGAGGACGCTCAGATACCTGCGCAGCCAATAAAGGTGACCCCGGGTCACTTCCGTGTCAGCGAGCGTCGCAAACACGTCCGCGACTCTCTCACGCGAGCGCGCGCGGAAAGCTCAACTGGCCAAGTCTCCGAAAAACCAAACTCCTCGACATTTCCGGGTTCCCCTTCCCCTCCCGCGCTTCAAGCCATACTTCCCCCTCTGCACGCGTGCTTCGCGGCGCGACAAGTCTCGTTCCGTTACCCAGGCCGGGCGCATCAGTGCGCTGCTCCGCCACGGAGCGAAGTGGTCTCTCGTTCCGATTTCTGGTTCAAATCCGGGTCTGTGGTGTCCCAAAACAACCCAGACTACTACAGTCCATGGTCGGTTTATTCCCCAACATCCATCAGTTGTGTAGAGTGATACAATTAAATTCAATAAAAAAACTAACACACTTAGTCATGTGAATTTTGCGCACCGATTGCACTGTGTGTGCTGGATACAAAGACTTCGCTCATTTACGTCCCAAAGACGAAATAGGCTAATAGGAACGCGGCGATTTTTTTACATTAAAATACTGTGTTCTGAATTCTATATATTATGATGTAAAAATAGCATTATTCTTTTTGCAAACAAAACGGGTTTGTAGTGACTCACAAAACTGCCAGTTTCAAAAGACGAAACATATATTATTACAAATTGATAGTAGCATGAAATATTTTGGAAGGTGATTTTCCAATGACCATTACTAGAAGTAACATATATTCAGTTGTATACTCAGTTGAACTACAGGAAAAATATATTTTAGATAAAAACAGCAACCATAAATAAAATAAAAATAGTACGAACCCTATAAAACTATTACTGAAACACCCAGAATATTCTAAAATACAATTTAAGTTGTGAGATAGAGTTGTATATTTTTTTAATGTTTAAAATAATTTTTTTTTAGTGCAATTCTTTTATGGTTTCAATAATTCTCTTCTTGATAAAGTACTAGCTTATTGTCTTCGCAGAAACAAAGTGCTGAGCCAAAGCTCGCGAAAGACTCCGGGCGTGACCACTCCGGGTGTGTCGGCAAATACTCCGGCAACAGGCGTGGCTGTGTCCACACAGGACTGCGGCTGTGCCGGACGTCCGCCTTCCTTGTCACTCCAACTGCTCGCCAGTTGCGACACACTGACTTCCAAACCTCCGTGCCACCCAACAAACAATCATCACGAACAATGTTGTTGCACAGAGCTGTTACGCGCGCTGGAATTCTTCGGCGCATGCGTGCATGGTTAACATGTAGGGGGCATGAATATTTCTCGAAAAGATTCCGAGACCAGCTGAAAGTCAAAACAATGTAGCACCGTCTGTGTTCCGTGATTCGGTGAGTTTCTTTCAGTACACGTCGATTGTTACAACACCAATCACATGAAGTCAGTGCAGAATCAAACGCGTCCTGAGTGGCTCGGTGAAACAAGGCGACGACCTCTCTCGCAGACGGCCGCCAATCACAAGGAAGTGACCACAGGTGCGGGTATACCTTGTTGCAGTCTAACAAGTGTTCAGATCTTTTCGCGAAAACTGCCTGCCCCTACCGATCGCTCATTTAAGGCATGCACGCGCTAGCGATGGGTGTATCTGAAATAAACCCAGCCAACCACGAAACACAGACCATGCTACAATGTTTTAAACCACAGCCGGTCTGAAAATCCTTTCGCAAGAAATAGTACAGCCTGTCGCGAAATGAATCCGCGAATTTTCTTTTCCCCCGTTCGCTTTACTCGATGGTTCGACGCTCTGATTGGCTGCAGCTCATGCACTGTTAGAAATTACAGTAAACTGACGATATTTTTAACGACGTGTTTAACGAAGAATTATTCGTAAATTAAAAAAAAAAATCTTTGTAGTGACTGCACGGTATTTAGATTTACGAGTTGTATCTTTCGTTCTGAACAAAGGCGGACAAACAAAGAGTGTCCTTGTTGTAGACTTAACCAGTTTTTGAATGTTTTGTTAATGTACCGATATTATTATTCCGGAGTCATGCTCAAAGTTAGTTGCGAACACCCCTGAATAATTTTTAACCAGCGTTCGTCGTGCATTGGCGAAACACGTTAACAGCGAGGCAACGCATGGCGAAGCCATTGTGGGGCGCGTTTTTTTCGCGTCTCAGGTACGGCAAACAGGCGCGGCTACGCGCTGAAAGAGACAGAGAGACAGCGAGACAGCGTAAGAAGGGGAGGGGGGAAGTCTCACAGAGGTGTATTGTGAGCGATGACTTCAGTGTTTGTTTGCGCCGTGTGGCCGGGAGGGAAACAGACAGGAAAGCCAGCCAGCGTCCAAACAAACAAATACAGGGACGGTCTCTCCCACACGAGCGCGCGCTAACACATGTAGATGTAGGCGGCGCGCTGGTTCTGGGTTCTCCACCCGCGCGGCTGGAGGAAGTGATGTCGCGTCGGTTGCGTTCCGTTACTCGCAAACTCTAGCTCGAGCGCACGAGCGCACGAGCGCACGAACACGCGTTACCGCGAAAATCGTACCGTTTCTCCTTGCGTTTGACTTCGGGAAAAAAAAAATGTTACTGAGTTCTGATCCATTAGTTCAGCTGTTTTGTTATCAAAATTGGGAGAGCACAATCTTTCATTAGAGACATTAAAAATGTGTGTTATTTTCTAATATCAGGCTGGATTCACCGAACTTATACACAAAACACTCCATGTGTGCTACATTTTATCTTCTGCCTGGATACAACATGCTTGTACCTACATATAAAATTAATTCACGTATTTTAATGTTCCTTTTCCTTCGGCCCTTCCCAAACTACCCGCGAGCCAATAATAATGCCAATCGAGTATTCTGGCCTGTGTCCAATAGGAAAACCGAATCGGGCAGCACTCTACTAAGGTGTTGTATACGCAATGTTCTATCATCATTTCGGAAAGCCCCTGCTGTTAAAATTTTCCACCTTAAACTAACGAACAACTTTGGTCACAAATTATCCAGCGATCTTCCTAAATATATCGCTTCCTTCTTAAATTTACAGGTGCCACTTTCACTTGCTTTGTACACACAACAAAAATCTTGGTATACAAGCAAACCATTTAGAAACTTGTTTGAACTTGTGCAGGAACAGCGTTACTTCTTTCGCGTGTGTTAATACCGAAAAAAGCACTCTGAAATACAAACTAAATAACTTATCATTAGAAAATTAAAAAAAATATATATAATAGAACACAAGATACGCATTTTTTAAGGTAAAACATAAGTAGCTTGGCTTCTGGGTTGTAGCCGTGTCCTTGGCGAATAATTCACCGGCGTTTCGGTCGACATTTCAGTCACCATCATCAGGTAGCAGTTTCCTGCGACGGCCACAAGATAGCAGCACATACGGTCGCTGCCTAATCTTTCGGATTTTAATAAAAAAAACTGAACACACAGGCTGGTAATTAAAATTTCATAACAAACGAAAGTCGGAAATATAAATAGGCTTTGACTAAAAAACATATTTAATATGGAAAGTAAGAATGGAGAAATAAAACATTTAAACATTTAACTAAAATAATCAGCATTTCATTAATTTAAAATATGGGTATTTCACGTGAGAAGAGGCTGTACCACTAGAATAACTAAAATTATTGATATGTGTGTTATATATGATCTGCATTTTTTTATAAATAACACTATAATATTTATTTCTGTTTAAATTGACATGTATAAAGTCCGGGCATATCTGCTGGCACAGTGTCGACCCAAGAGTCGGTCTACATCGAAGCTCCCAGTGATCCTCGCTCAATGGTGCAACAGAAAATGTGGTCGAACGATGGTCGAACCAGCAACTGACTCGCGATCTTGCGGCGAGACTTCGCCCACGCCTCGGCTACAGCAACCGGCGGGCAACCCGCCTGCTGTTGCTGTTGCTGTTTCTACCGCGCGCTGCAGCGTTCCCGGCAAGCAAACAAACAACAACACCGCCATTTGCTTCGCACCACCAGATCTTCAGCAACGCACTCCAGAGTCACTCGTGGTAGAAGTGAAACTTCTTTGGCAGTTCAAACCTCGACTCATAAGTATACCGTGAGGGATAAAACGGTACAGAGAGAGAGAGAAAGAGAAGAAATATTTTTAATAATGATTAATTAACAACAAATATTACACACTGATAAAATACAATACAAAGAATAACTGTGCATGTTACTGTTTCTTCAAACAATTCTGTCATTTGGAATACGCCAAATCTCTGAACGAACATAGGAAGCCCTAATTATGCGGGAAATGCAGGAACTGTCTCAACAGCGCTCTCTACGCTGCTGGTTGAACAAGGAGGGAAGCGAGCGCACTGGTAGTAAGTATAAAATTCAAGGCGTTCACAGTTGCCTGTATAGGATACCTATAATTATTTTCTGAAACATGTGCATGCGCACACACGCTGTATTATTCTTTTGTTTACCTATGTCTCTCGGTTTTTTTTTTGGGCGGGGGATGAATTATCGCACAAAAAGGAGAACGAAAACGAGCCCAGCAACGTATATAGCATAGTGTTCTCTTTATCTCTCTGTCTTTTTCGTGTCAGAAACCTTTCACAACAATGTCTCATGAAAACGTTTAAAAATTCCAGTAAGCGATGAATGAATCAAAACGGATAATTTCGAAGAGGTTTTTTTTTTTTTTTAAGAAAACATTTGGTAGTTTTAAAATATCGCACAGGTTTGGGTACGTTGATCATTAATTTGTCTGTGGACACGTGTAAAGAAAGTATGTTAACTACTAAATGCCCCCTGCATGCCTCTCAAACATTTCAGTGTCTCGTTCATAAAGCTGATTACGTAGTTAATGGGCGCGCTGGCTACGCCTTTACCGCTCCCTTACAGCTGGGTGTTGGAAGCGACATTAGCGAGGCCTCAAGCTCAAACACCCCACTGGCTGGGTGTAGAGGTGAAGTTCGCTGACAAACACAATACCGACGACAGCCACTTAATGTTAATGCTTCTAGGAAGCTCTAGGAAACGACGCAACCTTGTCGCGCAACAGTCGACCCTCTCAGACAGCATGCGTCGCTGGTACGTTTGCCCTGAGCCGCCCGAAGCTGTGGAGGATGACTTGAATCTCAAGTTACTCTTGTTTGACAACGGCTAGCGCCGGTGATTTCTGCAGGAACAATCGTTCCTCACACAGGGCTTAGACGCTGTTTGCACTACTACAAGCCTACTGTAGTCGGCTGCTGTCCGCACGAGAAGCCTTCACGATGTTTGGCGAAGCCGTCCATATACCACCGACCTCTTCACAGAACAGATGTGATCCTAACGCGCTGCTCCAACGCCAAACATAAATTTTCGATCGTGAATTCCAAGCAAAGGTACGGTGTTCTGAATTACACGTAGTTTTGTAATTTTTTCCGCGAAGAATCACAGCTATCAGTATTAAACTGTTACGACTACCCACTAGACAATTGGTTCAAGGGGACCACCTAGTCAGGGGTTTAATTGTGTTGGTGAGGCGGGGTGATAAGTGCGATGCTCAATGGTGAACCTAGCGCGGTATCGCCTCTGAGCGCAAGGCTCTGATCTAGCGCGCAGTCTTCTCGTCGTGCGTGGGACAGCTATGAAATTTGAGCGGTAACCATTACATTGCATGGTGGAGAAATGAAGATAAAGGTGTAATGCAAGTCCGTTGCGTGTCTTCAAGAATTTCAACCAGGAATTTCATGTCTAAAAATGATTCTGTAAACACTCTTTTAAGCCATTTTCATTTCATTAAAATATATTTAAAAAAATGAAATACGAAAACAGAACTACTGATCCAACTTCAGGGTATTCTTAAATGGTTGTCGTAAACAGACACCACTCGGATATCTTCAGCAGTTGTTTCTTCTGAAGCTCTGTGCGCCGTGTGTGTGCCCGGGTAGCGGGGTCTTAATCTTAATAGCGTATCATTCCAGGTCCACGGGGCCCATGGTAAGGATGAGTACTTGCACTCACACCTGCCATTTAAAAGATCCGTCATGGATACCTCGGATTCAGCCCTTTAAGGGGCCCGCCTACCTGGGCACACAGACGGTGTGCAGAGCTTCAGGAAAAACAACGCGATTTCAAAACTACTCAAGATATCCGAGTGGGGTATGCTTACGAAAAGCATTTAAGAGTTCGCTGAGGCCCGTAAAGTACTTTTAATTTTGGATAATGTTTTTAAACTGTATTTCTAGAAGAGTTAAAATGGCTGAAACGCATGTTTTCAGAGTAATTTTTAAGTGTAAAACAAGTGGTACAGATTCTTGAAAGCACTTAAGGGACTTGCATTACACCTTTATCTTCATTTCCCCGTAATATAAAAATACGGTCACCGCTCAAATTTCACAGTTATCCATTGACGACGAGAAGGCTGCGCGCCAGTTCAGAGCCTTGAGCTTAGAGGCGATACCGCGCTAGAAATACCATCGAGCGTCGCGCTTATCATCCCGCCTCACTAACACACATACACCCCTGTCGAGGCGGGCCCCTTAAGGGAGTAGGTACCGAGCCCTGACGAGCACAGTCACTTAGATCTGCGAAATACTACTACTGCCTGTCAACACCGAGAACACTCCAGTCACCCCTAACAGCGCTTTGCACCTACTGCGACGTCACTGATGTCTAGGACCACGATGCATTCGCGAGTTCATTCCTCCCCACGCTAGAATCAACTCGTCCATTCATAATCAAGCCTTCTCCATTGGTCAGTAACAAGGTGATTGGGCAACCACCTTTTCTCCTTTGCTTTTATAAATTCTTGCGGATCGTAAATGTCGTGTCAATCACACTGTAGTCCCATAATCAATGTAAAGCACATGCTTTAGTTACAGTTTGCTACCCAAAGAATCCGCAAATTATTCGTGGCACTACTGACTGCGTTTGCCCGACGTCGATTCACCTGAAATGCAAAACATCTGAGCAAGGACTAGACACCTGCGTTATACCTAATGTGGTTTGCCTAACTTCGTTTATCCTAGAGTTATATTACCTACTGGCATTTTGCACTTCCGAATAGGGTTTCCAGCACTGCGGGTTGGCAAAAACGCAACATGCCACATTAGGACGGACAGTGATTCATTGCGAAAAAAGTCTGCAATATAGTGTACAATCAGCCATAGGCGTACCCAGGGGGGGTTTTGGGGGTTCAAACCCCCCCGAAAAGTCTTGGCGACCCTTCCCGTCTCAACGGCAACTCCGGAGAGGACATTTTCTTGCTTAAGAAGAAAAAAATCCTATCTGCGGAACACCATATCTCTGGACAGACTGAATGGATTGGCCTTACTGAATGTCCACTACAACATCCACATCGACCCGGAGAATGTAGTTACTGAATTTGAATTCTGTAAAAAGTTTGTAAGCTTAAAAAAGTTTATTATAAACAATTATTTTTTAGTGTTTATGGAGTTTTACTTAAAAAAATTAGAAGCCCCCTCCCCCAACCCCCCCCCCCCCGAAAAATATCTGGAAGAACCCCCCCCCCCCCCCCGAAAAAAATTCCTGGGTACGCCTATGCAATCAGCTGTTGCTGCTTCTTACTCTTAAAGAACAGAAAGCTCAGGCATCCAGAAGCGAAACATAGGGGCAGCTCCTTTGAAGTAGCGCGCTCGGTAGTTAATTGGCTTGGGTTGCGGGAACGGTCTTCGTCTGATTGGTGCTCTCTCGTTGTAGAAGTCCACATTGGCTGGGTCTGACGCCTGGCCAGTTCCCCTGGCCGATGGTTGGCCATTGTGTTCCGCAGTGTAGCCAACCAGTTGCAACATTTCTGGTGGCTTCGTGATCATCAGAGCAGTTTTACTCCAGAATGTTATTGGGTGACGCAGTGGTACGACACTTGATTTACATTACAGAGGATCCAGCTTCGAACCCTATCCCAGGCCATAATGATTTATGTTTCCTGCAGTTTCCCGAAATTACTCCTGGCACATTCTGAGACTTATAGTTAGGGACAGGAATAATTCGTGACTTCAATAGCCTCTAGGATGGACTCCAAGATCCTCTATGTACTCGGGAAAATTACACCTGCTCATTGGCTACTGAATTGTGAAATATGTTCAATGGGATTTTTGTTTTGATACTTATTTTAATGGGGATTTTTCATTAGCTACGAGTCCTTCGGATAAACCTTGGCCCAATCACTGAAGCAGCAATAAGCTAAACTTATTTGGATTCTAGTTCATCGCGAAATGAATAAGTGAATTTTTCCAGTCCATACTTATAAATCATATACTTTCTTTAACATATCTGCTGTGTAAGGCTATATTTTATTGTTAGAGGAACGACTATTTCCAGGTTTTATTACCTTCTGAGGTAGAATCTACTTGCGGATATACAAGAGCTCATTGGTCGATGTCAAGGTCACGTCCTTTGGTGTTTGCACGTTATTGGGTAACCACATATTTTTTTTCTTCATACCAGACTCAGGGTAGTCAAGGGCACGTCAAAAGCTCCGTAGTCCAATCATCAACATGAAGCAAATGTATATGTGCTTCAAGTCTACTTTGATACACAATGACGTGGCTCTAACGATATAGAACAGAAAAATTGTTGGATTCATTTCGTGTTATGCTAGAATATAAACCTTCATACTGCTTCTATGATCGGCTCACAATTATTCTGAAAGACTCTGACACAATGAAAAACCTTTAAACAAAGAAGTCTCGAATCGGAAGCATCCCAGATGACAGGTCTGTAGCCAATGAACATGTGACACTTGCCCGAGTATGTAAGGGATCCTAGATGTTATTGTAACTGCGAATTTTTTCCATTACCTCTCTATCGATTGGCCCACAGTTCATGTGAAGGACTCTTGAGACAATTGAGAAACCAGGGGGTGGCCTCGTCTGCATGATTGCATTATATGTGTGTGAAGCCGTTTATTTTTAATCAGTTAATTGTTGCGCCATATTGGTTAGACGTCCAAGTGTAGGGTTTTCGTAGGGGCAGGCAATTTTGGCGAAAAAAACCCGAACGCCTATTAGTAGAGACCTGTAAAATTCGCGGATTCATTTCGCGATGGGATAGAGTTCAAATACTTTTGACATTATTTTGCCACAGTTTATCTGAAGGACTCTGGGCCAATGAAAAATCTTTAACAGAAGAATTAGCGAATCACGATCATTCCAGTCAACAGGTGTTACGAGTCGGTAACCAATCAGCAGATGTAATTTGCACGAGTGCATAGAGGATCATGGAGTCTATCGTTTAGGGATTTGAAATCGCGAATTTTACAGGTCTCTACCTTTTAGACTGCAAGGTATACCCGCACCACCGGATTATTCCTTGTGATTGGCGGCCGTCTGCGAGAGAGGTCGTAGACTTATTTGACCGAGCCACTCAGGACGCGTTTCCTTCCGCGCTGAATGACTGATTGGTTATTGTAACAATCGACGTGTACCTGAAACCAACCCAACCAATCACGAAACACAGACGATGCTACAGTGTTTTAACTTTTTCAGCTGGTCTGGGAATCTTTACAAGAAATATGCATGGCCCTAGGTTTTCATCGTAAAAACCGTTTTTGATTACTAGGAGCAGGCATTTTTCGCGAAAAAATCTGAACACATTTTAGACTGCAACAAGGTATACCCGCACCAGCTGTTTCAGCCTTGTGATTGGCGGCCGTCTGCGAGAGAAGTCGTTGCCTCGTTTTACCGAGCCACCCAGGACGCGTTTACTTCCACTCTGAATCACTGTGATTGGTGCTGTTACAATGGATATGTACCTGGGAGAAACTCACCCTATCACGAAACACAGACGATGCTATAGTATTTTAACTTTCATCTAGTCCCGAAATCTTTTCGCGAAATCTGCATGCCCCTATCAATTACTTCTCTTTACTAACGTGTCTTTTTTTGACGACGGAGATTCTAATCCATGCCTGTAATGTTTTTGGGCGGAACAACATGGCCGCGGCGAGGTTCAAGAAGAACAAGTGAACGACGCGGAGTGCGTGCCGACAGCAGCGAGGCAGGCTCGACGTTATCTTCGCCCGCCGCACGTGTGCCCGGCAACAATACCCCGACACTCAGCTGGCCCACGACGAGGCACGACGGGGCACGACGGGGCACGACAGGGAATGTTTTGCCAGCCACGGCGGCGGCCGTGCGTCACGCCCCAGCGTTGCAGCTGGCGCCTCTGGGTATGACGACTCGACGTCTGACGGTAACTGGAGCCGCCATGACCTCACTGTTACCACTGGGGCGCAATCGCATGCACGTCAGCCTCTAGTCGATGCGTTCTTCGGACGATCCGTTCAAAACACCGCGCTGGACATACCACATACGCCACTGCGTGTCACTGAGAACACCCGAAGAACAGACAAAAAAAAATTGGTTGTCTGTAAAGTCGGTTTACGGACGATAGTTTAACGTGACAACGTCATAACAAAACATTGATAAAATGATTGCATACATTTATGAATAAAATGGAATCATTTTGATTGAATTATCACTATTTTGAATGGATACAAAGAAGGAGTGAAATGAAATCTACAATTTAATTGATAAATTTACTTTTATTTGCACTCATTAATTCAAATATGTATATTACTTAACTTTTATACATGTTTGCTATTTAACTTCTTCCAATCTTTGTTATTCTGTTAAGGATAGGACGATGATAGGAAAAGTAGGAAACGAATGGGAGTGTTTCAAGTTTAATGTGCCTCGAAAAAGTCAAATCGATGGTTGTTCCAATCGCATGGAAGAGAGATAGATGCGGCGCAAGCGTACAATGAGCGTAACGGGACACAGCGTAACGGGACATTTTTTCGTGCGTGCAGCCGGCGTTCATCGATTTATTAGACGTTGTCACGTCAAAACAGGTTGAATACAAAAAAAACACACAGATTTTAAATCAGCTAATTTCGGCTCGAGTTTTCTGGGTGTATGTTTGTGTATTCATCTTTAGTTCGTCCGTTCTTCAGGTTTTCTCTGTGACACACAGTGCAAGCTATAAATGGCGTATGTCCAACATTATGTTATTACATTCACGTTGATGGCTGGACTACAGTGCTCTTGACACGGTCTAGTTATTAACAAGGAAAATAAGTAACTACCAGGATCGTAAGCAGAATATCATTTTGCAAGAAAGAAAAAAAAATGGGGGAGATATAACCACGTTGTCCGTTGTTTGATTTCAAATTCTAACCTTTTGTTGTGGGAATCATTATTATTATTTTTATTATTTAGATAATGCCTGGTTACGTACAACACTGAAGGTAACCCAACAAAGTATGAGACCTCTACTAGACTGCAACAAGGTATACCCGCACCAGCGGTTTCTTCCTTGTGATTGGCGGCTGTCTGCGAGAGAAGTCGTCGCCTTGTTTTACCGAGCCATTCAGGACGCGTTTGATTCCGCACTGACTTCATGTGATTGGTGTTGTTACAATCGACATGTACCTGAGACAAACCCATCCAATCACGGAACACACACGGTGGTACTTTGTTTTGACTTTCAGCTGGTCTCGGAATCTTATCATCGCGTAATATGCATGCCCCTGCCAATGATAATGAGTAGGGGCATGCGTATTTCGCGAAAAGATTCCGAGATCAGTTGAAAGTTAAAACACTGTAGAAGCATCTAAGTTTCATGATTTGATGAGATTTTTTTCTGATTTATTTCGATCGATTTATAACTAGAGTCCCGGAAATTTCGCGGATTCCTCTGGCCTCAGGATAGAATTCAAAATTATAGGTGTCCTCGACCCATGTTTACTTTCCCATTGGTTGATTTCTTAGCGAGAACATTTTTATCCTTGTTATTTGGCACTACCTGATTCGCTTACTTCTCTCCTAGCTGGACATCGTTGGCTCACGGTCGTAGAGGGGCGTGTCCAGATAACTGCGGTCCAATCATGAACACAGTACGACAGTGTGGAGGTTTGCGTTCTAGCTTGCGACTAATTGAATCCGCGAAATTTCCGTGGCTCTATTTATAACCAATCACAGTAATTCAGTGCAGAAGAAACCGCATCCTGAGTGGTTCAGTCAAATAAGGCAACGACTTCTCTAGCTGACGGCCGTCAATCACAAGTTAGAAACCGCTGGTGCGGGTACACCTTTTTGCAGTCTATTGAGGGTACAGATTTTTTCGCGAAAATTGCCTGCCCCTACCAATGAGCAATCTAAAAAAGGATTGGTTATGCATTGGCAGGTTAAGTCTAACCTGGAGAGGAACGAATCCCCGAAATAGCGGCGGCTGTGCTGGTTGCATGGTTGCAAGTCGGCCGCTGTGGCAAGCGAAGGCACGGAATGTTTGCTCGTGTGCGATGCCCCGTGCTCAAATCGCACACCTCGCGTTGTGAGATGACATTTATAGCATTTCGCTCGATGCCAGAAACGGAAACCGGCCAACGACACGGACTGAATAAACACTCTCCGCTCGCATGTCGTATAGCTGGCACATGTCCGCCGACAAGATATAGTCGTCTCTCGTCTATTAATACACTGTTATTGACGACGAAATTTCACAAAGCCTGCCATCCAAGTGCACTCTGGTCCCAGCTGGAGTTTCTCCAGCAACTGGCATTGCAAGCGTGGTTAAAAATAGTATTTAGAACCACTAATTTCGCGAAAAGATTTCGAGACTAGATTAAAGTTAAAACACTGTAGCACCGTCTGTGTTTCGTGAATGGGTGAATTTCTCCCAGGTACATATCAATTGTAACAACACCAATCACAGCGATTCATAGAGACCTGCAAAATTCGCGGTTTTATGGCCTTCAGGATAGACTGCACATACCCCTGTACACTAGGGCAAATAACGCAAGTTCATTGGCTGCCGACTTGTAAGTCGTCTCAGCTGGTTTGTCTGTGATTCGATACTTCTTTGGTTGAGGGTTAATAACTGGTTGAGATTCGTCCAGGACAGTAAGCCAATAGCAAAATTATCTAAGAGGTGTATGTGTTTGAATTCTAGCCTATCACCGAATGAATCCGCGAATTTGGCAGATCTCTAGTGATTCAGAGCAGAAGTAAACGCGTCCTGAGTGTCTCGGTAAAACAAGGCCCCAACTTCTCTCGCAGACGGCCGCCAATCTCAAGGAAGAAGCCGCTGGTGCGGGTACACCTTGTTGCAGTCTAACAAGTGTTCAGATATTTTCGCGAAAAATTCTTGCCCCTACTTATGTATCACAAAATAATTTTCTCCAATCAAGCTGTCACTAAAAGGCACGCCTGTTCAAGAGTGTACTTGTGTTAGAGGGGCGGGATGATAAGTGCGGTGCTCGCCGGTGCTTCCAGCGCGGTATCGCCTCTAAGCGCAAGGCTCTGACCTAGCGCACAGTCTTCTCGTGCATAGGGAAACTATGAGATATCAGTGGTAAGGTGTAATGCAAGTCCTTCGAATGGTTTCAAGAATATGTACCTGGCTTTTCACGTCCAAAACGTATTATGAAAACACGTATTTTATGCCATTTTCACTCTCCTTAAAATTCAGCATATCCTTAAATGCTTTTCGTAAAAAGACCCCACTCGGATATCTTGAGTTGTTTTCTAATCACGTGGTTTATTCTGAACCTCTGCACACCGTGTGTGTGCCCGGATGGGCAGGGGCCTTAAAGATCGTGATGACATGTGTGACTTGTTAATTAATAAACTCAATTTAGTCGATTACCTTTATCAATATTGGCTATAAGGAAAGTATCAACGTATATTTTGCGAATTTATCCTTTTTTTATATCTACAAGTACGTTTATTTCGTATGACCTATGTGATTGGACTAGAACTGTTTAACATGCCCTGGAGTGTTGCAAGCAAATTTAATCTGGCGAAAAAAAATAAAGGGCCAAAACAGGGCAAACTTATCAATATGCGTAAATGTAAACAGCCAATAAACAAACGATGTTCGCTTTTATGTATGACAACGAATGTATTTTCCATCCTAAGCGTCACTCGACCGAATGTTTTCCTGCGCCGATGTGCATTCTAGGATGTCTGTTCAGCAGGTGAGATTTTCATTTTTTAAACCAAAAAAATTTAATGTATATCATTTCTATATAGCTTACAAAGGAGCCTGCCTCTTCATATCCACAGCTCCCAGCAGTTACGAAGACATTGTTACTGTACCTATATCTTGCTTAAATTGGTGGTAGTCTAAGGAATTTTCAGCACAAATACAAATTTCTTATTAAATTTTTGGTTCTTTGGAAGCCAACAAGCTACCAGATCGATTTTAAAAAAAGTCATATTCCCAATAAAAATTAAGTTTTTATTTTAAAAAAATTGGGGATTCAGATAAGTATCTACCTGCCGTATAAAATGTGTCATTTTACATCGATGTAAATGGCACATGTATTTCCAACGATGTATGTGTATTTAAACCCTTACATGTATTGATGTATTTTTTCTCATTTGCACAAGGAAAATATTACTATTAGAAGTGCAAACATTACAACATATTTGGTCTGGTAAATTTGTCATAGCTGTTGCTGTATTCTTACTCCATGGTATACAAATTCATGTAAACATACATGAGTAAATTTACCACAAATGCCAATTATTGCGATGGAATAATTAAGTAAATTTATGCAAACAATGAAAACACTTTTATCTATACATACTACCTAAAATATTTGACTTTTTGTAGCTTAAAGCATTTAATGAATAACGAATACTATCGAGTACCGAACACCCGACTTTGTATTGATTAGACTAGCATCCAAACCCCTCGACCACCGTGAACACTTTAAAACACGAAGTAATATGAATACAACTTTAGTAATTTAAAGTAAAACAAATGGTTGTTATCACAATAAATTGTAAAATACATTGTATTTTTGCCTTTTATTAGTCATTATAAAATTTATTCTGACGTATATTATGTTATTTTACAATGAACTAAGTTTCTTTATACAACTTCAATGTACAGACACAAAAAAATAGAACATTTATTAATTTAACTATTGAGTGTAGTGTAGGTTCACTTAGGTATACATCCGACAGTGTAAATTTACAGGTTAGTTATTGAAATAAAATGTGTTAATTCACGTATTTTTACCGAAGACTATAAAACATTTTGTTTTCTAGAAACATTTGTGTAAAATTCCACAAACCGTAAAAGTTTTCAAAATTACACTACAAAAAGTGTAAAAATTACTAACCTTTGTATTATGTCATTTTACGAACTTTTTTTTGATATTTCATAAGATAAGCTTCACATTTCTCTAATAACCTGGGGAAAATATCACTAAATCATTGCCTATTGACTTGCGATACGTCCTAAACAAGATCAATGAGATAAGACACTTCATTTGTTAGGGGTTTCCACTGGCTACAATCCTACAGATAATTTGTGGCCCAGTCACAAAAGCAGAACAAAGGTAAAAAAAAGTATGAATTTTAGCTTATCGCCAGAAAATAGTGAATTATTCCCGGCCAGATTAATTACAATAGTAGTGCGATATGTCAATTCATCAGAACGAAACTCAGTTTTTTTTCAATCAAAACATTTATATGGTAAAAATATAGAGTGATATCACAAAAATTCAAGGAAAGTGTTCCAAAAAATTTGCATTAAAATATATGCACTGTAGTTCTGACGTAGTTATTATAGATATGTGCCGTTTTGAGTATGAGCAGAAATTTTTCACGAAACACTATGAACGATAGCTAGACTGCAAGAAGGGACATTCATGGCGCGATAGCTTCCGCTAAAAAAATCAACTGTGATCCGTGTGCCGACAGCTGGTATGTCTTTCAAACAACTTGAAAGATTTAAAAGACCACAAACTATACCAAAGTGTTTTTAACGTACCTGTAATATGCCTTAAAACGTTAGAGAAAAACAAACACCTTTTGAAGTGACAATGTCTAATAAATCGATGAACGCCGGCTGCACGCACGAGTGCCCCGTTACGCACATTGTCCCGTTACGAAGTGTCCCGTTACGCTCATTGTACGCTTGCGCCGCATCTATCTCTCTTCCACTCGATTGGAACAACCATCGATTTGACTTTTTCGAGGCACATTAAACTTGAAACACTCCCATTCGTTTCCTACTTTTCCTATCATCGTCCTATCCTTAACAGAATAACACAGATTGGAAGAAGTTAAATAGCAAACATGTATAAAATTTATAGTTAAAATAATCTCTTCGTTAAAGTAATAAACATATTTAAATTATTTATTGCGAATAAAAGTAAATTTATCAATTTAATTGTAGATTTCTTTCACCTCTTATTTGTATCCATACAAAATAGTGATAATTCAATAAAAATTATTAAATTTTATTCATAAAAGTATGCAATAATTACATCAATGTTTTGTTATGACGTTGTCACGTTAAACTATCGTCCGTAAACCGACTTTACAGACAACCAATTTTTTAAGTATAAATAAATGTTACAGTGTTAGCATTTGCAACTTAAAATATTTTCAATGTAAATGTTTGCAAAATCAAATTTTATGGGGTTAATTTTGGCTGAGGTTATATTTTCGGAATTGATATGATAATGAAATAGGCATTACAATATTTGCGAGAGTATATTAATTAGAGTATTGTTGAGTAGTATAGCACGTGTGTGAAGGCCCAGCGGCGCGCCAGGCGTGGCTCTGTCTGCTGTGCAACTGTCTGGTCAGCCCTGCCCGCCTGCTTGTTTACCTACACAAGCGGCGTTGTGTACAAGCGAGCGGCTAAATATAGCGGCAGCCGCACGACTCTGCCGGCACCTGTCCCGCCGCGGCGCGTCCATCCCTTCCCGCCTCTCGCCACATGACACCAACACCGCGCCTTCAGCCTCACCGGCCTCTGCTCACCAACCTGGCACCTAGACTCACCAGCCTGGCCTCTAGACTCACCAGCCTGGCACCTAGACTCACCAGCCTGGAACCTAGACTCACCAACCTGGCACCTAGACTCACCAGCCTGGCACCCTGACTCACCAGCCTGGCCTCTAGACTCACCAACCTGGCCTCTAGACTCACCAGCCTGGCCTCTAGACTCACCAGCCTGGCACCTAGACTCACCAGCCTGGAACCTAGACTCACCAACCTGGCACCTAGACTCACCAGCCTGGCACCCTGACTCACCAGCCTGGCCTCTAGACTCACCAACCTGGCCTCTAGACTCACCAGCCTGGCCTCTAGACTCACCAACCTGGCACCTAGACTCACCAGCCTGGCCTCTATACTCACCAACCCGGTCTATAGACTCACCAGCCTGGCACCTAGACTCACCAGCCTGGAACCTAGACTCACCTGCCTGGCACCTAGACTCACCAACCCGGTCTATAGACTCACCAGCCTGGCACCTAGACTCACCAGCCTGGCCTCTAGACTCACCAACCTGGCACCTAGACTCACCAGCCTGGCCTCTAGACTCAACAGCCTGGCACCTATACTCACCAGCCTGGAACCTAGACTCACCAACCTGGCACCTAGACTCACCAGCCTGGCACCTAGACTCACCAGCCTGGCACCTAGACTCACCAGCCTGGCACCTAGACTCACCAGCCTGGCCTCTAGACTCACCAACCTGGCCTCTAGACTCACCAGCCTGGCCTCTAGACTCACCAGCCTGGCCTCTATACTCACCAACCCGGTCTATAGACTCACCAGCCTGGCACCTAGACTCACCAGCCTGGCCTCTAGACTCACCAGCCTGGCACCTAGACTCACCAGCCTGGAACCTAGACTCACCAACCTGGCACCTAGACTCACCAGCCTGGCACCTAGACTCACCAGCCTGGCACCTAGACTCACCAGCCTGGCACCTAGACTCACCAGCCTGGCCTCCAGACTCACCAACCTGGCCTCTAGACTCACCAGCCTGGCCTCTAGACTCACCAACCTGGCACCTAGACTCACCAGCCTGGCCTCTATACTCACCAACCCGGTCTATAGACTCACCAGCCTGGCACCTAGACTCACCAGCCTGGAACCTAGACTCACCTGCCTGGCACCTAGACTCACCAACCCGGTCTATAGACTCACCAGCCTGGCACCTAGACTCACCAGCCTGGCCTCTAGACTCACCAACCTGGCACCTAGACTCACCAGCCTGGCCTCTAGACTCACCAGCCTGGCACCTAGACTCACCAGCCTGGAACCTAGACTCACCAACCTGGCAGCTAGACTCACCAGCCTGGCACCTAGACTCACCAGCCTGGCACCTAGACTCACCAGCCTGGCACCTAGACTCACCAGCCTGGCCTCTAGACTCACCAACCTGGCCTCTAGACTCACCAGCCTGGCCTCTAGACTCACCAACCTGGCACCTAGACTCACCAGCCTGGCCTCTATACTCACCAACCCGGTCTATAGACTCACCAGCCTGGCACCTAGACTCACCAGCCTGGAACCTAGACTCACCTGCCTGGCACCTATACTCACCAACCCGGTCTATAGACTCACCAGCCTGGCACCTAGACTCACCAGCCTCGAACCTAGACTCACCTGCCTGGCACCTAGACTCACCAGCCTGGCCTCTAGACTCACCAACCTGGCCTCTAGACTCACCAGCCTGGCCTCTAGACTCAACAACCTGGCACCTAGACTCACCAGCCTGGCCTCTATACTCACCAACCCGGTCTATAGACTCACCAGCCTGGCACCTAGACTCACCAGCCTGGAACCTAGACTCACCTGCCTGGCACCTAGACTCACCAACCCGGTCTATAGACTCACCAGCCTGGCACCTAGACTCACCAGCCTCGAACCTAGACTCACCTGCCTGGCACCTAGACTCACCAACCCGGTCTATAGACTCACCAGCTAGGCACCTAGACTCACCTGCCTGGCACCTAGACTCACCAACCCGGTCTATAGACTCACCAGCCTGGCCTCTAGACTCACCAACCTGGCACCTAGACTCACCAACCTGGAACCTAGACTCACCAGCCTGGCACCTAGACTCACCAACCCGGTCTCTAGACTCACCAGCCTAAAACCTAGACTCACCAGCCTGGCACCTAGACTCACCAGCCTGGCAGATACTCACCAGCCTGGCCTATAGACTCACCAACCTGGCACCTAGACTCACCAGCCTGGCCTATAGACTCACCAACCTGGCACCTAGACTCACCAGCCTGGCACATAGACTCACCAGCCTGGAATCTAAACTCACCAGCCTGGCCTCTAGACTCACCAACCTGGCACATAGACTCACCAGCCTGGAATCTAGACTCACCAGCCTGGCCTCTATACTCACCAACCCGGTCTATAGACTCACCAGCCTGGCACCTAGACTCACCAGCCTGGCCTATAGACTCACCAACCTGGCACCTAGACTCACCAACCCGGTCTATAGACTCACCAGCCTGGCACCTAGACTCACCAGCCTGGAACCTAGACTCACCAACCTGGCACCTAGACTCACAAGCCTGGCCTCTAGACTCACCAACCTGGCACCTAGACTCGCCAGCCTGGCCTCTAGACTCACCAACCTGGCACCTAGACTCACCAGCCTGGCACATAGACTCACCAGCCTGGCACCTAGACTCACCTGCCTGGCCTCTAGACTCACCAGCCTGGCCTCTAGACTCACCAACCTGGCACCTAGACTCACCAGCCTGGCCTCTAGACTCACCAACCTGGCACCTAGACTCACCAGCCTGGCAGATACTCACCAGCCTGGCCTATAGACTCACCAACCTGGCACCTAGACTCACCAGCCTGGCCTATAGACTCACCAACCTGGCACCTAGACTCACCAGCCTGGCACATAGACTCACCAGCCTGGAATCTAAACTCACCAGCCTGGCCTCTAGACTCACCAACCTGGCACATAGACTCACCAGCCTGGAATCTAGACTCACCAGCCTGGCCTCTATACTCACCAACCTGGCACCTAGACTCACCAGCCTGGCCTCTAGACTCACCAGCCTAGAACCTAGACTCACCAACCTGGCACCTAGACTCACCAACCCGGTCTCTAGACTCACCAGGCTGGCACCTAGACTCACCAGCCTGGAACCTAGACTCACCAACCTGGCACCTAGACTCACCAGCCTGGCCTCTATACTCACCAACCTGGCACCTAGACTCACCAACCTGGCACCTAGACTCACCAGCCTATAACCTAGACTCACCAGCCTGGCACCTAGACTCACCAACCCGGTCTCTAGAGTCACCAGCCTGGCACCTAGACTCACCAGCCTGGAACCTAAACTCACCTGCCTGGCACCTAGACTCACCAACCCGGTCTATAGACTCACCAGCCTGGCACCTAGACTCACCAGCCTGGAACCTAGACTCACCAACCTGGCACCATAGACTCACCAGATTGGCCTCTAGACTCACCAACCTGGCACCTAGACTCACCAGCCTGGCCTCTAGACTCACCAACCTGGCACCTAGACTCACCAGCCTGGCACCTAGACTCACCAGCCTGGAACCTAGACTCACCAACCTGGCACCATAGACTCACCAGATTGGCCTCTAGACTCACCAACCTGGCACCTAGACTCACCAGCCTGGCCTCTAGACTCACCAACCTGGCACCTAGACTCACCAGCCTGGCACATAAACTCACCAGCCTGGCACCTATACTCACCTGCCTGGCCTCTAGACTCACCAGCCTGGCCTCTAGACTCACCAACCTGGCACCTAGACTCACCAGCCTGGCCTCTAGACTCACCAACCTGGTACCTAGACTCACCAGCCTGGCCTATAGACTCACCAACCTGGCACCTAGACTCACCAGCCTGGCCTATAGACTCACCAACCTGGCACCTAGACTCACCAGCCTGGCTTCTAGACTCACCAACCTGGCACATAGACTCACCAGCCTGGAATCTAGACTCACAAGCCTGGCTTCTATACTCACCAACCTGGCACCTAGACTCACCAGCCTGGCCTCTAGACTCACCAGCCTAGAACCTAGACTCACCAACCTGGCACCTAGACTCACCAACCCGGTCTCTAGACTCACCAGCCTGGCACCTAGACTCACCAACCTGGCACCTAGACTCACCAGACTGGCCTATACTCACCAACCTGGCACCTAGACTCACCAATCCGGTCTCTAGTGTCACCAGCCTGGCACCTAGACTCACCAGCCTGTAACCTAGACACACCTGCCTGGCACCTAGACTCACCAACCCGGTCTATAGACTCACCAGCCTGGCACCTAGACTCACCAGCCTGGCCTCTAGACTCACCAACCTGGCACCTAGACTCACCAGCCTGGCCTCTAGACTCACCAGCCTGGCACCTAGACTCACCAGCCTGGCACATAGACTCACCAGCCTGGCACCTAGACTTACCTGCCTGGCCTCTAGACTCACCAGCCTGGCCTCTAGACTCACCAACCTGGCACCTAGACTCACCAGCCTGGCCTCTAGACTCACCAACCTCGCACCTAGACTCACCAGCCTGGCCTCTAGACTCACCAACCTGGCACCTAGACTCACCAGCCTGGCACATAGACTCACCAGCCTGGCCTCTAGACTCACCAACCTGGCACCTAGACTCACCAACCAGGCCTCTACAATCACCAACTCGGCCTCTACTCACCAACCTGGAACCTAGACTCACCAACCTGGCACCAAGACTCACCAACCCGGCCTCTATACTCACCAACCTTGCCTCTATACTCACCAATCCGGCCTCTACTCACCAACCTGGCATCTAGACTCACCAACCTGGCACCTAGACTCGCCAGCCTGGCCTCTAGACTCACCAACCTGGCATCTAGACCCACCAACCTGGCATCTAGACCCACCAACCTGGAACCTAGACTCACCAACCTGGAACCTAGACCCACCAACCCGGCCTCTACAATCACCTACCCGGCTTCTACTCACCAACCAGGCCTCTACTCAACAACCCTGCCTTTACTCACCAACCCGGCCTCTACTCACCAACCTGGCATCCAGACTCACCAGCCTGGCCTCTACAATCACCAACCCGGCCTCTACAATAACAAACCTGGAACCTAGACTAACCAACCTGGAACCTAGACTCACCAACATTGCCTCTATAATCACCAACCCGGCCTCTACTCACCAACCTGGCATCTAGACTCACCAACATGGCACCTAGACTCACCAACCTGGCACCTAGACTCACCAACCCGGCCTCTACTCACCAACCTGGCACCTAGACTCACCAACCTGGCACTAAGACTCACCAACCCGGCCTCTATACTCACCAACCTTGCCTCTATATTTACCAACCCGGCACATAGACTCACCAGCCTGGAACCTAGACTCACCCACCCGGCCTCTAGACTCACCAACCTGGCACCAAGACTCACCAACCTAGCACATAGACTCACCAACCTACCACATAGACTCACTAACCTGGCACATAGACTCACCAGCCTGGAATCTAGACTCACCAACCCGGCCTCTAGACTCACCAACCTGGCACCATGACTCACCAACCTGGCACATAGACTCACCAACCTGGCATCTAGACTCACCAGCCTGTAACCTATATTCACCAACCCGGCCTCTAGACTCACCAACCTGGCCATTAGAATCATAAACCTGGCACCATTACTCACCAACTTGGCATCTAGAAGAATTTACCCAGCTTCTAGACGCACCGACTTAGCCAGAGAAGCACCAACCCGCCATTTAGAAGCACTAACCTGGCCTCTAGACTCACTAACACAGCATACATAACCACCAACCTGGATTCAACTCAGCCTGCAGATGCAAAAACCCAGCATGAAGACCAACAAACCCACTTTCTATATGCACCAACGCATGCTCTAGATGCACAAGTGAGGCCACAAGACGCACCGATCTAGCGGCTGAAGTGTCCAGTGTCATGCGGCGTGGCGCACTATGTGTGTTGCACAGTGACGCAAATCAATCACCTGTATATGCTATCCCCGTTTTAATGATAAATAGAGACCCGTAAAATTCGCGGGTTCAATGACCTCCAGGATTGACTCCAATATCCTCTACACACTCGGGCAAATGCCAATTGTTCATTGGCTGCTGACTTGTGAGTCGTCTCGACTGGGTGGCCTGTGATTCGACACTTCTATGAGTGAGGGTCTCTAATTAGCCCTCAGTCCTCCAGATTAACAGTGAACCAATGACAGAAGCAAAACTAAGGTATAATTATTTGAATTTTAGCATAACACGAAATGAACCCGCGAATTTTACGGGTCTCTAATGATAAACTATCTGAGTTATTCAATGGCACCTTTACATTTTGAAGCGTTCATCTAATTGCTTGAAAGTAAATGTTAATGATTCCATGAAGTGCTTGCATTTTGTTGAGTTAAGAGATAGTAAGATTTTGAGAAAAACACCAATAAAACTAACTAATCTTTACACTATATTTTTATTTGGTATTACTGCTTTTCCCACCCTTCCCTTTGCTTGAATTTATGAGAAGGCCAAAGTAAGGTATTATACACACGTCAGCTGTGATTGACGGAAGCGTAACATTGCAGTAAAAATGTATGTCGGATCCTTTTTAGTGTCAGTGTTTTCACTAGTAAGTGTGTACTGAAAAAACACGCAAAGTCAGCGTGTTATTACTCAATGTGGACAAATTACGAGTGATAACGATAAGGTGGGTACATTGGAGCATCATACGAGGTACGCCATTTAAGAAACTGTTATTACATTTCTTAGTAACGCCACCGAGATAAATGTACTTTGTTTCATACCCCGTGGCTTTAAAATAAAAATATAGTCTCTATTATTTATAAATTAATATTGCAAATAAATATGAATGCAAACCCAAGGCCAGAAGTCTTAAGACCAATTTTTAAATGCTCTACTGAAAAGAGTTTGTTAGCAAATGATACAATTTTGCTCTGAGAAACAATGTAATCGAATTCGCCACAATTTTGTGTTGTTCGAATTTATTTACTTCTGAAAATAAAGACGCTTGATATTTCATGTGCTATTCGTATTTGCAACTCTATTTAGGCCTAATAATATTTGTTTGGTTTCAAGGACTGTGATGGAGTAGTTTAGTTTTTGTATGTGTCATGTGCAGAGTTATAATCATTCAAATAATAGTCGGTCTTTTTTCCTAAGTGTCCTTTTTTTTCTATTTTTTATTTCTGCACAAAATATTCATACTGGGCCCTATAAACTTAATAATACTGAGTGCACCTTTATCTTGATTACAGTCCATTCAAGCAAACAGACGTGTTTACAGAATTTCATACACGGATTCAATAATTTCCATTCAGAACTATGGCGAACGTATGGCAAATAAATTCTAGACCACCACACGTGGTGTTAACACAATGTGGCTTACAGTGTTCACAAGCAAGTGTACATGTATATCACTGAGCAGAATGAATGTAAATAAGCTTAAGTCAGCTCTGTCAAGTAGGGTCGCAGGCTCCTACGGGGACGCACCACAACGCCGAAATACCACAACGCCGAACGTACAATAATGCCGAAAACCATAACGCCGAATGTCAAATTGACTACAACGCCGACAACTAGAAAACTGCTGTGTACCAAAACGCCGAAATACATTAACGCCGAAAAATGTCATCGCAGGACTGCCACAAAGGTTAGGTTAGGTAAGGTAAGGTTAGGTTAGGTTAGGCTAGCCTAGGTTAGGTTAGGTTGTAGTAAATTTTTCGACGTTACTGTATTTCGGCGTTGTGTTACACAGCAGTTTTCTAGCTGTCAGCGTTGCGGTCAATTTGGCATTCGGCGTTACGGTATTCGGCGTTATTGTACGTTCGGCGTTGTGGTATTTCGGCGTTGTGGTAACGACCCGGCTCCTACGAGTGTCGGCCCAACTCTATCCATGCAGTCACTGCCTTTGGTGGGTAACTGCGTTCTTTGGCCAGGGGCCGTTTCGAAAGATGCGCGGAGGGAGCTGGGAGGTCGCTTCGCGGCGCTCGGGCCCCTGTTTATCGGCGATGGCCGAACAGTCGCCTCCCCCTAGCAGCGGGCGGGCTAGATAAACACCGCCGTCGCACCGGCCTCGAAAAACAACGTGTTTTCCGACAGCACAGCCCCCCCTTTCCCCCCGCACCCTCCTTCAACGGGCCGACCACGAAAAACAGACAACACCAAAACAAGCTGTTTTTTTTTTTTTTTTTTTTTGGTTAGAAGGAGGATGAGGCATCTTTGTGGACGCGCTACTGTTTTGCTCGCGAGACAACCGGCAACACGTTCAGGGGAACTCCGAGTCGCTAGCCCAGGCACCCAACCAACCAACCAGCGCTCACCTAGGCTCTGCTGTTGTATACGTAGGCAAACACCAGGCTGGACTCTACATTCTTGCACGCAACTAGGGCGGTGTCTCTTGCCTCGTTGTTAGAGACCGGAAAAATTCGCGGATTCATTTCACGATATGCTATAATCCAAACAACTGTACCTTTATATTGCTTCTCTGATTGGCTCACAGTTTATCTGAAGGACTTTGAGCCAATGAAAAACCTTCTACCAAAAAAGTATCGAATCGCAAGCGTCCCAGTTGACAGGTGTCACGAGTCAATAGCCAATGAGCAGGTGGCATTTGCCTGAGTGTGTAGGGGATTGTGGAGTCTATCCTAGAGGTCATCCAAAGCGCGAATTTTTCCAGTCTCTACTCATTGTTTCTTCTATTGCAGCCACACGTGGCTGTTACGGGATTACAGTTCTCATCGGGATTTATCAGCCAGCGGTAGAGTAAGTAAAACGTTTGTAAGCGTTTGCTGTTTCGATTATTGTCGATTAATGAAGTTGATTTAGCAGGTCACCACACGCTATCGAGCCCCATAGTTGTCGATAATTTTTGTGTCGGCGTCAATGACAGAGCAGACCTGTTCCAACAGCCATCTTACACTCTATATAAAGTGATTGACTTTTCAAAAAAAAAATTTCATAGAAACCATGTCCATCCCAACATGCAATACATAATTCACACATAAAAACTTTGCTTTGCGAAAGTATCACAGATTTTTAAATAGCATATACTTACTCATGGGATATTTTTTAATTGGCATATCCTTTACCAAGCTGGCAAACATAATGTTTATAACGTTAAGAAATCGGCATTCTAATAAAAATTTGTTATTTTCGTAAGAATATATAACAATGGATATTTTAATGGCAATAAGCTAAAACTACTGTGCAAAAGTAAAGCGCCCTCAAACTGATTTTCGCCCATGGACCTTAAGACTATCGAAAAACCCCTCGGAAGGCGCACTGACAAATCGTTTAGTGATTCGAAGTTTCCTGAATATAATTATAAATACAGCACTAAAATTCAAAATAAATGCAAAGGCTTATACAAGCCAGCTGAGGTCGACCAGGAATACACAGCACCAGTAAGTTCCCGCGGAACAATCTGAACGCTTACCACCGACTGCGATGACTATAAGGCCGTTTGTTCCGTGTGATTGGCGGCCGCCTGCAAGAGAAGCCATTGTCATATTTAGCCGTGCCATTCAGGACGAGTTTGCTTACGCAATGAATTACTGTGTTTGGTGCTGACAGTACATATGCACCTGAAAGAAACTGGACTTTTACAAAAAAAATTGGTTGTCTGTAAAGTCTGTTTACGGACAATAGTTTAACGTGACAACGTCATAACAAAACATCGATGAAATGATTGCATACATTTATGAATAAAATTAAATTTTTTTTTTAATTGTTATTCAATTATCACTATTTTGTATAGATACAAAGAGTGAAATGAAATCTACTATTTAATTAATAAATTTACTTTTATTTACACTCATCAATTCAAATATGTTTATTACTTTAAAGAACAGATTATTTTAACTATAACTTTTATACATGTTTGCTATTTAACTTCTTCCAATCTGTGTTATTTTGTTAAGGATAGGACGATGGTAGGAAAAGTAGGAAACGAATGGGAGTGTTTCAAGTTTAATGTGCCTTGAAAAAGTCAAATCGATGGTTGTTCCAATCGAGTGGAAGATAGATAGATGCAGCGCAAGCGTACAATGAGCGTAACGGGACACAGCGTAACGGGACAATGTGCGTAACGGGACACTTTTTCGTGCGTGCAGCCGGCGTTCATCGATTTATTAGACGTTGTCACGTCAAAAAAAACCTATTCTAGATGGTTTGACAGAATATTTTTAAGTATTTGGTCTTGGGCCATCATAATATTTTGTTGATTTCAATGTGTATACAAGCACGGAGGGTGGAGCTTAGCCCTGCTGACGTCACTGGGGCAAACTAGGTGTGATAATACAACCGTTGTTAACGTTGCCTTCCGCTGTACGGAGGTTATGGCACCCAAAACCAGAAAGACAGATATTCCAAGAGAAGAAAAAAAATTCTCGACCTGGCCATGAATTGAACGCAGTACCCTTTACTTAGCAGGAAAAAAAAAGTATTTGACAATTTCAATATTCATTTTGAAAATTCAAGTGCCCATGACAAGAGTTGTTTATTATTTTGAAAATCACAAATTCACACCGAGGCTACGACTGGGAATCGAAATAATGCCCGCCTACTGAGCCATCAGTTCGGAACACAATGAAGAAGCGACCCAAGAAACTGTCTGCTCGTGCAGTTGCTAAGTATGTTTGAAAGAAGAGCTCCGTCGCTAGGAGACGCGCGCCGCTGGCATCTTGACACCCCTGCTTCCCGCCAAAGCTCAAAATATTCTCCCGACAACTGACATTGTAGGGCTATGAATAATTTGGCTAGCTTAACGCGGCGCGTGCGCATATGCCAAGAAACAGGGGCACCGCTATTAACCGCAGCGGAACAACCGAGACTTTTGCGTCTTCGCGGAGCGCCTGGTGCCGTCCATTCAACGACACTTGTGTCTTCAGTTCGGCTCACGTCATTCTCTCTCAGACACCGGCCAACGAACAAATGATCCATGACTAGAGACCCGCAAAATTCGCGGATTCTTCTGGCCTCAGGATATAATTCAAAGTTATAGGTGTGCTCGACCCATGTTTACTTTCCCATTGGTTGATATCTTAGCGAGAACATTTTTATCCTTGTTATTTGGCAGTAGTATATAAATGGGGCTACTGGGACAGGCTTCTGGCTGTGGATTGATGATTGTCTGTCCGCCATCTTGGATTGTGACGTCACGGCGGCCATCTTGGACGAGCGTAACGTGACAATATGCGTAACGTGACACTTTTTCGTGCATGCAGCCGGCGTAACGGGACACAGCGTAACGGGACATAACGTAACGGGACAAGTATATCACGGCGGCCATCTTGGATCCGCCATCTTGGATGACGTCATTTTGTTTTCTCGAACTTTCCGCCATTTTGTTTTCCGCCATATTGGATGATGACGTCACCGTTGCAATTTCCGTTACGGCCGCCATCTTTAACTTTTTTATTTATTATCCGATTTTAATGAAATTTTTTTTTAAAAATTATAAAAAAATTTAAATAATATAAATTTAATAAAATATTTATAAAAAACAAACATTATCGATACGGAGCACGGAGTCCTCGGTTCGAACCCGACGAGGTCAAAAAATTAATAATGGCGACCGATCCTTCCCCCTGTGGTGGCTGCTGACAGACTGCCCCCCCACCACTTTTTTCAAAGCATATATATCGACAGTGAGCATGACGTCATGTCCGCCATCTTGAAATCTGGACGCCATCTTGAAAATCTTTATTTATTATCCGATTTTAATGAAACAAATTCCAAAATTCATCAAAAAATTAACGTATTTGAATTCTGTTTGATTATATCGATGTACGTCCTTGGTTCGATTCCCGGCGAGAGTAAACGATCAATCCTTCCTCCATGAAAGCTACCTAGACTGATCTACCACCAACAATACCAAGGTTTATATCATCAACTGGTATGACATCATGTCCGCCATCTTGTCTTCATCCGCTGGAGTCCACCATCTTGTTTTCGTCTGCTAGAGTGTGCCGATACCATGTAGTATAATTATCTGGTCACCATACTTTTGTCCTCAACTGTTGTCATTGACCTTGGCCTTTGACCTTGACCTTGGCCTTTGACCTTGACCTTGAAATTTGACCTTGACCTTGAAATTTGACCTTGACCTTGAAATTTGACCTTGACATTGAAATTTGACCTTGACCTTGAAATTTGACCTTGACATGCAAATTTGACTTTGTCCTCGAAATTTGACTTTGTCCTTGTTGACCATTATGGATCCGACATTTTATGTTCAGTAGATGCTACCAGGAGCTACCACCTGCTGGAGTAAGCCATCTTGTGTGTGTGTACTCGTATTATAGAGTTCATTTCCATCTGGATAATTTTATTCTAACCCGCTACAGTACAGTAATCAATTACTACTGTGACACACGACATCTTGAAATTTGGACGCCATCTTGAAAATCCGTAATTTTAATGCTAGAGATTCGGGAAAAAGTTCAAAATTCATTAAATAAATTTGTAATCTATATACTGATTGATTGGATCGACTAAGGTCCTTGGTTCGACCCCTGACCGATACCAATCAACTTTAATTTTAAAAAATACCACAAAAGCGACAGGTTTGAGAAAATAAAAAACACCACAAGTTCTTTTAAAAACTTTTATTACATACATTCTAATCTACTACAAGTACATAATAAACACAGACAAAGTACTAAAGTCTTGTGGATTCCTCGATTCAAACAGTCTTCTTATTGTACGGACAAAGCCTTTTACATGACTTTAAATGTCTATACGATCCGTTCATCACCGCAGCCAGAGACGGACTGAAGTTCATATCACCAGGGTCCCACTTATATATTCTCATTTGCTGGTACAACACACGAGTCAAAACAATAACCATGTTCATTATACTTCTCGGAGCATTTTTTATAATGAAGATGTAAGCTATCAAGACGTGAAATTAGTTTTTTGCACTTATTGCACTGAAATTGTATTCTTTTAACATTATTAGAACAACTGCTTCTTTCATGTCTGCGAGCATTTGAGGTAATAGTAAATGATGCGTCACAGTATTTGCACCGACGCAATGTATGCTTTTCATTAGTGGAAGAATCCATTGCTGACGATGAAACTTCGGATGATGGTGGTATCACATCTGTTGAAATCTCCTCCAATGTTGACGTCGTCGTTGCCAACGGGATCTGCACCTTCTCCATCGTAGCTGTCGTCAAGGTTCCCGTAGACGATGGTACAACCTCCGAGTTCGACGTTAAAGACGGTAAAGATGCCATCGAGGTCTCAAGAACAGCTAATTGACACGTCTTATGCACCAGAAGAAACAAACTAGGTGATCCTTACACCGCCGACGTCAGTAACTAACTGAGCGTCCTGCTGTCTAGGACTCGCTTATATACATGCACCGGATGGAATAATAATACGCTAGTCAAATCAAGAACCATTTACAATAATACTAGAGTCAAATCTACAAATTAAAAAAGAGGATCATTTGATCGAAAAAAAATTCGATCTCTCCAATATACGCCAGGCTCCAAGAGCTACAATTCACGTCATCAGATCCATCTAAATTTTGCTCCTATGCTTCAATTGACCATTAGCTGCAAGTGCTCCAACAGATCCATCAGCTCCAACACGTAATGTACGCAATGTACGCACAATACATGCAATTTACATGCAATAAATGTAATGATCACTCAGTACACACAGGAAACGGAACGTACACACAGTACACACAGGAAACGGAACGTACACACAATACACACAGGAAACAAAACGTACACACAGTACACACAGGAAACGAAACGTACACACAGTACACACAGGAAACGGAACGTACACACAGTACACACAGGAAACGAAACGTACACACAGTACACACAGGAAACGAAACGTACACACAGTACACACAGGAAGCGGAACGTACACACAGTACACACAGGAAACGGAACGTACACACAGTACACACAGTAAACGGAACGTACACACAATACACACAGGAAACGGAACGTACACACAGTACACACAGGAAACGGAACGTACACACAGTACACACAGGAAACGAAACGTACACACAATACACACAGGAAACGAAACGTACACACAGTACACACAGGAAACGAAACGTATACACACAGTACACACAGGAAACGGAACGTACACACAGTACACACAGGAAAAGGAACGTACACACAGTACACACAGGAAACGGAACGTACACACAGTACACACAGGAAACGGATCGTATACACAGTACACACAGGAAACAGAACGTACACACAGGAAACGAAACGTACACACAGTACACACAGAAAACGGAACGTACACACAGTACACACAGAAAACGGAACGTACACACAGGAAACGAAACGTACACACAGTACACACAGGAAAGGAAACGTATACACACATTACACACATTAAACGGAATGATCACACATACATTAGCGGAAACACACAGGCTTAGTTGGAAATCAGAATACAAGAAACAAAAACATTAAATTTTTACTTTCAATATTTAATTACTTCTCAACATTACACAAATACAAGTAAAAGAAACCATTATTGTATGTAGCCAGCTTTCCTCAGTTCTTTGAGTATGAAGGATATTTCTTTGATGCACGAATAGTTTCCTGCACAAAGCGAGTCATGTAGAAGTCTTAGCCGGTCAACCAAAATGTTTGGATCTTTCCATGATGTGTAATCAATCTCTTCTACCACCATCTTACTTGCTTGTTTATTATAAATACTGTTAATATCACAATCGTCCCTGCGATCATAATAAGCATTATCAGATTTATTTTTTATAACACGACGTTTCCATCGTTTCGGTCTCAGGACATCGCCACATTCTTCGATCTTGTCAGCTCTAGGTGCTTCATCACAGTCTATGCCTTTGTCAACAGCCTCAGAGTCACTGTAACAATCACTGTAGAAGACATCCTCTTCACCCATATTACCGTATGAATTCGCTATCGATGATGTCGAAGTGTCTTCATCGTCTTCATGCTTCCTTTTTAGGAGTCCATCATTTTTACAAAGAATGGAGGATCTACTGAATATAGGCTTGAATGTATTCTCACTTTTCACGGTGTTGATACTTCCATTAGTTTCAGTCTTCCCGAAGCCATTAGCATCCTTCAATTTATGTTCTTCCTCACAATCGGGTGAGCTAATACCATCACGCTCAGGACAAGGAAAATTATTGACGTAATGCAGATCACTCTTCTTTAGTCTAGTGGATTCATCGGTGTCCTCTATGCCGTAAGTAGTCTTGACTTTACATGTTCTACCATGTCTTTTTAAGCTGTCAATTCTTGTTAACAACCTGCTACAACGATTACAGCTTAACATGTTGCGTAGTGGGTTTCTAGCACAATCATTCTTCTCATGACGTCTAGCATTCCTTCTCATGGCAAAATCCTTGCCACAGTATCTACAGCGGCTTCCTTCCGATTCAGCTGCAGATAACAAACCACGATCCATGGTAGCTTCTGTGACTAATGTTAGATACAAACTGTCAGTTTTCTCCAATTGGAACCATTTCTTAAATAGAGTTTTTGAAATGTTTCATCAGCGAGAGTTAAGTTATCTAATGCAAAGAAAATTGATGCAAGTAGTTCTGGCTGTCGTCAACAGATGTCGCTACGTGTTGCTTGTAGGTAAATAATATCTATTTCATTAATGTGGGATGCGTAACGCTCACTATCGATCGCAAAGGGAGGTTGGCTTCGATAGTATCCAAGGAGAAAAAAAGTTCGTCCGTGCTTCTCAGATTTCTCACGGTACACCATCTTGGATTGTGACGTCACGGCGGCCATCTTGGATGGGTGTGACCTTGACCTTTGACCGTAACCTCAGGAATGATCGCAAGCACACGGATTAACCATCAAAATATTGATAAGAATAATCAGGAGCACACGGAGAAAAACCATCATAATATTGGCAAGAATAATCAGGAGCACACGGAGAAAACCGACACAAGTTTTCTTTGATATCATAAAAATATAAAAAAAAATTAATAAAAAATTAAAAATAAAAACGAAAAAAAAAATCAAACATTCTGGCTTGTACTAGAACTCTATCTTTGCTCAACAATGAGAAGTTCACAAGCCAGAATGTTTGATTTTTTTTTTTCGTTTTTATTTTTAATTTTTTATTAATTTTTTTTTATATTTTTATGATATCAAAGAAAACTTGTGTCGGTTTTCTCCGTGTGCTCCTGATTATTCTTGTCAATATTATGATGGTTTTTCTCCGTGTGCTCCTGATTATTCTTATCAATATTTTGATGGTTAATCCGTGTGCTTGCGATCATTCCTGAGGTTTCGGTCAAAGGTCAAGGTCACACCCATCCAAGATGGCCGCCGTGACGTCACAATCCAAGATGGTGTACCGTGAGAAATCTGAGAAGCACGGACGAACTTTTTTTCTCCTTGGATACTATCGAAGCCAACCTCCCTTTGCGATCGATAGTGAGCGTTACGCATCCCACATTAATGAAATAGATATTATTTACCTACAAGCAACACGTAGCGACATCTGTTGACGACAGCCAGAACTACTTGCATCAATTTTCTTTGCATTAGATAACTTAACTCTCGCTGATGAAACATTTCAAAAACTCTATTTAAGAAATGGTTCCAATTGGAGAAAACTGACAGTTTGTATCTAACATTAGTCACAGAAGCTACCATGGATCGTGGTTTGTTATCTGCAGCTGAATCGGAAGGAAGCCGCTGTAGATACTGTGGCAAGGATTTTGCCATGAGAAGGAATGCTAGACGTCATGAGAAGAATGATTGTGCTAGAAACCCACTACGCAACATGTTAAGCTGTAATCGTTGTAGCAGGTTGTTAACAAGAATTGACAGCTTAAAAAGACATGGTAGAACATGTAAAGTCAAGACTACTTACGGCATAGAGGACACCGATGAATCCACTAGACTAAAGAAGAGTGATCTGCATTACGTCAATAATTTTCCTTGTCCTGAGCGTGATGGTATTAGCTCACCCGATTGTGAGGAAGAACATAAATTGAAGGATGCTAATGGCTTCGGGAAGACTGAAACTAATGGAAGTATCAACACCGTGAAAAGTGAGAATACATTCAAGCCTATATTCAGTAGATCCTCCATTCTTTGTAAAAATGATGGACTCCTAAAAAGGAAGCATGAAGACGATGAAGACACTTCGACATCATCGATAGCGAATTCATACGGTAATATGGGTGAAGAGGATGTCTTCTACAGTGATTGTTACAGTGACTCTGAGGCTGTTGACAAAGGCATAGACTGTGATGAAGCACCTAGAGCTGACAAGATCGAAGAATGTGGCGATGTCCTGAGACCGAAACGATGGAAACGTCGTGTTATAAAAAATAAATCTGATAATGCTTATTATGATCGCAGGGACGATTGTGATATTAACAGTATTTATAATAAACAAGCAAGTAAGATGGTGGTAGAAGAGATTGATTACACATCATGGAAAGATCCAAACATTTTGGTTGACCGGCTAAGACTTCTACATGACTCGCTTTGTGCAGGAAACTATTCGTGCATCAAAGAAATATCCTTCATACTCAAAGAACTGAGGAAAGCTGGCTACATACAATAATGGTTTCTTTTACTTGTATTTGTGTAATGTTGAGAAGTAATTAAATATTGAAAGTAAAAATTTAATGTTTTTGTTTCTTGTATTCTGATTTCCAACTAAGCCTGTGTGTTTCCGCTAATGTATGTGTGATCATTCCGTTTAATGTGTGTAATGTGTGTATACGTTTCCTTTCCTGTGTGTACTGTGTGTACGTTTCGTTTCCTGTGTGTACGTTCCGTTTTCTGTGTGTACTGTGTGTACGTTCCGTTTTCTGTGTGTACTGTGTGTACGTTTCGTTTCCTGTGTGTACGTTCTGTTTCCTGTGTGTACTGTGTATACGATCCGTTTCCTGTGTGTACTGTGTGTACGTTCCGTTTCCTGTGTGTACTGTGTGTACGTTCCTTTTCCTGTGTGTACTGTGTGTACGTTCCGTTTCCTGTGTGTACTGTGTGTATACGTTTCGTTTCCTGTGTGTACTGTGTGTACGTTTCGTTTCCTGTGTGTATTGTGTGTACGTTTCGTTTCCTGTGTGTACTGTGTGTACGTTCCGTTTCCTGTGTGTACTGTGTGTACGTTCCGTTTCCTGTGTGTATTGTGTGTACGTTCCGTTTACTGTGTGTACTGTGTGTACGTTCCGTTTCCTGTGTGTACTGTGTGTACGTTCCGCTTCCTGTGTGTACTGTGTGTACGTTTCGTTTCCTGTGTGTACTGTGTGTACGTTTCGTTTCCTGTGTGTACTGTGTGTACGTTCCGTTTCCTGTGTGTACTGTGTGTACGTTTCGTTTCCTGTGTGTACTGTGTGTACGTTTTGTTTCCTGTGTGTATTGTGTGTACGTTCCGTTTCCTGTGTGTACTGTGTGTACGTTCCGTTTCCTGTGTGTACTGAGTGATCATTACATTTATTGCATGTAAATTGCATGTATTGTGCGTACATTGCGTACATTACGTGTTGGAGCTGATGGATCTGTTGGAGCACTTGCAGCTAATGGTCAATTGAAGCATAGGAGCAAAATTTAGATGGATCTGATGACGTGAATTGTAGCTCTTGGAGCCTGGCGTATATTGGAGAGATCGAATTTTTTTTCGATCAAATGATCCTCTTTTTTAATTTGTAGATTTGACTCTAGTATTATTGTAAATGGTTCTTGATTTGACTAGCGTATTATTATTCCATCCGGTGCATGTATATAAGCGAGTCCTAGACAGCAGGACGCTCAGTTAGTTACTGACGTCGGCGGTGTAAGGATCACCTAGTTTGTTTCTTCTGGTGCATAAGACGTGTCAATTAGCTGTTCTTGAGACCTCGATGGCATCTTTACCGTCTTTAACGTCGAACTCGGAGGTTGTACCATCGTCTACGGGAACCTTGACGACAGCTACGATGGAGAAGGTGCAGATCCCGTTGGCAACGACGACGTCAACATTGGAGGAGATTTCAACAGATGTGATACCACCATCATCCGAAGTTTCATCGTCAGCAATGGATTCTTCCACTAATGAAAAGCATACATTGCGTCGGTGCAAATACTGTGACGCATCATTTACTATTACCTCAAATGCTCGCAGACATGAAAGAAGCAGTTGTTCTAATAATGTTAAAAGAATACAATTTCAGTGCAATAAGTGCAAAAAACTAATTTCACGTCTTGATAGCTTACATCTTCATTATAAAAAATGCTCCGAGAAGTATAATGAACATGGTTATTGTTTTGACTCGTGTGTTGTACCAGCAAATGAGAATATATAAGTGGGACCCTGGTGATATGAACTTCAGTCCGTCTCTGGCTGCGGTGATGAACGGATCGTATAGACATTTAAAGTCATGTAAAAGGCTTTGTCCGTACAATAAGAAGACTGTTTGAATCGAGGAATCCACAAGACTTTAGTACTTTGTCTGTGTTTATTATGTACTTGTAGTAGATTAGAATGTATGTAATAAAAGTTTTTAAAAGAACTTGTGGTGTTTTTTATTTTCTCAAACCTGTCGCTTTTGTGGTATTTTTTAAAATTAAAGTTGATTGGTATCGGTCAGGGGTCGAACCAAGGACCTTAGTCGATCCAATCAATCAGTATATAGATTACAAATTTATTTAATGAATTTTGAACTTTTTCCCGAATCTCTAGCATTAAAATTACGGATTTTCAAGATGGCGTCCAAATTTCAAGATGTCGTGTGTCACAGTAGTAATTGATTACTGTACTGTAGCGGGTTAGAATAAAATTATCCAGATGGAAATGAACTCTATAATACGAGTACACACACACAAGATGGCTTACTCCAGCAGGTGGTAGCTCCTGGTAGCATCTACTGAACATAAAATGTCGGATCCATAATGGTCAACAAGGACAAAGTCAAATTTCGAGGACAAAGTCAAATTTGCATGTCAAGGTCAAATTTCAAGGTCAAGGTCAAATTTCAATGTCAAGGTCAAATTTCAAGGTCAAGGTCAAATTTCAAGGTCAAGGTCAAATTTCAAGGTCAAGGTCAAAGGCCAAGGTCAAGGTCAAAGGCCAAGGTCAATGACAACAGTTGAGGACAAAAGTATGGTGACCAGATAATTATACTACATGGTATCGGCACACTCTAGCAGACGAAAACAAGATGGTGGACTCCAGCGGATGAAGACAAGATGGCGGACATGATGTCATACCAGTTGATGATATAAACCTTGGTATTGTTGGTGGTAGATCAGTCTAGGTAGCTTTCATGGAGGAAGGATTGATCGTTTACTCTCGCCGGGAATCGAACCAAGGACGTACATCGATATAATCAAACAGAATTCAAATACGTTAATTTTTTGATGAATTTTGGAATTTGTTTCATTAAAATCGGATAATAAATAAAGATTTTCAAGATGGCGTCCAGATTTCAAGATGGCGGACATGACGTCATGCTCACTGTCGATATATATGCTTTGAAAAAAGTGGTGGGGGGGCAGTCTGTCAGCAGCCACCACAGGGGGAAGGATCGGTCGCCATTATTAATTTTTTGACCTCGTCGGGTTCGAACCGAGGACTCCGTGCTCCGTATCGATAATGTTTGTTTTTTATAAATATTTTATTAAATTTATATTATTTAAATTTTTTTATAATTTTTAAAAAAAAATTTCATTAAAATCGGATAATAAATAAAAAAGTTAAAGATGGCGGCCGTAACGGAAATTGCAACGGTGACGTCATCATCCAATATGGCGGAAAACAAAATGGCGGAAAGTTCGAGAAAACAAAATGACGTCATCCAAGATGGCGGATCCAAGATGGCCGCCGTGATATACTTGTCCCGTTACGTTATGTCCCGTTACGCTGTGTCCCGTTACGCCGGCTGCATGCACGAAAAAGTGTCACGTTACGCATATTGTCACGTTACGCTCGTCCAAGATGGCCGCCGTGACGTCACAATCCAAGATGGCGGACAGACAATCATCAATCCACAGCCAGAAGCCTGTCCCAGTAGCCCCATTTATATACTACTTTTGGCACTACCTGATTCGCTTACTTCTCTCCTAGCTGGATATCGTTGGCTCACGGTCGTAGAGGGGCGTGTCCAAACAACTGCGTGACAATCATGAACACAGTGCGAGAGTGTGAAGGTTTGCATTCTAACTTGCAACTAAATGAATGCGCGAAATTTCCGTGTCTCTATCCATGACTAGGGACCCGGAAAATTCGCGGGTTCAATGACCTCCAGGATAGACTCCAATATCATCTACACACTCGGGCAAATGCCAACTGTTCATTGGCTGCTGACTTGTGAGTCGTCTCGACTGGGTGGCCTGTGATTCGACACTTCTATGAGTGAGGGTCTCTAATTGGCCCTCAATCCTCCAGATTAACAGTGAACCAATGACAGAAGCAGCACTAAGGTATAATTATTTGAATTTTAGCATAACACGAAATGTACCCGCAAATTTTTCGGGTCTCTATCCATGACCAAGAAAACGCAATACCATCGAGTCTAGCATGCATGTCATTGGAGTATGCCAATTCTTTTCATCGACAGACGTAGGTATTCATGATGGAACACGTGGACTACCTACAACTGAGCCGATAAAACACGCACGATAAAATCATGATTTGTTCGCCGGTGTCCCTGGACACTTCGCCAGTTACCAAAGAAGGGCTCCTGCATCTCATGGCCTCCGCAGCTGTGATGTGGCCACAACCTGACCAGACATAACCTGTAACACCGCGCAGAAGGCAGACCGCCCCTGGCATTGCAATCACTAGAGACCGGAAAAATTCGCTGATTGATTTCGTGTTGTGCTAGAATAAAAACACATATACTTCCCTATTGATAGGGATAGGAAAAATTCGCGGGTTCAATGACCTGCAGGATGAACTCCATAGTTCTACCTACACTCGGTCAAATGCCACCCACCCATTGGCTGCCGTCTTGTGAGACGTCCCAACGTAGCAGCCTGTGATTCGATAAAGCTTTGGTCGGGCGTTTCTAATTGGCCCAGAGTCATCCAGGTAAGTTGTGAGCCAATAGAAGAGGCAGCACTGAGGTGTAACTATTTGTATTTTAGCCTGTCGCGAAATGAACCCGCGAATTTTTCCTATCCCTACCTATTGATACTGTCATTGGCTAAGATTTTACATAAAGTAATTTTAGCCAATGAAAAACCATCAACCAAGGAGTATCGAATGGGAAGCATCCCAGTTGACAAGTCTCACAAGCCAGTAGCCAATGAGCGTGTGGTATTTGCCCGAGTATGTATGGGATCGTGGAGTCTATCCTAGAGGTCATTGAAACCGAGAATTTTTCCAGTCCCTAGCAATCACTGACCAACAGAAAGGTGGAACTGGCCTGCAGCATGGAGGAACACGGTTCGCTAATATTCTGCAGAAACTCAAACAGTCCGGATACTTTAACACCAGGCGGCCTTGTAAACGTCTGCGCGTTTCCACGTCTTCTCTGACTAGACCATCCATCGTTAATCTGACCCGCGCTCGGATTCATCCAGCCAATGGTAGTCGTTTGGTCATCACAGATCGTGCGAATCTCAAGTGCATCAGTTGAAATAGGGATCTGTGTCTCCCAAAAGCGGCAGCCTATAAGCAGTTTAATACGGGCATGTATTTTTCGCGAAAATATTTCGAGAATACGTTTGCGTTAAAACGCTGTAGCATCGTGTGTGTTTCCGGATTGGTTGAGTTTCTTACAGGTACGCCCAATCAAATGAGGCAAGTGCTTCAGTTGCAGACGGTCACCAGTGACAACGAAGAAACCGCTGCAGCGGGAATACCATTTTGCAGTCTAATGATCGATTTGATTTTTTCGTGGAAATTACACGGCCCTAAAGTTTAACCATCCTGCGAGTATGATTAGGTATGTAGATTCCAGCCTGGTAGCTATGTAGCTAGAGCCACGATTAATTCTTGGAGTAAATGGATAGCAAAGTGAACTTGAAGCACATAAACTACAGTTTTATGTTGATGATTGGTAGGGACACCTGTATTCCGCGAATACATTTAGTGTCTAGGTACATCGCAAAACACCGTAGTTTTTTTTTTTTTTGTAGTTATCGGTTGTGGTCGGCGAGAGGTGTTTTCCCGCACTTGACGGGGCCAATGGGAATGTGGATACCGTACTGCTGCGCGCACACGATTCGCCATTACTCTAAGAAAAAGCTACAGTGTTTTGTGGCATACCTTGACACGAAATGTATTCGCGAAATACAGGTGTCCCTAATGATTGGGTTAAAGTGCTCTTTACACGACCTTCATGACCCTGAACATGTTATAAACCGGGAGAAGTGGTAACCTAATCACTTGTAATCCGCCCAATAATGTCTTTATTATCGACCAAAGTGCGCTTAAAAAGTGATTGATTATGTATAGGCAAGTTGAGTCTAGCCTGAAGTGAAATAAATCTGCAAAATAATCGGTAGGGGCATGCAGATTTCGCGAAAAGATTTCGAGACTAGATGAAAGTTAAAACACTTTAGCACCGCCTGTGTTTCGTGATTGGGTGAATTTCTCCCAGGTACATATCGATTGTAACAACACCAATCACATGAAGTCAGTACGGAATCAAACGCGTCCTGAGTGGCTCGGTGAAACAAGGCGACGACTTCTCTCGCAGACGGCCGCCAATCACAAGAAAGAAACCACAGGCGCGGGTATGCATTGTTGCAGTCTAATAAGTGTTCAGATCTTTCCGCGAAAAAAGCCTGTCCCTAATAATAGGGTTCTAGTAGTAGTCGAATTTATAGCAAAAAAAAAAAAATGTATATATAGGGCCTCAACCAACACTCTCCAAAACCAGACCCGACCAATGTGAGATCTCTTGCAGCATGGAGCAGCCAATCGGAAGCAAGTTTACATCCGCAGTTCCGCTGAGCCAGTGACGTGCTGTATTCCGTGATGCAAAGCTAGGTACATCACGGCCCGCCAATAGGATTTGCAAAAGTCGGTATGCAGTGCCAATCAAGTATTGCCGCTCATTACCCAAGGTTAGGTACTGAGATATTCCGCGATTCCATTGTGAAAAAAAATTATTAATGTTTTATTTTGCGACTGAAATAAGATAATTTGACGCATCACCAAGAACATGCAATTAACAGACAATCCGCTGTAACACAAGGCACGAATCGTGTTAAAACCACTCAATACTAAAATCAGCTTTACTATAGGCCAGCTTTAACTCACCTAATGGTGGAATGGAATTAATCGCGACTTAATTACATCAACGATAAGCTCCACAGTCGGCAAGAGTCCAGTGTTATTTGGCTACTCAATAGTAAAATATGAACCAGCTCGGTTGCCCATTTTTTTGATAGTACTTTGAACGATGGCTTCTTATTGTACTCAGAGTCCTTCACACAAACTGTCAATCGATTGCATTAGTATCACTTTCACGACTAGACCATATATAAGTTTGCAAGCTCTCGAATAACTTCGAGCCAATGGAAAATTCGCAGAAACAAAAGGCAGGCACAAACCATGCGTAAACCAGTCAATGTTAAAATGAAAGTTTCAAGGAGGCAAATAACTTATAATCAACTAAACTCATTGCCTAAATTAAAAAAAAAGGAGGGGGTTGTCTGTAATGTCGGTTTACGGACGATAATTTTACGTGATAACGTCATAAGAAAACATTGATGAAAAATTGCATACTTTTTAATCTTCAAATATTATTTACAGTTTTTGCAAATTTAATTTAAATAATTTGTTTGAATATAATCACGAACAATTAGTTTAAAAAAAAAGCCCGCTTTAACCTGTTTGATATTATGGAAGATTTTCTCGCGCGGTGGTTGCGCCGGTTCTTGCACGCTCGGCTCAGGCGGAACGTGAAAAATATTTTCGTGCGTGCAGCCGGCGTTCAACGATCTATAAGACGTTATCACGTCAAAAAAGATATGTGCAATCCAGCCTACGGGGAACCATTTTGCGGGTTGAACGACCCTGAGGCTGTGTTCGTGTGACGTCGAGCCGTGTTGAAGTGGTCAGGTGCGAGTGGAAGGTGTCTCAGGAGGAAACCAGTGGTACCTGGTGGCCGCACACCCCGTCGATGTTTAGCCACGCAATCACCTGGAGTCTTCCACGCCCTCAGCCACGAGCGAGGAACACCCCTCTTGAAAGCAAATGGCGCTAAGGGGCTGGGGGCGGGTTCGCGGGCGAGGTTTTTTCGGTCTTTTTATTTTTTTTTATTTTTCGGGGTCGGAGCGGGCGTCGGGAGGGGGCGGCTACAAAGTGGCGACTTTTGCATTCTTCGCCAGCCGTCGCCCCATCCGGCCCCAGCCCTCTTCCTGGTTCCCGCGCCCCGTGCACCCCTCGTCGTCTGAATTACTTATCATTTCACGTCACATTCATAGGGAGAGAGAGACGGAGAGAGAGAGACAGAAAGTTTGCCCGCCGTGACTTAGTCTCGAGGCACACAAGTGTTAAAAAAAAAAAAAAAGAGAGCCATGCATGGGGAAAATGAGAAGGGTCTCCCAGGGTAAACGCGCAGAATTTCAAGTCCGAGGACAGGAAGAACAAGGAAGCCGAGAACTCTCATACCCACACCTTCTCCGCATTTTTTTTTTTTCGGTGTTATTTCTACTTGGCAGTTTTCTTCGGACTGGCTGGACGGGAAGACGCGGTGGAAGGGGATTGCGAAAAAAAAAAATAGATATATTCGTGAGGGCGGATGGGGTGGGTTCGTCGATGAGGACGGGCACCGGGAATAGCAGCTGGGGCAGGGGCGCGGTGTTTGGTTGATGAACGAATTCATCCGGGGTGACAGGGTGTCCGCCATGTTGTTTACGATGCTCGTCTCCCCCCCCCCCCCACACCCTCCCTCTACCGGGGCGAAGACTCGCCCACAACTCCTCCAACGTTCTCCCTCGCGAAACCTACTCCCTCTTCTTCTTTTTTTTTTTAACTCCCTGCAGTAATTTGTAGCGAGGAAGAGGCGGGTTGTTTACGCGGTCCTGGGGGCCTCACCCCTCCACCCCCCTCGCCCACACAAGTCCCGCTAGTGCGTCGCGGCAAGCAACGTCTGGCCGCGTAACGACCTGCCAATAACCCGCGCCGCGCGATCGATAATAGTGGTCCTCCGCTCCGCTGTTCCCTCCAGGGAGACGTCTGCCCTGTCCCCACGAGGTCTCCCAGCGATCAGCCCGCACTGTCGACTCTCAGCCGCATCCGGCGCAGTGAGAGACCTCACAACGGCGACAGACTTTCCAGTGTTGGACGAGAAAACCTCGGGCAACGACTCGAACACGCATGCCAGTCCCGCACGAGCTCAACAGTGACATTCCCTTTGCTAGTTGCACTGTTTGTCATAACAAACCTATATAACGAACAAAAACAAAAAGCTTTTAAAAATACGCGAACACACAGTACACGCGTCCGACGAGGAGAAGCGCTGCTGGCTAGACAGCGCAGGCCAAACACCGGAGTGAACACTTCAACACGTGGACAAGACATTCATCCCCGAGGATTTGTCTGAAACCACACAACTTTCATCTGCGTGATTTCAAAAACTTGCACCGAATTTCTGATGACGAGCATTCAAATTATCCCAGTTGATAATACCTACACGAGCTGAATAAATGCTAACCCAATCGTGTCAACACCTGGACATAACATTTATCCGCGAGGATTTGTCTGAAACCACACAACTTTCATCTGCGTGATTTCAAAAAATTGCACCGAATTTCTGATGACGAGCATTCAAATTATCCCAGTTGATAATACCTACACGAGCTGAATAAATGCTAACCCAACCGTGTTGCAGTTCAGTCTGACTTATTGATCTGGCTGAGCATAATTCGTTTCATAATTCCTCAGAATTGTCAAGGCTACTTAAAAAAATATTTCCCGTCCGATCGCAAAAGAGATGTATGCTACTGAGATGTACAAAATTGTATACGAACGACTACAGCTGATGTATGCACAGAATAGTAAAACCTAACGTTTTATGTTAGGAATATTTATATTTTTATCTTAAGATATCTATAGCGGATTTATTCAAGCAAATCTTGAACATATTTACGTTGTTATATTAACACAGATACACGTAATAAATGTTCTCTTAAGCGTCTAGCACAACATATAGAAATTTCCTAAAAATTATTTCCCTTTAGCATGTAAGAATTCTCTTGGAAATCAACGCATTACAACGGTCTGTGAATTATAAACGCGTGCTCAATAAATCAATATTAATAAACGAATAATATATAACTGTTTTCATATAAAACTTTTAATGTAATGCGCAAATATAAATGAAAGCCATTTCGTTCCTTATCATAATCAAATCAAAATAATTCTTGCCTAAAATTCAAATTAACCTTTTTTAATACATTAAATATATTTTTCTCTAAATTACGTCTTATCCCTACATTAACTATAAATAACGCTAAAAATTGACATTTATTTTTGTATTAAGCAAATATTTTGTTCATGATAAATTATTTTAGAAGTCTGATGCACCAAATTAGTTAGAAAATTTGTCGTTACGTCCCTAAAATGACCAAACCTGTATCAATGATTGTTTACTTTGTTTCGACGATATTAGTTTCTTATCTGTTTATATTAGCTAATATTAATGTGAATTTTCTTACTATATTTTACGAAGTCTTGTTTTGAATCTAGGGATATTACTATATTTTATAATGTAATGTCTTATCGCCCTGGGTAGTGTATTATATAAAAGCTTCATACAACTAAATTTGTTGTTAAATATGTTTTATTAGCGTTTTGATATGGGTAGAGGTCCAGTATTATTTTGTTAATTTTAATACGTAAGTAAATTTATTGAAAGTTAAAACATTGAAAATCACATATTATTATGCGTACGGAACTAAGATTCCTTTTTGCATTTATATTGTGCGGAAGGCAACAGGGATGCAATTAGTTGGTTTATAGTGTTTGGGCCTTAAGCTCATGCATAGATGCTTAATGTAACGAGACCTCTAAGACTGATGTCGACTGCGACGAATTGATGGGAGCGAACTTACAATGCACTACGCATAGAAAACACGGCGAACAAAAAAAAATTAAATATTTGTAACTTCTGATTGATTTCACTAAATTAACTGCATATGAAAATAATTCCTTTGAAAATATCTCTGGCAATATTTGTCATGACTCATGACTAGAGACCTGCAAAATTTGCGGTTTCGATGGCCTTCAGGATAGACTGCACATACCCTTGTACACTCGGGCAAATAACGCAAGTTAATTGGCAGCCGACTTGTAAGTCGTCTCAGCTGGTTTGTCTGTGATTCGATCCTTCTTTGGTTGAGGGGTTATAACTGGTTGAGATTCGTCCAGATAAACAGTTAGCCAATAGCAAAATTATCTAAGAGGTATATGTGTTTGAATTCTAGCCTATCACCGAATGAATCCGCGAATTTTGCAGGTCTCTACTCATGACTACTGAAATTAGTTCATGAACTATATAAGATAAAATTATATTAAAATTTTAAGATTTGAGAGAGTTACTAACACTTCCGTAAAAAAATATGCAAATTAAGTCGACATAAATAAAGCCCGTCATTAGGGACAGTCATTTTTCGCGAAAAGATCTGAACACTTATTAGACTGCAACAAGGTATACCCGCACCAGCAGTTTCTTCCTTGTGATTGGCGGCCGTCTGCGAGAGAAGTCGTCGCCTTATCTGACCGAGCCACTCAGGACGCGTTTACTTCCGCACTGAATCACTGTGATTGGTGTTGTTACAAATCGATATGAATCTGGGAGAAACTCGCCCAATACGAAACACAGATGGTGCTCAAGTGTTTTTAACTTTCATCTAGTCTCGAAATCTTTTCGCGGTATCTGCATGCCCTTACCTATCATTAGAGACCCGGAAAATTCGCGGGTTCAATGACCTCCAGGATAGACTCCAATATCCTCTACATACTCGGGCAAATGCCAACTGTTCATTGGCTGCTGTCTCGTGAGTCGTCTCGACTGGGTGGCCTGTGATTCGACACTTCTATGAGTGAGGGTCTCTAATTGGCCCTCAGTCCTCCAGATTAACAGTGAACCAATAACAGAAGCAACACTAAGGTATAATTATTTGAATTTTAGCATAACATGAAATGAATCCGCGAAATTCACGGGTCTCTAGTGATTGGTGTTGTTACAATCGATATGAATCTGGGAGAAACTCACCCAATACAAAACACAGATGGTGCTCAAGTGTTTTATCTTTCATCTAGTCTCGAAATCTTTTCGCGATATCTGCATGCCCCTACTTAACATGCATCTGTAGGGGCATGCAGATTTCGCGAAAAGATCTGAACACTTATTAGACTGCAACAAGGTATACCCACACATGTGGTTTCTTCCTTGTGATTGGCGGCCGTCTGCGAGAGAAGTCGTCGCCTTGTTTGACCGAGCCACTCAGGACGCGTTTACTTCCGCAATGAATCACTGTGATTGGTGTTGTTACAATCGACGTGTACCTGAAAGAATCTCACCCAGTCACGAAACACAGACGATGCTACAGTGTTTTGACTTTCATCTAGTCCCGAAATCTTTTCGTGAAATCGGCATGCCCCTATGCATCTGTTCCAATTGACAATATTCCTTGGACGTCTTGGTAAATAAGAAATAAAAAAGTTGTTGAAATGTTGGCAACTCTTCAAGTGCGACGAGAGATGTTCTGCAGCGCGCGCCTCGAAGACGGTGTGGCGGGAAGGGGGGCAGAAAGTATCCGGCAATAAACACCCCCGGATGGCGTCGGAAAGCTGCGGGCCGAACCCGCCCCGCGCCGGTTATTAAATCCCCGCCGGCGGCGCATGGAAATGCCGTGGGGTCGGCCCAGGGGCGCAAACAGAACACGGCCTGCCAATATCGGAGCTCACCTGGGGGTGCCGCGACTTGGGCGCCTCTCGGCGGCTCCTCCCTTTGACGGCCGGATCACGGCAGGCTGCGGAGATCCGCGAGTTCAATGAACACAGCCGCGATCAAACCGCGGAGTCAGCGCTCATGGTAGACCTGAAGCGCACGTGCGTCTGCTCCAGTGCTCTCGACACGACCTTCACTGTTTAAAATGTTCACCTTCAATTTACGAAGAACGCTGGTTAAAAATTATCCAGGGATCTTCGTAAATCTACAGCTATCTTCAGAAATGTACGTACACTGAGTTAACTTTCTTTAAATACGAATCCAAAATAATATCAAAGAATAGTCTTGGTATATTAACAAACCTTTCAAAAACCTGGTTTAAAACACTCTTATTTTGTCTACGAGCGTGTGTCTGTTTGTAAATAACGTAACATACGACCCGGAAATAAAAATACAACTTAGTTTCTACGAAGATTCAGTTATTTGAAATTATTAAAAAAAACATTTCGTTTATTTGAGGTTGATTCTTCGATAAAAAGTCCGTACATTTACAGTAATTTATAACAGTGTTGGAGACCCTCAGCCAGTTGCAGTTACGCCGAATGCTTGGTAATTTATAAAGCAAGTTGAATCAAGCCTGTAGAAAAAGTATAACAGATTCAACAGAAGAGACAGAGATATTCGCGGATTCGATTCCCTCAAGGACAGACTCAAAATTCCGCTAAAAGTTCATAAAAAAAGAACCGTGTTCATCTTGGCGACTGACTGACTCCCTTAGGAGATTTGTCAAATAGGTTGCCTTTAATTCGACAACTCTTTAACTTAGGGTTTCTAATCGCCTCGAAGCCTTGCGCATTAACTTTGAGCCAATCGTAGAAGCAAAGTAGAAGTGTTTAAATTTTTGTCTTTCGCAAAACGAAACTGCGAATTCCCCATGTCTCTATGTATCGTGCGTGAAGGACCTGCGAAATTTACGCTACCTCCACAGTTTACGCTGCAAACTCTTAACCATTTTAAAGAAGATTTCGATTAGACGATGGTTCTGAAGATCACCAAAATCAATCGCAGGGGAAACATGTGGCCCATTCTCGTGCAAGCAGAACACAAGAAACCACGTTGCAGCATCCAGTAGCACCATAACTTGGGTTTTATAGGTGGGAGCAGTCTTTTTCTGCAAATAATTTCAGGACGTTTTGTTCGTAAAAGCACTAAAAGGGTCGTCTGTAGAGAGTGGTTGGTGGTGTTTCTTTCATAAACATGTACTTTGTCGGCACACAAGTCACAGGCTTTCTATGAGGATTGAAACTCGCCCTGAATGGCCTGATCAAGCACACGACGCTTGATTCTCTGTCTGGCGGCCTCCAATCACGAGGAACAATCCTCTAGCGCAAGCGTACAGTGAGCGTTCTGTTTCGTGAAAACATCACGATCTCTGTCGATAAGCTCAGGACATGCATTTCTCGCGATTATGTGTGTGTTAAAACACTACAATGTCGCGTGGAAGCGGATTGTTGTCTTGACGTTTTCGAGTGTCGTGTGTGGAAAACAAACATTCGGCTGTCTGTTGCAACTCTCACACGCCGGATTCGAAAGTCATCGCGTAAGAGAGGAATGCCTGTGGCTCGCCGGCCGCAGAGGAGAGGCTTGGAGAAAGTGTGGCCTTGAGGTTATCCCTCCGGGTGCAATGTCATGGGGGAACATAATGCTGCGTGGGGCGCTTCAGAGAAAACCACGTGATTTGAAAACTGACCGAGATATCAGAGTGGTTCTTGGTTACGTCGAGCATTTCAGAATATGCTGTCGGATAAGCAGTTCTGCTTCCGTGATTACTTCTTAAAATACACATTTTTAGAAGAGTGAAACTGGCTTGAACACGTGTTTTCAGAATAATCTTTAGGAATGAAAACACAGCAGAAAATCTTGAAAACACTCAAGAGACTTGCAATATAACATCATCTTCATTTGTCCGCTGTATTATGGTACGGTCACCGCTCAAATCTCATAGCTTTCCTATGCACGACGAGAAAACTGCGCCAGATCAGAAGCTCGCGCTTAGAGGCGATACTGCGCTAGAAACACCAGTGAGCGTCGACCTTATGATCCCGCCTCAATAACATAAATTCACTCCTGACTAGGCGGGCGCCTTTATATTAAAAGCATTTTCACATTTTATGTGTCGTCTCAAATTTTCTTAACATAGGCCTATATCTACTAACATTGATTTAATAAATGGTAAAAATTCAATTAGCGATGAGTAGAGACCTGCGAAATTCGCGGATTCATTCGGTGATAGGCTAGAATTCAAACATACGTACCTCTAGGATAATTTTTCTATTGGCTTACTGTTCATCTGGACAAATCTCAACCAGTTATAAACCCTCAACCAAAGAAGTATCGAATCACAGACAAACCAGCTGAGACGACTTACAAGTCGGCAGCCAATGAACTTGCGTTATTTGCCCGAGTGTACAGGGGTATTTGCAGTCTATCCTGAAGGCCATAGAAACTGCAAATTTTTTCAGGTCTCTAGCGATGAGTCAGTCACCTGGTCAAAATTGCTGAGGAAGGATATTTTGAAATTTTAACAACTGTTTGAAATGGGAATCGTACCCACTACTTCCGTAATCGATGACGTAATTGTTTTTATTTAATTGTTTTATATATATTGTTTAATAATAATATTTATAAAATTGCACTCAGTGGGTATGAACCTGAAACTCCGTTCTAGATTATGTTAATGTGTTTTTTTTTAGTTAAAAGTACTTTATTAAATTTTAAAAATGTGGTTTTTCCTGATTTTTTTTATAAATGTTTTATGACATTGATCTCGACTGGTTTTAACCAATAATACGGTTTCAAAGACAAAATTATTTTTAATATATTATATAAAAAAGTTGTTTTAGTTACTAGATGAAAATTGAACTGAGGTGACAAAGTCGTCATGAGAGTCAAAAGTTAAGATCCACGCTCAGCGACAAGAGGCGAAAGAAGTGTCGAATCACAAACAATCCAGTCGGAAACATCGCTCACGTGAGCAGCCAATGAATAGGTGACATTTGCGTGAGAGTTCAAATGACTGTGGAGTCCGTCCTGGAGGTCGTTCAGGGTCGTGAGAGACTTGTCGAGAGCAATGCAGTCCAGTTATCAACGCGAAACAGATGTTTATGTGCTTCAAGTCTACTTTGCGAACCAAAATAATGTTCCTAGGAGCAAGTATTTTTCGCGAAAAAAAAAAACAACCCTGAACGTCTACTAGACTGCAACAAGGTATACCCGCACCAGCGGTTTCTTCCTTGTGATTGGCGGCCGTCTGCGAGAGAAGTCGTCACATTGTTTTACCGAGCCACCCATGACTAGAGACCTGCAAAATTCGCGGATTCATTCGGTGATAGGCTAGAATTCAAACACATATACCTCTTAGATAATTTTGCTATTGGCTTACTGTTCATCTGGACGAATCTCAACCAGTTATAAACCCTCAACCAAAGAAGGATGGAATCACAGACAAACCAGCTGAGACGACTTACAAGTCGGCAGCCAATGAACTTGCGTTATTTGCCCGAGTGTACAGGGGTATGTGCAGTCTATCCTGAAGGTCATCGAAACCGCGAATTTTGCAGGTCTCTACCCATGACGCGTTTGATTCCGCACAAACTTAAATGTGATTGGTAGAGACCTGCCAAATTCGCGGATTCATTCGGTGATAGGCTAGAATTCAAACACATATACCTCTTAGATAATTTTGCTATTAGCTTACTGTTCATCTGGACGAATCTCAACCAGTTGTAAACCCTCAACCAAAGAAGGATCGAATCACAGACAAACCAGCTGAGACGACTTACTAGTCGGCAGCCGATGAACTTGCGTTATTTTCCCGAGTGTACAAGGGTATGTGCAGTCTATCCTGAAGGCCATCGAAACCGCGAATTTTGCAGGTCTCTAGTGATTGATGTTGTAACAATCGACATGTACCTGAGAGAAGCTCACCCAATCACGGAGCACAGACGGTGCTACATTGTTTTTGACTTTCCGCTGGTCTCGGAATCTTTTCGCGAAATATGCGTGGCTAGGGGCATGCGTTTTTCGCGGAATAATCTTCTCGCTCGTTATACTTCAACAAGGTATGCCATTGTTCCCTTGTGATTGGTGGCCGTCTGCGAGAGAAGCCATCGCCCTGTCTGGCCGGGCCATTCAGGACGAGTTTGCTTCCGCACTGGGTGGTTGTGATTGGTGCGCCGACAGTAGACATGCACCTGGAATAAACCCAGCCAACCACGAGACACAGAAAATGCTATAGAGTTTTAGCACACAGCTGGTCGGAATATCTTTTTGCGAAAATCACATGGCCCTATGCGTGGCCCTAAATACGCCGGGTAATCGCGGCTGCGGACGAGGAGGGAAGATGTGGACGGGATTCCAGGCGGTCTCGCGGCACGGTTCGCACCAGTGGATCGGGCCGCGCCATTCCGCTCGCGGGGGATTATTCAAGACGCGCCCCGAGGTCCTGCTTTATGGGGCTCGTCCTTCCTGCGCCGCGGTCAGCGCCATTGTGCGCCCCGGGTGGCGACCGCAACGCGTCTCCCCCGACGACTGCCCTTCGCTTCCGCCGCGCCGCTCTCCCCCGACCTGAACACTCTGCTCGGGGACTGCCATACATGCCATCACTAGAGACCCGTGAATTTCGCGGGTTCATTTCGTGTTATGCTAAAATTAAAATTATTATACCTTAGTGCTGCTTCTGTCATTGGTTTACTGTTAATCTGGAGGACTGAGGGTCAATTAGAGACCCTCACTCATAGAAGTGTCGAATCACAGGCCACCCAGTCGAGACGACTCACAAGTCAGCAGCCAATGAACAGTTGGCATTTGCCCGAGTGTGTAGAGGATATTGGATTCTATCCTGGAGGTCATTGAATCCGCGAAATTCACGGGTCTCTATCTATGATCCTCTACGCACTCGTGCAAATTACATCTGCTGATTGGTTACCGACTCGTAACACTTGTTGACTGGAATGATCGTGATTCGCTAATTCTTCTGTTAAAGATTTTTCATTGGCCCAGAGTCCTTCAGATGAACTGTAGCAAAATAATGTATAAGTATTTGGACTCTACCCTATCGCGAAATGAATCCGCGAATTTTACATGTCTCCAACAATGTAGCACCGTCTGTGTTTCGTGATTGGGCGAGTTTCTCTCATGTTCATATCGACTGTAACAATACCAATCACAGCTACTCATTGCGGAAGTAAACGCGTCCTGAGCGGCTCGGTAAAACAAGGCGACGACTTCTCTGGCAGACGGCCGCCAATCACAAGGAAGAAACCACTGGTGCGGGTATACCTTGTTGCAGTCTAATAAGTGTCCAGAAATTTTCGCGAAAAACGCCTGCCCCTAAATATTTAATGTGGTTTATTCAAGAAGGAACTAGAGGCGAAGCTCCAGTGGCAGGGCGAGCGAGCACGACATCTGCGCGCGAGGTGGAGCTCCGGCGATTAGCCATCAGCGAGAGCGAGCGATCTGCGCCCATCTGCGCCCTCCAAACTCTCGCAACCACACGGGCAAGTCGTTACTCCCGGCAGCGGGGGAGGAAACAAGCATAATTAGCGAGCAGGCAGCGCGCTAATTACCGCCAGCCAAGACTCATCAGGCCGGCCGCCGTCTTGGATGTGTTTCATCGCTGGCTGATCGACGGCGCTAGCGCGACAGGTCCTCGCATCCTGATGGAAGCCCCTTCTCACATTCTGGCGAAGCCCAACGAGTTTACTCGCCGCAGGCCCCTCAAATCACACCGGCTGAGACAAAGTTCGGCAGAGAGAGACTTAAAACATCGTGGTTTCGCCTCGCGAGGTGCCGAAATGCAAACGCGTATACATTTTGGCTGCCTTTTTGATTTTCACACATTATTTTATTTGTATGGAGCTGAGCCATCAATAAGTAGAGACCGGGAAAATTCGCGGTTTCATTTCATATTAGGCTAAACTGCAAATACTTATACTGTTGTGCTGCTTCCGCTATTGGCTCTGGATGTCACTGGGCCAATTAGAAACATTTATCAAAATAATTAACGATCCACAGGCCATCATTTTAGCCACGGCGTGTTGAAGTTAAACCAGCCAATCAAAAACAAGCGTCGAAGATACGTCGCTATTAAGTACCGACTTGCCAAGCCTTTTGGGTTTGAGAATGTCTCCAGGGAGAGTGTGTAGGGCCGATTGCCCCTCTTCAAAACATAGGGTATTTATAAATAATTAAATTCATTGGTCAAACTATACTTTCATGAAACGTTTTAATATTGTTCCAAAGTTCGTTATTTTAGAAAATAAATTTTGTAGATAATCCTTGGCCAATATCTGAAAGTTCGTTTTTGGAGACAGTAACGTTGGTAAATAATCCTTGGCCAATATCTGTATGTTCCTTTTTGGAAACAGTAAATTTGGTAAATAATCCTTGGCCAATCTCAGACTTATTTAATGCATTGCTTACAACTTCATCCTTATTTTTACAACAGCCTCTCCCGAAAAATTTTCCCTGGTGCCGCTTTTGGTTTGGTTTGCAAACGATTGAAGAATACGCGTGACCAGCTGGTGGTTGAAATTACTCCAACGAAGTAGTTCCAAGTGCCGTTCAGTTTGTCAGGTTTGGCAGGCCTGCTGCCGGCGGAAGTGCACGCAGTCTCTTCAGCTGCGGCAGATGCTGCCTGCGGCTCGTTTGTGTTCTTTTTACTCCCTCTCCGCGTCCTCGCCGGCGCACGGAGGGTGTTGCGGGGTTAGGGCGCTGTTGTGTTCCCCCCTCGCGATGGGAGTGGCTGCACCCTTCCACGCGCCTGGGAATTCCATCCTAAACAAACACGCCAGGGTCCGCGCGGCGGCACCAGGTATGACGGCGACTCGAGGCGGCCAGTTCTTGCAGAGGCCCCACGCTCGCCATCGAGTCGGGCTTAACAGTCGCTGATCAGCTGGAACTGGTGGCTTTCCATCAGCAGGCTCGAGAGCCCTCAGTCAGAACTGTGTCTCGCCAGTCCATCAATCCATCAGCTGACATCTTAGTTTATACCGTCTGGTTGCTTTGCTACTCTTTTTTTTCTTTAATATTCCCAACTAAAAGTGAAACTGCAATTTTAACATCCAAAGTTTCTTTCATATTCCATGATGATAAGATACATCCAACAGCAACTGCAACCAGACTGATCGTGTGTGCAGAGGGCCTCAATTCAGTCTAAACTGCGAGCTGTACTGATCGTGTGTGAGGGCCTTAACATGCAGCACTTCTTTGGCAGTATTACGTCCACTTTGGCGGTTCGCGTTACCATGTCGTTCCGTCCAATCATAATCAGCATGGAGACTGCATAGCTAACATTATTTCCTAAGCCCAAGTTAGGTCCCACAAACGTGGGCATAACCTAGTCTATGTTGCATGTTCATTGGCTGCCGCCACATTTGGTCAGGAGTTCATTCGTTGTTGTTTCTGGTTTCTAGTCCTCAGGGTGTGTCGAGTAACCCGTGATCCAATGACAAGCAAGGGTCATTCAGTGTAACCAACCTTTACAATCTCTACTTGTATAAGCCAAAACGAATTTTGCTTGTCTCTAATAATTGGACGGGCTTGAGCCAGTAATATACCAATGAAAGAAGTGTTGGCCTAATAATGTGTAACCCACCCTTAAGGTTGAAACATTTCTGACTTGATTAAGGCCAAATGTGAGCCTACTAGAAGGTATTGATTGTGTATAAAAATGTTAAATGAAGCCAACTCTTCATGCATCGACCACTAAACCACTATGGGTTACAACGTGGCCTTAAAGTGCACTATGCGGCTATGAACAGATTGCGAGACTAGCTCTAGCATCGTCTGTGTTCCATGATTGGTTAAGTTACTTTCAAGTGCATATCTACTGTCAGCACACCAATCACAGTAATTCAGCTCGGAAGAAAACGCGTCCTGTACGAATCGGCAAAAAGGGCGATGGCTTCTCTTGCAGACGGCCGCCAATGACAAAGAAGAAACCGCTGGCACTGGCATAACTTATCGCAGTCTAAGGTCGGCGTCACACCATACCGTTAAACCAGAGTGATTACCAGTTTCTACTTGGTAATTTCTTGTGTACCAAGTTCGCATTTTCATTTTTGAGTAATTCACTTAGCGCATTCTAAGAAAAGTTGTGGAAAGAATATTCAGCAAAAAAAAAAAAAAAGAAAAAAGAAACGCTGTTGTAGTTTCAGAAGCAGTGCCAATAGCTCATGGGGTAGCACTGACCTTATGACCATTCAGAACTTGGTTTTCCGCGGAAAATACCCGTTATTATTTAGGGCATAATGTTATTAAATGTTAAATTCACCTAATATTTAGAGCCTATTCGCTCTCCCACCATATCTTGCACTCTTGCAAGGACACTGAACCCGGAGTCAAGCTGCCTCCGTTAGTGTAACGCATTGCAATGTTGCGTGCTCTGATGAGAAGCAATGCTGAGGTTATCCAGACATAACCGCAGCTCACCCTGGTTCTACTTGAAGCTCAGGATGGAAACAAGCACACAGGCTTAGCTGTGCCAGGCGCGCTAGTGTCTCAGCTGTTACCGAACTACATGCTTTAAACTACTTTGCAGTGTTGCGGGTGTAAAGAAAAAGTCTAACCTTCATTCCCAATTTCTATTAGCAGGCGTATGATTGAGTCACACTTAGGCACGTCGATAAAATTAGTTTATTTGATATTGTTTTGGGTACATATAGTCTTTACATTTGGTTGCAAAGCATGTGAACTGTATGATTCTGATTGTCGTCATGGTACTACAGGGACCACGAATGTAGCAAGTTGCGTGTAATTGGCCGTATACGAATTCGCCTAAAGTATATACTTAAACGTAGTACTTATCCCCGGAAGTGACATCACAAGGACTGTCCGAAGTGGAAGTGAAGTACGCAAGTATACGAGTAAATGAATATGTGTACTCCTCGCGTACCTGCTTTGAGTTAAAGAAATGTCGCCATTTGTAAAAAAAAAAGTTTTCTAGATTGAATTTTATAAAGAATTAAAAAATGTAAACCTTTTCAATTTATAATTTAAATTTATTTTTGAATAGAATAAAAAATAAAATTAAATAATGTTTATAAGGAGGTTTCAACAAATACATGCACATAAATAATTATTGTAGCTATGGAAAAAAAAATTAATCATAAAGTAAATGGCTGTAAATTCGTGTGACACTAATAAAGGATTAAAAATTAGTAATTCCAGTTAATCAATACAAAAGAAAGATGAAAACCACCCTCGGGCTTGCTAACACAGTCTGAAGAGGCCAAACTTCGTACGACACGAGGGAAAGTGGTGCACGCAAGATCGCAAGCATACGACTGTACTGGTGTTTGGACACTGCACAGTCCCAACAACAAACATTGCCTGGCGCGGATCGGCAGAACGAAGCGGTCGGTGGTAGGAAAAAAAACGCACCGAATTTGGCGCGGCCCGCCTGTGTATTAGGCGTTCTAAAAATATAAGAACAACTTTCTTTACAGCATAGGATTCCTGGATAGAATCTCCTATGACACTTTAATCGAAGCTGTTGACCTACATTATGCGTTTTCTTTTTCGTGGCTTACACAAAAATTACCCCATGGCAATTCTTCCGAATAGACATCACTGTAGTTTTACTCATATCTGCATAATTTGTTTTGTGAATAGGCATCGAATGACACTTTTCACGAGCTTCTTGATCACAGATTGATATTACTTAACTTATTATTTCTCGCCCTTTGAAGTGAATACCTTCCTTACTTTACTGGCTGCCAATATACTTTAAATGGCTAGTAACACAGAAGGGGAGTGAGAATCCTCCCTTGCCCCACTTCCACTGTTTCCCCACTTCGTTCTTCACCCGCATCCTGACAGCTAAGAATCTTGGCCACAGCAGTAAAGACCAAGGAGCACAGACGTTAAACAAAAACCTTTATTTTTATTTCTTAAATCGGTTACAAACGATTCTGACACTACCAACCACACAGAATAAAACCAGCAAACGTATTAAATTTTGTCCTCGTACGTTTTCAGGACAAGGTAAAAGTTAGTGAATTCCTCCTGCTCAGGAGCTAGGTCCTTATAATACATTTCTACATTTTAATAAAATATTGTGTAATTTTTACTTTCGTGTCTTGATATTCATGAAACACTTGTAGGCAGATGTGTGCAAGATTGTTATTGAAACATGGGATACAATGGACGTCGAAGAGAAAAAAGCGAAATAAAAAAAATTAAGGCTTTTGGTAAGGTTTTATTATACGCGTATACTAAACGCCTTGTTGATTTTCTTAATTTTTTGTTATTTCTTTTTTTTTTTTACTTTTTTTAAATTTTAACGCGATAACTCCGTTTCATTCTTGTTCTATCACAAATATTTTCAAAAGATATTCACTAAGTGCTAAATTCATTACTGTATTCTTCATTATCATCACTTATGTACTTTTCACACCCACGATATTACAGTAAGTTAATGTCTGTTGAAAATATTGGTGGCAGAACCAAAAACTTCTGGGAAGGTAGCGAGTAACAATTGCATTAATAGCCAAAAAAATAATAATTATGGAAAAACAAAAAAAAATCAACATGGTCACTGAGACAGACCCTTAAGGCGTAGCATGTTCGTGCATAAATGCAGTAACCACGTTCTTATTGGCCTTAACAAGAGAAGGAAGGCACCTCATGCCGATCTCCACCAATATAAGTTTAAAAAAATGTTAAAAAAAAGAAAACAACGTGAGAATAAGGTTAAGGGGGATTAGACCTCGAAATTTTGCAATTTTAAATATTTTCATACCGCTTGCAATAAAGATTCCGTACTAATTTTTGACGTGACAACGTCTAATAAATCGATGAACGCCGGCTGCACGCATGAAAAAGCGTCCCGTTGCGCACATTGTCCCGTTACGCTGTGTCCCGTTACGCTCATTGTACGCTTGCGCCGCATATAGGCTATCTCTCTTCCACTCGATTGGAACAACCATCGATTTGACTTTTTCGAGGCACATTAAACTTGAAACACTCCCATTCGTTTCCTACTTTTCCTATCATCGTCATATCCTTAACAGAATAACACAGATTGGAAGAAGTTAAATAGCAAACATGTATAAAAGTTATAGTTAAAATAATCTCTTCGTTAAAGTAATAAACATACTTGAATTAATGAGTGTAAATGAAAGTAAATTTATCAATTAAATTGTAGATTTCATTTCACTCCTTCTATGTATCCATACGAAATAGTCATAATTCAATAAAAAATTATTCATTATATTCGTAAAAGTATGCAATCATTTCATCAATGTTTTGTTATGATGTTGTCATGTTAAACTATCGTCCGTAAACCGACTTTACAGACAGCCATTTTCGTTTAAATTTTGGCACAAGGCTTGGTAGCCTACTCAGCTTCGGCTACTCGTTGACTTCGACACCTGAGAACCGGTATGATTGTCAGGACAGTTGTAGTCCACCCGCGAGTAGTAGTGAGTTGTATTCCCGCGGCGCTTACGGAGTACAGTCTGCTGGTAAATCTGTGCTTGCAGAAGCGTAAGGAACGCGAGTTAGTCCTTGAGAGAATTAGTTTAGAATTATAATCATAGCCAAAAAAAAAAGGGGTTGTGTCTGTAAAGTCGGTTTACGGACGATAATTTTACGTGATAACGTCATAAGAAAACATTGATGAAAAATTGCATACTTTTTTTAATTTTCAAATATTATTTACAGTTTTTTGCAAATTTAATTTAAATAATATGTTTAAATATAATCACGAACAATTAGTTTTAAAAAAAGCCCGCCTTAACCTGTTTGATATTATAGAAGATTTTCTCGCACGGTGGTTGGCCGGTTCTTGCACGCTCGGCTCAGGCGGAACGTGACAATGAGTCATAACTACTAACTGCTACCTGATGATGGCGACTGCAATGTCGACCGAATCGTCGGTTAATTATTCGCCAAGGACACGGCTACAACCCAGAAGCCAACCTATTTATGTTTTACCTTAAAAATGTGTATATTGTGTTCTATTATATATAGAGACCTGAAAAATTCGCGAATTCATTTCGCGATAGGCTAAAATGCAAATCGTTATACCTCAGTGCTGCCTCTGCTTATGGTTCACAACTCACCTGGATGAGAAACACCCAACCAAAACTTTATCGAATCACAGGCTGCTACGCTGGAACGCCTCACAAGACAGCAGCCAATGAGTGGGTGGCATTTGACCGAGTGTGCGTAGAACTATGGAGTTCATCCTAGAGGTCAAAGAACCCGCGAATTTTTCCGGTCCCTAATTATATACATATTTTTTTTTTAATTTTCTAATGATAAGTTAGTTTATTTTGTATTTCGGAGTAACTCGTGACATTTTTTCGTGCCTGCCGCCGGCGTTCATCGATCTACAAGACGTCATCACGTCAGAAAGACGGAAGCCTTGAGGATGGCCCTTGACAAAAAGCCCGGGTGTCGGTGCAGAGACCTCGCGCTAAGCCCTCGGGGGCCGGCGAAGAACCGGAGGTGGTCCGTGGAGCAGAGGGCTCCCCGGAGACCTGGATGCATGGCCGCCATTACTGCCGCCTCCCGGACATGCGTCAACCGTCCTGGCCTGGGACACTGCCCCTAGGGCCCCGCGTTCCCTTGGCTTTCTTCTGTTCTCATGTCAGATAGCTACAGACCGGCAAAATTCGCGGTTTCAATGACCTGTAGGATATACTCCATGATCCTTTATGCACGCGGGACAATTACATCTGCTCATTGGCTACTGACTCGAGACACCTGTTAACTGGGACGCTAGTGATTCGATACTTCTTTTGTTAAAGGTTCTTCATTGGCCAAGTATCATTCAGATAAACTGTGGCCCAATCACTGATGCAGCAAAAGGGCAAACGTTTTTGGATTCTAGACCATCACGAAATGAATCCGCGAATTTTTCCGGTCTCTAAAGATAACATATTTATAGATCCCTGTGAAATTCGCGGTTTCGATGGCCTTCAGGACAGACTGAAAATACCCCTGTACACTCGGGCAAATAACGCAAGTTCATTGGCTGCCGACCTGTAAGTCGTCTCAGCTGGTTTGTCTGTGATTCTATCCTTCTTTGGTTGAGGGTTTATAACTGGTTGAGATTCGTCCAGATGAACAGTAAGCCAATAACAAAATTATCTAAGAGTTATATGTGTTTGAATTCTAGCCTATCACCGAATGAATCCGCGAATTTTGCAGGTCTCTATAGATAGCATATAGAGACCTGTAAAATTCGCGGATTTATTTCGCGATAGGATAGAGCCAAAATACTTTTGACATTATTTTGCTTCAGTGATTGGGCCAAAGTTTATCTGAAGGACTCTTGGGCCAATGAAATATCTTTACCAGAAGAATTAGCGAATCACGATCATTCCAGTCAACAGGTGTTACGAGTCGTAACCAATCAGCAGATGTAATTTGCACGAGTGCGTAGAGGATCATGGAGTCTATCGTTTAGGGATTTGAAATCGCGAATTTTACAGGTCTCTACGATATTTATGGCTAGAACCATTCAACTGGTAGAACAGAGGACACTTCGACAAATATAAGGGATGCAATAAATATATTGTGCACTCATACAGTTAAAGGTTTTTTTTGACGTGATAACGTCTTATAAATCGATGAACGCCGGCTGCACGCACGAAATGACATGACTCATTGTCACGTTCCGCCTGAGCCGAGCGTGCAAGAACCGGCCAACCACCGTGCTAGAAAATCTTCTATAATGTCAAACAGGTTAAGGCGGGCTTTTTAAAAGCAGCAATTTAAAATATTTTATATGACATTATCACCTAAAATTATTGTCCGTAAACCGAATTTACAGACAACCACCCCCCCCCTCTTTTTTTTTTTTTTTTTTTTTTTTTTAAAGCTAGAAACATTCAACTGGTAGAAAAGAGGACACTCCGAAAAGTATAAAGGATGCAATCAATATATTGTGCACTCACACAGTTAAAGTTTCTTTTTTTTTTTTTTTTTAAGTTTTCTTCTTGCGGTCGAAAGTTTTACACGTGTTTATTTATAGTAATGAATTCAAATAAGACTTAGTGACCTTAAATAACGTAAAACTTCAGTTTTTTTTGCTTTAAATTATTTGGGGTTTTTCATTGGATAATTCATACTAAATTGGAAACTGTTAAAACTGATGCAGATCAGTGAAATTCTACTGGTTTGTAGTAGTTTTAAAAGGTTCATATTTAGTGTGTGCAAACTGTAGCTGGGCATGTCTTTCAAACTAAACTTCGCTTCCTAACACAATATTAGCTGGAAGGTTAAGAAAATGTATTCATTAATCAATAACTTTTATTTTCCCAGTTTTACAAAAGTGTAACATATTTATACAAAAAGCACAATTCGCGGATGTGTACATTCATTTACAAAGTATTGTGATAATTTATAACATGTTCAAAACCATTAAAAAAATCTTTTTTACAATATTTAAGGGCGTCATGAATCACTTTGGAGGTCTAAATTCAACTATGTCTAGAAATTATTATTTTTCTCCCCTGAAGAATGAAAATGCAGCAGGCCAGACACCGATGACTTCTCGTCCAGTGTGTGACGTATTGTTTCCCAGATCAATACTGCGTTATCTTGTTAGCTTCTTGTACGCTCGTCCGCTGATAAGATGCGCAGGGTGAAAAAGCCGGCAACTGACGCTGCGAATACTGCGTGGATTTCTTATTTGGACGAACTTTGATTCCGGCACTGGTGCACAGCGATGGTACTGAGGTCACGTCAACAGGGGGTCCACGTGGCCTTCAGCAGTATCGCTCCTGAAGTCCATGCGGATAGACCTGCTAGTTGTTGTGAACTGGGGACGTTCGTGGTCGAGCCGATATCGTTTGTTTGTCTGCTTCTGACTGTCAGGTTTCTCTAAAGGTGTTTCAGTGGAAGTCAATTTACGTTGCATCTGGGTTTTAACTGGCTCGTAGCCCACTAGGAGGTGACAGAAAACCACTTTCTCATATTGTGGACGTGGTAAGATCTTAAGTTTTTCGGATGTTTGAACTTTCGCGATGTCAACTCGCGAAATGTTCCGTCCTTAACCATGGTGACAGGAGTTTCATTCTGGGAAGCGGTGTCTCTGTTGCCAGAAACTGCCGGATCCGTCGCAAACTCCGTCTGCACACGCGACCAAGATGGCCGAAATGACCAGAGACACGGTGGCACAAAATCTACCAATCAGTGCTCAAAGGCGAGTCTGGCAGGAGTCAGACCCACGCGGCGCGGCCTATCAGACGCAAGGACGTTTCCACAGTACCATGCGGCATACAAAGGATTGAGAACGTATGCGTCAAGTGATCTTCTGCTTACACAGGTTGTGGCCCTAGACTGGTACAAGTTTACGTAGTGCTGTGGAAAAGCGAGTGGTTCATACACTTAACGCTGCGATTGGAAGAAGCGACATTATTCATATAATAAGAGTTTTAAAATAAAGTTGTACATGCCAGGAGCACTATATTTACAAGTATTGCTACTACCAAAATACCAGAATACCAAAGCTCCTTGGCTTGTGGGTACTAAACGTTTAGAAGGCGATGATTTCACTGACGTTTTGGTTGAACTTGCAGTCGTCATCTTCTTAAAAGCAGTTACCTCCTGAGTTTTTTTCTAAATTCTCTTGCCTGTAAATACTCTCGCCTGCAATGGGAGTGTTTCCTGATCGGCTGCAGATGTGGGCCAGTAAGAGCTTTCCTCCATTCTGGTTGGTTGGTTGGTATGGACAATCGTAGCTGGGCCTAATTTATTGGCTGTCGAATCGGTGGATTCTTCTTCTCTGGTTAGCTGGGCTGTCTAAAAAATCAGAGGCGATCGTCAGACCAAAACATCGGTGGAATCTTCGCCTTCGACGAACCAAGAACCCACAAGTCAAGAAACTTCATGAAACGGCCGAGTATGTTTGCGATCCTTATTACCAGAATTTAATTTTCAAATACGCCAGTGACTAACAATCCGATTGAAAGAACGCGCATTTTGCGGTTTGCAGGTGACTATAAGACACCTCGTCGGGAATAGAATCCGGGATATTGGTTGTGAGTTGACATTTAAGACCAACTGACAAAGTGATCTCATAATGCACGTAAGCGTAAATAAAATTTAAAAAAAAATTGGTTTTTGTTTGCTTTCGACCGTAATATTTTATGTAACTGTGTTTTGTTTTTGCGATGTTTCCTTCGTTGACAATGACGGTGCCAAAAAGGTTCAACGACAAATCATTATATTTGCATTCTACTGTACACAGAAATCGAATACAGCAAGTCCAGCCACTGAGATTTCGGTTTTCCACAGTTTCCCTAAATTACTAAACACAAGCCAACGCGGGGACACTTGCTTGCTCTAGGTCATGTACAGTTTCCCTGCACTGTGTTGGGTCTGCGTGTCGAGGGGAATTAAGGTTAAAGCACGTAAAATAAAATAAAAATTATTTGATCATGAGTCTGGCGGGGGAAAAGGAAATGTGTGTGTGTTTTTTTTTTCTGTGGCGCAAGGAAATATTTTACAAGATTTTTAAAGCCACCAACAATTTATACAAACACGCGTCATTAGTAACGAAACAATTAACTTTTCGTCGTCGGACACGGGCAGGCTTAAAAAAAAAAGAGGGGGAGAGAGAGGCTTACTAATGCCTTGTTTCACGAAGACAATCCTATTTTGAGACCATGATGTATAAACGGGCAGGACCGCGGAGGAAGGTGAAGAAACAAAAGTGAGAGTGTAGCAGAACATTTACCAGCGGGGAAAAAAGGTGAGGGTGGTAGGGGGGGGAAGTTTTTATTCCTTGGCGTTCATTTTTTTTTTGCCCACTTCTCCCGGAGTTGAGGGGAGGGGTGGGGGTTGTGTGTCTTTGTGCGAGTGTCCCGCACAATGGCGCAGGAAGAGCCCCAGAAACCAGACACCGACGCGCATGGTCCGCGAAGCCCCCCTTCCCTCTTCCTCGGCCGCCAAGAGAGCGACAATGCCACGGTGTTGACAACCGCGACGGTCCCCCCCCCCTCCCCCCCCCCCAAATTCCCCGGCGTCCGCACAACCAACAAGCACAAAAGAACGCGAAAAAATAAAATAATAATAATAATAATAATAATAAAACCACGGACGACGGTTGGTCTCCGGAGAGCACGCACGCATAGTCGTCGCACTGCCAGTGGCCCGCCAGGGTCTGATCATCGCTCGACCACGCCTTCTCTGCTGCCCCACGCGCGGTCTCAGCGCTGGGCGAAGATACTCGGGATCTTCGAGAAGAGCCGGCGGACCTGGAGGTTCACGGACATTCACGGACAGTGCGTGAAGACACGTCCGGAGTTTGTACGGACTCGCCGGGAGTTTTCATTGTCGTCAGGAGCGAAGAGAATACAGATCAAATATAATGCATGTACGAAAAAAAAGGAAATACAAAATAACGAAAAAAAAATGTATTCCCCCCGTCTTTCAATCTAGTGGCAACAGACATACGTGTTGGTAATACCTTGCAAAAACGGGACTATTATGAATAAATGTTTGGAATGTTCTGTATGCACGGTGTTAGAAATGTCTAAGTATAATTTTGTAGACATTTATACGGATCACAAATAAAATAATAGTTCTTCGTACTTCCAGACAATTGGATCTTGTTAGATACTTCCCCGTATTCTCTCAGTTTCGAGTTTTTAATTTCTGTGCGTTTTTTTTTTCTGTAAACTTAAAAGGTGTTTGAAGAATTTTTTTAAGACTCCAAAATAAGTATCCTTAAATGTATGACGAATGCAGTACATTTAAGAAGGCCCCTGAATAATACTAAACCAATTGAAAGTTGTAGATTTTATTTGAAATTTTTTAAAGGTGCAATTAATTGTTAGTATGTAGTAGCATTGAATATTATATATATTCAATGGTTGTAGTGAAACTGGATTACTGCTACATCGTAAAACAGTTAATGAACTAGTCAGGTTCCTTATCTTCTAAGAAATTTTGCGTCTGGTAATCATTGATTTGAATCCCTTGAAATAGTCAAAATGTGGATTTTCCAACTGCTGTAATTTTTTAAGTCTAATAACTGAATACCCACAAAACTACCTAAAGGGATCGCGGTAAAGCCAAAAAAACTCATTAAATTACCAGCTGTCTGGTTAAAAATGTTTCAGGTATATTCTTCATAAATTTAGGTTGGATATGTATCTACTCGCAATATTCATTTTGGAGTATTGACGTTTCTAACATTCAAAAAGGTTTTTAGTTAACAGGAAAAAAAACCTTGTTCCTTCCACGTTTTTTTCCTAACCTAACTAAAACTAAGAGTGTGTGGGAGAGGTCTGGGTAGGGAAAACTCTAAGTGCGTCTAAGGCCGAAGCCTATACGCTCTAATCATGCAGGAGAGGTAGCATGCACCATGTGCTAGGAGGGATATTGGCCAGCCATGGTAGCGTTTTTGCCATGACTAACTCCCCTCATTGACTATCCTGGACTAAAAACTAGATAAGTCGGGCCCAGGTAAAACCTGCATAGACACAGGGAAAAACCTGGGCACTGACATGAGGGATGCAAAATTTCATGCATTAATAGCAAGCAAGCAGGTTGGTTACAGGAAACAGAAGGATGGTTCCGGAAGAAGAATTGTACAGAGTAGAAATAAAGTACTGAGCAAAAGGGCGGGAGCTTGGAAATTGTTCCACGTGTGCATTTACTGGGGATACTGCGTAGTTTCCTCAAGGTGTTTATTGTTCAGTAAAGTCGGTTAGTTGACTGAGATCAGCAGCAGAGAAGTTGCCGTGCCGGCCAGGCGGGGAGCAGAGAGATGGCCTGCGCCTCAGGTAGCGGGTGGAAAGGGGGGAGGGGAGGCTGACCTCTGACCTGTGACCCGGGGCGACCGCAGGCCGACTTCGGCGATCCCGCCAGCGGCCACGGGAGCTGACGGCGCGCAGGGCAGATCCGCTTCTTCGGCCGCTAATTACCCTCGCGGGGTGATCTGGGGGAAGATCGCGTATTAATCAAAAGACCCGATAGAGGTTTAATTGGGTAAATCGCATTAGAACGGCCAGAGCCACCCCCTCCTGCCACCACCACCCCAAGGAGTCCAACGGCCGGTGGAATAGCTTAATTCCTACCGGATAGTAAATAAAAATAAAGATTTGAGGTGCGTCCGCGACTTGGCAGTCCCCCGGTACATTCCGCGCCAAAATCTATTTCCGCCACGCTAATATTGTACCTGTCCGCTCGTTTCATCATGAATCCCCGGCCATTTCTCAAAGGGAAACACAGAACAAATATTCCCGAGTCAAACAACTACAGACCCCCAAACTCACTGCAAATAACATTTATAAAGACAACGTAGTGCACAACGACAAGCATCAGAAAAGTTCGTTTTGAGCCAGTGTATGTTTCTTGGCAGAAGGAAGCATCAAATCCAGTACAATAAAAAATTATAATACTTTTTTCTCGTAGGATATAATATTTTGAATTAATAAGTTTTTATATACACAGAAACAAAATTGTGAGCCCCCAAATAAAAGAGCATGTAAACATGGATCAAAAAATTACTAACCTTTTAGAAACAAACAATTTCTAAAGCTAAAAAAAACACGCCACTAAGTGTAGAGTAAACGCAGCACTGTCCAAGCTTCTTGAGAATAATTCCAGAGATATTTTGAAAAAAAAAAATTAATATTGAGTTGAAACATAAATCTTCAATGTCTTTTTGTAGTAATGAAAACCATATTAAATTTTAATTATGATTAGCTTACTGAGATTCATCAGCTAGCCGACACCAAGTGGTAAAACTCTTGAGATTTATTACGCAACTAAACATAAAAACATACACATGCATCTTGAACGAGGGAATGAACGGGACTTGCCATAAAAATGCAAGCAATGAAACGTAAAAGAAAAGATGAAATGAGGGACGAGACTGAACCTTATGGACAAGGTATGCCCTCAGGTTGCCCTCGACGCAGTGAGAGTTAGGCCGGGCATGAGAACTTTGCAAGGAACGCAACACACGCTACCGACGCAAGAAATACGCAGTCGTAAATAAAGATCGTAAGTTTCAAGACGTCGCCAAACCTTCAACTGTAATTTGTAAAACGGTAGAAAACAAATTTCTTCCCCAGGCATTTATTGATTATTCATGTTTATTTTAATTAAAAAATTATAAATTGCTAATAATTTAATTAAAAATTCATTTTTTTTTAACTGCGCGAAAGTGGAACATGTGAAAACTTCAATGTAACAAATAAAATCAACATTGTGGCCTTCTATGCAAATAACATATGCGATATGCGTTCTTAAAAGTTTTCGCATCACTTCACTTCAAAAATGGAAAGTGGAAACGCAAGCTAAAACGCAAAAAGTTGAAAGTTGGCCGATGCTTGCGTTGCGTTTTTTGCGTCTTGCGTAGTTGATGAGCAGGTATTGAAACTCATCCGATGTTTAACTTTTTGCAATTTGCGATTTTTTTGCGCTGTTGCGTTTCTGGCGTAATTTACAACCCTAGCCTTAGGACGCAGGGACTGTAATAACAGCACTAAATCAGTCTGATCACTGTCGAGATGTACAAGAACTATTCAGAATAGCGTTTGTGTTTCGAAATGAGCAATCGCCATCTGCCGCGCTAATGGCCTTTGCACGAGCCTCCGCTTCAAACCGCGATCCATAAATCTTGGCCCGAGAATGATCTTCGGATCAGTCCTCATACTGGTACTGCGCGATCTTGGCCCGCGCTAGCAGGTAGCAGCAGTAACGCGCATGTCTGCAGGTGGGCGGGACGATACTGAAGTCGCTAGGGTCGATTGTGTCACGGCGAGAAAATTACTAACGCGGTTGTTCCAAGATAGCGGAACATGCGGGCGCCGCCTCGATTTGTATTAACCATCGAAAACACTTACTGATATTTAAACATCACAAACCAAAGTAGTCTTAAATAATAATAAGTTGAGACCGGAAAAATTAGCGGGTTCTATGACCTTTAGGATAGACTCTAATATCCTTTACACACTCGGGCAAATGCCAACAGTTCATTGGCTGCTGACTTGTGAGTCGTCACGACTGGGTGGCCTGTGATTCGACACTTCTATGAGTGAGGGTCTCTAATTGGCCCTCAGTCCTCCAGATTAACATTGGACCAATGGCAGAAGCAGCACTAAGGTATAATTATTTGAATTTTAGCATAGCACGTAATGAACCCGCGAATTTTTCAGGTTTCTATTAATAAGTTTTGGCTAAAATAAACATTTTTTTTAATATCGAAAGTATTTATGACGAGATAAACAACCTTACTATAAAGCATTGAATTAAAACAATGAGCATTTAATTCAAATGAGAATTGGTGACAACACTAGGATGCACGTACGATGGGAAACATTTTAATAACTCTCCGATGTTTGAGTCCGACTAAAATAACCTGCAAAAAGGTCCGTAATAATTCCGGGCATGTCTGCTCGTGCACAGTCGATCCCGAGATCACTGTCCTTGAACCGACGGAACCATCTTCGTTCAGGGCTCCAAACGCAATGGTGCAACGAAAGCTGTGGTCGAAACATGATCAAACCAGTTCATGACGCGAGATCACGCTTGCCCTGCGATGGTGATGGTGACGTCATAAGTATAGACCGTAAAAAATTCGCGATTTCAATGACCTGTAGGATATACTCCATGATCCTCTATGCACTTTGGAAAATTACATCTGTTCATTGGCTACTGACTCGTGACACCTGTTAACTGGGACGCTAGTGATTCGATACTTCTTTTGTTTAATGTTTTTCATTGGTCGAGTATCATTCAGATAAACTGTGGCCCAATCACTGATGCAGTAAAAAGGCCAACTTTTTGGATTCTAGACTATCACGAAATGAATCCGCGAATTTTTCCGGTCTCTAGTCATAAGTGATGGTGACGACTCCGAACAGGTGTGAAGATGTATTCCCGTCGAGTTGACTAGGCTATTAGTGGTTGCGCAACCTCCGTGGGACAAATTGTCAATGCAAGCAGCGCCAGCGAACGCAGATCCAACGATGCCAAGTCCAACGAAACCCGAACTGGAAGCGACCTTATAGTGACAATGATTTTAATTGAAAAAAACGGGCGTACGACCTATATCTGGGACCAACTCGCTTCTCATACACTGAGACAAGCTGGGGGTTCGGTGTCAGTCATACAATCAAGGAGAAACAAAAGTAATACTGTAGTCATGTTGTGATCTTTATCCGTGCCACTTCACCTTAAGTAATAGGTAGAGACCTGCCAAATTCGCGGATTCATTCGTGTTATAGGCTAGAATTCAAACACATATACCTCTTAGATAATTTTGCTATTGGCTTACTGTTCATCTGGACGAATCTCAACCAGTTATAAACCCTCAACCAAAGAAGGATCGAATCACAGACAAACCAGCTGAGAAGACTTACAAGTCGGCAGCCAATGAACTTGCGTTATTTTCCCGAGTGTACAGGGGTATGTGCAGTCTATCCTGAAGGCCATCGAAACCGCGAATTTTGCAGGTCTCTACACATAAGCATATAAAATCAAGAACTATTGAGCATGCCCTGAAGGTTTAGAAGTCAGTGACAAACACTTGATGGAACAGCTGGAAAATTTACGTGCGACCCGGAGAGAATGTGAGATGTGTCTCGAGGCCGAAGAACAAATGCCATCGACTTAATTTCCGCAGACGTTACTTGTCCAGTCTAGCCTGCGGACCGGGAATAACGAGAATTTCGGAGGTCACGACCAATTGTTTGGAGGTCAGGCGATGAAAAAAAAAAAGGGGGGGGGGGTGATCTGTTAATTCGGTTTACGGACGATAATTTTACCTGATAACGTCTTAAGAAAACATTGATAAAAAATTGCATACTTTTTAATTTTCAAATATTACTAACAGTTTCTGCAAATTTAATTTAAATAATTTATTTAAATATAATCACGAACAATTAGTTAAAAAGCCCGCCTTAACCTGGTTGATACTATAGAAGATTTTCTCGCACGGTGGTTGGCCGGTTCTTGCACGCTCGGCTCAGGCGGAACGTGACAATTTTTCGTGCGTGCAGCTGGCGTTCGTCGATTTATAAGACGTTATCACGTCAAAAAAAATCACAGTTCTCTGGAGTCCATCCTGTGGGTCAAAAAACCCCGCGAACGTTTCCAGTTTCCGTGAATGAAGCTGCGGCTTGCTCCAGCCAATAATACTTCCGGCTTCTGAATCGCCATGTTTTTGTTTTCCGCCAGTCGTTTCCTGCAGCGAGGACCCCGAGTGGGGGGTGGTGAGGGGTGAGGGGAAATGCAAATAGCCAACAGCTGGAGGGGTGGGCCCAGACACGGGAATCTGCCATGGGGCCGAGGATAAAGAGAGTTGCGACAAAAGAACGCAGACCAGAGAGGAAGCTCGGAAATAATCTTTCCTTGCACGTGACACCCGCTGTCGCTAAAAGCTCTCCTCTTTTCTCCCGACCCTCTATCCGGGGCCTTAGTTGCGTTCTGTTCCAATCATAAAAATTCCCCATTTTCGTTACTATCACCGTAGGTCTGCAATTTATGACTCAATTTTATCCCCACCAATAACCGAAACGTGATGATGAATTTGTGAATACATTAAAAATTTTGCTGGGCTTAGAAATAATCATTGAAATAATTATAGGGTGTCTTTGTTACTTTACTCACGGTCGAACCTTTATCCGTCCACGCCATGAGTAGGGGCACGCAGATTTCGCGAAAAGATTTCGAGAATAGATGAAAGTAAAACACTGTAGCAAAGTCCGTGTTTCGTGATTGGATGAGTTTCTCCCACGTACATATCGATTGTAACAACACCAATTGCAGTGATTCATTGCGGAAGTATACGCGTCCTGAGTGGCTCGGTAAAACAAGGTGACAACTTCTCTCGCAGACGGCCGCCAATCACAAGGAAGAAACCACAGGTGCAGGTATGCCTTGTTGCAGTCTAGTAGACGTTCGGGTTTAATCGCGAAAAATGCCTGCCCCTATCCATGAGCCATTCTCAAGAAAAATGGTACATTTAAATACGGTTTGCAAAGCAAAGAAACAAAAACCGATTTAGATTGGTACATTTTTATTTGCTAGGTTAGAAACAATAAAAGCCTTAAGCAGCCATAAACACGTTTAGGCCATCTTTATTATAATATAGTTATAAACAATGGAGTAGTTAGTCCGTCCAGTGGGTGTCTGTTCTACAGCTGAAGTCAGTCTGGTGAGCAACTGCATAGCAAAACAAGTTGTATCTGTGTAAACTCTAACACAGTTATAAAATAAATTTGTTTAAAAGCATCAAAGAAACTCGCCAGGGGATATCGAAAAATGTCATCGTGAAATGAGTGTCTGCAACTAAACAAAGATTAAAAATTCAACAATGAATCAGCGTTAGACCATATTGAAACTAGAGGTGCGGTGATTTCGCGGACTGATTTGGTCGCAAACTAGAATGCAAACCTTCACACTCTTATACTGTGTTGCCGATTGGCCCGCAGTTAGCTGGACACGCCCCTCTGCGACCGTAAGCCAACGATGGTCAAATAGGGGAGAAGTAAGGGAAACAGGTAGTGCCGACTAACTCTAGAAAGAAAAGTTTCTCACTAAGTAATCAGCCAATGGGAAAGCAGACGTCAGTAGAGGAAACATAACGCTTTGAATTTGAGCCTGATTCCGAACGAATTGGCGTTATTTTCGGGTCTCTAATTATAACTAGAGACCGGAAAAATTCGCGAATTCATTTCGCGATAGGCTAAAATACAAATAGTTATACCTCAGTGCCACCTCTGCTATTGGCTCACAACTCACCTAGATGACTCTGTGCCAATGAGAAACACCTGACCAAAGCTTTATCGAATCACAGGCTGCTACAATGGGACGTCTCACAAGACAGCAGCCAATGAGTGGGTGACAATTGACCGAGTGTACGTAGAACTATGGAGTTCATCCTAGAGGTCATTGAACCCGCGAATTTTTCAGGTCCCTAATTATAGCCAAAACATGATTTGTTATCCAGAAGGAAATAGGGGGTAGTGGGGTCGTTCTCATTTTGACTTCTACTAAGATTACACGCAAGGACTCCTGAACTTCTAACCTTCGTTGAATAAACGTCCCTGCTTCAACACACGAGGCTTACATTTCCTAGAAGTACCCACATCCAAGAAGGGAATCGAAGCCACGACTCCTGGAGTTCTCTGCAAGCGAGGATTGTTTGAGTCGTCCAAGCGCTGCAGCAAACTGCGCCCAACAAATGCAGCGCTGACATGAACAAATCAATTGTTTGCTCAACTAAATCTGACCAACAGGAAAAAAATAAAACATTTTTTCCCCTTCCTAAGCTAAAGAGGTGAGGTGATTGAATATATTTGTAAGCGCAGCAAAATCTGAGTTCGAGCAAAATATTTTATTGAAGCAACCACTATGTGACTCGGTTGGCACTATTCAAACAAACAATGGTTGCGTCAACCGTTCCTTTTTCTCGACTGGAAGTTCAGTACGCTGACGCATAGCGGCAGCTAGGTCCACGGTCACGTGGTCTTAGGCGGATTTTATACCTCATTTTGGGCCCTGCCTACCTGCTACACACAAACTAGTGCGTAGAGATTTAGGACATGCGCGATTTAAAAAAAAAAAAAAACTGCTCAACATGTTTGTGTGGCGTCTGTTTACGACTGTGGAGGTCAGAATGAATTGTTTGTTTAGGATTCCGTTAACAATTTTTATTTTGTTATTGGCTAAAAACTAGATGTTACCCAGGATATTATTTTTTTGAATATTTATTCTTGAAAGTCCCGTAGCTACGTGTAACTGACGTTTATTTAAATAAATAAGCTTTAAAACATTCACATCGCCTATCAAGCTCTTGCAGTTGCCCCAAGTACGAAGAGAATATAGCAAGCCAGTTTAGGGCCTTGCTTTTAGAGGCGATAACGCGCTAGATGGAACATTGAGCCTGGCACTTATCAATCCGCCTCATCAAAACACGTGCACTCCTAGCTAGACGGACCCATTAGTTTGGTTAGATTAAGGCCTTCTTGTACTCCTTTGGGTACGTAATCCCAAGTAGTTTAACCATGTTTGAAAATTAGATCTGTTAGCTGGGAACGTTGGTACGAGTGCGTTTGTTTCAGAGAGGCGGAATAGTAAGTGCGACATTCACTGGTGCATCTATAGCGGTGTCGCCTCTAAGCGCAATATTCTGTACTGACACGAACTGTTCTTTTCATACCAAGGGGCACAATGAAACTTTGGGTGATGACGGATGGCAGTTTGAACAATTATTACCGGGAGTTTAAAACGTAAAAAATATTTTAAAAACACCCGTTTTAGCCTTTCACTCCCCAAGGCAATAGGAGTTTAAAAACGAAATACGTAGGGGCAGGCATTTTTCGCGAAAAAACGTGAACGTCTACTAGACTGCAACGAGGTATACCCGCACCAACGGTTTCTTCCTTGTGATTGGCGGCCGTCTGCGAGAGAAGTCGTTGCCTTGTTTCACCGAGCCACTCAGGACGCGTTTGATTGCGCTCTGACTTCATGTGATTGGTGTTGTAACAATCTACATGTACCTGAAAGAAACTCACCCAATCACGGAACTCAGGCCGTGCTACATTGTTTTGACTTTCAGTTGGTCTCGGAGTATTTTCGCGAAATATGCATGCCCCTAGTTATTCGTTCTATCGTATTAAAATTCTCTGATTATCTTGTGTCGCCATTCATACTTAAAGACTTTGTTTTCTATATGAAGTCGTCTTTTAATCACTGTTGTTACCCTTGTTCTTCAATGCTCCACAGGTTCCAACACACAGCTGGTCTGAAAATATTTTCGCGAAAAGGATACGACCCTAATCATGTCATGTTTATTATCATAGCATAAGACAGGATGCTGCACTCCAACAATTAGTCAATTCATCCTTCTTAATTTCTAGGGGCATGCAGATTTCGCGAAAATATTTCGAGACTAGATGAAAGTTAAAAAGAAACTGTAGCACCGCGTGCTTTTCGTGATTGGGTGAGTTTCTCACAGGTACATATCGATTGTAATGACACCAATCACAGTGATTCATTTCGGAAGTAAACGCGTCCTGAGTGGCTCTGTCAAACAAGGCGACGACTCCTCTCACAGACGACCGCCAATCTCAAGGAAGAAACCACAGGTGCGGGTATACCTTGTTGCAGTCTAACAAGTGTTCAGAACTTTTCGCGAAAAGATCCCTTCCCTTATTCATTTCTGATGAGTGACGAATGCTCTGTTAGTTGGACTGGAACATGCTTCCCCGATGAGTAGAGACCTGTAAATTCCGGGATTTCAAATCCCTAAAGGATAGACTCCATAATCCTCTATGCACTCGTGCAAATTACATCTGCTGATTGGTTACCGACTCGTAACACCTGTTGACTGGAATGATAGTGATTCGCTAATTCTTCTGTTAAAGATTTTTCATTGGCCCAGAGTCATTCAGATAAACTGTGGCCCAATCACTGAAGCAAAACAATGTCAAAAGTATTTGGACTCTACCCTATCGCGAAATGAATCCGCGAATTTTACAGGTCTCTATTCATTTCTGATGAATGCTCTGCTAGTTGGACTGGAACATGCTTCCCCGATGAGAACGTTGTACTCCAACTCCGGAGATCTTGGACCGTGTCCGATAATAGCCTTGGCCGACGTGACGTCTGGGCCGCGCAAGCACAGAGTGTGTCTCGCTGCACCGTCGCAGTCAAGGCCGGCTTCCTCGTGAGCCCCTGGCACGCTGGTGCTGCGTGCGGAACAATTAGCACGCCCGCAGCAAACAGCAGCGGGGCCTATCTTCTGGAAGCTTCGCGCTGTCCGCCTCCGAGCCAGTTGGAACTGGCCAAGACCTGTGGCTGAGTCCTCGGCCACCCCGACCTCCGGGACGGACTCCACAGTCCTCTGAACACTCGGGATAGGCCACCTATCCTTTGGAAGGGGCATGCTCCTTGTAGCGGGGAGAAGGCCCGATTCAGCAGCGAGTGGCCTGACTCCCAGTCCATGACTAGAGACCCGGAAAATTCGCGGGTTCATTTCGTGTTATGCTAAAATTCAAATAATTATACCTTAGTGCGGCTTCTGCCATTGGTTCACTGTTAATCTGGAGGACTGAGGGCCAATTAGAGACCCTCACTCATAGAAGTGTCGAATCACAGGCCACCCAGTCGAGACGACTCACACGTCAGCAGCCAATGAACAGTTGGCATTTGCCCGAGTGTGTAGAGGATATTGGAGTCTATGCTGGAGGTCATTGAACCCGCGAATTTTCCGGGTCTCTATCCATGACTAGAGACCGGAAAAATTCGCGATAGGCTGAAATTCAAACATGTGAACAATACTGCTGGTTCTGCTATTGGCTCGCAGTTAAACTGTAGCTCTCTGGGCCAGTGACAGACTATTGACCAAAGAAGTTTCAAATCACAAGCTACCCAGTGGAGCTGCCTCACAAGTTATGAACCCAATGAACACGCGTGTTTTCTTGAGAAATGCAGAGGATAATGGAGGCTATACTAGAGGTCATTGAATCCGCGAATTTCTCAGGTCTCTATCCATGACTAGAGACCCGTAAAATTCGCGGGTTCCATGACCTCCAGGATAGACTCCAATATCCTCTACACACTCGGGAAAATGCCAACTGTTCATTGGCTGCTGACTTGTGAGTCGTCTCGACTGGGTGGCCTGTGATTCGACACTTCTATGAGTGAGGGTCTCTAATTGGCCCTCAGTCCTCCAGATTAACAGTGAACCAATGACAGAAGCAAAACTAAGGTATAATTATTTGAATTTTAGCATAACACGAAATGAACCCGCGAATTTTACGGGTCTCTATCAAATAGAAACAGACCCGGGACCAATGAGCCCGACAGCTTACTGGGCTGTACCGGAAAATTCTCAGTCTTATCGACTGGTAACAGCCAAAGAGTGTTCAAAGTCCCCGGACAGGCGACCAGGCACTCAGTCCACCAGGAGTCATCAGGAGACGCGCCTCGACGGTGGATGGCGAAAGGCCTCTGGTCGGCACGACGCAGAAACATGGCGGACGACGGCAGTATGGGGTGTTGGGCGACTCGCCCCGTGGGTCACGGGTTGGAGTCCTCGACCAACGAGTAGCTACTCGCGGGGAGAGTTGGGGGACCCGGCAGCGAGTGGCGCCTGAAGTCATCGCATCACTGCACTAGTAGCGGGTTCGAGTCCACGAGTCAGGCACAGTGACCGGGAAAATTCGCGGGTTCAGTGACCTCCAGGGCAGACTCTGAAGTTCTGTGTATACTCGGAAAAATGCCTCCTGCTCATTGGCTGCTGATTGTGAGACGTCTCAACCGGGTTGCCCCTGAATCGTTGCTTCTTCGGACAACTGTTTATATTTGGCTCAGTGACATCCAGATGAACTGTGAGCCAATAGCAGAAGCAGCACAACAGTATAAGTATTTGAATATTAGCCCACAGCCAATGGAAACCGCGAATTTTTCCTGTCGCGAAAGGCCGCCAATCACACGGAAGAAACCGCTGGTGGGGGTATACTTTGTTGCAGTCTAATAGGCGTTCAGATTTTTTTCCGGAAAAAATGTCTGCCCCTAATTATTGGTAGAGGCTTACATATTCCACTTTTTTTTTCTGTCTACAGGCTAGCTTCACAAACATGTGCAGAATAAAGTCGATATAATTATGTTTGGAGATGCGCAAATTCCACGGATTCTTTTGGTTGCAATGCAGACTGCAAATATGTATATCTTTGCACTGCTTTGATGATTGGATCACGATTTTTTGAACACGCCCTTCTGCGAATGAGGGTCAATAAATAACAGCCAGCAGTAGAGTGGCCGAATCACATCGACCTACTCCAAAGAAGGGGAGGTTCTACAGAATGAAGCCAGCCAATTGCAGAAGAATATGTTGGTAGAATACACATAGGACAGTGAATTATAGCCCAATACGAAATGAATCCTCGAAATTTCTGGGTCTATAATTGGGTTCATTGACTGAAGCCACATTTCACCATAGGTCGCATATGATTTAGGCAACTTTTAAAAAGGGTTTGAGGCTGGCTTGTACTACTCCATGCGTGTCAAATAACTCGTGATCCAATGATCAGGGTCATTTTGGTGCACAAACGTGTGTTTCAAGTTTCGTCATTTTGTAGATACTTATAGAATGCGTGGGTTCATTGATCTTCAGGATAAACTCCAAAGTCAAACCCTTCCAGCAGCGGCAGCTAGAAAGATAGCAAAACACAATACAAACACTCGAAATTGTTTTTTTTTTCTGGTCCCGGTACTTTTTTAGGTAGGTTTAAAATATGTATATATTGCTGTAGTTACCATGTAGCGACTTCCAGATAATTTCTTCCCAGTTTTACTTTTATGGTCCTAAGATACCAAAACAATCAACACATAAGTATATATGTATATATATACATATATAATTAATATCATATGCCATAATTTTGCTGAAATTATATTTAGACTGATGTATAAAAGAATATCTGCCTAGTTTCAATGGGCACGATATAACCAATAGCGTAGAAAAAGGCTTAAGGTAAAAATTAGTAATCTCTTTGACTTTCTTAATACGAAAAATAAGGCATTTGTTTTAAAGGAGTGTTGCTAATTGCACACATAAATTAAAGGTATGATAAAAAAAGTTGCAGTATAATATTTCCCATAGAGCTTTATTCTTATTCTAAAACCTTAAGAAATTATAAAAAAAAATTACTTTAGTAATTTCTTATTCTAACAATAGTTATCAAAAGGCAGGTGTTTGGGTTAAAATATACTTTAAGCCTCTTACAATTCAACGAACAAAAATATCAACTTTCTAATAAAAATGAGACAGAAGGCCTAGCCAAATATTCATTTAAAATGTAACATTCCCAGGAAAAGAAACCGCGAGTCCGCGAGATTACGGAACGAAACTTGGGCGGACGAACAAACAACCCTCCCCAGTGCTAACAACCCCTCCACCCAGCCGGCGGGCTGGGGCCACAACAAACCCTTCCGCAGCGATGGGAACAAAAGTAATTTGCCTAAAATAAAAGACCAGACAGAGGGAGGGGGTGAAGCTAAGGGAGGGAACCAGCCGCTGTACACGCGATCTCGCCATTTGAGGCGATGAAGGCCAGGCATGCCGCAAGAGTTCAGCCCTCGCTAATGACGTGCCCCCGGCGGGCTTCGAGCCCAGTCCTCGCCCTGGGATCCGCGTTCCGTTGCACGCTCCATGCGCATGGTGTACAGCATACAGGGCCGGTGTAAGGAGTTTTTTCGGCACATGCGAGATCTGGATTTGGCGCCAATATATATATATATATACACATTAGTGACTTCATATATTGGTGCAAATGCACATATATATATATATATACTTATACACACTAGCCTACTGTAGTAATAAAAACAAAGGAAATAAAGACTAAAAATTTATGATACAACTATCTTATTTTATTTACAGTTTCTTGAACAGTCAATAACAAAACAATTAATAAGGTCATCATCATCAACATACTCATAACTTCCTAACTACACTCGTTCATTAGTAGTGTTCTACTTCAGAAAACCTTTCTTTCTTGATTTAGCTTTTGCAAAATCCTTTAAAATCGTATCTGTATCTATTGTGTTCAATATTTCATTTTCAATGGCCAATGTGGCAAGACCACTAAGACGTTCTTGTGAAATGCTAGATCGAAGGTAGTTTTTTATTCTTTTTAGTTTTGAGAAGCTCCTTTCTCCACTGGCCACTGATATTGGTAATGTTAGTAGAATCCTCAACGCGATGAAAACATTTGGAAATATGTCTATTAATCTGTTTGTTGTGAGATAGCTCAGTGTTGTGTGAGGGGAGCTCTCTTCTTGTGACAACATTGGAATTAATATTGATATTTCCTTAAAAAGATCTTCTGCGTTAATGTCTCTTTCATCACCTGCTGTCAGTACTTCGCTCAAACGTTGACAATTTCCTTTGATAGTTTTTTCTTCACCATTTTCTAATTTTTTCAAGTCATAAAGAAATTGGAAATGTTGGCTATGGTTGTGCATAAGATCAAATCTCTCGGACAATGAACTGATGGCTGTATCGAGAATCACAAAAAAGAAATTTATTTTGAAAGAATCTTTTCCTGTCTCTGTCTTAATTGGTTCGTCGACACCTTCATACAAAAATTGACGTTTAACCTTTCTTGCCCTTACTACCGTTTCATTAGGAAACTCAGAGCTGATTCCGAGTTTATCAGCCAACTCCTTTGCGTCTGTAACAACATTATTAAATCCATTTTCTGTTCTCATTTTGATCAAAAACGACTTTACGCTTTCAATTAGGGTCATGGCACTCTGCAGGTTGACTTCTTTTGCCTGAAGGGTTTTGCTTACCAAATTTATTTTGAACAAAACCTCATACCATGTGATCAAGCAACAAAGGAACCGAAAATCTGTTATTTTTTTGGCAATACCAGTGGCTGTATTTTTTCCAAAAACATCAATCTTGGCATCAGTAGAGGCTGCGTAAACAGCGTCGTATATTTCATCAATATGGTAGCGCAGAGGTTCAAGAGCGTCAATCCTACTTTCCCATCGGGTTTCACTTAAAGGTTTTACTGTTAAATTTGTTACGTGATGTTTCAATATGTCCCATCTATGGATGGATGCCGAAAAATAGTTATAAATCTCTTGAACGTTACTGAAAAAGTTCACGGCTACAGTACAGGAAAGAGCAGCGTCGTTTACTACTAGGTTTAGTGAGTGACTTCCACAAGGGACAAAGAAGGCTCTTGGTTTGAGGTCTAGGATCCTTTTTTGAACCCCAACATGTTTTCCCTTCATGTTAGACCCGTTATCATACCCCTGGCCTCGCATGTTGTTTAAAGCTATTCCTCTTTTTGACAACTCATCCAACAAAAGAGCTGTTAGTCCTTCTCCAGATGTATCAAACGCTTGCAGAAACCCAAGGAAGTATTCTTTGATTATTGCGTTTTCTCCTGGTATAGCGTGAACAAATCTGACTACTAGAGTCATCTGTTCTTGGTGGCTAACGTCAGGTGTACAGTCAAGAATGATGGAATAGTAGGTAGCTTTATGCAATTCACTTAAGATGAATTCATTAACTTTACGAGCAAGTACATCTATGAACTCATTTTGTATCTCTTTGCTTAAATAGTGTACATGAGTTTCTTTCGAAGTTATCCTGCGAAGATGTTCAGAGAGAACAGCGTCAAATCTGGAAATGTGCTCCACTAGTTTCAAAAAGTTTCCGTTATTTTCTTGAAAAATCTTATCATTAGTGCCACGAAAAGCTAATCCTTGAGCTCCAAGGAACTGCACTATAGTAAGAAGTCGCTTCAAAACTTCATACCAATGCTCTGTTTCTGATTTTATGATGCGTTGGTTTTCGTCGTCAATGGTTTTCCCTGACTTCAATCTCTGGGAAAGTTATCGATAAGAAATGGCAGCTGTTATATGATGAGGTGACTTTTCGTGTTGGCGTAAGAATGTTGACATGTTTTGCCAATCAGAGTAACCCTCTGTTACAGAAACAGATATAACTTCATTACTGAAGAGTTTACAAAAGAAACAAAATACTGAATTTTTAGATTTTGAGTCACGAGCCATTCTCTGTCGATTTCTTCTCCATTTGACAATTTTTGTTTATAATTGACAACTGTGAAGCGTCTGCCAGATTTATGGTCAACAGGAAATTTAAAATGTTTAACCTGCACAGGGCCTTTCTCGACGAGAACTTGACGGATGTCATCGGTGATTTTAGCCGGCCATTCTCCACAGTCGTCAAGATCGTTCCTGTTTTCCTTGAGATGAAAATCCTGAAAACACATCAACACAGTGGTTAATTTCAGTGGGAACGCAACATAACGGCGTTCCCTTACCTCCCAAGAGTGCCGGAACGCAAGGGAACGCACGTAATTCGTAACTTGTAAAACTACAAATTAAAAAAAAAGTATATGGTTAGGATCAATTTTAGGCTTTGCTCGCGATCAGGGAGGGAAGTCAGTCATCTCGCCCGCGCTACACAATAACAAAACAAAACCCCCCGCCACTCTATTAAAACAGCTGTTTGTAAATGTTTGTTAGAAGTCTAGTCGGAAACCGAGAGGGTCAAAATCAGCACTTTAAGTATGTGTAATAATATAAAAATTGTTGTGATTTTTTTTTACATCGTTTTTTGATTTGGATTAACATTAATAATAAAGTTAAAAACGAATTTTGAAAAAATAATTTTTGTTCATCCTCCCTTAATGGTGTGCTATAAGCTACGATTTCATGATCGGCTACTTACCAAATATAGAAACAATTGAACAAAAAGCACCTAAAATATATTCAAATTTACCTGCAGTGGATGTTGTTCGATGTTCTCAGATTCAATTTGAACAGTTGGTCTAGATGATTTGGGTAATGGAATAACCAAAGTTTCCTCGGAATCAGAATCCTGAAACACGTGTAACACATGTTGGATACTAAATCATCCCATAGAAAATGCACAACAAAAGTTGAGAAAATTTGTAAGTAAGATGGAGAAAACTTAATTTTTCGTTTAGTTTAAAAGTACAGATAAATATAATAATTGCTCTCTTACCTGCATTGTTTGTTGTTCTGCGGTGTCGTTCTTATGAGACTCAGACTCTACGGAAGAGCCAACTTCAGATCTAACAAAAAATTTACTCATTGCTTTCGCCTGTTTTTCGTTTTCTCTTTCCATGTCCTTTTTTCTTTTTCTATAAAAAGTACCCGTAGGTTTCTTCTTGTCCGCCATGATACCACCACAATAATAATATCAAACTGGACAGTGGCGTGTGCATGCACTTGTCGAGTTGACAGATAGCACTAGCACTGAGACTGAGCGGTGCAGTGAGCAGGCACTTACGGTGGATCGGGGGCAGCGGGAGGAGGGTGGGGAGGGCTTCACGTTGTGACAGGAAAGCAGGGAAGCGCCGCGCGGCGCGCACCACCACCACATGAGTCATCGCCATCGCATCACCACCGATGCTCGCATATTGCTGTATTAGCAAACAGAAACACTCTATCTTTTATAAAATTATAATCATGTTCATGGCGTTTATTTATTTATAAAACTATTTTGCTCAAATAAATTAAAAAAATTTTGTATTTTTTTTTTCGATAGCTCCGTTGGCGCCACTGCCCGCGTGGCGCCACATGCGGCCGCATGTGCCGCATGGGCCTGGCGCCGGCCCTGACAGCATAAGCCGCGTTCCGTTGCACGCTCCATGCGCATGGTGTACAGCATGAGCCGCGTTCCGTTACAAGCTCCATTCGCATGGTGTACAGCATGAGCCGCGTTTCGTTACATGCTCCATGCGCATGGTGTACAGCATGAGCCGCGTTCCGTTACAAGCTCCATGCGCATGGTGTACGGCTTGAGCCGCGTTTCGTTACATGCTCCATGCGCATGGTGTACAGCATGAGCCGCGTTCCGTTACAAGCTCCATGCGCATGGTGTACAGCATGAGCCGCGTTCCGTTAAACGCTCCGTGTGCATGGTGTACAGCATGAGCCGCGTATCGTTACACTCTCCGTGCGCATGGTGTACGGCATGAGCCGCGTTCCGTTACACGCTCCATGCGCATGGTGTACAGCATGAGCCGCGTTCCGTTACAAGCTCCATTCGCATGGTGTACAGCATGAGCCGCGTTCCGTTACATGCTTAATGCGCATGGTGTACGGCATGAGCCGCGTTCCGTTACACGCTCCATGCGCAAGGTGTACAGCATGAGCCGCGTTCCGTTACACGCTCAATGCGCATGGTGTACAGCATGAGCCGCGTTCCGTTACACGCTTCGTGCGCATGGTGTACAGCATGAGCCGCGTTCCGTTGCACGCTCCATGCGCATGGTGTACAGCATAAGCCGCGTTCCGTTGCACGCTCCATGCGCATGGTGTACAGCATGAGCCGCGTTCCGTTACAAGCTCCATTCGCATGGTGTACAGCATGAGCCGCGTTTCGTTACATGCTCCATGCGCATGGTGTACAGCATGAGCCGCGTTCCGTTACAAGCTCCATGCGCATGGTGTACGGCTTGAGCCGCGTTTCGTTACATGCTCCATGCGCATGGTGTACAGCATGAGCCGCGTTCCGTTACAAGCTCCATGCGCATGGTGTACAGCATGAGCCGCGTTCCGTTAAACGCTCCGTGTGCATGGTGTACAGCATGAGCCGCGTATCGTTACACTCTCCGTGCGCATGGTGTACGGCATGAGCCGCGTTCCGTTACACGCTCCATGCGCATGGTGTACAGCATGAGCCGCGTTCCGTTACAAGCTCCATTCGCATGGTGTACAGCATGAGCCGCGTTCCGTTACATGCTTAATGCGCATGGTGTACGGCATGAGCCGCGTTCCGTTACACGCTCCATGCGCAAGGTGTACAGCATGAGCCGCGTTCCGTTACACGCTCAATGCGCATGGTGTACAGCATGAGCCGCGTTCCGTTACACGCTTCGTGCGCATGGTGTACAGCATGAGCCGCGTTCCGTTACACGCTCCATGCGCATGGTGTACAGCATGAGCCGCGTTCCGTTACACGCTCCATGCGCATGGTGTACAGCATGAGCCGCGTTCCGTTACACGCTCCATGCGCATGGTGTACAGCATGAGCCGCGAGCGTGCTGCCAATGCTAAGTTGGTATCCTCTAATTTATACTTTATTTAAACTCTATTATTGGTTTGTTGAATTTTTAATCTAGCACCATGTAGTTTTCGCGAAAACATTTATAGACCAGCTTTGTGTTAAAACACTGTAGCATCGTCTGTGTTCCGTGATTGGTTGTGTTTCTTTCCGTTGCATGTTTACTGTCGGCCCACAAATCACAGTCGTTCATTGCGGAAGCCAACACGTTCTGACTGGCCCGGCCAAACAGGGCGATGCCTTCTCTCGCAGGCGGCAGCCAATCGCAAGGAAACAATCGCTAACTCGGACATAACGTTTCGCAGTCTAACGAGCGATCAGATTTATTCGCGAAAAACACCTTCCCTTATTAATAACTAGAGACCTGTAAAATTCGCGATTTCAAATCCCTAAAGGATAGACTCCATGATCCTCTATGCACTCGCGCAAATTAAATCTGGTGATTGGTTACCGACTCATAACACCTGTTGACTGGAATGTTCGTGATTCGCTAATTCTTCTGTTAAAGATTTTTCATTGTGCCAGAGTCCTTCAGATAAACTGTGGCCCAATCACTGAAGTAAAATAATGTCAAAAGTATTTGGACTCTATCCTATCGCGAAATGAATCCGCGAATTTTACAGGTCTCTAATAATAACGAATCGCAACTCACCTACATTAATAGGATTTCACAATTATTTCCTTTGCCTAATTTGTGATAATCCTTTATTTAGGGGTATTTTACTTGAAACCGTTTCCTTTGTTTTTTAAGATTATTTAACAATGCACTAACTTTGCTCAGTATGTACCTATACTTAAAAAGGGGAAAAAAATGCGCTGGATTATTTAGAGGAAGCCTCTGGTATTAAATAGTTAAGACAAATTACTATTGGAGTCTTTTAGTAAGAGTCCACGATAATTTCACAGATCTATTTCACTGTAGCCTGCGTATTCCTTTTGCATATTCTTAATCAAGATTGTGAGTTCTAAGTGATTGCTGATTGGGTAACCTGTATATTGCCAATTTTTGTGTCGTACAATTCAAAGCATGCAATTTGACCAAGAGTAAATAAACAGCCAGAGCTGAACGAGCTAGGACTATGCTAGCTGGCAGCGAGAAGAGAAACACGTGCTTACATCGGCCACCAGGAGGGGGGACGGCGATCTCAAGAGGACTGCTGTGCAAAGACACAACAATAGGAACATTTCTCCGGGAACAGCTTCGCCGCGCTGCTGTCACGTGCACGCGGACACGTTACGCTCTCTGCGGGGCCGAGGGCGCTCCAAGGACACCCCGTGACAGCGATACATCGCGGGCAGCTTCCCTCCTTGCTCTGACGTCGTCGTCCCTCGTGGGTCGGCCAGCTTCACTCCCCGTGCTTCGAGCGCGAAAACTCAACACTGGTGAATGTGCTTTGAGCGCGAAAACTTAACATTGGTGAATGTGCTATGAGCGCGGAAACGTAACACTGGTGATTGTGTTTTGAGCGCGAAAACCTAACACTGGTGAATGTGTTTTGAGCGCGAAAACCTAACACTGGTGAATGTGCTATGAGCGCGGAAACGTAACACTGGTGATTGTGTTTTGAGCGCGAAAACTTAACATTGGTGAATGTGCTTTAAGGGCGAACCGTGTCAAAATAACGTCTTCACCGTGCGGAGTATTCACGAGAAACTTATTTGTTACGTTCTTTGAATGATTCTTGCAAAGTAAAAGATTGATTTAAATTATTTTTTGTACACACTCTTTATCTCATAGACGAACCTCAATAACGTACAAAAAAAATGATTACGCAAACGCACAAGAAATAAGTTAAAAATAATGCAACGTCAAAAGTTAAATGCATGCAAAACACAAAGACTTCAGTGAAAGAAATTCCTAAAAAAAAACATACATCACAGCGCAGACGAACACAGTGTGTCGGGTATTTCGCACCCTGTGTTCAGAAACGGGTGCTGTGCTGTCAAGTTGTCAAGGCAAGGTCAGACCGCCGTGGAATCAAGTCGCCTTGTCTGCCCTGGCCACTATGTTGACCTCCTCACGCGACGATCACTGGGAATGAGAACCGTTCTCAGGGCCTAGGACCCCGTCACCATTACTGCACCACTGGAGCGACTGTGGAATGTAGCTGCGTTCGTGCAACCCCAAAGAACGAGGGGGCATGTCAAGAGCACCCTAGTCCAGTCATCAACCGTGAGACTTGACCACGGTGTGCCACAAGTCCACTTTGCTGACCAGTGAAACCGCGAAATATCCTTGGATCTCTTATTGACCAAAGAGCGTGTACTAAAGTAAACACAGCTCTGTGGAGTCTAGCCTACAGGTTAGATAGAGTCAGTGACCTTTCGCGGAAGAATTGAAAGTCAGTCAGTGCTGCACAACACCGCAGTGTCAGTTAAACGAGTGAGGGTACTGACTTTAGTCACGCGTTAACTGATTCTAAGCAAGGCAGAAATCAGTAACTACGCGTGTGGAAAACAGCCAAAGTCTAGGGAAACCTGTTTAGTTTGTCCATATTGTATTGAAATAAACGACTTTTTGAAAGCAAGCACTGATCCTTAGGACTTGTTTATTTATTTTTTTAGAAAATCAGCAAATAATGTATATTTTTTCTAGAAGTTTTGCAACACATTTTGCTTCGTACAGGGTAAACCCGATATGGACGGTTTATTTGTTTAACTAGATGACTAGGTACTGGAAAAATTCGAGGTTACAATAGCAACTAGGATAGACACCGCGGATTCCCTACATACTCGGGCAAATGCTACATGCTCATTGGCTACTGGCTTGTGTGACATGTCGACTGGGATGCTTCCGATTCGACACTTATTTGGTTGAGTGTTTTACATTGGCTCAAAGTCCTTCAGAAAAACTTTGAGCCCATCACAGAAGCAATATAAAGTTACGTGTGTTTTGGATTCTAGCACAACGCGGAATGAATCCCAGAATTTTTCCGGTCTCCATCGATAACACATTAATAGAGACCCGTGAAATTCGCGGGTTAAATTACCTCCAGGATAGACTCCAATATCCTCTACACACTCGGGCAAATGCCAACTGTTCATTGGCTGCTGACTTGTGAGTCGTCTCGACTGGGTGGCCTGTGATTCGACACTTCTATGAGTGAGGGTCTCTAATTGGCCCTCAGTCCTCCAGATTAACAGTAAACCAATGACAGAAGCAACACTAAGGTATAATTATTTGAATTTTAGCATAACACGAAATGAACCCGCGAATTTCACGGGTCTCTACACATTAATAAAGTTAGCCTTAACGAAATATTTTATGCATAGGTTACATAAATATTCTTTTAGAAAGGAAAATCGCCCTTGAACCTGCGCGGACACCCACTGACTGTAGCAACCCACAGGTCATTCAACCGCGGATAACCTACACAATGCATGCCGTTTACGTGCGAGTGCCCTCAATTCCTGTTTACTTGACTTTTGCGGCGGCAGTTCCGTTATTCTTAGCAAACATGCTCGCGCCAGGTAACGGAACAGCCTCTCTTGTTGGTTTGTCGCCACCTGCTGGGGACCAGGAAATATTTCGCGTGTGCATTTCGGGCCCGTTGGAACTCCTTGGTCCCGCTGTACACTCGATATGTCATCGCTAGAGACCTGCAAAATTCGCGGATTCATTCGGTGATAGGCCAGAATTCAAACACATATACCTCTTATATAATTTTGCTATTGGCTTACTGTTCACCTGGACGAATCTCAACCAGTTATAAACCCTCAACCAAAGAAGGATCGAATCACAGACAAACCAGCTGAGACGACTTACAAGTCAGGCAGCCAATGAACTTGCGTTATTTGCCCGAGTGTACAGGGGTATGTGCAGTCTATCCTGAAGGCCATCGAAACCGCGAATTGTGCAGGTCTCTAGATATTGCTAGAGCCTTGGTTGGTCCGTGGTGGACTCACTGGGAAGTTAAGTAGAGCTGAAGCAGATGTGCATCTGCTGCGCGTTGATTGGACTACGATGCTCTTGACACGCCCTTGTCTACTTGAGCCAGTTTTCAACGAGGAGATGACGAGTTTCCCCATTCACGTGCAACACGCAAAATGATGTGAATTTGTTATCGACTAATGTCCACTCTAAAGGGCTTGATTATTAGTAGCAAAGTAAGGTCTCGGGTGGAGCGAATTGATTTCCCGAGATAATCATGGCTCTCCTAGTCATTAGATGGATTCTTAATGAGAAGACATACTATTTTACTAAGTTCGATTTTTTTGAACGATTTGTACTAGTTCAGTATACTACAAAACAAATGAAAATTTCGGTCCGATAGAAGACATACGAGTAAAATCAATATTTTTAGGTTTAAATTATCGATTTTTCAGTACGTGTATTATTCTAATTTCAGTTATATCGCTTACAAACTATACATAGTTAGCGATTATCTTCCAACACCTTCGTAGAGTTAAAATACCTACCACTGCTAGCGAACTTAGTCTTACAGAATCAGTTTTGAATTTCTCGAAAACGTTATGTTATTTGTCAGAGTACCTAACTTTCAGAACCAGAGGTGTGTTCGATACTCACCTGTGTCCTAATGGTGTTTAGGATTGGTTGCTTTTGAAACTATCGTTCACCAAGCCTTTTGGAATGAGGCGACACTGTTGATATCTTGAGGAACCACTAAACTTATGTTTAAGGATTCATTGACATGGCAACTTAAATTGCGAAGTATTCGACCAGAAGAACACGCGCAGATGTGCAAGACTTACAGGAAATGAATCTCTGGTCGCCTTGTGCGCATTACCACGTCACATTATTCTCTTTTCTCTTATCTTTTTTGGAGATTTGCAAACACAGACTTGAGGATTTATTACAAAAGATATAATACCACAAGATGTACCTTAATTCCTGGAAAGTCAAGATAAATCCATGAAAAATAAAGCGAATACAACTGGAGACCGAAATACATCGAGGATTCAGTGACATGTGGCTATATTTCAAAGGACCATGCTTCACCATGTCTCATGGAGTTGGCTCATTAGTTGTTTTTACGAGACTGTGTTAGACATTCACTAACCTTTTTTTTTTGCGACACATGATTACTGTGTGGCCAAAAATACTACAACAACAGAAGTAAAAGATGGGCTTTTATAGTGAGAGTTGTTTGTGGCAGGGTTTATTTCTAAACGCCACGGCTTTATACAAGTCGTATATACGTATTTCGCAAGGCTTAATTATTTGGTGTAAAAAAAGGCCTTTCATTTTAAGTGCAATTCAAAGTGATGTGATATATACTCGTTCAGTTGGCAGCTATTTGCGAAACACCGCGTTGATCTAACGAGACTCGTAACTAAGTGAACCTAATGAAAATAATCTTCTTATTGGGGCCCACAATGAACTTAGCACTCGTGATTCTCCCCGCATATTTATGCGAGGTATACCCTTTGCTCCGATGACGATGATGATGATGATGATGAATCATGTTTCCTACTGGACGACGTCATGCGCAGTCACGAAGGTGTGGGGGAGCGAATGGATAACTTGACAGACTGTGATGTGGTGCCCCGTTGCCTTTCGTAGTACGGATATGATAGGTTGTTCTGAGTTCATCACTAAGTTGTGGATGAGAGGTAAGGTGGCTAAGGTAGGATTTTCAAGCCAAAAGGAAATTTCTTTAACAAACTGGAATCGAAGCCAGGGATTCAGTAACCTTTGTTTCAGCACCACAGAGGCGAAGTTTCGTGGCAACCTCATTTGACGAATGCGTACTTTTTTTTTCTTTTTTTCTGTTCGTGAGGGCCGCGGGAGTCGTCTGGCCGTCTGATTGGCCACCGCTGGGTGCGAGAGATCTCCCGCATTGGCTGGTCAGCTCCCTCGTGTACCTGGCCGGTTCAGCCACGTAGACGGCGTGCATGGCTGTCTCGCCTCTGGACGCTTCTGGACGCCTCTGGACGGCTCTGGACGGCTCTGGTTGCCTCTGGACGGCTCTGGACGCTTATGGACGCCTCTGGACGCTTCTGGACGCCTCTGGACGGCTCTGGACGGCTCTGGTTGCCTCTGGACGGCTCTGGACGCTTATGGACGCCTCTGGACGCTTCTGGACGCCTCTGGACGGCTCTGGACGGCTCTGGTTGCCTCTGGACGGCTCTGGACGCTTATGGACGCCTCTGGACGCTTCTGGACGCCTCTGGACGGCTCTGGTTGCCTCTGGACGGCTCTGGACGCTTATGGACGCCTCTGGACGCTTCTGGACGCCTCTGGACGGCTCTGGACGGCTCTGGTTGCCTCTGGACGGCTCTGGACGCTTATGGACGCCTCTGGACGCTTCTGGACGCCTCTGGACGGCTCTGGACGGCTCTGGTTGCCTCTGGACGGCTCTGGACGCTTATGGACGCCTCTGGACGCTTCTGGACGCCTCTGGACGGCTCTGGACGGCTCTGGTTGCCTCTGGACGGCTCTGGACGCTTATGGACGCCTCTGGACGCTTCTGGACGCCTCTGGATGGCTCTGGACGGCTCTGGAAGGCTCTGGACGTCTCTGGACGTCTCTGGACGCCTCTGGACGCTTCTGGACGCTTCTGGACGCCTCTGGACGCCTCTGCACTCTTCTGGACGCCTCTGGATGGCTCTGGACGGCTCTGGAAGGCTCTGGACGTCTCTGGACGTCTCTGGACGGCTCTGGACGCCTCTGGACGCTTATGGACGCCTCTGGACGCTTCTGGACGCCTCTGGATGGCTCTGGACGGCTCTGGAAGGCTCTGGACGTCTCTGGACGCCTCTGGACGCTTCTGGACGCTTCTGGACGCCTCTGGACGCCTCTGCACTCTTCTGAACGCCTCTGGATGGCTCTGGACGGCTCTGGAAGGCTCTGGACGTCTCTGGACGTCTCTGGACGGCTCTGGACGCCTCTGGACGCTTATGGACGCCTCTGGTTGCCTCTGAACGCCAGTGGACACATATGGACGCCTCTGGACGTCTCTGGACGCCTCTGAACAGCTCTGGACGCTTCTGGACGCTTCTGGACGGCTCTGGACACATCTGGACGCTTCTGGACGGCTCTGGACGGCTCTGGACGGCTCCGGACGGCTGGGCATTCTGCGGCCCCGCGGTGAGCAGCGAGCGGTGCTTGTCGGTGGGACCGGGGAGACGGACGGGACGTGGCTTGTCGAAATGGAAGTTTACCCGCTGTCACACTGACTGTGCGCTGTTCCGCCCGCTCCTAATTACCCACAATCCCCCACCGAAAGTTTTGTAATTTGCGTAATTTGCGGCAATTTGCGGCGGTCGGAGCGGTCAGGTGCAAGCGGGCGGGGGAGGGGAGGGGGGGGGGGGCGAAGGCGATGTTGCCAGACGCAGTAAATGCGAAGCAACACGCCAGAGAGCTAGCCGGGTGCGTGACCGGCCGTCTTCGTACCAGGCGGCACTCACTCTGGCGGGTCCTCCGACGTCACCGCGGCGCGGCGGTCCTGGTTCGAGCCCTGTTCCGGCCACGTTCCACTCCACGGCTAGCAGCATGTCGCATGTGTTTCTCGCGGAAAGATTTCAACACAGGCTGAAACTCAAAACACTGTAGTATTGTCTGTGTTTCTTTCAGTTAGGTATCTTCTGTCAGCACACCAATCACCAGAGACCTGCAAAATTCGCGGATTCATTCGGTGATAGGCTAGAATCCAAACATATACCTCTTGTATAATTTTGCTATTGGTAGAGACCTGCAAAATTCGCGGTTTCGATGGCCTTCAGGATAGACTGCACATACCCCTGTACACTCGGGCAAATAACGCAAGTTCATTGGCTGTCAACTTGTAAGTCGTCTCAGCTGGTTTGTCTGTGATTCGATCCTTCTTTGGTTGAGGGTTTATAACTGGTTGAGATTCGTCCAGATGAACAGTAAGCCAATAGCAAAATTATCTAAGAGATATATGTGTTTGAATTCTAGCCTATCACCGAATTAATCCGCGAATTTTGCAGGTCTCTAGCTTGATGTACTAGGTATACGGTTTTCCTTATCTATTTCATTTACAGTAGGGCCCCGGTTATCCGAGCCCCGACTAACCGAGTTCCGGTTTAACCGAGGCGCAAAAAAAAATTAAAAAATATATTTATTTAAGACGGCGCCATGGATGCCGGGCGCCCGGCGACAGTGTTTGTACTCTGTACAGTACCGTAGCGAGCGAGCGGTGGAGTGGGGTGACCGCTGCTACTGTGCCAAGGTCATTGCCACCCCCCTCGCTCTCCCACCACACTGCACGTACGTAGTCTAAAGCGCTTTGGCTGAGTCAGTGTCTTCTCACAGTCTTGGTTGGTGTTAGTCCCGCTGTTACTCGAACGGTATTCTGACATTTTGTGCTGTGTTACTGTGGTGTTTTCATTATGAGCTCTTCACGTAAAAGAACTGTTGTGAGTTTAGAGACTAAACTAAAGGCTATTAAAAGACTAGACAAAGGGGAAACGATAAAAAGAGTGGCTGCAGATTTAGGTGTTGGTGAGGTAACGGTTGGTGATTGGAGAAGAAAACGGGCTGATATTGAAAACTGGTGTTCGCAAAAGGACAACGAAAATGACAGCAAACGAAAAACAATGAAAACTGGTGAGTTTGAAAAAACATCAAGTGCCCTTTTTATGTGATTTACCCAATTACGGAGCAAAGGAAGTCCCGTCAGTGGGCCTTTGTTACAAGAAAAAGCTAGTGAATTCCACAACAAGTTTAAAGATGGAGAAGAGGAGTTTACTGCAAGCAGAGGATGGCTGCATCGCTGGAAAACCAGGTATGGAATTAGAGAGCTTAATATTTCAGGCGAAAAACTATCATCCGATCATGAAATTGTTGTATCGTTCAAGGACCAGTTTAAAGCTTTGATTGACCAGGAAAATTTGTCGCTTCAGCAGATTTTTAATTGTGATGAAACGGGATTAAATTACCGTATGCTTCCAACAAAAACACTTGCCTCCAAACAAGAAGCTTCTGCTCCGGGGTTCAAGAAATCAAAAGACAGAGTTACACTTTTGGCTTGTTCAAATGCTACCGGAGACTGCAAACTAAAGTTATTGCTCATAGGGAAATCTGCTAAGCCTAGAGCGTTTAAAAACATTTCCATTTCTAGCCTCCCCGTTTTGTACAAAAACCAAAAAAGTGCTTGGATGGATTCCAAAATTTTCAAAGAGTGGTTTTTTGATAGCTTTGTGCCTCAAGTCGAAAAATATTTGGCAGAAAACAATCTCCCTCGCAAAGCTCTTATGCTTATGGACAATTGTCCTGCTCATCCCGACACGGAAGAAATGGTTTCTGGCGAAATCAAGACAATGTTTTTGCCCCCTAACGTAACCCCACTTTTCCAGCCCATGGACCAAGGGGTGTTGGAAAACCTTAAGAGAAATTATAAAAGAAGACTTTTAAAACTGCTCATAAAGGAAATTGATGAAGGAAACGAAGTTTTGCATACTCTAAAAGCCATCACAACGAAAGATGTTGTATACATGACAGCCGAGTCCTGGGAGGAAGTTAAAAGCTCTACCCTTGAAAGATCCTGGAGAAAGCTGTATAGTGTTGATGTTCAAGAAGCCGCAACCTCGGAAAATGAAAATGCTGATGACTCTATCGTAAGCCTGGTGCAAAGAATCCCATCTGACAGGGCTATTACTACAGACGACGTGGAAGAATGGATTAATGCGGACGAACAATATGAAGTCACAGATGACATGATTGTCGAGACAGTCAATGATGAGGCACAAAACGCCGAAGAGGTGAGTGATGAAGATGAGCCGATGGAACAGACTGAAAATAAAATAAGTCACGCCGAGGGCTTCAAAGCCATACAAAGTGCTATAGACTATTTGGAGCAACAGGCAGAAACAACTTCGACGGATCTTCTGCTGCTTCGTCGACTTCGAGAAACAACTGCAAAGAAGCGGGCCAGTTCAGTAAAGCAGAAAACTCTGATGAACTTTTTCAAGAAGTAGGCTTAGTTTTAAAGTTAAATTTTTATTGATAAAGTACTGTACAGTACCAGTAAAAAACTGTTTTTAATACTGTTATTAAGTGTGTTTTTCTTAAGTGTATATTTTCATATTTACCATTGACCTTGTTTTATATTTATAGGCTGGATTTTATTAACTAAAACTGTATTTTTAGTGGGTTTCATAATAAAGTGAACTTAATATGTTACTGTAATTCAATTTTACGTCTTTATTTATTACTGTATCAACCCCAAAATGTCTGCCCGTGTTATCCGAGTTTCTGGTTATCCGAGGGTCCTCTGGTCCACATTAGCTCGGATAATCGGGGCTCTACTATATATTTTTCTTTACAATTCACAGTGAATTTGTCAGTTATTATTATAGTTGTAAACCTCCTAAAAAACCTGATCGAAAATATAATAGACTATGCATCGTCACTACGCCCAATGCAAAAAAAAATAAAAGGCGAAACTATTTTTGTAACTAATAATTCATCAATTCTAGCCATTTATCTCTGTGTTCGTAGAAAAAAAACATTAGAGAGCGGTTGATATTCAAACGAGACTTGACACGCTAAATAAGTTCCACTGGCTCCCGGCTTATAAATAATGGATTATGCCAAGTTTGGATGCCAAATATGATCTCCCGAGTTCGACCCCCGTTCACTGCAGTGGGAGTGCTTTTCCACAGACAGGCCACTGCAACTCTGCGGTGGGTGCATTCCGCAATCGACTGCCCATTAAGGCGCCGGCTCGCGGTGCCGGCAGATTGGCGACTGGCGTCCTCGAAACCATTTCCTCTGTCTGAGCCTGGCGTGCGGCAAAGTCAATGGAAATCCTCGTAAATTACAGCGAAAATTTGTTTAAAATCTCTTCTGGCTTTAAAACGTCCATGTGATATTGCAGTCTTCTACAAACATTACCGTGTGAATACAAATCTTTCGAAAGCGATTGTTTTTTAATCTGTCTCGTTCTCTAAAAATGGTTATTTTTTGAAAATATTGAAGGAAACTAAATGTCAACAATAAAACGATAAAGTGCTACCGGCTCCCTATTTCTCATTGCGATGCTAAGAGAATTTCCCTTAAATTACAACTTTTTTTTTTCTGTTTGAAAAATATTATTCGTTTCAAGACCCCATACAAAAGAAGTTACAAATTACTGTGTTATAACACAAATTTTATAATATATATTTTTTATATGTGCTGCAATGTAATTGGCGTGTTACAACACATCTGTCAAACAAACCGTTGCACGCTTGAGCAGAATATTGTGTTTTTTTTTTTTAAGAAAATAATAAAACTATCTCTTAGTTTTTAAAGTCGAAAGTGTATCCACGTATGTACGTATTTACGCATGTTTAAGATTATGTGTGTGTACACATGTACGATCGATGTATATAGGTATGTATCTATGAAAGTACGTATGCACAAATATATTATATATATATATATATATATATATATATTCAAGGGTCAGCTGATGTGACCGTGTTGCCTGTGTATATAGACGTCAGGCATTTTATTATCACTTTATAACTGACTGGGTGTCCATTACTTGAGTTGTAAGAGAGGATAAGCAGTATTCACAGTGTAATTTAAAAAACCTACATAATATGATTGAAAGGTTTCATACGTGTTGTCATGTAAAAGCTGGAAAGGCGTAGGTGCTCCAAATCTTAATTTTTTATTTGCATTGTGCTTACAAATTTTTTACATGTATGAGGTAAAATCATCCGGATGTAAAAACACATATAGGCCCTTTCTCAAAATACTTATAGAACTAAATTAGGTTATAAAAACATTAAAATATATTTTTTTCGTGTAGTTCAATAGTTTTTTATTATTTTTACTAATAAAAATAATACTACAACTATAGAAACTTTTTTTAAAGTGAGAACTATAGTATAGTGAACTAACTTGATGAATTGATGCCAGAAATGCTATGTAATCACTAATAAAATGTTTTAAAGGTTAAAATTGTTTAAGTGAACCAGGGGTTGTTTTAGATATTGCCCAAAAAAAAATATATTGCTGAGAAAACGAAGTTAAAATTCGACCAGTTAAAGAACTGACGTCGCTCTGAATTGAGCATGTCGAATACAATTTTAATTTTTTTTTGTCTGTGCAACATTTCTGTGCCTGAAGAAACATAGCTCTAGCTTTGATCGGCACAGCGGGAGCGTCCGTCTTGTGGAGGGTGTGGGGGGAGGGGGAGGGGAAACAGTTCTGGCAGGCGTGTAGCGCCGCAGGGCCGAACCAGCCCTGATGTGTTACCAAGTTGGATCGCCTGCGGGGTTATAGGGGGAGGCCCCAACTGCACCGCTGCCGCGGCCTCACCTCGTCTTACAAGGCGACCCTGGGGGAACTATCAAACCCCGCTAACTAGAGAACACTCGGCTTCCACTGTTCTGCCTCCCCATCCCCCCTCCGCGCTCCTTGCAACGCGCCGAAGATTTCGGCTGAAGGGCTGGCAAGAAAATTAGCGTGGAGAGAGAGGCACCGAAGGAGAGAGAGAAGGCTTAAGAGGGTAGCTGAGTCAACTGCCTGCAAGTCGAGCCATGTATAATGTAAGACGTTTAACCCAGAACTTGAGGAGGGGCTAAGAGTGGGGGGTGGAACACTTGTAAGGCGCTCTTGTTGGTGTGTACCCAGGGTCCCTTCTCCGCCAAGTTGTGCGACTTGATTCCGCAGAAACCTTCCCTTCGCTCTTCGTGTTTTGTTGCCGGAAACCGCTGCCCCAGGAGTTGCCGGCTGCCCTTCCACCCTGGCCGACTTGGCCGTGTATCACGAGCACCGAGGGTGCCAACTTGCAGACTTGGCGGGGGTGTGGTTTCATGTGGCCAGGCTGACCGCTGACCCCTCTTCGCGCCTGCGGCTGTCCACGACCCTCGCTCGCGCCGGTGCTGGTTCGAGCCCAACCGTCACACCAACAACCCAGAACCCAGTCCCTCGACTCGAACCCATCACCCGGCATCGACCCCTAGGAGTCGCTTCATCGTGTCTTCCTCCGCGGCACCGGGAACAGCTTCTTGGATCACTGGCGTACTTCCTCGTCACGAACGAGTTTTGCCACTCCTTCATATTAGAGTCACATTCGAACGAAACTAAAATGGGCAGCCGTGGATCTGGAGTTACAGATCACAAGGCTTCTAACGATATCAATTATTCAGCTCGATGAAAGCAACAGAAGAATTCTCTTACACAGATTTTGAAACAAGCGTCATGTTTCATCTGTTTGTGACTAGATAAACTGTTACTTAAATTTGTTTTGAATTGCATTAAATCTTTTTTTTGAAAACTTTAAGAACGTGTAAAAATTGTTTTTCTATATAGTGCAATAATACGGCACACAATTTAAGAATTTTTTTCTAATAAATACTTTTAAAAAACTGACATTGTTAATGTAATATATAATAACATTTCTTATCATGCGTCCTCAAACAAAACAAAATTACGCTAGTAATTTTTACATGTACTTCGTATGTGAACAGCGGTGCACTTAAAAATTTGTTAATAATTTAACACCAAAATATACACATATAACGTTGCGAAATTATAATAGTAACCTTCTTCCTCTGCCTTGTGATCAAATAATAATTTCAATGCCTTTACTATAGAATAGAAATTGAGTTTCACATTTAGCTTGAGTTAAAATTAAATCTTTTTTAAGCCCTCGCAAAAATTGCAAACAGCAACATTGCTATCGTAATGTATTACTATCGAAAAAAATAATTTTCTTAGAAACGTAAATATATGCCTAGTCATTCTTCAAATCTCAATATATTATAAAAATTAAAAAATCATAGATAATTCGTTACGTAACTTCAATTATTTAAATAAGGCGTTAGTTCATAAAATAATATTTCCTGGTACGCTCAAAACATGACGAAGCCTACAGTAGACAATCTTGAATAAATTTATAGGATTAAAATTTGTTTAATAAAATTTTCAACAAATGTACCTGAACCTAATATGGCCTAGTCAATAAAACGTATCATTAGCCAACATTTAGTTATAAACGCTCACATCAGCATGAGAGATTCACAGTCTACAGTTGGGTGTGCGCATAAGTCAACTATATGTTACGTCAAGTCACGTGAATAATATTACATTACAAACCTCATAGGACGATAGTAGGCACAAGTGCCTGAACTTAATTAGCTCGATAAGATTTTGCGTCATGGAAAGGACCAAGGCTCGATCCACATTCACTTTATCACAATTTATTATTGAATAATTTTATCCGTCATTTTATGACGATAGCTCTTTTGCATTTAATTTTATTTTGCCAACAAGTATTGGCTAAGATTTAACAAACATGTGTAAAAAATGTCCAAACTGTTTGTAATCATGGTCGTTTGTGTGACTTCATACACCTCGGAAAGAATGTTTATTAATTTTGCTTGATGCCTGGTGCGAAGAGTTGTGCCCGAACACAGAATTTTATATATATATATATATATATATATATATATATATATAGTGATAAATTTACCGTAAATTCCCTTAAACAACAGAAATTAAAAAAAAACAAATTTAATAACAAACTCAGAACCACGTGGCCTTCAAGTCATTGCTAGAGACCTGAAAAAATCGCTGATTAACCTCGTGATATGATAGAATCCAAACTCGTTTACCTCTTTGCTGCGTTGGTGATAGTACCACAGTTTATCTTAAGAGCTCTGAGCTAGTGGAAAACTTTCAACAAAATAAGTATTGAATAACAAGCAACCTGGGTAAAAGTTCTCACAAGTTAGTAGCCAATGAGCACGTGGCATTAACCCGAGTATGTAAATGGTTTTGGAGTCCACCCTGGAGGTCACGGAAACCGCGAATTTTTCCAGTCCTTAGTCATTGGGTCATTGCTAGAAACCTGCAAAATTCGCGGTTTCGATGGCCTTCAGGATAGACTGCACATACCCTTGTACACTCGGGCAAATAACGCAAGTTCATTGGCTGCCGACCTGTAAGTCGTCTCAGCTGGTTTGTCTGTGATTCGATCCTTCTTTGGTTGAGGGTTTATAACTGGTTGAGATTCGTCCAGATGAACGGTAAGCCAATAGCAAAATTATCTAAGAGGTATATGTGTTTGAATTCTAGCCTATCACCGAATGAATCCGCGAATTATTCCAGTCCTTAGTCATTGCTCGTGAACCGGACACAAACCAGGTGGTTGGGATCGAATCTAAGTCCCTGTTAGAAGGCACAGTCAACCAGCGGACTTTCCAACGGAGAATGCACCTGAAACGAGCTAAGGCCGGGTTCATAAACTACGGAAGGAACGCAACGACGCAACCGACGCAACGTCGTGCATAAGGCACGCAAGTCGCAACACGTCACCAACTGGAAAACCCAATAATACAAAAATTTTCCAAGTGATTTTTTTTTAAATTCGTATTTATCACGAAAATATAATGTCAATTGTAAATAATTTGATGCAAAATTGTTATTTCTATTCTCTGTGTGAAAGTTTAACAAGTGTAAACACGATGTGCTTAGTAAAAAGAACTTAGTGCCCTTCCATGCCCATAACGTCGGCGTCTTTATAAGTTTTCAGAACTCTTCTATTCGAACGTGGCCGCCCGAACCTCATGCCACAACGCAAGAAATGAGGAAGTTGAACAATACTAACCGGTTATATAAAATGTGGTTGCTGAACATTCTGCGTTCTTGCGTAGCTTATAAAGATTTATCCGTAGCTCCAGATAACTGGATCTTCCTGGAAACTACGCCGCATTGACTCTTCACGATCTATTGTTTACAGGATAAACATGCTCATGATAGGAATACAAGTTTGTTTTCTTGGACTTTAAACGGTTATGTAGAGTTTGTTGACAATCAGTCAAAGATAATGACATGAACCCACTATCCGCAGATTCACGACGATGCAGGCTACGCAAGGTCACGTTGAGCCTGTCACACGGTCATACAGACAGGTCTGGCAACTTCCTGTCCTCTGCCTTGGCGTGTCTCGTCCACTTAGTGAAGCTTGCGGCGGCCTGCGAACTAACGGCGCTAGTAGTCGTTCAGCCCATCGTTAACATTGTGTTACATTGGAGCTTCGTATCAAATATTATGTTTTTCCCAATTCCGTCTCAATATTTAATTTTTTTTCCAGATTAGTATTTTTTCATTCGTTTTGGTGCTTGGTAAATGCATAATTTGTTAAACGGTTAAACATATAATATTTAAAATTAATATATTCAACACAGCAAAGTTTACTGTAAATTAGTTGAATAATATATTTACACATGAATTGTTTTAAATGCAACAGTTTCGAATTGTATTTACCGTAGAGCGTAGTACGTGGTTTTATTCATAACCTCACACAATTATTCAATTTAACTGTTTGAACTTATTTAAAAGCTGCGATTAAGAGCTTAAAATGTGAGAAATAAAAAAATAATGAAAACAGTATCAGTGAGTATCGAACCTGAGCCGTCAGATAGCAAAGGCCGCGCATTTGACCTTGACTTGACAGTTGTTTTAAAACATATTCCTGAAACTGACTTCAACATAACCAAAACATTCTCAAAAATAAAAATTAAGGCATTGGTACAGATTAGGCATTTACCAAGCACCCAAACGATTGAAAAAAAAAATGTTGTTAAAGAAAAATAATTGGTTGTCTGTAGAGTCGGTTTACGGACGATAGTTTAACGTGAAAACATCATAACAAAACATTAATGAAATGATTGCATAGTTTCATGAATAAAATTGAATCATTTCTATTGAATTATCACTATTTTGTATTGATACAAAGAAGGAGTGAAATGAAATCTACAATTTAATTGATAAATTTACTTTTATTAGCACTCATTAATTCAAATATGTTTATTACTTTAACGAAGAGATTATCTTAGCTATAACTTTTGTACATGTTTGCTATTTAACTTATTCCAATCCGTGTTATTCTGTTAAGGATAGGACGATGATAGGAAAAGTAGGAAACGAATGGGAGTGTTTCAAGTTTTAATGTGCCTCGAAAAAGTCAAATCGATGGTTGTTCCAAACGAGTGGAAGAGGGATAGATGCGGCGCAAGCGTACAATGAGCGTAACGGGACACAGCGTAACGGGTCACTTTTTCGTGCGTGCAGCCGGCGTTCATCGATTTATTAGACGTTGTCACGTCAAAATTTTTCAAAAAAAAAAAAAAAAAAATTGGGACGGAATTGGGAATAGCATCATGTTTGATACGAAGCTCCAATGCAACACAATGTTAATGATGAGTTCAACTACAAGCCACCGCGAGCTCCACTAAGCGCACGGAGTCTCCAACAGCGCGCCTGACAGGGGCTGTCGGAGGCTGCTTTCTGCCGGCCGCGCGTTCCGATAATGCTGACCGGCGCGCGTCTAGACCGCCATGAGCGCGACTGCAGGGGGCAAGGAGGGGAGACCCTAGCCTGCTCCAGTGTAGCTTCCACACACGCGGTGCGCAGAGCTTCAGGGAAAACAACGTGACTACTCAACACATCCGAGTGGGGTCTGCTCACGAAAAGCATTTAAGAGTTCGCTGAGGGCCGAAAATTACTTTAGATTTCGGATTAATTTTTGACGTGACAACGTCTAATAAATCGATGAACGCCGGCTGCACGCACGAAAAAGGATTACTCAGTGTCCCGTTACGCACATTGTCCCGTTACGCTCATTGTAGTCTACGCTTGCGCCGCATCTATCTCTCTTCCACTCGATTGGAACAACCATCGATTTGACTTTTTCGAGGCACATTAAACTTGAAACACTCCCATTCGTTTCCTACTTTTCCTATCATCGTCCTATCCTTAACAGATTAACACAGATTGGAAGAAGTTAAATAGCAAACATGTATAAAAGTTATAGTTAAAATAATCTCTTCGTTAAAGTAATAAACAAACATATTTGAATTAATGAGTGCAAATAAAAGTAAATTTATCAATTAAATTGTAGATTTCATTTCACTTCTTCTTTGTATCCACAAAAATAGTGATAATTCAATAAAAATGATTAAATTTTATTCATAAAACTATGCAATCATTTCATCAATGTTTTGTTATGACGTTGTCACGTTAAACTATCGTCCGTAAACCGACTTTACAGACAACCAATTTTTTTAAACTGTATTTTTAGAAGAGATAAAATGGGTAAAACACATGTTTTCAGAGTAATTTTTAGGCGTAAAACAATCGGTACAGATTCTTGAAAGTACTTAAGGGACTTGGATTATACCTTTATCTTCATTTCTCCTTAATATAATGTTACGGTCACCGCTCAAGTTTCACAGTTATCCTGTGACGACGAGAAGACTGCGCGCCAGTTCAGAGGAGACACCGCGCTAGAAGCACCAGCGAGTGTCGCGCTTATCATCCCGCCTCGCTAGCACACATACACCCCTGACGAGGCGGGCCCCTTAGCGCGCTCACCTCAGTGCACGTGGTAGCAGTGAAACCTCTTCGGCAATTCGAGTGCCCTCTTTACATCTCTCTGGCGTCGGAAACAATTCAAAGCAATGTTTCACGAAAACGATGCATTAAATTTCGGCCTTGAAATTTTACTCCCTTTTTTTTTAATACCTCCAATAATTATAATGATTTTGTTGAAGTTAAACATCTTTGCTGAGGGGGCTTTACGAAAATTCCGATCGCACGAGGGGAATAGCAAGGTACGTGGTGGGGGAACCGGTAGAGGAGGAGAGTGCGTCAGCGGCGACGCCACTCCAACGCATGCGCTAGAGTGACCTCCTAACATCTTCGCGTTTATTGGACTATCGTTATCTTGACACGTCCAGGATCGCCTAGCATTCGAAGGGACAGGAGCATTTTTCTGTTCAAGTGATGATGGTAAGTTACAGGAAAAATAGCTGGTTCAATGACCTTACGAGTGGACTTGAAAGTCCTCTAAATACTCGGGAAAATGTCACCTATTCATTGGTTGCTCACGCAAGAGATGGCCCGATTGGATTGCCGGTGATTGATGCTTCTTAGGTTGAAAATTCTCCATTGGCTCAGAGTCCTCCATGTCTGACCGCTGATTTTTCCGGTTTCTAATTACAGTGTAAAATTAAAATATGTAAGCTTTTAAAAATGCTTCCCCGGAAGGCTTTCAGTTTATGTTGAAGATTTTGAGCCACTACGAGACACTGAACCGCAGATGATTGTAATCAGCCAGTTAAGACGTCTATCAAGTAAGTAAGAAAGAATAGCTGATTTTTCCTGCCCATGGATAGGACTGTGAAGTAATTTCTATATGTAATCGAATTCACAGTTTTTCCCAATACGTGTAATAGTTTATAACTTATTATGTGGTTCTAAAAGTTTGATATTGGCGAAGTACTAAAATATACCGCCAATTATTTGGAGCTTTACCTCTAGTTTTACAGCGAGCTCGACAAACATGATAACATGGTGTGTGTATTTTTCACGAAAATATTTCGAGACTAGCATCGTCTGTGATTCGTGATTGGTAGAGACATGCAAAATTCGCGGTTTCGATGGCCTTCAGGATATACTGCACATACCCCTGTACACTCGGGCAAATAACGCAAGTTCATTGGCTGCCGACTTGTAAGTCGTCTCAGCTGGTTTGTCTGTGATTCGATCCTTCTTTTGTTGATGGTTTATAATTGGTTGAGATTCGTCCAGATGAACAGTAAGCCAATAGCAAAATTATCTAAGTGGTATATGTGTTTGAATTCTAGCCTATCACCGAATGAATCCGCGAATTTTGCAGGTCTCTAGTGATTGGTTGAGTTTCACTCAGGTACATATTTACTGTTAACACACAAATCACAGCCATTCGGTGTGGAAGAAAAAGCGTCCTGAATGGCCCGGTGAAAAAAGGCAAGTGCTTCTGCTTCAGACGGTCACCACTTACAAGGAAGAAACCGCTGGTGCGGTTACTGCTTGGACGGGGAAAAAAAATCACGGGTTCAATGACTGCCATGTTAGACTTCACGAAATACGAATTACTTTGATTTTAGCATATCGCGGAATGAATCCGTGAATTCTTCCGGTGTCTAACTATTGAAGTGTGATGAGCCTTCGGAATGTATCCAGGAAAATACACGGCCCTACTTAACAGTCCCTGTAGGGTGTCGAATTAGTTGCAAGCTATAGTGTAATCAGTAGAGACCTGTAAAATTCGCGGATTCATTTCGCGATAGGAAAGAGTCCAAATTCTTTTGACATTATTTTGCTTCAGTGATTGGGCCACAGTTTATCTGAAGGACTCTGGGCCAATTAAAAAATCTTTAACAGAAGAATCAGCGAATCACGATCATTCCAGTCAACAGGTGTTACGAGTCGGTAACCAATCAGCAGGTGTAATTTGCACGAGTGCGTAGAGGATCATGGAGTCCATCCAGTCTCTAGTCATCAGTGCAGGTCCAGTTGCTCGCGGCAGGAACACAGTTCAGGGATGACCCCTGGCGACCTCGCCTCCGGAGGTGAGGCTGTTTCGCACCGGTGGCAGCGGCGCACCAGGTCACGGGCCAGAGGTCAACAAACCCCGTCCCTCGCGGCGATAAGATAGTTGCCGGTGTTGGTAAACACGCGTGGCGGCCCCTGTCCCTCGAGCACTCACGAGGACTAGTGGTCTCGGCCGCCCAAACGGTCCGTGTGCAGACCTGCCACTGCTGCCCTCCACTTCCCTACACACCCGAGCCCTGATTGCAATCTCGGCGGTTCATACGCGCCAAAATCTTTGCCATTGATTCGAACTTGAAGAAAACGTCCATTGTCCGGCCGTGATCGGAGGTCTGGGGAAATAGCGGTTTTCGGGTCGTGTTGGCATGCGATATTCGTAGAGACCGGAAAAACTCGCGGATTCATTTCGTGATAAGTCTAGAATCCAAAAACCGTTTGCCCTTTTGCTGAATCAGTGATTGGGCCACAGTTTATCTGAATGATACTCGGCCAATGAAAAACCTTTAACAAAAGAAGTATCGAATCACTAGCGTCCCAGTTAACAGGTGTCACGAGTCAGTAGCCAATGAGCAAATGTAATTTCCCCGCGTGCATAGAGGATCATGCAGTATATCCTACAGGTCATTGAAATCGCGAATTTTTCCTGTCTCCATAAATTCGACTTTCGACGCAAAAACAAGATTGTCAACGATGTGGCGAAGAGTCCGGTGTGCACACGAACCCATTACGTAGCATAGGAAAGCCGTGTTACCTAGTCGTTGGAAATTAGAATGGCAACAAGAGCTTAAGGAAACACAGAGCAATGTATAACACATATTTAGTACGGCATGTACAGAGATTTATTCACACATTATACAAACACATATAATCCTCATACATTAATATAAATTTTCTTATTATGTTAGCTGTTACACATTACTGCTACAATTCATGTTCCAGCGATTACCAACAAAACACCTGAAATAAATTTATACAAAATTACGTACCATTCACTACTTTTTAAACATTTTCTCATAACCACACGAATTATTCCTCAATAAATAATTCTAACTGGACCCTTTTCTTTTAGTTATAATTACAAATTCTTTTTAATACAAAATACTTAAACCTTCACTTACAGATCAAAATTAGACATTGTTTGAACAGTACCAGAGATTTAGGAACGAGATATTTCTAACACAATTTAAATTTCAACACTTCTCCCCAAATAAAATTGGCTAAAATCTTCAGTGTCGTTTAAGTGATAGCGGCGAGTGTTTTTTTATTTCCGTTGATCCTTGACCTGATCACCCCAGTCGGACCGGAAACCATCGACGGAGCGAATTTCTTTATTCTACCTCTGCCGCCGTGCTGATTCCCTGATACTTGCACATTTTCGCCGGCTCTTAATTCACACTATTTGGTAATAAAACGAACACTATACTAGTGCAGAGAATTGGAGACAAATCACCTAACGTGCTGTTGCTTGAAATTATTTTAAAACAGTTTTTCATTAAAAATTTACCTCCTTGTTTATGTTCATAGGTAGTCTTAAACGCCACGACTGATAGTCCCGCTAATGCCACTGCACTACGCCCTTAACGTTTTAATCAAGTAGTAGCACCTTTTATTTTCACCGTATTAATAGAACGAGAATATATATATATATTTTTTTTAAGTATTGCTGAGCAGAACTCTGTTATGCTCCTAGTCGCAAACCACTTCATGACCCTCGGCGTAATTTTCTATGTTCCCCTTGGTCATTTTACTGCAAAGTCCGACACATACTTTTTACTTCCAAAGTCCCGTGCCAACTTGCAAATTGTTACTGGGCTACCACTGAATTATTACCAAGTCCGTAACTGACTTGTATAATTTGCGGCCTCTCTTACCGCCTTTTTCGGGATCCATGCGCAGCTTGAAGACCTCAGCGGGCAGCCTTTCGGCGTCGATGATCGAAGGTGCGGGTCGTGGTCACCGCATTATTCACGCAGCCGGTTGAGAGAAGACTCTGTGGAACTCGTGCTAACAGCCTGCTTATATACTCGCTGCGCTCCATACTAAAACAGCGAGGAATATTCTGGGCATCCTGAATCGGAAACGCGGCTCGGAAACTTCCGACCACGTCCACGTGCTCCGATCAAAGGCGATTCGGCACGAGTGGACCCGAGGATCTGCTATCCAACGCGCATCAATTGAAATTCGCGCGCCGAGTCCGTGCAGTGTATGGCGGGTGGTATCCCACTAGCCCGCAGGGGCGAGTTTCCTCGTTACGCAGTACCAACCTGCGTAACAGCCGGAAATCGGGAAATTCAGGGAAATACAGTTTTTGTCGAAGCTCCTCTTCTGAGAGATATATCTGAAATCCGTTTGGTACCGTTTGTCTGCAACTTTGATCGGTTACACGTATCTGGATAACCACTTCTTCTTCTTCTTCTCCTTGGTTACAACTAGCTCAAGGTCGCTTATCACCACCGTGGAGCGTGCAGTTACGAAACTGCGTGACGTGGCTATTAGTTTATAAATATAAGTCAATTTTAAGGACCTGGAAATTTTTCCGATATCTAAATTTCATCACCGCAGAATATGTTGTCTATTGTAAACACCTGATGGCAAAATTGCAAACCAATAATGGCTTCATGCGCAGTGAACACGGATCGCTCTACATCTTATCATTGCCGGTAGTGAAGTTAGTTTGCTGCTCACTCTTGTGAGCATTTTAAAAAAACTGATCCCTTTGTCTTTTCTTAGCGGCGGACGAAAACAGGAAGACACCATCTATAATTCAGCAATTTCTAGCTCAACTTGACTTCATTCATGCAGAGAGAAAACGTATATGGACCTGCTAAAACTCTTAAAGACTTAATACAGCTTTAGTAATCTTTTAAATATTATTTCTATACTAAAGCTCCCAAAGGAAACCCGACTGAACTTCAGGAATTCAGATAGGCAATGTAAGTTTGAAAAAAACATATATAGTTATGACTCAAAATCTGTTCAATTAAACCTGGGCCATGAAAAAAATAATGGTTTCTAGATGATGTCAACTTAACTTCGTAAAAGGATTCGTCGATGATCTTACTAAGATATCTTCGTACATTTTTGCCAGTTATCCCCATTATTTCGAGACTTTATTTTTGGTTTCTAGCTGTGCTCAGAAGGTGAAGAGAAACTAATATTCACGTTGCCGTGCCACGAACTTCGATGGATAAATAAAAAATAAAATTAGAGGAAACAGAGCGACGGAGACCAGATAGCAGAGTTTCGGGGGGTGCAAGTTGGTGGCTCGTGATGAATCCTCTTAATGTCGGCACGTAGTGTACCGTAGTCGCGCCCGAAAGGTGGCTGCAGCGAGGGGATCCGGGGCCAAGGCGATAAATTGCGAGCGTTGCCGGCGGCGAGAAAGAGAGCAGCCTTATCTACATGGAGTGAAAAGCATCCTGAATAATCATTGGAGAGGACTCTCTCCATAAAACTCAATATCGCTCCCTCTCGAGCGGGCACCCCAGCGCTTTCCACCCCTGCCGAGTCGTTTTGTTTATCCCCCTTCCTTTTCCCACTCGCATTCTTTATTCCTCCCCTCCCCTCCACGCGAGGCCTTGCGCCTGCGTTCAGGCAGGACTTGGCGCGGCCGCCTTCGCTTGTTTGTTTGCTTGTTTGTTGTTTGCGGCGCCCGGCCGGCGAACAACAGCCGGCTGCCCGCCTGCGAACACAATTAAGGCGCCCCGCCGCGACGAGCGACTCTGCGATGAAAAACCTCTGGACCCAAACATGCACTGGATGGACACGTTCCAGGTTAGAGACTCCCTTCGGCAACAGCGTAGAATGCAAATGTTTGTGCATTCCGAGCGATTTATCCAAGCTGACCATAACACGAGCTACACGGAGGGGCTACATGTGGCTGCAGCCATTGGACACTTGATAACTAGGGGTAGGCATTTTGCGCGAAAAGTTCTGAACACTTACTAGACTGAAAAAAGGTGTACCCGCCCCTGTGGTTTCTTCCTTGTGATTGGCGGCCGTCTGCGAGAGAGAAGTCGTCGCCTTGTTTTTACCGAGCCACTCAGTACGCGTTTACTTCCGCACTGAATCACTGTGATTGGTGTTGTTACAATTTATATGTACCTGGGAGAAACTCGCCCAATCACGGAACACAGATGATGCTACAGTGTTTTAACTTTCATCTAATCGCGAAATTTTTTCGCGAAATCTGCATGCCCCTATTGATAACTACTTGATTCTGCACACGGTTTTTGAAGCTTCGCCTGGGATCAGATAATAAAGCGAATTTTACAGGTAGCCTATCAAGCATCGTATTTGAAATTTAGTATTCTATTGTGGTATATTTCTTAAACCGAAAAACATCATTCAGTGACGCTATACATTTGATTTTTTTTATTTTATTTTAAAGTTATTATTTTGGGCATGTATTTTTCGCGAAATAATCTGATCGCTTATTAGCTTGCTAGCTCCGCTAGCGATTGTTCACTAGTAATTGGTGGTCTTTTGCAAGAGAAGCCATTGCCCTATTTGGCCGCGCCATTCAGAACGCGTTTACTTCCGCACTGGATGTCTCTGATTGGTGCGCCGAACTTACACATGTACCTGAAAAAAATAAAGTCAACCACGAAACACAGACAATGCTATTCAATTTTAACACACATCTGGTATGGAAATAATCACATGACCCTAGTTATTAACAGCAAGGGCGGAGTCTCCATGGACGCAATTACTAATTGCCAATTAGCAAGCTATCATTGGTAGAGACCGAAATATTTTCGCGGATTAGTTTCGTGATACGCTAAAATTCAAATATTTATGCATTGGTGCTGCTTCTGCTATTATCTCGCAGTTAGACTGAAGGACTGTGGGCCAGTGGGAGACATTCAACAAAGGAGTAAACGAATCAAAAGTTACCCAAGTTGAGACGTCTCAAACCTCAGCAGCAAAGGAACAAGTGTTACTTGCCCGAGTGTGAGGAGGATTGTGGATTCCATCCTGGAGGTCAATGAACCCGCGATTCTTCCGGTCCATACTCATAGGTAGAGACCTGTAAAATTCGCGGATTCATTTCGCGATAGGATAGAGTCCAAATACTTTTGACATTATTTTGCTTCAGTGCTTGGGCCACAGTTTATCTGAAGGCCTCTGTGCCAATGAAAAATATTTAACAGAAGAATTAGCGAATCACGATCATTCCAGTCAACAGGTGTTACGAGTCGGTAACCAATCAGCAGATTTAATTTGCACGAGTGCATAGTGGAACATGGAGTCTATCCTTTAGGGATTTGAAATCGCGAATTTTACAGGTCTCTACTCATAGAAGCCGGTTGATCTCCCGTAGAGACAGACTTGTCGCTCCAGCCAGCCTGGAGAATGTGTGAGGCGGCAAACTGGCGCTCCTCCAGAAGACACACCGACTATCGGAAACGTCCGCCTCGTTCCCCGCGTGCGAATTGTTCGCGTTCGACCCCGCCGGAAGTCGCAGTCCGACCACTCAGAGATGGTTCCGGAATTGCATATTTCACAGTTGCTGAAGTAATTGCCTAAACATATCTCTTCACGAGAAACCACCATTTAGCCTACTCAGCAGAAACAACGTATTTTGCAAGTGCATTGGCAACCACGGTAGCTTAAACTCAAACCGTGCATTTTCACCGTCAGCCCCATGAAAGTTTTTGATTATCGCAAAGAACACAAATTTTTTCTCCAGCTGGAGCACTATGTAGCCTACTCTTTAGTAAGAATACTGATGTTGTAAACACTTTATCACAGCGTAGCCAGTACTGTTCTGGAAGGACAAAGCCACACAGTTTAAATTATGAAACCATTAATGTTAAAAAAATATATAATTAAAATACCAATATCCTATCAGATATATGTCCATGATGGGTAGTAGAAATACAATTGGTGGAGACGGGAATTTCGTGGGCTCGTTTAGTCGCAAGGCCAATGGGAATGCGGGTACCACGCCGCTGCGCGCTTTAAGACCCGCCGATTATTCTGAGAAACAGCTACAGTGTTTTGTGACATGACCTTTGACATTAAATGCGTTCGCGAAATACAGGTGACCCTAGTTCAAGTACGACTGCTGCACAGAAAAACCGCTGAGATCAGTCGTGCTTCTGGACAGATATCTACTCTGCGGCCGGGCGGCGGAGCGTAACTCGAACAGGCGGCTTGGGGGTTATGGGGGGGGGGGGGGGGAGAAAAAGGTGGAGGATGAGAAATTTAAAAAAAAAAAAAAAGGCTGGCTCGAACGAGCGGCTCATCAAATCAATATCGAGTTAAATTAGCTGCCGACTCTTGGTGGCGGACAAATGGGGTGGAATGTGTCAGGGAGGGAGACGTTAAAAAAAAAACAACCTCCGTTGCACCCCCGCGCCGGCGACAGAGACGACAGTTCCTCGCCAGACGGCCAATAGCGGAGACCGTCAAGGTCACAGGGGACGCGGGAGCAGGGCCACATTGCCCGGAGGTGTGTTCGGCGACGAAGAGCCAGATGGCGGCTTCTTGGACCCTGAGCAGACCCCCTGCTTCCAGAGCAGAGTCTGCCTTAAGCCCCAATCCCCCCAACATCCACTTTCCATATCCGTGATAAGCATTAATACACTTTACGCTGCGCACAATACACCACTCACAAAAAAAAACTACCTTAAGAGTAAGAGTGCTGCAAGTCTGCGTACAGTACTTTCTACTAATTAAATCTAACAAAGAGAATTTTCCCCCAAGAAAAAAAACTTTGTGCTTCAATATATAATATTTAATCAATGGGATATTTAAATTTATTTAGCAAAGTAAAATATATAATTGGTTTAAATTAAAATGCTATACAACCGGCACTGACACAAGCCAGTTTATGAACACTACAAAGCGTACAAGCACTAGGAGCAAAATTGTTCAGCATGAAATTACTACAGCATCATTTTAGGACTTGACATCCATAAATTAAGTAAAAGAAAGTAAAACATTAACACAAACTACGCTGCAATACGTATCACGTATTATCCTGCATAAATTTTCACATGGTGAAATTGCGTATTGTTGTAACTTGCTAACAGCTCTTTCTTTCGCAGCGTGGTCTGTATAGCATATGCATCTATACATTTAATTGTGTGTTTTGAAAAGTTTTTTTTGCTGTCTCCTGAAAAAAAACCGTTAGCCAGCGTATACACACTCACAAATCTCTTCCATCTAACTTCACATGAGGGAACTGGAATTTATAAAATAATTCGTGACATCCTCAAAACATCAAACCCCATAAAATATTAAGAAACCAACTTATTTTTAATTTGAGAAAAAATATTTGAAGAAACACGTCCGAAGAATATTTTGTATGCTATGTTTTATATACATTTTTATTGGGTTTAGTCCTGTTATTGTGTATGTTTTACAAAAATAACTCCAGGCCATGTGTATTTTCCCCTGTAAGCGGTGTTTAAGAGCTGATATTATTTTTATGGAAAATCTTTAAATGATAATTTTGTATTTTTGTATGATACCGCCTATCCATACTCCTATATTTATATGCTTGAATGTATTCAAATTCCATTAGTGTTTGATGTAATTTTTCTGGCTCCCTTTTAGACGCTAGAGCGGGTCGTTCCAAAACGCCGAAATACCGCAGCGCCGAACGTACAATAACGCCGAATACCATAAAGCCGAATGCCAAATTGACCGCAGCGCCGACAGCTAGAAAAATTCTGTGTACCACAACGCCGAAATACAGTAACGCCGAAAAATGTTGCATGGGGAAGGGGGGGGGGGGGGGGGCACAGGAGCTAAATGAAAAACAACTGAATGAATTTGTGTGCTAACCTTACCTAACCTAACCTTTTGTGGCAGTCCTGCAATGACATTTTTCGGCGTTAATGTATTTCGGCGTTGTGGTAATTCGGCGTTGTGGTACACAGCAGTTTTCTAGCTGTCAGCGTTGCGGTCAATTTGGCATGCGGCGTTATGGTTTTCGGCGTTATTGTACGTTCAGCGTTGTGGTATTTCGGCGTTCTGGTGCGTCCCCTGCTAGAGCTAGTTGGTTGAGTACTGCGGCACTTAGAAATGTTGGCCCGTGTGTGCTCCCCCACGGTGCTGGGGTTGTTATCTCTGACCCAGAGCAAGGGTGGTGGTAACGCGTGTTTACAAAGAGTGCACATAACTCGAACCACGAAGAGCCTCGGTTTATTCGAGCTGCATCTCCAGGCGGGAAGCGCGCCAACTCAGGAAGTCGTCTCCAACAGCGCATGTGCTCGCGCCGCTGCTAATGCAGAAGAACCGCTGTTCTGCGGCGGATACCGAGTTCGCGCGCAAAAAAATAAAAATGCGATTTCACGGGGAAATAAGCAAATACGAAGAAGCTAGCAGGGTAATTTCCATGGTAATTCAAACATCCGCTCTTTTCTTATTTGTTGCGGTACCACAAATGCATTTTTTGCACCAAAAGTCACACAATTAAGAAATAGTTTCTTGTTTAAACAATTAAAGGAACAGTCATTTTAAATGTTCCAATTCTTTTTTTAATTAAATAAGGGCCGCTAATGTGTCATGATTAGGGGCATGCAGATTTCGCGAAAAGATTTCGAGACTAGATGAAAGCTAAAACACTGTAGCATCGTCTGTGTTTCGTGATTGGGTGAGTTTCTCCCAGATACATATTGAGTGTAACGACACCAATCACAGTGATTCAGTGTGGAAGTAAACGCGTCCTGAGTGGCTCGGTGAAACAAGGCGACGACCTCTCTCGCAGACGGTCGCCAATCACAAGGAAGAAACCAAAGGTGCGGGTATACCTCGTTGCAGTCTAATAAGTGTTCAGATCTTTTCGCAAAAAATGCCTGCCCCTACTCATGATCATTGGCTGCAGCCACATTTCACCTTCTCTCCAGGTGGAACGTAATTTGGTCAGCTGTTTTTATAGGTGCTTGTCCATGGCTTATTGTCCTTAAAGTGTACAAGTCCTTGCAATCTATACTGCCATAAAATAATGCCGCAACATTTTACAGGTCTCTAGTGATGGCTAAACTGACTGTGTGCCCGGAAAAAATAAAAAAAAAAAGTTACCAGCTTTGCGGAAATAAACGATGCGAAGCTCGTGGCGAGTTTTTTTTTTATCATCGTGACTTTCCATTACAATCCAACTGTTTGTTTACGCGCGTGTAGATAGTGACGCATCCGCCATGCTTCTAGTCACGGACACACGGCAGAGTACCAGCACCACTTCGCGGGTTCGACCGAGTAGCAGAGTAGACTTGAAACACGTGTATATCTGCTGTGCGTCGATAGCTGGACTGCAGTGCCTTGGAACACCCTAGAGAACAAGTGGTTGCCCAATCACGTGCAAGCTTACAAAGAACAAAAACTGTGACCTTAATGTACTCGACCAATGAGCACTCTAAAAATGTCTGATTATGCACATGCAATTTAAAAACTAGTCTGGAGTGACACGAATCCACGAAATAATAGTGATTATTGTTACAAGTCAATTGCCAGACACTATTGAATTGGATGCTTACCCGACGAAGTCCAAAACGAGAAATGTCTTTGTAATAAAAAAAGATGAATTAAAATGTAACTATCACATTTATACGTACATGTTAGCTCCAAATTATTCGTAACTAAGAAAATTTGGCATCTGTACTTAAAAAAAATTCTAAGTAGCTCTCGAAAATTATTATGCCTTAACTCATAAATCACATGCTTCCGGTAAAAAAAAATAAAGCCACGTAACTCAAAAATACACATTTTCTAGTGACAAAACTTTTTTGTGGTTTTAAATTTTAAGATGATACCATCTATAATGTCACAAAATAATCTTTTGATGTACTTAGTAATCTCTCAAATGGGTTTTCTTAGCACAAAAACGTTTACTTCGTGAACTACATAACTTTCATCTGAGTCACCGAGCCAAAGAAGCATTAAGGTGGACATAAACAAGCGTATTAATTATTTATCACTTATATGCATTGGAAACTTTCAAGCTATGCAGATTACAACAAACAACAATAGGAATAATCCGTTTACCCTCTTATGTAGAAGGGGCCTTAATTTATTGTTTATGCTATGATGAGCTTAGACATTTCTCAAAGTGGTTTGGATTGAAAAAATACATGTTTATTTACACAAAATATTTTACGGGAGTAAGAGATGTCAAATATTCTGTGGTAAGTACGAAGTACTTTGGCAGTAATCTCGCGACAAAACTAGTTGTTTGTGAAAGTGTGAATTTTAACACTAATAGACAGTCAACAATAAATAACAAATACTTAGATTTATACTTCCAAATGCCAAGTTTAAAACAGGTATCAAAAAAAAAAAAAAAGGAAAAATACTTTGAAAACTATGATACACGTCTTTTAAAAGTTAAATATTTCGCAAATTATGAAGTTGTGAGGTTGTTCACGAAGATATTTCAAACAAAGTGAGAAAAAAACCTGGCAGCAACCCATTTAGATACTGGATAAGAAACTGTTAAAAACGAACATATTCTTAGTTTCTGCACGTTCATTTGTAAGCTACAAACAAGCACCGTTCAAATGATGTTCTCTTACATTTCATTACATACAAGCATAATTTTAAAACGCTTATATTTGTTTATAAAAAATATCTCAAAGCATTCATTCTTAGTAAATTGGCGCTCAAAAAACGTTACTAAAAAAAATCCGCCTGTAATTTAGAATAACTTGACACATACAGAAAGCCTAGAATTGAAGCTGGAACGATGAATGAAGGTATATATTTGACTGCGATTAATTGAAAAAATAAAGACGTTATTAATCAAGAAAGCGAATGATGTACAAAACCAGGACCTTCTTATGACGACACGGCAGTAAAATCACGATAAGTGTCATATGTGTCAAAATTCTCAATAGATATATTGCAAGGGCACTGCACAGAAACTTCAAATAAAGAATTGTAATTATGTCCTTTTTAATAACTACAAACACTATGAGAAGGGAAAGATAAAATCACACTTACCTCAGTGTTTATTTCCTGCTTGTAGCCAGAGGTGTCTATTCATGGCGCAAATTTTTACCCAAAATAGTTTACAAAACAACGTTGTCTCTTCGTTATATTTTGATTAAAAAAATTATCGTAATTATCTGTAGGTGATTCATGGGCGTTCTCTTTAAAAAAACAAGGTTCTTTTTCATTAGCGTAATTAAGTGCGGAACGAACTTATTCGCTGAAAAGTACTAGTACAGTATGATAATGAATGCTAGAATGAAAAATTAAAGTAACCTGAAGTCCATGTCCATCACTAAAATATTCGCAGTATGTGATAATGAGTTCGACTCTTATTGTCAATCTCATGAACGGGTGCAAGTATTTTACCGATTGTCTCACAAATACATTTACTAAATAAAATGATTTACTTGGTTTTCCAAATAACAAGGCTAGCCAGCCATTTACCACCTTTTTCTCAAAGATTGTGGAATACTGTGTGGCCTAGCTGTAAAACAAACCATTCATTACGGAAAAAACTTGTTCGTATGTTACAATATACTAAAAAAAAAAATTCCATAAAAAGGAATATAAAATTCTTTCGTATACAGCGTAAAATTACCAGAATTTTTATTTCAGAAATTATTTTTCGTCCGGCATCACATATCGTGTATTAAAAGGTGCGCATTTCGTCTCCCATGAAACCCACAAACCTGCAGGCACAGTTGGAAAAATTTTGAAGCCCTGTGAATAGAGATGAATATCACCATCACATCCGTTCTGAAGTTACCTTGGACGAGAACATGCGTGAACGTATATTCATTTCAAATTAAAAAAAAAAAAAAAGGTTCGCACTGATGAGTTTTCACTCAGCCGCGACGGAAACTAAATGTGTTGTGTTTCCGCAGGTGTAGACTTGGTCTTCAGTCGTAAATGATTCAGGGCAAGACCTCGATGCTTTTCGTGCCACTGACTCAGTACATAATAGGCCTGTCTGGAATTTATTTTTTTGTACAAATATCTCTAAGTACACGTTAAAAGTGCTGAATTTATCAAGATTCCTTATTTCCCTCGGTCCTAGCATCAATGTGAGACTATTGAATCCACCTTCTTCTTTATTAGCAACATCTTAGTACACAAAAGTTAATTAACGTTCAGTATACTGTGAGCTGGAGAATTGTTTCAGTAAGTGAAACAAACGGTGAAGGGCAGCCAAATGTCATTTTTCAGCTGGTAGTAATAGTCTATAAATATTTTTTTTTCATAATTTATACTTTACTGTTAACATCGTATTATTATTTTTTGACGGAAATGATATTTTTACTGATATATTTGACTTACAGGGACTCCACAACAGTTTAATGCATACAGTTATCAATGTTGGAATTACTGGCATTGTTCTAAATCTGCGATAATCGAGTAAAGACACAATAAGAAATGCTTCGTTTGAATTATGTGAAATCATAATGGTTTAGTTGGTAAAACTAAAATCGATGATGGAATGGACTTTTTTTTTCTGAATGACAGCGAATTCACATTCATCGGAAACAAATTTATGGAATACTCGTCTTAGCTTCACTACAGTAGCAGACTAATAATTTATTTTATGCTATAAAAACAGTTTGAAACATCACAGTCTAGAGTTAGTAAACTTAATAGTAGATCATTATATGATTGACCATCTACATATATTCTTAAATAGATGTCGCGCTCTTTTTATCCCAATTTCATACCGCTACAAGTCTACAAGTCGCAAATATATTCTCTTGCAGCTCAGGAAAACCGCAAGAAATTGGTTTCATAAACCTGCAAGTAATCAACTACAATCACAAATGCATATTTACAAGTCACAAGCTTTTTTTTTTAGTTTTTAATATTTCACTTGAGTTTCTTATGGTTTATTTGAACCTACATGGGATTATAGAATGTAAAAAACATTTCTTATAGTCTTAACATCCAAGTAAAATATTTTACAATTGTAACTATTGTAATATTGATTACAACGATGACTATGGAATTGAATTGTGTTACTAAGACCACGCATCTCAGACACAAGATTAAAATGTACTTTGTGAAAATTTGTTTTAAATAACACGAGGTTCCGAATGATTTTGATTGCATTTGAAAGACTGTCGTAAAATATATTACATCAACTAAAACATTCAACACATCGTAAATAATCCCTTTCGGTATTTTTTCGGTTAACATCCCAAATTACAAATTTACTATATTTTTTTACTATCCACTCACATCCATCCTCAATTAGGCACATATAATTAGCATTCCATTTAAACAAATATATAGTACAATACGAGTAATTTCTTAAAATCACGACTTTTTCAAGATAAATCAGTTATTAGTGTATATTTTTTTAACCTACTTATGTTCTTTATTGCCCTGAAAAACTCTTTTTTTTCAATACTTAAGAGATTCTAAAATATTAAAATATAAATTAACCAACATTACACCTGAAACGTTAACGCAAATAAAAAATATGTTAATAAGTTAAAAATTAAGTATTTAATTCAAAGAATATTCAAAACTAATTATAACTTTTAAATAAACATAGTTACTCTGCATTTCTAGGAAAATTCGCTACTCTAGATAATTTTCCAAAACATCTTTGTGCTCTTTAATTTTCTGAAGCACTGACCGTTTATGTATTTTGATCTTCTTTTAGCTCATTATTCAAATTTAACATTTTGGGTCTCAATACGAAGTTACCTCCTAAGACAAATAATAAAAGCTGACATTTAGACTTGTAATTCAGCTTTATCAATGCGTCAGATTTATGAAGTCAAACAACTTTCATTCAGAAACAGTTCAGTTTAGCAATTGTTGACTTGTTAACTTGTAGACTTTCAGTTGAATTAAATAGGGCGCACGTCTCGTCTCGGGTGAGGTTACCAAGTGGAAAATGGGGCAATTGTTGTTGCCAGACGAGGGTTTTTCTCCGGGTGCTCCTGATTCCCGCAAACAATTCAGTCCTCAGCTGTTCCACCTCTCAGTTCGACCCAACGACGTAAAAGGGTGAATGTCCCACGTGACCTAGCAACGTGGCAAGGAGGGGTGGACCTCCGTTTGACGCGATGACTTTTAAAAAGGAGGTTTTTAATCTGCCATTTTGGTTGCAACAGTGCACAGGGAAGTCGTATCATTTCCGGTTTCCTAGTTTACGCTAATTTGTTTTTACACGACGCCTTTCCTTTTTCTCTCAAAATACAGGCGTGGGACAAAGGTAACACCTAAATTCGTATTAGTTGTGAAAATGCCATGGAAGTAAAATAGAGGGCACCCATTTATATTAAATCAAAATCATTCAATCATTTCCCTCCCAACACCCCCCCCCCCCTCTCCAACACCGCCGACAACTTTCCACGATGGTTTGATGTTGTGTGTAACGACGTAAAAAGAAAACAAATTCACTAATATCCTATATGCATCACGTTATGAACTTCACTGAGAGAAAAAAAAACACGTAGGAACCGAAATCTGTATCCGCAACCTTCCCAAAAGTTGAACCGAGAGCAGCAGAAATCCAGGTTGGAGGTACTTCATAACTGTTTTCACTAACATGCAGGATTGTAATAACTGCTCGCGAAAGAATCTGAACGCTTGTCAGATAAGCCCGGTGCAGCTACCGTCTGCCAGAGAAAACAACTGGCTTGTGTGGCCTGCCACAGCCGACTAGGCACACAAGTTCTGCGACACAAGACAAGGCAGCTACAGTTGGAGGGTCGAATCCAGAGTGCCCCAGCTCGCCGACGAACAAGATCCGGGACAAGCACGGGGGGCGGAATCCGGGGAACTCCGGCGAAGGGGCTGCTTTACGACGGCCTGCGAGGACCAAGTTCGGCGATGCGGAGCTCGGATTGGCCCTGGGAGAGGGGCGGCGTGCATAATTCGCGCGGCGCTGCCACCATGCGACCTCCATCATCGTCCTTCGCCACCGCCAACACGCCTGCGTTCCGCGAGGGGAAAAACAAAAACTGTTCGCGTCAAAGACGTTTCTTCGGAGCGCCGTAGCTTTTCCCCCGCCGTTCCGACTGGCAGGATGGTGTTGAACACGACGTAACTGTTCCCTAGCAAAGCAAGGCCTTCGGCAGCCAAAAATGGAACAAACTGCGCAAACAGTGAAATAAAGTTCCCTTGAAACATATCACAAACAACAAAAAAAAAAAAACATGTTTTATATGAACCACTCTAAATTTATATTGCTGCGAATATACTTTTTTTTTTTTCTCTCGCCATGTGTAGGCAGTACAAACAAGATAGCATTTACATTAAAGTGGTGCAGAAATAATCCTTATGATGGAGTTAATTATTACTGTTTGAAAGTAGAGTTTGTGTCACAAGCCAAAGTACAGCAAGCGCAAAGAATTAATGTCAAATAAAACCAGGTAAAAGAGGGGGAAAATACTAGCAGTTATCATTTTTTTGTTTAAATTTACCGTTTACATAATCTTAGAATAATATACCTTCCCCTAAAAAAGCAGGAAATAAATATTTTGCTATATTTGGAAGAAATAGTTTTTATACGAAAGGGGACACCTCGACGCCGTCACAGTTATAGCACTGAAGAAGTCGAGCTATACAGAAACAGCATTAACTAAATAAGTATTTAATTTATTTTGCGTAATTGCATGAAAGCCAAAATAGTAATCAAACCGAAACGTTATATTTTTTTTTTTTGTTAATTTGTTACGCGGTTTTCTGAAACGTCACCATGCATCGCTAATACACAGAGAAAAAGGTTTGTTTGAATCAAACAAATATTTGTTTATATATGGCGAAACAAATATTTACTTGGTGGAACAAAATATTTTGTTGGTTTAACCAAACTCGGTAAGTAACATTAAATAATTTGTTGCATTTAACCAAATATACATTTGAGTTGCACAAAATCATTTTGTTGGGTCAACAGAATCTTGCCTACTACAAAACATTTGTTTGAATTAACAAACTATATTTATTTCGCCAATTATAAACAAATATTTTGTTGAGGCAAACAAACCTTTCTCTCAGATAGCACACACACGCAAGAAATACGCTTTATTTGTCGCAGCCGATGCAGCAGTTTGGACGCCTGAAGGTTGCCCAGGGCGATAGTGAGTGTTCCCAGGGCTTCAGCGGCGGCGCGTGAGAACTACCACGGAGTGTCTCTGGAGGCGCTAATAGACGGCCGTCAAACACAACAACGGCACGCCTATTCCCTTCCACGGCTCGCTTTCAAACAAAATTTCTAGTGGTTCAGACAACAAATAATGCACTATACTTAAGGGCCCCGCCTACCTGGGCACACATGCGGTGTGCAGAGCTTCAGGAAAAACAACGCGATTTCAAAACTGCTCAAGATATCCGAGTGGGGTATGTTTACGAATAGCATTTAAGAGTTCGCTGAGGGCCGAAAAGTACTTTTAATTTCGTATTAAGTTTTTAAACTGTATTTTTAGACGCGTTAAAATGGCTAAAACGCGTGTTTTCAGAGTAATTTTTAGGCATAAAACAATCAGTACAGATTCTTGAAAGCACTTAAAGGGACTTGCATAACACCTTTATCTTCATTTATCGGCCATATAATGTCACGGTCACCGCTCATATGCACTGGGAGAAGACTGCGCGCCAGTCCAGAGGAGACACCGCGCTAGAAGCACCAGCGAGCGTCGCGCTTATCATCCCGCCTCACTGACACACATACACCCCTGACGAGGCGGGCCCCTTAAGGTCCGGTTTATTTTGGCCTTACTTCAAGTTATGGAGGTATAACGCACGGAAATTACAGGCAAGATATCGCACATGGACTATTAGGCTTGAGGCTGATGTCGAGGATAAACGGAAAAAAGCAGAAATTAGTACGATCAGACCACGATACGAAAAGGATCGTTTCTCTACGAGTTACCCAGCAGGATTTAACTTAAATAAACACCAGCCATAAAGGACACTCATTTGAATCTTTTTTTGGAAAATCCCGCTGCACGAATCATTAAAATAAGGTACGCGGAACACGTGTTCTTCACAAGATCTCTGATTGGTGAAGGGAAGAAAGCATGTGTATCCACGAACAATGAGGAAGTGGGTAAAAAGTCGATTACATGGAGCGAGTTGACAAGATTTCCTCGCCTTGCGGTATGTTGAAGACACGTCTGTTTTCCCTCTCCATTCCTGTGGTTTCATTAGTTGCCGGATTATCTTACATAGCAAAAAAAAAAAAAAAAAAACGTTTCATTTGAGTTAAAATCACCACAACGAATAATGAATAAATTAACGTGGATATAAATAAAAACTAATTCAATTCGTTGCACTAAATACAAAAAAAAATAGTACTTATGTTTATATGTTGACATGTAATTGGATCATTAAAATAAATTTTTAATATTTACTTTTTTATTTAATGGAGCTAGGGGGGGGGGGGTGTTTTTTTTAAGGTTAGAGGCAAAAAAATACCAGTGCCAGTGTAGAACACAGGAGTGCTCCCAGGGTTAATATATAACGCAAACTCTCGTGGTAATTTTTGGTACGATGAGGAGATTATAAGTAAGAATGTGTGTTGTAGCATATTTATGTTGATGAAAATCATGAGTTTCAATACTTCAAGAACTTAGCATTCTTTTATTTTAATTTCATGTACGAGTGAACCTCAACCATGCACCAAACTCCACGGGTTTTTCAAGAACTTTCAGTTATACGTTTGTGGTTGCGATCAGTAGTTGATACGTTAACGAGAACTTAAAATTGTACTACGAAATGTGGCCAGAGTATAAATTCAGAATATATGAAGTGTGTATTCTGTGTGTACGCATGTACAAGAACACCTAGGCTGGGCAGGCTCTAGCATGAAACTTACGAATGGTTTCCGGTAAGTCACCTGAACAAAACTGTAACCACACTCGTATTTCACACGAATCTGTCTAGAACACTGTGGCCTGATAAGCTGTATATTTATTTTATTAGCTTCTTTCCAATAAACTGAAAATCAAGCGCAACTTTGGATGTTCCATTGTTAAACAAAAATTGTCACTGCAATCAATATTTAAACGAGTGGGGGGAAACGGGGTCGTAATTTTATACGGTTTTATTTGCACCAGTATTCACAATACCAATTAGATCCCCACACTTAATGTCTGTTCACAAATCACTAGGTATCTGTCCAGTCCACAGTTCGCACTCCTCACTGGAGCTAGGCCCACAGTGGTTCGCCCCTCACCTCGCGCCTGTCCACTCACAGCCTCGCGCCACTCAGTCGCACTCTCACGATCCCGTCGCTCCAAGGAGGGTCTCTCATCCGGGGCGACTGAAATGCTGCCCCTTTGAAGGGCAGCCCTTCAGGATTTTTCTGACAGTAGTGTTTTTGAAAGGTTGTCTGAATTGTTGCCCCTTCACGATTTTTCTGACAGTGGTTAGTTTGAAAAGTGACGTAACCTAACCTAACCTAACCAAACCTAACCTAACCTAACCACTGTCAGAAAAATCCTGAAGGGCTGCCCATCCAAGGGGCAACAATTCAGACCTTACAAAAACACCACTGTCAGAAAAATCCTGATGGGCTGCCCTTCCAAGGGGCAACAATTCAGACCTTACAAAAACACCACTGTCAGAAAAATCCTGATGGGCTGCCCTTCCAAGGGGCAACAATTCAGCTGCCCCTCTCATCCTCCTCACTGGACTCGCACGTCACTCTTCTCAACTCCTTTCGGATCTGCCGCGGAGGCGTCGCTTCTTTTATACCAGTTGGCCGTCTTTCTGGAACTCTCTGGAGTGGTTGTGACGTGTCGCGTCATCCCTTCACGCGGCGGCCTCTGTAAGCCCGCGGAGTTACCAGACCGCTGAGGGGTAGACGACAGCGCCGAAGGAGGACGCGCGGGCAGGGGGGTGGCGAGGCAGGGCCGCCCTAATCCCCGAAGGTATGCGCGCGTGACGTCAGTAGCCGTGCGGGGCCGCCAGGCTCAACTACCTGGCACGCGTTCGTTACAATGCAATAAGTTTTAAGTGCAATGAAAAAATTCCATTATTTTACTCGCGCGAAACAAATTCGTTACCGTATCTAACATATAGTATTCGAGTAATTCTTTAAATAAAACACGATGTTCTTCTCACTCGATATGGGAATAGTAAGATTCGATCTCATGCGTCATGTTGATTTGTTTAATTCTTTCGATTTCACTTTTATTTAAGTTTTTTTTTAATTGTCACTCGATACACATATTGTCAACTTATATAAATATATATTTAGTGTTATATAATGGCTCTAAAAACTGTGGTGCAAGTGTTCGAAATTATTATCACTTACACCCATTATTTACACTAAGTGAATATATTTTAAAAGCATTTCTGACAAAATTACAAATGCAAAGGAGGTACAGAGTTGAAATTAATGACGAAAAAATTAAAAAAAAAAAAAACAAAGAGCGCGAAACCGAGCATTAAACACAGGTAACCTTGATGTCTTGGTGTGTGTGTTTGTAGGGAGGAGGGGGAATACCACTGGTACAACGCACGCAAACGAGCTGTTTCTAATTGCTAGAGCCTGTCTCGTGTTACTTGTCTTGAACCTAACAGTCCTCGCGAAAAGCCGAGCCAGTGGTACCAACTGTCACTGGCAAAGCGATCACACGAGGTTGTTTCGCAAACACTGCTGACGGAGAACAACAGCGGCAGAAATGTTGCGCACAGGAGCGAACAGTGGGGGGAGAGATATAACACCCCCTCCCCCCCCCCCCCACAATCATGCGATCTGAGCGCACCCCTGGTTACGCAGCCCACGTGAGACAAAGCACCAGGCACCGACTGTACTCGCCAGACGCGTCAGCCCCTGTGGAAGGGGTGAGTACGTGGACGCGGGAGGGGGTGAGTGAGGGGAAAGGCAGCTGTTTCGCAGTCTCCCCCTCCTCCCGTGATCCTCGTGTTGTTGCACTCGGCGTTGTTGACGCTCTTGTCCCCTCCTTCACTTCCCCTCCGGCGCTGCGTGGCCGGGTTCAGGCTGTGCGCTACCTCTCGCTACATGGCGGCAGTCGCCTTAACACCCTCTTGGGCTCATCCAAGGACCCCTTTACCCTATATAGAGGTAGAGAACCATTTGTAATACAGAAAGCAGTGTTAAATAAATATTTAATGCACAAAAAAAATTTTTTTTTGTTATTTAAATTCTTAAAGATATGCCCATATTGGCCAGTATCTGAAATTTACACCATTAACATTTAATTCGATCCAAGACAGTAATACACACATTTTTTTTTTTTAGTTTAAAGGTGAGATGCTGATTATAAAAAACCAAATTGAAAACTTTTTTTTGTACATGAAATCTAACCACGTGGGCCGAATTTCGCTAATTGTACTGCTCATGCGTTGTTTGCTGTCAAGCGGGAAACGAAAGTACATTTAAATACGTACCCGCATTTATCCCTTTATCAAACAGTGTCAACACCCTTATTTATCCCTATCAGTCTTTACTGAGGAGTTTTCAAGGGGATAATAAGTGATATTTAAGGATTTTTAAGGCCCCTTATTCAATTACAGACAAATTAAGGACTTTTAAAAGATATTAAGTTGGCATAAGAACCCTGTCTTTTACTAAACAAGTTCATGCATTTTTTAATGAAATGAAAGGCAAATTTATGTGTCAGTCATACCACCTAGTGAAAGTATGAAGTATGTGGTGTACAGTTTTGGATTAAGACCTTGCCTACCTAGGCATACATAAACACGGTGTAGTGCTTCAGAAGAAACCACGTGATTAAACTGCCCAAGATATCCGAGTGGGGTGTGTTTACGAAAAGCGAATAAGAACACAATGAGGGCGAAATAGTAGTTCTGTTTCAGTTTTTCGTATTTAAGCTGTATTTTTATTTGACAAAAAATGGCTATGAAGCTTGTTTTCAGAGTAACGTTTAGGCATTAAATGCCCGGTGAAGATTCTTGAAAGCAGTCAATGGCTTTTCATTACACCTTTATAATTTTTATCCGCCATCTTATGTTATGGTTACCGCTCAAATTTCATAGCTGCCCTATGCACGACGAGAAGACTGCGCGCCAGTTCAGAGCCGTGCGATTAGAGGCGATTTCACGCTAGAAGCACCAACGAGCGTCATCCTTATCATCCCGGCTCACCAACACAAATGCACCCCTGACTAGGCGGGAAATTTAACCATTATTTGCAGCCTTTGTCCTTAAAAAGTTTTTTAATAAGCATTTATAAATTAATAAAAAATTAAGTTTTCAAAAACCTTGAAACAGGTTTCAACGGTACAGGAAAAAATCTAATTTAAAATAAAGTGTTTAAAGAGGAAGGCTACCTACGAACAGTTAACGGAAAACTGTATACCACATGATTGAATGCTTTCAGTGAATATTAGGACTGACATACTAATTTTCCGGTACGTTCATAAAAAAGCATTGAATAATTACTTGTTTCCTAAAAAAAATGTTTATTAACAAATAAATATGGTTATTTTACGAATTCATTTAAAACCATTTGCAAAAAAATCCAGAAATATAATAACCAATATAATTTAAAATACTACATGTAAGTTTTGATTTATTTTAGGGATGTTCACGGAAATTTATTCCAAAATTTCTCCTGCAGGTATTAGAGCATCATAAATGGTCTCTATACATACGTATTTGCCCAGACCATTTTTTTTGAAGCTGTAAATGTCCACAAAAGATATAATTATCAGCACTTGCGAAACTTTTCACCGCTATTATATAATTAGCTCATACCTGTTGAGAAATATAATAAATGTAAGAGCGCTATTACAATGATTTTACTGGGAAAGTCCCTCAACTGAAAGTAATGACAAGAAATTAATATAACAAAAAGTGATTTAATGCTAAATTTCCCCGCACTTAATTATGGTGACCATGAGAGCATTTTATTGTGTAAAGAATGAAACTTGAGAAAATCATTATTTTGCAACTAAACTGTTAAGAAAATTAGTATTGAATCACGCTGAAAGCTAGCTTTTATTTGCATGTATTCCGTATTTACAGAATAAGTAATGTGTTGCCACATAAAATACGTGTCACACAAAAAAAGTTTAAAGGTTATGAAACCTCAATAAAAATTACTTTACAATGGTAAATAGTATACAGTTCATAGAATAGTAGCAAAATTTAATTTTATTTCCGTCAAAATAAATTTCAATTAAATTATTTATGGTAGTGGTAAAGTAGTTTTATTTATTAGAATTAATATGCAATATATAATTAAATCAAAATTTTATTTAATAAAAAAACCGCGTCTCGAATGAAATCGCACCAGGAAATTATTACTTACGTTGATTCGTAGTCACGAGAGACACATTGGTCTGCGGTAAAAAAAAAAAAAAAAAAAAGAGCCTTCACTTATTGGGTTTGAACGCATGGCTGTGAAAAGGTTCGTGCGGTACAAACAGTGGGTGTTGACGCTTTTTGTTTGTGCTCTCGCCCGATCTGTGGGAAGCCGTAAAGATGATTTTAAAAAACATCCGCCGGGAAAACCATGTTCTACGAGCGGCGAGGCGACAGTACCGCGAAAACGTCACTTCATCGAGAAGCTGCCACGTCATCGGGACAAACAACAGCCACGAAGGTGCTTCCCTTTTGTGCGTATAGTCCTGTGCGAGCCTGGTGCAAACTTTCAAGAATCATCAACTTACTTCTTTTCATAATTTACTACTAAAAAAAAAAAAAATTGTATATCGTGGAAATACGGTGCCTACGTTCTCTTATCAGTAGAGATTTAAGTGTTGAAACGAGAATTAAGTAATGGTGACGTTGACTACGATGCTGGATAAAAGGTATATAATAGAATTTTTAAAACATTTTAAACTATTGGAAAATAAAAATACATTCATGGGCATTTTTTTTGTATGCGGCAGATTTCAGTGGTTTGCTGTTTGTGGTTAAGAATAATAAAAAAATTACTTTTCTGAAGTAAAGGTAGTAGATTTTTTTAACAGTTATTTGGAAATCCAATTCTAATGAGGAAAAAAAAGCCCTAGCAAATAACTTTGTTATTGCTGTTTTTATTTAGGTAGTACTGCTAGTCGCAAAGTCTATTGGCCTAAAATATCTTCAAAATATTCCGTGTGTTCTATACTTTCTTTGTATGACGCGTTTCTCTGAACACACAGGGACGATACGATAACATTTAATATTTTGGTTGAATTAATTACCATAAGCAAACGCCTGTTTGGGGAGTAATTATAATAGTTTTTGTAACACTTTTGTTTAAAAATTTTTAAAACATAAATGTTGTTTTAAAAGATTTTATGGAAATGAGTCATTGCTGGTTTTCACTTATGTCATATAGAAACCACAACAATGGACAGGAAAGACGAATGCAGTAGTTCACACAAAAACAACCCAAAACAGCCAATATTAAATGTGTGAATGCATGGACAGCACAGAGAATTCATACGAAGGAATTAGTTTGAAAAAATACCACGGCACAGACGAACACAGAGCAGTTGTATCAAAAATAAAACATTCAGACAAACAACATTGTACAAAACAGTGACAAACAGACGAACTCAACGATAATGAAAAAAAAAAAAAAAAACATTTTCTAGACAACACCAAGATGGCGGCACAGACGAACACAGTGTTGGAGGGGGGATCGTTAAGTCTTGCAGTTGCAAAGTACACGAAACTCACGTAGGGGCACTATTCGATAACGAGAGAGAGAGAGAGCGCGCTTTTTTTCAAACGCGTTGTTTACAAAGAAAGGGACTACCCCTTCCCCACCCCAACTTACCCCTGTAGATCCACCCCTACAAACACCCCTCCCCCCCCACCTCTTTCGAAAAAAAACTACACGCTACTGCACAAGAGGGTCGCTATTAGAAATTCTTACTTTTTACTGGAAACAACTGTACTTATTCGCAATCTGTTCTCGTGCGATACGGAAACAGGTCCAGACAACGAGACTTTCAAGATAAACTGTCGCTTGGTAATATTCATCCGCAGCCCTTCGACATGGGCATGTTAAAACATTGCAATTGTGTATCTTCAAAACCCACGCAAGCATTATCCATTGGCCTGTGTCACAAACATTTCAACGATTGTACTAAAAAGTCAGCGCTCGTAGGCGACAAGACGAACAGACTGTCCTTGGTGTATGTCCAGACAGCGATAAGGGCCACTCTGCCACGCGCTTCAATCGCCCAGTCGCACCTACGAGCGAGGTGTTGACGGCCCAGTCTTCAAGTCGAGCTACGTGCAAATATGGGACTTACGGCGGTGACGTTTCACTTCATGCGGCAAGTGGCGAAGACTTGTACTTGGTACCTGAAGACCGTACAAGCCTTTCGCGAAAATGCATGCTTAAAAAAAGTAAAAATACCCTGAGTATCGCACATGTTATGTAAGAACAAGTAACATATCAAAAAGCTATTCGAAACTGGACAAGACAAAAAAATAAAAAAAGGACGAGTTCTGTGATCTCTACGTGCCCATGACGTTTTGTGATGCAAAATTTGAAAGCAAAATTTTGAAACTAATCCCCACAGAAGCAAATGTAGTTTATTCTGACTTGAATATTCCGCTGTTCAAAACATTTTCAGCGTGCATTTTATCCACAAAAAATACGCGATTGTGATATGTATATTTGAATCACTGATAGGCATAAAAAAATTAACAGATATGAAGTTGTATTTAGCAAACACTTATAGTATTCAAGATACTTGTCCGGTTGCTGCAATTTGTCATGAACACGGTTTTTTGATGTAGATGAAATGGTCTTCAACCGGTGTCTCAACCATCGATTTTTAATGATACGGAATCTCAGAACCATAAGTAGATTTTTTTGATATTACTATATTTTCGCTATTACCACACTGTATAACTATATAGATAGTTTAAGAAAATATTTTAAATAGTGCCAATTTGTTATAGTATTAAATCCCTCCAAATTCTAGGTACTTTTGTCTACTATATGATGCCACCTCAAGAAAATTTTAACTTAATTTACATTACGAGAAATTTTGGGGTGCTAAGAGTTTCTTGAGTCATAGGTACCTACCGAGGCATGGGAGTTATAAGGGTGACATTGGCTGGGGCATAGAATGCTGAATCACCTCTATGCGCGAGACACCGCGTCTCTGCAGGACTTAGTCAATGATAAGCTACAGTAGTGCTATACATTCATATTAAGTCCAGAGAGCGGGTTATAGCATTCCATGATTTGAAAAATTAACGTTTTCACATTTTCATAATTATAAAAAAGGATAGATTTGAACAAAGGGTTTGTTTGTGCCAAGTTTAAAAATATGTACCACTGATTTTCATAATTGGCACCACTGAAACCAAAAGCAGGATATTTTTTTTTTTTATATTGCGTGACCTTACGCAACATAGCAGGATCAAAACAAACTCTGGCACTTAAAACTCTCAACGATTTTGTAGGCAGAAACGTTATTTTCAAATTATTTATTACTCTAGCACACAATGTATCATTAAGTTTAATATTAAACACATTGCTTTCATTTCCTTTTTTTTTTTAATCGTACAAATCGTATAGAGTACCTACTAGTTTCGTAACTCCACTTCATTTGGCATAGTTAGATATGTTGGCACCCTTGTTACAACCCCGTGAAAGTCAACATCGGGAAAGGGTAGCTGTTTTTACTTAACACCCCACGACAGAATCTAATACGCTTTAACATTTCAAGCTCGACCTTTTTTTTTTTTTTTGGGAAAAGGGGTGGGAGATGAGAAAATGTGCCAAGGCAAGTGTTTACAACGAAGCTGGAGAAAGAAAGGCGCAACGAGTGCATGTCAGCACGTTAGGTTTAATTATTTTCAAACCACTAACATTCTATTTCTCAAATAGAAGAACAAAAGGCATTGTTGTGGACAATGAAACGAAGTAGTTCTTTTACAGACGTAACACGTTGACTCCCGCAGAGGGGTGTGGGGAGGGGGTGCGGGACGCAAGACGCATGCGCGTAACCGACGCCGAAGGAAGGAACAGAGCGAAGACCAGGAGGAAGAGAGAGAGAGAAGAATAACTCACCCGCGGGTCAGCAGGCGCCGGGCGAAGACAGACGCGTCACACGCAGCACGCACTCCCGCGCACACGCAGCACGCAGCACGCACCCGCGACAAGACGTGGCGTCTCCTCCGCGCGTCCACTGCAGACTAACTAACGCACACGCGGCGACAGGCGAGGCGAGCCGAGCGAAGCCCAACAGCTGCCAGCTAGCCCGCTCTCTGTTTACAATTCATCTATTCTCTGTATACAGGAGGGCTGGGCGCAGCTCTACAATCAACAACCGCACACACACTCGCTCTCTCTTCCCCCTCCCTCCGCGCCATGCCACCTCCTCCTCCCCCCTCCAGGCGTGTCTCGCTCCCCTCCCCCCAGGGGTAAAAAGCGAGTAGTTGATCTCACCCCCTGAGGCCACGCGTGCACCCGCCGTCAGCGTCTGTCCAGGGGGAGGGGGCAGCGGGGCGGGAGGGGTAGCGCACGCTTGCCAACGCAAGAAATAAATCAATAGCTCGCGTAACTACCGCTGGAGGCGCGCGTGACGTTTTTAGCGCGCGGAACGAACGTCCGAGTAGCGCGCAAGTCTTCGGCCGCTGGGGACCTTCTGCTCTTACCTGCATGCAACCAACCGGCTTCCGTTCAACGAACCTGTAGAATTCTCCGGGGGAGGCGATACAAAACTATAGATAAAAAAAATTGGTTGTCTGTAAAGTCGGCTTACGGACGATAGTTTAACGTGACAACGTCATAACAAAACATTGATGAAATGGTTGCATACTTTATGAATAAAATTTAATCAGTTTTATTTTAAAAATAAAAGAATAAATACTTGAAAATATACTAGTAATCAGATTTTTAAAATGCAAGAATAATTAACCTTTATTGCCGAGATTGTTGTTGTAATAAGCAATGAAAACCACATCAACTTTTCACTTCACTTTATAAACAGTCGAGTGGAAGAGAGATAGATGCGGCGCAAGCGTACAATGAGCGTAACGGGACACATCGTAACGGAACAATGTGCGTAACGGGACACTTTTTCGTGCGTGCAGCCGGCGTTCATCGATTTATTAGACGTCGTCACGTCAATGTTCATTGTCGGTGGGCACGAGGTGAATACAGGCGGAAAAAACACGACATGGGCATGACCTGCGGTAACGAAACGTGCAGTGATTCAGGGTAACGCTGGAAAGCTTAAATCAGGATGGCCTGAACCTGATTCGACTTCACGCAGGCCGTCTGGACAACTCTCTCCGTCCCAAAACACATTAGCTTCGTTTTATATCGCTATCACTCAACTCATGTTCTGTTAATCAAGATGTAAGTTTTATTTTTTTTGCCCACGACGTCATTTACGTATTCCATTCACTACTTTCATTTTGTCAATATTTCTCACACAGTTTTGTGGCCACCACAAAAAAAGTTTGTCATTTTTGAACTAACATCAATATATAAATAAAATTTATTATTGACATCAAAAATATTGGTATTGCTAATAAACAACTCTATAGACAATATAATATAATTTTGTCACCAAAATGTATGCCGTGCTATTTATATGGATAAAATATTGTGTGGGGACTACTAAACTGTTTTTTTTTTAAATTAAATATATGTTAGTACTCTATAAATGACATATCTCGCATACGCACAGGACTGACAAGGTTTTGGTCGGTTCGAAACCACTGAATTCCGTTTTTAATCGCTCGTAACTTGAACAATGCCAGTTACTGAGGATCTAGCTGGCAATTACTGTCTTGTATTTTCAGTTTTATTTTATATTGGCACAACGTACCTTCAGCAACGAGGGCATCAGAGACAGACAAACACTGAATATGACCAGGAAGCTGAATAAGGAGTGGGTCGCTGTATTTGCCTGGATTCATTTACGAGAACAGTATACATGGACAAAGATTCGAACCTGGGTCCTTTCGAATGCAAGTAGTGGTAGAAGTAATAAAAGTAGCAGCAGTAGCAGGAGGGGTAGTATAAGTAGCAGTTTTATTATTATAAGTAGCTTAGAAGCAATATTAGCAGCAATCGTAGTATCAGCGGAAGTAACGTTTGTGGTAGAAGTAGTTGTAGCATTGTTATCAGTAGTTATAGCAGTACCAGTGTTAGTAGCAGTATTAGTAGTAAAATCAGCAGCAGCAGTAATAGAAGCAGTTAGTGGCTGTATTAGTAGAAGTAGTACGTCGAGAGTAATTTAACTCAACATATAACTACACAAATAATATTTACCACAATAAAATAAAATGTTAGTCTTGCTCGGACGTTGCTGAGCCCGCAGAACGTTTGACGGAATGCAACTGCATGTGATGAAAGATTACTCACACTTGCAAGAAAAAACGCGAATGTGTTTCTCTGGTGCAGCCTGCACGTGGCAGGGCAGAAACGAAGCGAACAGCCACGCGTGCTGTTTGGAAAACGAGTCGAGCACGAACTCTCCAACTGAAACGTGTCCTGTCTTCGCGGGTACCAGGAAAATATGTACACGGTTTTTTTTTGTCCTCTTCTTCAAACTGTTTGTCCGATTTACGAAACAACTCTTTGAAACAAGAGGATAGAGGGGAAAAAAAATCGAGACGCGTGACGCAATGAAAACTAGCTTCCACAGCAGCCAGACAGTCATGCAAGTGAACAGCTGCAATCAGGTCTATTCATGTCTGTTATCTCCGCAGACATTCGAAACTCTGGAAGTTCCTTGCTGCTCTTCCCAATTGCGTCGCAACAGTGCGAAGAATATTTTTTCTAAACAGGACATAATTTTTTAAATACTTTACTTCGTTTCAACGCCTCGTTTACATAAATGTATTTAACAGGTAAAATCATACATTATTTTGCTTCTAGTATTTCGTGTTTTGCACATAATATTTTTAAAATCATAATTTAACCATATTTGATTGTTTATAAAAAATTATACTAAACAATTCCAAAATTTGATGGTTTTTATGAACTTAATAACAAATGTGTATGACAGTCCAAGCATGTACTGAAATCATTAAATAATGTGAATACAGTTTTGTGTTAAACATTCGTATGTAACGTTCATCTCAAAACTTTTTTTTTAGTATATCATTAATTAAATCAATAAAAATGTGTTTTTTTATTTTTTATCTCAGAACCACAGTAACGTGAGTTTTCCCGGGTTTTGGAAAACCAGCTAGCCAGCAAGCACTGGAAAACCCAAATCACGGTTTTCTGAAATGCCAGTCTTGTGCCATAAAGAAACACGTATCAGTTGTTTCCCGGCTCTCTGCTTATACGTCTGCTTTATTTTCATTGAACAGAAAGTCATACAAGAAAACCATTTGTGATGATAGATTAGTGAAAATATTTTGACTTTCCAGTGAAAAGATAACGCGCCTGGTATATTTTATTATAATATTTATAAACACTTTGAGAATTTTCCTGCCATTAGTTACATTTCAAGCGTGAAAAAGCGGTTTATTAATCGAAGATGAACACCGCTGCTATACTATAGATGATGGTTTATGCCATAGTGGACTTCTAAATTTATGTCAAATTTCCTTACTGATAAAGCGGGAAGACCGGCCTTTTGGCAAAGACAGACCTTCGTAGCGCAGTCCGGTACAAACTGGATGTTAGAACTATATTTTACCTTTCAAGTTTGGTAGCCCTCATGAGAATCGATAGCTTGTTATAAATTATCATGAGACTTTTGCCGACGGCAAAAATTTAACAATAATGTGTACTTGCTCACAATCAACAATATGAAAAAAGTTACAAATTTATATAACTGTATATATACATACAGAGTGTTAATGGGAAGAAAAAATTGACAGTCAATAAAAAATTTATCATAAAAGGAGAACGTACGTTCTTGAAATGATTCATGCGCGGTTTTGGGAGGAGGCCAACCATATATAAACCCCCTGTTTTCCAGTATCCGATATCAGTTTGCATGGGTCTGGTGACGGGAACAGATGCCAGATCCCGAAACAGCGCAACTGTTTTGTCACAGCAAACCTACTGTTTTCGTCGTTGTTGTCGTCGTTGTGTTGTCCATAATACCTGTTTAGGTTCATCGTTGGGTTTATTTGTTTGACATCAGCTGATTTAGTCTTGTTTTGCTGTGGGTTAAAGGTTTCATGTTTATTTGTTATTTTGCATTTATGAATTTCCCCCACGACCAACAGTGAAAAACTGCAATGGCGTACGTCCAAGATATTGTTTTTAACCAGAGGAGAATGTACCATTTTGTGGAGTTTTACCCGACGGTGAAATATTGAAAAAAAATTATTACCATCTTATGTTCTACGAATATTAAGGATGTAATTATTTGTTATGAAAGATGAACTGACATATAAACGTGCGATGGCTGCTCGGTGGCTTGAATGTCGGAAGACATCCAGTGGCTTCCTCCGTGGCGCATTGGTGTCCTCCTTGTGTTTCCCCTCTTCCCCCTCCCACGCTTGTTTTTGTGCCTCTCCTTCCATGCTTCCTCCCCTCCCCCCCCCCCCCTCACGCACGCGTGGCTCGAGACGCTAGCCTCGTCCGTCCGTCAGCCGACTGAGCTGTGATTGGCCAGAGCGAAGCACCGTCTCCGCAAACCTCAACCAAGTCCTTTTGAAAACTTGTGTACCAAGCAAAACTAGCATAAACACAATCTAACAACGATCTATATCACATTTCTTACTAAATCTTAATTCCGGTCAAAATCAAGTATGCGACCACATCAATATAAATGAGTGAAAAACGCTCAGATAGCTCCACTTAGACCATAAAATCACTAAAGAAATGCACTTTTCACGCAATAGCCAACAAACTGACCTCCATTGGCCAGAGCCAAATCCACTAGCCAATGAGAGCGAGGCAACGCCTCGCATACCTTGACGACTTCATTTTTTTAACCACATGCATTGCTTGCATTGTTTTTTTTTTCTACAGCATATTGCTGTGACCTTGGACGCCTTCGAATTATATTTTAACAATCTTTCGGCTTACCTATTAACGGGTAAAGCCCAGGCCTACTTCAAAATTTTGCTAGCCATGACTTAGGCAGAGGATGTTCTACCCTGTCCAATATAGCTAATGCTGACCAATGGGAGGACAAGAGCCCCCAAAAAGGCGCGCACACCTCCCCCCCCCCCCCCTGTGACGAATGGCGGCCTCTGTCTAGTTCTGGTTCAGTTCTCATGGAGAACATAGTTGTCATGCGTCGCTGCGGTACTTCGAGTTAATTCATGGCAACACTTGGGCGACTTGTGAACTTGTGTTGAGGTTCGTGTGGGAAGATCCACGTAGATTACTTACTGCTCTTAAAGTTTGTAAAATTACTTCTTTTTCGGTCTCCACCGTCTGGCTTTGCCATTCCTTCCTTTTTTATATGCTGTTGCATAATTGCGTGCTACTGGGTCTTGCAATGCTTCACATCACTTCGGTACCCCGGGGATCTCCATCTCCCCTAGAAATTCGAATTCTTAGTTTGTTTGCATTGTTTTTTACTCTCACCCTATGTTTGCTAAATTAGGGTTGAATAAATTTGTGAAACAATTTGTTCCAGTTTTCCCTTTGGCTGTTTAAAGGCTTAAAGTACTGATTTTTTTTTTGGATAGTTGTTGATATCTTTCCCCTGGGTGACTTACGAATGGTCGTAACCTTCGTCGTAATTAACCATTTGCTGTCGTTTTTGGCGTATGGCTAGGGATAGGAAAAATTCGCGGGTTCAATGACCTGCAGGATGAACTCCATAGTTCTACCTACACTCGGTCAAATGCCACCCACCCATTGGCTGCCGTCTTGTGAGACGTCCCAACGTAGCAGCCTGTGATTCGATAAAGCTTTGGTCGGGCGTTTCTAATTGGCCCAGAGTCATCCAGGTGAGTTGTGAGCCAATAGCAGAGGCAGCACTGAGGTGTAACTATTTGTATTTAAGCCTGTCGCGAAATGAACCCACGAATTTTTCCTATCCCTACGTATGGCGTATGTAATCGAACCTCCACGCAGTTAATTCCTTTCCTTGTAAATATTTTCATTGACTTCTGCTTCCTTGTAATTAAGTATTATTGTAATTGAAATATTTCCTCGTTTGTTTATTGTATCAATGAAGTTTTTATGAAAATCAATTTGTTAACGTTATTCATAGTGCTTGGGCTCTAATTCCGTGTTTAATTTATGTGAAGAAATTTTTGATGGAAAATATAAACTTAGGTTTTAAATATTTTTCCTTTTGTTTGTCATGCCCATAATAGTTACATTGTCTGTTTACAAGCTGCCCTTTTATCACATTAATCTTAACATAATGATTTCGTTTTTATAGTCACTTTTTACAACGTGGGAATGTAACATACTGCTTGCCAGTTGCAGCCAGTACTTTGCCAATGGACATATAAAAAAATTATTTATTTTCGATATTTAATTTTTTTCTTTACTATTTTTCAAACAGTTGCTTGTATAGTTCTTAAACATAAGTTACATAGTTACATACACCAGACGTTTGTGTAGATAAAAACCTTTTTAGAACAATAATTTCTTTAAAGTGACAACACGAATTTTTAAAATATCTTTGCGTTTTCATGTGCATCAACAATAACTCAACAGAAATAGCAACTCAGGCGAAACATTTATTCGAAAACTCCAGATCGTTACGGAAGTTTGACATTGTGGGTGAATTACATTATAGAACTGCAAACTTTTTATTTGCAATGTTAACTTTGTACATTCATTCGGTTGATAGGAAAACTGATTCTTAGTATCACTGAAGATTTTGTTCGAAATTATATAATTGCTAGTCATGACCCGCTTGCAAAGAAAATAGTTTATATATATATATATATATATATACATATATATGTATATATATACATTCAACCGTTTGTAACTGTGATAAATACTTTGTTTCCTCTTTTTCTATACTTTGTATGGTATAAGTTAAATGTGCTTTCCTCGCATTTTCCTACGAGTTGGAGCGCAAATCGAAAAAAAAAAAACAGTCTCATTAAAACTCTAACAGCTACATTGAAATGAAATAAAATTCTTTTTAGTAAGAGAACCGAGCAAAATACATCCAGAGACAAGTGAATGCTCGTCTCGTGTGACACGCGCAAAGATTATTTTTAGGTTATGCATTGTGCTTCTCGTGGCAGAACGCGGGTTGCTCGCTTTGCGTGGTCTTCCTCTGGCTTCTCCAAACTGAACTGTGTATAACTTGAAAGATTTGCACTCAAGTTTTGCACTTTTCAAAGCCTTTGTTCTAGTGAAACTTCACTGAGCGCGATAAGAAAAAGATTTCAAGGCCGAAACTTAAAGCAACGTTTTCGTGTAACACTCTTCTGAGAATAGGTACTCAGCCAAAGAGACATAAAGAGAGCACTATGCTATATACGTTGCTGTGGCTCGTTTTCGTTCTCCTCTTTGTGCATTGATTCGTCCCCCGCCCCCCCCCCCAAAAGAAATAGCACCAAGAGAGATAGATAAAATAAAAGGTATAAGACTGAGAATGTGCCCATGCACTTGTTTCAGAAAATAGACACAGGTATCCTATTCAGTCAGATGTGAATGCCTTAAATTTTATATTTGTTACAGGCGCGCTCACGTTCCTCCTTGTTCGACCAGCAGCGTAGAGAGCGCTGTTGAGACAGTCCCTGCATTTCCCGCATAGATAGCAAAGCCTACATTTCGCTCAGAGATTTGGGGTGTAACAAATGGCAGAACTGTTTGAAGAAATATTAACACACACAGTTTTTTTTAGTGGTGTGAGTATTTCAACAATAAATTATATTTATTGTTGATTCATCATTATATTTGATCAATAATTATTTATATTCTGAACAGTTATTTTTAAGTGAGTAATATATATTTAATTCACATTTATTAATTTATTTTACATTTCATCTAACATCTATTAACATAAAAAATGTTATGATTATTAAATACACGAAAAAGAAATGACAGTCAAAAACCTGCGCTGTGTTATTTTTAGAAAATTGTATTCTTTCTCTCTTTCTCTCTCTCGGGAGTTTTACTCCTTACGATATACTTGCGAGTCGACGTTTGAATTGCCAAATAAGTTTCACTTCTATCAAGTGTACTGAGTTACACGTGGTCTTTTGTTAATTTCGTTTATTTTACTATTGCGTATCTATACAACATACGCTGCAAATACATTTTCGCAAACTACTTGCAGCCATGCAAACATCACGTCAATATCCGATTTATTTTATATAAACGTAAAACTATTTTGAGAAGTACAAAAATAATGGTTCTGATCAGATTAATATATGGAAATATTTAATAACAAAAAATCATTTAAACAAGAAATTAAGAATTTAACATGGTTTTAAACGTTTAATTTTAATTTTTATCTTATAAAATATTCCTTTTTTTCTATTAAAAATTGTTTAATATCATTTATGAAAATATTGTTACTAGTGGGAAAATAGGTCCGGAAAGTGTAGCCGGATAAATGAAATATGGTTTTAATTATTACTAATATTTACAACATTAATTAACTCATAACGATTTAATAGTCTGTTCACTAATTAATAACACTTTCATTAAGTGCACAGTTTACTCTCCCCACTGTAGCTCGGTTCGACAGTGGTTCTCTCTACTGCTGGTCTCTCACCACGCACCTCTGTCCGAACACACTGTCTCGCACTACTCACTCGTCCGCCGCGCATACAACACCCGGGTGCTTCGTTCCCCGCTGCACCACGAAGTCCGTCTCTCGCCGCCCACTATCGCTCACTGAGGGCTCACTTGCCCTCTTCACTTCACTGCTCTCGCAGGCGTCGCCACTAGCCTCTGTCACTCTCGCACTGGACGCCGGGGTCACTGTTATGTACCTGGAAAGTTTTTCCCACCACAGTGTCGTGTCGTCAGAATACCCGACCCAGCACTCGAAGCTGCAAGAACAGTGGCGTCCTAGTTACGCCACTTCTCTCGACGGTGGTCCCGGGAGGCGCAGAATGTACCAGACGATACAGCTAGGCACCAGGGCTATTTGCAAAGGCGTTGGGAGAGGGGGAATTTTGGTTTCCCCAGAGATAAGCGCGTCCAGCGCACCGTTCTAGCCGTCATAGCCATATTTAGTAAATCTATTAGCTAACTTAATATACGTAATTTTTAGTGCGTCGCATCAGATACAACAAACATTTCTAACAAATTTAATACGTATAATTTCAAATGTTTTGTGCTTTATAAATTTTTGTTTTTCTAAAGTTTATTTTTAACTCGAACGTTTGATTAAACATGTATTAGTAGCGCCATTTATATTAAAATCTTTATAAATATATAACAAGGCATTCACACTAGCTTACAATCTTTAAAGTTGTTGCAAATTACTTTTCAATTAAGGTTTGGAAGAAATTTAACTCACAATAGAGGCCCAATATTCATACAATACATGAAATTTTTCATGAGGTTAAAGAATGATACTTGTCTGAAATTTTGGCGAAGTATGTCAGGGTTTGAGCAATGCAATTTAGATTGTAAAAATAAGAGGTTTTCTCCGATGAAACCAACAGACTGTGACCACTTTTGTGAGAAAATGTATGCAGAAAACTTTTAACTCGTAGCTTGCTATTTATCAGAAATACTCTTTAGTAAGAAGCAAGTTGTTTTGCGTTTTGAGACCCAAGAACAAGGCTGCGATAAGGGTTACAACGGCTCGTGCTTAAAGTGGCTCATCGCCTCTATTCGCAAAGCCGCGCTCTAGTTTGCGGGTTTTTGGTCGCAATACGTGCAACTACGGAAGTTTTCAGGTTAGGTTTAATACTCCATATGGGGTAATTTAATTTTCACGTAATTTTTCTTAAGTTTTATAGCAATATCTGACCATTTATCACTACAGTGTTAAATATTACGTATTTATGTTATTTTTTGTGAAAGATAAATTCTTCACTTTATCGGCTGTGTTTTAAAGTTATACAATTATTTACACTAGAAGCATTTGCCTGTCAGAACCATGCTCACTTATTATAGCTATAGTTGTATGGCATGCTGCAAACGATGAGCAATTTTTATAAAAACTAAAATAAATTTTATTTCTCAGGCTTCAAATTTCAATAGTTAAAAATAGTTTCTAAAACGTCCGTTTTTGATTTTTCGACACTTGCGAGATAAATGAAGAAACTGACTTACATGTGTATAACTACGTTTAATATTTTTAAGGGTTTTTCAAAGACAAAAAGAGAAAGGGAATTTCCGTGGTCCAAAACAAGCAGAATAAAGACAAAACCTACATGCCCTTTGGAGAACCCGGCAAGTAGTCTTAATCACATAGTCGTCAGTAGTATATGAATGGGGCCCCTGCGGCAGGCTTCAGGCTGTGGAGCCTGTGGAGCTGCACGCTCGAAAAAATGTCACGTTCCGGTCACCATATTGGATGAGCGTAACGGGACACAGTGTAACGGGACAAGTATGACATTGACCTTTGACCCTCAAAATTTGCCAAAATTGGGCAAAAATTGCCCAAAATTCCTCAAAAATCGCCAAAATTTCCATTTTTGTGAAAAAAAATTCCGCCAAAAAATCTCAAATAATTCCACAATCCAAAAATTAGGATTTCGAAAATCCTCAAAAGTCGTTTTGCCCTAGAAAGATCCCAAATTCCTAAAAGAGGTTTAAGCATCCTTGTCTACAGCCTCCGATAAGCCTCTGACGTCATCTAGGATTATGACCGCCATCTTGGATTAGTGTAACGGGACACAGCGTAACGGGACAAGTAGATCACGGCGGCCATTTTGTATCCGCCATCTTGGATCCGCCATCTTGGATGACGTAATTGTGTTCTCGAAAATTCCGGCATTGTGTTTTCCGCCATATTTGATGATGACGTCACCACTGAAATTTCCGTTACGGTCGCCTTCTTTAAAATCTTTATTTATTATCCGATTTAAATGAAATTTTTTTTAACAATTATAAAAAAAATTTAATAATAAAATTTAATAAAAATCATACTTTTACGACACGGAGTTCGGAGTCCTCGGTTCAAACCCGACGAGTGCAAAAAAAAAATGGCGACCGATCCTTCCCTCACAGTGGACGCAGGCAGACTGACTCCCACCAATTTTTTCAAACCATATATATCGTCACCTAGTATGACATCATGTCCGCCATCTTGTCTTCATCTGCTGGAGACCACCATCTTGTTTTCGTCTGCTAGAGTGTGCCGATACCATGTAGTATAATTATCTGGTCACCATACTTTTGTCCTCACTTTGACATTGAACTTTGACCTTGACCTTGACCTTTGACCTTGAAATGTGACCTTAACCTTGAAATTTGACCTTGACATTGAAATTTGACTTTGTCCTGGAAATTTGACTTTGTCCTTGTCGACCATCATGGATTCGACATTTTATGTTCAGTACATGCTACCAGGAGCTACCACCTGTCGAAGTACGCCATCTTGTGTGTGTACTTGTATTATAGAGTACATTTCTATCTGGATAATTTTATTCCAACCCGCTACAGTGCAGTAATCATTTAATACCGAGGTGCCCCCGCCATCTTGAAATTCGGCCGCCATCTTGAAATCATGTAATAATGTAGCTAGAAAAGCGGGAAATATCCAAAATTCATCAAAAAAATCACTCATTAACTTACATATTGATTCGAACCGCTCCAGTCCTTGGTTCGATCCCTGAATCATGCAAAACATTTAATTTTATATAAAAAAATAATAATTTCAATAAACCATGTTCAAAATTCTTAAAGAGACTTTAAATACTCTACTACCATCATCCTATCAGACATCAAGACCACCATATTGGAAATTCGTAATTGTAATGCTAGAGATTCGGGAAAAAGTTCAAAATTCATTAAATAAATTTGTAATCTATATACAGATTGATTAGATCGACTTAGGTCCATGGTTCGATCCCTGGCCGATACAAAACAACTTTAATTTTAAAAAAGTACCAGAAAAGTGTAAGGTTCGAGGAATAAAACACCAAAAAGTCTTTTACAAACATAATATTTATTACATAATTTCTATCCTACTACAGAATCACTTGCGAAAGCCAGCAATCTTATAAAAATTTAGCCCTGCATAGACGTGCAACGACTACTTCTTAGCTCCAAATGGTTCCAAATGATCCAAATGGCCTCCAAATGGCTCCAACAGCTCCAACAGCCTCCAAATGCTTAACACAGCTCCAAATAACTCCAAATGCTCCAAACGGCCTCCAAATGTCTCCAACAGCTCCAAATGCTCCAACAGCCTCCAAATGCTTAACACAGCTCCAAATGGCTCCAAATGCTTAACACAGCTCCAAATGGCTCCAAATGCTTGACAGCTCCAAATGCTTCAAAAGGCTCCAAATGCTCCAAATGTCTCCAACAGCTCCAAAAGGCTCCAAATGCTTCAAAAGGCTCCAATTCCTCCAAGAGCTCCATCTTCAATTGGTCCCAATTGATTCCAATTACTTTTCTTATCGAACTTGGCATGAATACTAACATGTCTTTATTAGTATACATTTTGACTGGCAGTGGTAACGTATTTTGCACCTTTAAGTTATAAGTTTTATTTAGAAATCAGATTTCGATAAATGGTAGATACCATTTGGAAAGAAAATATATTAATTTATCTTCAAGTTTATACACATAAATTTAATTTAATCCATTATTGTATTTAGCCAGCTTCCCTCAGTTCTTTGAGTATGAAGGATATTTCTTTAATGTTCGAATAGTTTCCTGCACAAAGCGATCCATGTAGTAGTCGTAGCCTGTCAACCAATATGTTAGGATCTTTCCATGATGTGTAATCAATCTCTTCTGCTGCGTTCATCTTCCTTGCACGTTTATAATAAATATTATTATCTCTGGTGTCTCTCGTTTTAACACCAACCACTAGGTCACTTTCGTCATCGTGCCAGTGATTATCACAAGCTTGATCAGGATAATTTATTTTATTACGACGTTTCCATCGTTTTGGTCTCAAGTCACCATCACAGTCTTCGCTCTTGCTTGCTTTCGGTGCTTCAGCACAGTACTCAATCATGTCACCCTTAGATGTGTCAGCACAGTCTTCGTTCATGTCAGCTTCTGATGTGTCACCACAGTCTTCAATCATGTCAGCACCACAAACTTGATCAGGATAATTTATTTTATTACGTCGTTTCCATCGTTTTGGTCTCAGACCGCCATCACAGTCTTCGATCTTGCCTGCTTTAGGTGCTTCAGTACAGTACTCAATCATGTCAGCCTCAGATGTGTCACCACAATCTTCAATCATGCCAGCCTCAGATGATTCATCAAAGTCTTCGACCTTGTAAGCTTCAGGTGGTTCTCCATCTTTCACATTTTCATGGAGACGACTAGATATTGGAGTAAATATATTTTCATTTCTAATGTGGTTACAACTTCCTTCGTTTGTTTGAAATTTTAAATTATTATCTTGATCTAGATCAGTAATTTTAGCATTAGCTTTTTCGTCTTCGTTCCTCTTTCGCGATGTTGTAGCCCAGTCTTCGTTATCTTTATTCATCTTAATTGTACAGGTCTTGTAATGTCTATCCAAGTAATATCTTCTACCAAAGGATTTCTGACACTGACTGCAATGAAATGGTTTTTGACAAGGACCCAAATTACACTCGCTTCTCTCATGTCGTTTAGCATTCTTTCTCAAGGTAAACACCTTGCTACAGTATCTACAGTGATGACGTTTTGATACAGCAACAAATCTCGTTTCAGGATTCATATTAGTTATTGAGACTAATGCCAGATGCAAATTAAGAGTTTTAAATTAGATATATTACTTAAATAGAATTTTTTAATTATTTCATCAGCGAGAATTAATTTATCTCATTCAAAGGTACTTGTTGCAAGTAGTTCTGCTTTTCAACAACAGATGTCGCCACATGTTACTTGCAGGTAAATCATATTTAGTGCTTTTATGCGGGATGCGGGATGCTCACTAACGATCGCAAAAGAAGGATGGCTTCGCTAGACTCCAAGGAGAAGGAAGTTCGTCCATCCTGTTAGCGCTTTTTAGATTTCTCAGAGATTATTTGACTGAGTAATGATATTTTTTTTTTTAAATTTCCACCTGATAAAAATATTAAAAGTGCTGATTTATTGGCAGAATTTCAATAATTAAATGCAACCTTGAATAAAAAATGACATGACTCATTAAGTAAAAAATTCTTCATGCAGAGATCAATTCCTCATCAGTAACCAGAAGCACTCGGAGTAAACCATCAGATGTCTAGTCAGGAATAATCAGAAGCACCCAGAGAAAACCATCAAAATATTGTCAATAATAATCAGGAGCACACGGAGAAAACTACCATAATATTGTCAAGAATAAACGGGAGCACACGGAGAAAACTACCATAATATTGTCAAGAATAAACGGGAGCACACGGAGAAATCCACCATAATATTGACAAGAATAATCAGGAGCACACGGAGAAAACCGCCGCAAGTTTTCTTTGATATCATAAAATTTCAGGAAAAAATAATAATAAAAATATAAAAAAATAATAAAAAAAACATAAAATTCTAGCTTGTACTAGAACTCTATCTTTGTTCAACAATGAGAAGTTCACAAGCTAGCAGAATATATTTATGTTTTTTTTTAAATTTTTTTAAATTTATTTTCATTTTTTATTATTATTTTTTCCTGAAATTTTATGATATCAAAGAAAACTTGCGGCGGTTTTCTCCGTGTGCTCCTGATTATTCTTGTCAATATTATGGTGGATTTCTCCGTGTGCTCCCGTTTATTCTTGACAATTTATGGTAGTTTTCTCCGTGTGCTCCCGTTTATTCTTGACAATATTATGGTAGTTTTCTCCGTGTGCTCCTGATTATTCTTGACAATATTTTGATGGTTTTCTCTGGGTGCTTCTGATTATTCCTGACTAGACATCTGATGGTTTTCTCCGAGTGCTTCTGGTTACTGATGAGGAATTGATCTCTGCATGAAGAATTTTTTACTTAATGAGTCATGTCATTTTTTATTCAAGGTTGCATTTAATTATTGAAATTCTGCCAATAAATCAGCACTTGTAATATTTTTATCAGGTGAAAATTAAAAAAAAAAAAAAATCATTACTCAGTCAAATAATCTCTGAGAAATCTAAGAAGCGCTAACAGGATGGACGAACTTCCTTCTCCTTGGAGTCTAGCGAAGCCATCCTTCTTTTGCGATCGTTAGTGAGCATCCCGCATCCCGCATAAAAGCACTAAATATTATTTACCTGCAAGTAACATGTGGCGACATCTGTTGTTGAAAAGCAGAACTACTTGCAACAAGTACCTTTGAATGAGATAAATTAATTCTCGCTGATGAAATAATTAAAAAATTCTATTTAAGTAATATATCTAATTTAAAACTCTTAATTTGCATCTGGCATTAGTCTCAATAACTAATATGAATCCTGAAACGAGATTTGTTGCTGTATCAAAACGTCATCACTGTAGATACTGTAGCAAGGTGTTTACCTTGAGAAAGAATGCTAAACGACATGAGAGAAGCGAGTGTAATTTGGGTCCTTGTCAAAAACCATTTCATTGCAGTCAGTGTCAGAAATCCTTTGGTAGAAGATATTACTTGGATAGACATTACAAGACCTGTACAATTAAGATGAATAAAGATAACGAAGACTGGGCTACAACATCGCGGAAGAGGAACGAAGGCGAAAAAGCTAATGCTAAAATTACTGATCTGGATCAAGATAATAATTTAAAATTTCAAACACACGAAGGAAGTTGTAACCACATTAGAAATGAAAATATATTTACTCCAATATCTAGTCGTCTCCATGAAAATGTGAAAGATGGAGAACCACCTGAAGCTTACAAGGTCGAAGACTTTGATGAATCATCTGAGGCTGGCATGATTGAAGATTGTGGTGACACATCTGAGGCTGACATGATTGAGTACTGTACTGAAGCACCTAAAGCAGGCAAGATCGAAGACTGTGATGGCGGTCTGAGACCAAAACGATGGAAACGACGTAATAAAATAAATTATCCTGATCAAGTTTGTGGTGCTGACATGATTGAAGACTGTGGTGACACATCAGAAGCTGACATGAACGAAGACTGTGCTGACCCATCTAAGGGTGACATGATTGAGTACTGTGCTGAAGCACCGAAAGCAAGCAAGAGCGAAGACTGTGATGGTGACTTGAGACCAAAACGATGGAAACGTCGTAATAAAATAAATTATCCTGATCAAGCTTGTGATAATCACTGGCTTGATGACGAAAGTGACCTTGTGGTTGGTGTTAAAACGATAGACACCAGAGATAATAATATTTATTATAAACGTGCAAGGAAGATGAACGCAGCAGAAGAGATTGATTACACATCATGGAAAGATCCTAACATATTGGTTGACAGGCTACGACTACTACATGGATCGCTTTGTGCAGGAAACTATTCGAACATTAAAGAAATATCCTTCATACTCAAAGAACTGAGGGAAGCTGGCTAAATACAATAATGGATTAAATTAAATTTATGTGTATAAACTTGAAGATAAATTAATATATTTTCTTTCCAAATGGTATCTACCATTTATCGAAATCTGATTTCTAAATAAAACTTATAACTTAAAGGTGCAAAATACGTTACCACTGCCAGTCAAAATGTATACTAATAAAGACATGTTAGTATTCATGCCAAGTTCGATAAGAAAAGTAATTGGAATCAATTGGGACCAATTGAAGATGGAGCTCTTGGAGGAATTGGAGCCTTTTGAAGCATTTGGAGCCTTTTGGAGCTGTTGGAGACATTTGGAGCATTTGGAGCCTTTTGAAGCATTTGGAGCTGTCAAGCATTTGGAGCCATTTGGAGCTGTGTTAAGCATTTGGAGCCATTTGGAGCTGTGTTAAGCATTTGGAGGCTGTTGGAGCATTTGGAGCTGTTGGAGACATTTGGAGGCCGTTTGGAGCATTTGGAGTTATTTGGAGCTGTGTTAAGCATTTGGAGGCTGTTGGAGCATTTGGAGCCTTTTTTGGAGCTGTTGGAAAATTTGGAGCTGTTGGAGACATTTGGAGCTGTCAAGCATTTGGAGGCTGTTTGGAGCATTTGGAGCCATTTGGAGCTGTTGGAGACATTTGGAGCATTTGGAGCCTTTTGAAGCATTTGGAGCTGTCAAGCATTTGGAGCCATTTGGAACTGTGTTAAGCATTTGGAGCCATTTGGAGCTGTCAAGCATTTGGAGCATTTGGAGCTGCTGGAAACATTTGGAGCTGTCAAGCATTTGGAGCATTTGGAGTTATTTGGAGCTGTGTTAAGCATTTGGAGGCTGTTGGAGCTGTTGGAGCCATTTGGAGGCCGTTTGGAGCATTTGGAACCATTTGGAGCTAAGAAGTAGTCGTTGCACGTCTATGCAGGGCTAAATTTTTATAAGATTGCTGGCTTTCGCAAGTGATTCTGTAGTAGGATAGAAATTGTGTAATAAATATTATGTTTGTAAAAGACTTTTAGGTGTTTTATTCCTCGAACCTTACACTTTTCTGGTACTTTTTTAAAATTAAAGTTGTTTTGTATCGGCCAGGGATCGAACCATGGACCTAAGTCGATCTAATCAATCAGTATATAGATTACAAATTTATTTAATGAATTTTGAACTTTTTCCCGAATCTCTAGCATTACAATTACGAATTTCCAATATGGTGGTCTTGATGTCTGATAGGATGATGGTAGTAGAGGATTTAAAGTATCTTTAAGAATTTTGAACATGGTTTATTGAAATTATTATTTTTTTATATAAAATTAAATGTTTTGCATGATTCAGGGATCGAACCAAGGACTGGAGCGGATCGAATCAATATGTAAGTTAATGAGTGATTTTTGTGATGAATTTTGGATTTTTTCCCGCTTTTCTAGCTACATTATTACATGATTTCAAGATGGCGGCCGAATTTCAAGATGGCGGGGGCACCTCGGTAATAAATGATTACTGCACTGTAGCGGGTTGGAATAAAATTATCCAGATGGAAATGTACTCTATAATACAAGTACACACACAAGATGGAGTACTGTCGTCGTTGGCCATTGCTTTGAAGTTAATGCGCTTAGCTAGATCATTTTATTTCGATTGAGATTATATTTTATTTTAATAACATGTAACTAAATGTGTTTTTTTTCAGGTAAACCTCACATAAGCTGTATTCGTGAATGATCCATTTTTTCGTTGTTCGGACAAAACTAATTTATAGAAATAATGAAAATTTATGTAAGTTTAGTAAAAAAAAATTTCAAAGCCTAACAAAATCTTTTTTTTAGAAAACCTTTTTAGCCAACAGTATTTTTATGCTCAAACTGTTAATATGTAACAGGATCATTAGAATTTTCATTACTTAAATCCCAGAATTATTTTTGAGTTGTAAGTATAAATGCATATTCTTGGCTAAAAATTATGGTGTAACAAATGAGGACGTAGTAAATAATACGTGACCTTAATGTGTTTGGGCACGGACACTACGTATGTATATTAATACAATACCTCAGAACAATAAATGAGGTCATTCAACAAGGTTATTTCATGTGTTAAAACTTTTAGCAACATAAAGATATTTTGATTGTGAGCCTCTTCTTATATCAACAAATTTTGCTTACGTGATATTTTAAATGCCGAACTGCAACGCCTTGAAATAAAAGTAAAGTTTAGTTGTAAGTATTATTGTGAGTATATAGGTCAGCACTGCGCGCTAGCGCCTCACAAATGTTTTTTGTAAGAAATATAATGTCAGCCGCAAAATCGTCGCCACGAAACGAAAGGTATTGCTTGGTGTTTTGTAAACAAATGAAGCCAGCGTGAGCAGGCTAAAAACTAGTTGCTCCTCTGTGACGTTTCTAAAATTTTATTGTCCTTGAAGTCTTTGTAGACGGTTTGTGCAACTTTGTGTTACAAGTGCACTTGAATAGGACTTTGTAGTACATGGCTGCCATTTATCTTGGAAGTGAATCTGTTTTAGTCTTAGTGGCTACGCAGTTTTTTCCACAAGTGGCTAGGTTTTTCTTTCCACAAGCACACCCACACCCACACACGCACACACACATATATATGCACACACATAAAATGTGAAATTACTCATGTGAAAGTGACGTCTAGCATTTATACCTAAATCATATTCTATACTCGAGACCCAAGCGATATTTTCAGTCGTTTATTAATTACTAGCTAACCCACCCCGGCTTCGTACGGGTGCAATGCTGATACTACATATACTAATTATAAATTTAAATATCGACTAAAAATAAAAGATAATCAACAAATAACAACAAAATATAAGTACCTATTCTATTCAGTTCTTTTTTGAACTTAAATACCTTACCTTAAAATACGATTTTCGATACATAAATAAAAAAATATTTTACTTACTATACGTTCGACTAAAAACAAAAGATAATCAACAATTACCAACAAAATGATCTATCTCGATGGGTTCAGCCAGCGTTTGCAATGTAAGCGCAAAAAAATGTGTTTATTTACATCACATTAGAAACCTCTAAAATTATCAGTGTTTCTCTACTATATTATGCATGTATTATACATATAAACCTTTCTCTTGAATCACTCTATCTTTAAAAAAACCGCATCAAAATCCGTTGCGAAGTTTTAAAGATCTAAGCATACATAGGGACAGACAGACAGCGGGAAGCGACTTTGTTTTATACTATATAGTGAAGCTATCTGATAAATGTTAATTTAAAAATCATCTGATTATTGCTTAATCTTGCAATTTTGTTCGCATTTTTCCACAACTTCATGGTTTTTAATCACTCCTATAACGTTCCCGCACATACATTAAAACAGTTTCCTGAATTCATCTTTAACAAATTAAATAATTAAAAACATTTTGCATATTAGTTCCAACCAATTTCAGTCTCTCGGCTCACAGGATGAATTCCATTCTGAAAATTGAACTAAAAATATAAATATACTTTTAGAAGCAAATTGAGATCTAAGAAATATTTTACTATAGAAGATAGAGAATAAAAACAATTGTGAGGTAGTCTTTCAGTATGCGCTAGTGATATGTATATATCTAACCTCGGTAACGAGCGAATTCATGTGTTCTTATGTTGGTCATGTTGCAAATAAACATAGAATATGAAACTAGGACACCAAATCTAACTTAGAATTCTTAAAAACAATGCCTAGCTTGATAAATATATGAAAAGTATTAATTTTAAGGGAAAACACGAGGGCTATACTAAGTCTAGTCTATTGGTGTGTCAAAATAAACTTCATGGTAGTGAACGTATCGTGGAATACATTTTGTAAACTTGAATAGGTCATAACAAAATATAACAGCAACTTGAAAAATACCTTTAATTTAGTCGCAAGGAAAAATTATTTTGGAAAAAACACGGCTTCAAAGATATTTCAGATTTTGTTGGTTCTCTAAAGAATTATGAGCGTGACACTATTTTAAAAGTATTTTTCAAATTAAAATTTGTAGTCGAATAGTTACTTTAAAACCATACTAACCACAATGATCTTAAAGCACATATTATTTCTCTAATTATATGTATGTATATTTATGTATATTTTGTTTTTTGCTTAAACAACAGAAACTAGTCTGTAAATACTTCCTACAAACAAACCTTGAAAGTTATTAAGGCAATTCAAAATCTAAAATTTCACAGTAAATAATTATCCACGAAATATTTTTATTCAGCATGACGTGGAATATATTTAGGTTAACAAATTTTTTATCGGTTTTACATGTAGAACTTTGCGCTATCTCTACATTTCAATTTTAACTAAGAATGTTCCAAATTGTATTGAGTATTATTTAAGCTGTCTATGACTGACTATAAAATATAACATAAAATATCAAAGTGAAGTTGTACTATTATGAAGTTTAGGTTGTCATACCAATACCTTTGGTATGTCTCCTATTATTATGAAACTGACTTTATATCCGTTTATGTTGCTACAGTGGGTCTGCCATCTTTGTAACACATTTCCGTTCATTTACTTCCGTCCCATTTTCAGGAAACGACTCCTACAAAATGCCGTATATCGAGCGCTAAGATGTTCACACATGTAGCTTGAGCTTTGAAAAGCGTTTGAAAATTCACAGGTGTCGGATGTGTCAGGTTGGACTCCACATTTTGGGTTGTAAATCAGGACGTTGTCACTTTTTGATGGCCCGCCGAGTCATAATAACTTAATTTCTGGTCGCTGACAGCACTTGTTTGTGCAAAGACACGAGTATTTCACTTATCCGTTCAGTAGCGAGACAGCCTCAAAGCACCCAAACACTGCTACTGATTGGCCTATAGTTAGGGACACCTGTATTTCGCGAATACATTTCGTGTCTAGGTACATCGCAAAACACCGTAGTTTTTTTTCTTGTAGTTATTGGCTGTGGTCGGCGAGAGGTGTTTTCCCGCACTTGACGGGGCCAATGGGAATGTGGATACCGTACTGCTGCACGCACACGATTCACCATTACTCTAAGAAAAAGCTACAGTGTTTTGTGACATACCTTGACACTAAATGTATTCGCGAAATACAGGTGTCCCTACCTATAGTTCTGGTTGACACGCCCCTCACGACCAATCACAGCCTGTGGTAAACAGATTGAGGAATTGTTGTCCCAATCATGAGTAATCCTGTACAGTAGCCGGGCCAAGAATAACACCACTAGACTTAGCACAGTTAGGTCTATCCTGAAACAAAAATAATGCGCGAAAAAAGGAAGGATTTATTTTCCTTATGGACATGTCTAATAACCAAATATCTAAAAAAAATAGGAGTATATAATCAGGACGCTGTTAAACGACAGAAATGAACTTAATAAAAAACCTTTCTCTCTTACAGAAATTTTGACAAAACCTTAGAATAAAATTTTTTACGCATTTGCAAGTCACCTGTATAGTTTGGCAACATTTTATATCATACTAGCTATCGCCTAGCATGCGTTGCTAAGGCTCCCAATTTTTTGTAATTTTTTTGACATAGGTACACATATACAAAGCATCTCTCTCTATCTCATTATCTCTCTATCCCTCTCTACCTCTATATATGTTCCTTCATAAATCTCACTATATTTCTCTCTATATTTAAAATCTCTATAAAAATCTCATTCTATATATCTATAACCATATCACTCCAAATCACTCGATCTCTCTACTTATCTATGTTTCTATCTATATCTCAATCTATCTCCCTATCTATTTCTCTCTCTCTATATATATCAATCACTCTATCTCTCTATATATCAGTATGTATATAAATATATTTAATCTTCTCTCTATCTCTCTAAACCTCTCTATACCTCTATCTATATCTATATCTCTCCATACCTTTCTGTACCTCTATATAAAAATCTTCTCATCCATATATTTATCTTTATAAAACAGAAAAAGAAAACAAAAACAATAATTTATATTTTTTTTTTCCATATCTACATTTTTATTTATCATTTTACCTATATCAGGTGTGACATAAGTATATAAAAAACGCGCGTTTTCAACGAATGAAACGTTGTGTCAAAATTTGAAAGCAATCGGTGAAGAACTTCGGAGATTTAAGATTTTGAACGAACATTTTTATTGACATAGATTGATTGAATATTATGAATATTTTTCTTTGAACCGAAACAGCATATTTATGAAATGTAAGTCGGTGCCTCGTGTCTCGACTACGTCCACTTGACGACAGTTTGCGGTGTGGTTGGTCGCCAGTCCAATGTCTGTCTCGCGCTGCAGCCAGCTCGCTTTGGGCGCCTGCAACCTCCCAGGACTGTGCTACGTGAGAGCTCCGTGGAGATACGTGTCTGAGCGCATCACCCCCGCGCCAACCAGTAATAACAACACGTAAATCGCCGATGAGAGAGCAGCGCCCCTATCTCCCGGCTTTCTAATTAAAAATGAAACGAGAGTTACGAGATCCAGCAGTGGTCCTAGCAGGTGTGACGTCACGCCAGGACAGTCTGGCGGCGGAAGGGCCTCCCATTGCCACCACTCTTCTTCTGTGTCGCTCTCGCGATGCCTCGCATTATCTCCACTCTCCTCCTGCGTAGTGGCCGTGATGCACGCATTATCTCCACTCTCCATCTGTGTAACGGCTGTGATGCCTCGCATTATCTCCACTCTCCTCCTGCGTAGTGGCCGTGATGCAAGCATTATCTCCACTCTCCATCTGTGTAACGGCTGTGATGCCTCGCATTATCTCCACTCTCCTCCTGCGTAGTGGCCGTGATGCACGCATTATCTCCACTCTCCATCTGTGTAACGGCTGTGATGCCTCGCATTATCTCCACTCTCCTCCTGCGTAGTGGCCGTGATGCAAGCATTATCTCCACTCTCCATCTGTGTAACGGCTGTGATGCCTCGCATTATCTCCACTCTCCTCCTGCGTAGTGGCCGTGATGCAAGCATTATCTCCACTCTCCATCTGTGTAACGGCTGTGATGCCTCGCATTATCTCCACTCTCCTCCTGCGTAGTGGCCGTGATGCACGCATTATCTCCACTCTCCATCTGTGTAACGGCTGTGATGCCTCGCATTATCTCCACTCTCCTCCTGCGTAGTGGCCGTGATGCAAGCATTATCTCCACTCTCCATCTGTGTAACGGCTGTGATGCTTTGCATTATCTCCAATCTCCTCCTGCGTAGTGGCCGTGATGCACGCATTATCTCCACTCTCCATCTGTGTAACGGCTGTGATGCCTCGCATTATCTCCACTCTCCTCCTGCGTAGTGGCCGTGATGCACGCATTATCTCCACTCTCCATCTGTGTAACGGCTGTGATGCCTCGCATTATCTCCACTCTCCTCCTGCGTAGTGGCCGTGATGCAAGCATTATCTCCACTCTCCATCTGTGTAACGGTTGTGATGCCTTGCATTATCTCCAATCTCCTCCTGCGTAGTGGCCGTGATGCAAGCATTATCTCCACTCTCCATCTGTGTAACGGCTGTGATGCCTCGCATTATCTCCACTCTCCTCCTGCGTAGTGGCCGTGATGCAAGCATTATCTCCACTCTCCATCTGTGTAACAGCTGTGATGCTTTGCATTATCTCCAATCTCCTCCTTAATAGTGGCCGTGATGCACGCATTATCTCCACTCTCCATCTGTGTAACGGCTGTGATGCCTCGCATTATCTCCACTCTCCTCCTGCGTAGTGGCCGTGATGCAAGCATTATCTCCACTCTCCATCTGTGTAACGGTTGTGATGCCTTGCATTATCTCCAATCTCCTCCTGCGTAGTGGCCGTGATGCAAGCATTATCTCCACTCTCCATCTGTGTAACGGCTGTGATGCCTCGCATTATCTCCACTCTCCTCCTGCGTAGTGGCCGTGATGCAAGCATTATCTCCACTCTCCATCTGTGTAACGGCTGTGATGCCTTGCATTATCTCCAATCTCCTCCTGCGTAGTGGCCGTGATGCACGCATTATCTCCACTCTCCATCTGTGTAACGGCTGTGATGCCTTGCATTATCTCCACTCTCCTCCTGCGTAGTGGCCGTGATGCACGCATTATCTCCACTCTCCATCTGTGTAACGGCTGTGATGCCTCGCATTATCTCCACTCTCCTCCTGCGTAGTGGCCGTGATGAACGCATTATCTCCACTCTCCATCTGTGTAACGGCTGTGATGCCTCGCATTATCTCCACTCTCCTCCTGCGTAGTGGCCGTGATGCACGCATTATCTCCACTCTCCATCTGTGTAACGGCTGTGATGCCTCGCATTATCTCCACTCTCCTCCTGCGTAGTGGCCGTGATGCAAGCATTATCTCCACTCTCCATCTGTGTAACGGCTGTGATGCCTCGCATTATCTCCAATCTCCTCCTGCGTAGTGGCCGTGATGCACGCATTATATCCACTCTCCATCTGTGTAACGGCTGTGATGCCTCGCATTATCTCCACTCTCCTCCTGCGTAGTGGCCGTGATGCAAGCATTATCTCCACTCTCCATCTGTGTAACGGCTGTGATGCCTTGCATTATCTCCAATCTCCTCCTGCGTAGTGGCCGTGATGCAAGCATTATCTCCACTCTCCATCTGTGTAACGGCTGTGATGCCTCGCATTATCTCCACTCTCCTCCTGCGTAGTGGCCGTGATGCCTCGCTGTCGCTGTTAAAGTCTTCCAGTCCATTCGTCTACCCAAGGAGACAACTTATGATCCAATAGTATCTCATGCCATAATAGCTTTGCATAGTTTGTCATGGGAAAACATATATAAATGCAAAATAAGAAATTAAACGACAAAAAAACAAGCCTATATCAGCAGATGTCAAACAGATAAACCCAACGATGAACCTATACAGGTATTATGGACAACACAGCATAGCGGACACATTCAAACTTAATTATCAGACAGCACAAGAATTCCGCGGAAGGAATTTAGTCATGAAACAGACGAACACAGTGGGGTAACAACGACGCTACAGTTTCAACAATAAACAGTAATTACAGACGGACAACACAACCTTGACAACGCAGCAATTTTACAAAATCAATGATGAAGATAAACAGGTATTATGGACACCACAACGACGACAACACAGACTAAAACAGTAGGTTTGCTATGACAAAACAGTTGCGCTGTTTCGGGATCTGGCATCTGTTCCCGTCACCAGACCCATGCAAACTGATATCGGATACTGGAAAACTGGCCGACCTCCTCCAAAACTCCAATGGCGTATGTCCAAGAGATTGTATTAAATCAAAAACTTGCCCATTGCATGAATCATTTGAAGGAAGTGGACAATGATACATGGAGTTCATCAAACTTTGAATGTGTGAGTTAAGGTGTATCTACACTCTGGTGGACATAATATTTTATTGGTATGAAATAAATAATTTATTATTTTACTTTTATTAATTATTATAAAATAATTATACATTGATGTTTGTATAGCGTATGTTTATTGCCACACAGAAATACCAATAAATGTTTAGTTAAAATAAGAATTTCGAAATTAGTACTTAATATCATAGAATTTGACATAGTGTGACCGAAAGGGATAAGGAGATGTGTCACGTTCCAGGCCATTATTTTATGGTTACGTTCAACTCTAATAAACTAATAGAACTTTGGAGGGTCTCAACTTTCACAAAATTTAATAAATATTTATAAATTTTAATTATATATTTATTTTTTCACATATCCTAGGTGATCACGGACTCAACACAAAATGTGAGAAGAAAAATCTTAAAAATCCTGTCGAAACAGTTCTCTAAAAAAATCTAAAATTAATATTACTGTTGTGGCAGCCAACCATTTAAATATAGTTTCTCGAGAAATCTGTTTCAGTACTGAAAATAACCAGAATATTTAATGTGAAATTTTTTTATATCTCAGGTTAATGAAGTAAAATGGTGTATTTACATTTAACAATCCTGTAAATTATTACTATTTAGAAAGGACCCATTAAGAATAAACTTACGTACTGTAAAAAAAAATATTCGTTTCTAATAACATTATTTATTAGCAAATATGTATATATATTATTAAAATTTAAGGCATTCGCTACTTGTTTAATATGACACGGTGGGTGGATCAGAAGAAAACAACATGAACAAGCCATTCTGGGTAAATGTTACGACGCAGACAAACATGGATGAATTCGTCAAGGGGGTGCCTCCCATTTCAGGTCATGATTTTGTATTTATATTAATCACTGATCACGTTTTAGACTTTTTCAGTTGTTTAACTTTCACAAAATGAAAAATATATACAGCGCATACTTTTTGCATAATTAGCTGCCAAAGTTACATTTTTAACGTTTTTGGGTTGTACAAATAAGGATAATTTAGTTTATTGCAAAACTGAAACTTTTTAGGTTTAACCGCAATGCCATTGGCTACTTCATGACATGGTTTTTATTTCTACCACAAAAACTCATTGCATGTATCTTGACTGTAAAAATCGTAACAAATTTGAGAATTTTTAAATGCCAGGTAAAACTTACTAATATTTCCTGAAAGAAATTAAATCCATTCTTTAAGTAGCCAGTGGCATTGCAGTTAAACTAAAAAAGTTTCAGCTCTGCAATAAATTAAATTCTCCTTATATGTGCGACCCAAAAAAGTTTAAAAATGTAACTTTGGCAGCTAATTATGCAAAAAAAAGTATTCGCTGTAAGTAGTTTTCGTTTCGTTGAAAGTTAAACAATTTGGAAAAGTCTAAAAGTTGATCAGCGATTGATATTAATATTTAAGTCATGACCTGAAATGGGAGGCACCCTTAAGTACAGTTTACTTGTGCGAGGGTGGGCAGGAAATGACCCCGCGGACACTAGGGGCTGCTGACCGCCCGCATGACTCGGGGAGAGAGCCATGGGTCACGGGGGGGGGGGGGGGGGGGACGTAATTGAGTCTTGGGAGGGGGGGTATTGGGCAAAGCGGTCGTGATGAGGGTGGATCGAGGCGGTTTTTGCCGGGCGAGCCGTGTGTCTTGCCACCTCTGTCTCCGGGAGACGCGGGGGCCATCAAAGTCGCCGTGAAGAGAGGTCGCTGCGACTTCCGAGCACAAAGGTCGCCGTGGAGGGGTGATCAATTGCGAGGCCCTTGGAACAACAGCAGGTGGCCAGCGACGGAATTATTCCATTACCAGGCCGTCAGCGCGCCGGCCAGAATAAACACGAGCGTGTCAAAGACAAGACGAGTGCTAGCAGCGATACAGGCGGACGGCAGAAAAGAACAACCAGCGGGTGCGATCTGCGGCTGAGCACAGCCCGCCACTTACTGGTGGTCCCCTCCCCGCCGAAATACAAGACTTTTGCGGCCACACAGAGAAAAATGTTTGTTTGAATCGAACAAATATTTGTTTATAGCTATATGGCGAAACAAATATTTACTTGCTGCAACAAAATATGTCGTTAGTTTAACCAAACTCGGCAAGTAACAAAATTAATTTGTTACACCTAACCAAATATACATTTGAGTTGAGAAAATCATTTTGTTTGGTCAACAGAATCTTTCCTACTACAAAATATTTGTTTGAGTTAACAAAATATATTTATTTCGCCATATGTAAACAAATGTTTTGTTGAGGCAAACAAACCTTTCTCTCGGTGCAGAGACACCTGAACATGTCGGGAAGCAAATGGCGACAGAAACGATGCGTTTAAATTCTACCGTTTGTGACCGTAAAATAATTACAGTTATTCCTGGAGAACATATCGAAGGCTGGCTCACAGCACCTGCGCTCACACACACACGCTCGTGTAATCCTTGGATGATCAGTTTTAAAGGAACTCCCAGGTTACTCTCATGCGACATCCTTGCACTAACCGAACGATCGCGGGCGTAACGTATCCAGTAAACTTGAAACCATATCAATAAGTTACTCAATGAGAATATTTACATCGCCACGTAGTGCACCGTGTAACTTATCGTCCTCATACAGACATGTCGAGTTGAGCAAGTGTTATCACTATTATGGCGAGACTTAAACTTCCCTTCGTCGATATTGATGTAACGTTGTTAGTAAAATAACATTGAAATAACATATAGAATTTTACCAACACATTTTAAGAGAGCATAGTTTAGAATCATGGCTTTAGGGTCGGCCCAGCAAAGAGCGAGTCACCTGGCGATATGGCATTGCTCAGATTGGCTGGGAACCATCGTCAGTAAGAGAGATGACGTTAGATGAATCAAGGCGATTCGACTGACATCACATTGTAAGGTCCTGAAAGAAGGAGAAACAACGATCGCAGAATTAACCTGGATCAAGTATTGTCATTTGTTTTGATTAGGTTATGATATGGTTTGTAACGAGGTTATCTACAGAGGCTATAAAGGAAACGGACCTCTGATGTCATGATGGGTTCCTTAAAACTTAGGACCATAAGTTACTCATAGATTTAGTCATGCTCTGGTCAGGGATTTAAAACACAAGTTTTGCAACATGAACGAGACTACTCAGTTTTCACTGCCCATTCCTCTGTTCCCCTTAATAAGTTCCTCATAATTTTAATAGCAATAACCAATAACTAGGGACAGGAAAAATTCGCGGGTTCAATGACCTCTAGGATGAACTCCATAGTTCTACGTACACTCGGTCAAATGCCACCCACTCATTGGCTGCTGTCTTGTGAGACGTCCCAACGTAGCAGCCTGTGATTCGATAAAGCTTTGGTCGGGCGTTTCTCATTGGCCCAGAGACATCCAGGTGAGTTGTGAGCCAATAGCAGAGGCAGCACTGAGGTATAACTATTTGTAAGCACTGAGGTATAACTATTTGTATTTTAGCCTATCACGAAATTAATTCGCGAATTTTTCCGGTCTCTAGCAATAACTCTATGAATCATTAGTAGAGCCACGGAATTTTCGCGGATTCATTTAGTCGTAAGCTAGAATGCAAACCTCCACACTGTCGCACGGTGTTCATGATTGGACCGCAGTTATCTGGACACGCCCCTATACGACCGTAAGCCAACGATGTCCAGCTAGGAGAGAAGTAAGCGAATCAGGTAGTGCCAAATAACAAGGATAAAAATGTCCTCGCTAAGAAATCAACCAATGGGAAAGTAAACATGAGTCGAGCACACCTATAACTTTGAATTCTATCCTGAGGCCAGAGGAATCCGCGAAATTTCCGGGACTCTAATCATTAGACATTTATAACGGTACACTTTTACAATTATTATGTAAAACAATCACGTCTGAATTGTTATAAGCAGACTCTGAGTATTTCGCAGATCCATTGGATCGCAAAGTTGACTTGAAGCACACGAACATGATGATGAAACTACGTGCTCTTGGCATGCTCTTGACTATCCTAAACTAGTTATAAACGAAGAGGAGAAGTTACCTACTCACATGTTGCCCCCCAAAGGCTGTCACTTCGTTATCGACCAATGAGTAAGTGCCGTAAAAAAAGCTTGATTACATAAAGTCAATTTGAGCCCAGCCTGAAGTGAAACAAATGCGCCGAATAATGTGGCTCCATTAATAATTTATCTAATTGTGAGCTTCAAATAGAATGTAAAGCTAAGAAATTTTTTGTTACGAATGGGGATAACCAGTCGGGAAAGATAACCCAATTAATAAAATACCGATTTATTTATTAATAAAAATTACGCTAGTCCTTAAATTACAATATAATATGTCCATAACTTAATCACACTTTCGTAAGTCCCCTATTTACAGTCTCACCGGAGCTCGGCTTGACAGTGGCTATCTCTCCTGTTCGTCTCTAACCACGCACCTAGGTCCCAACACACAGCCTCGCACTACATATTCACTCGTCCGCCGCACACACAACACCGTCTTCACACACGATGCCCGTCACACGCTTCGCTCGCAAAGGGAACACTCGCACTTCTCACTTCGCTGCCTTCGCAGGTCACCCTCCCGATTTATACAACTCTCAGTCCCGCCCTGGAACAGTCTCACAACACTTCTACTTAGCTCTCGAAGCTGTGAGAACGATGGCGTCCTAGTTACGACACTTTACGCAAACAGGGCACTGGGAACGTGCTGAACCCTCGAGAGAGAGAGAGAGAGAGAGAGAGAGAGAGAGGAGAGACGCAACCGCTAATTGGATTTCCGTGTAGCATACCTGTGTCCGGGCGAAGAGGTGCCGTCTGGCCTACATCGCCTCCAGCAGCCTCGCAACAGTATTAAATGGCTAGTTCACTAACAAATTGCAAATACCTACACGCGATATTAACAATTCGTTGGGACATAAGTAATATTTTTTTTTTACTAACCTCTGAAATTTACGGATGACAGAACAAACAAACGCCGATAAAAGAATACCGAATGCCATATTCCATTTCTCAAACATCAAGGCACCAAGAATAAGTTTCGGATCAACAGGTTTTTCAATAAGGAAAAAAAATATGCATGGCGAACAATACACCTGAATTTTACTTTGCGTGTTGTAGTACATATGAAAGTTGTGTAAAAGCGAGAACATTGTTGCAAGGGGAAAAAATATATATATTTTAAGTTCAGCCAACAATAAATTCCTAAATGGACCGGGGCGTAAGTTACTCCACACAAACAAATATTTTTTTCATATACATACAATTGTGTAATTTAAATGACACTATTATAAATAGTGTTTGGTACAAATACGTGCAGATGAAGTTCTGGTTTTCTGTTAAAGTGCTGTTTGGTGATGGCTGACGACGCGCGGCTACACGACGAACACTAGAAAGCCCCATCCAGACTCTCCGCTCGCCGTCGCACCAAGGCACACGAGGAGTTGTGGCGAGGGACCGCAGCTACGCCCATTAGCTCCACAACACTCCCTCCAAGAACCTCCTCTTCCTCTCGACTCGTTACCGGGCTAAGCCCAGCATCACTTACATTTCTCCGGGTCTCAACCAATTAGCGACCGCCTCCCGACCTTCAGATAATCGTATCGCGTCCGAAGACATTTTCTTCCCCCGGCGCTCTCGGGTTTCCGAGTGCCAGCAGCGCTTGACCAGAAGTTCCCTTCTTTGTCTCGTGTGCGGGCAAACCGCCAGTGGCCGGATTCGACATGTTAGACCGGAAGCATTAGCAGAACACCGGACTGCATTGCCTAGCCTGCTGGATCAGTGACACGTGTGGGTCTGTAACCATTAAAGTGACATTGCATTTATTTATTTTAGGACTTGCGAAAGTTATGGGTTTATGCGACCTCCGTTGATTGACCGAAGCCGAGGAGTGCGGTTTAAACAATGGTGCAGTTTGAAATTCACAGTATCGTTTGCTGCTGTGGCGTCTGGAGTGGGTACTTCGGGGCAAAAGTCTCTCAAATCGGGAAATTTCCCAGCGGCTGCCTTTCTTTAAAAGCACGAGACTTTGCCATATTCTTTCAGTGGGAAAGCAGACCTGAATCACTCATATAAGCAAGAATAATTGGTGTCGACCCTATCATTTGCAACCCATTCCAAAAGGTGACAGCCCTCAGACTTTATCATCAGTTGATGAGTGGGTACTGGAAGAATTAGCTGGGTCGAAGACCTTTATAATCTTTTGTCACAGTCTTATACCAATAAAAAAAAATTTCCTCTGTTCGATTTTAGAATTTTTTTACTTGAGAGGTAAATACAAACTGAATTGCACGTGATTCAATAGTCCTTTTTTTTTGACGTGATAACGTCTTATAAATCGATGAGCGCCATCTGCACGCACGAAAAAGCATGACTCATTGTCACGTTCCGCCTGAGCCGAGCGTGCAAGAACCGGCCAACCACCGTGCCAGAAAATCTTCTATAATATCAAACAGGTTAAGGCGGGCCTTTTTTTTTTAACTAATTGTTCGTGATTATATTTAAACAAATTATTTAATTTAAATTACAAAAACTGTAAAAAAGTATGCAATTTTTCATCAATGTTTTCTTATGACGTTATCACGTAAAATTATCGTCCGAATACCGACTTTACAGACAACCCCCTTTTTTTTAAGATTTCTCGTTGGTTCAGAGACCTTCACATTAAAAGTGGTTACATTTTTTAAAAAATTCAAGCCTATCGCTAAATGGAAGTCGGTCTCTCATGAGCGCTCTGAATGGGTTGATTATGCACGGAGCGGCGGAGCGCCAAGGAACCTCCAAGGTGTCTCTGGTGCGGGCTGAACGGTCGTCGTGTTTGTTGATCAGGAATTATCCGCGGCAGGGAGACGCTCTGCAGCAGTAGGAAGTAGTTTTCGGGTTTATTCTTGCAGAGCGGGGAGGCTGTACCTAAGTTTTCCCTGGGCGTCAGTTAGGGCGGCAGTTGTCCTTAACTTGCTCGCTCCGCCGGGCGGGGAAGGCGGGGCGGGGGTAATGGCTCCCTGTAGTGGCGAAGGAAAGGATTTCCCTCCCCCTGCCACCCCTCACATTCACCCTTTGAACGCGTTGCGTCGCCCTAGCACGCACGTTTTTACCAAATGGAGGAGCCACGCCAAAAAGGTGTATAATATTCCAGTTGCGTGGTGCGACGCCTGCATACGAAACAGGCGTCTTCACGGGCGAGGGAACGTCTCCCCTCTCCTTCGCAACCACCCCTTACGTCCGGTCAAATGGCCGCTTTGTAATTGTTCACAGGGCTGTAAACACGAACGGGGTGCCAATTCGCCCCCCCCCCCCCCCTTCCCCGGAGCCGTGGCTTTCTCCCACGCCTTTCCACTTTCCATTTTTCCCTCCTGCTCCTTTCTTTCTTCCATCATAGTCGTCATTTTGCAGCTAGAGCCGCGAGCTGGACGTCCCATCGGCGCGTCAAGACCGCAAATGTTCTAACTTCTGCGCATCAGAGGGATCATTTCACCGGCGAACCGTTACAATTGCTCCGCTTCATCTTTCCTTTACCCAGTGACATTTAACTGTTTCGCAGTAGCTTTCCCAGTTCGTGTGATAGGCGTGATGTTACCAGGGCATGTGTGTCATAGGTAACGATATTTACAACGCTCTATACAATTATTCCCCTAATTATTTCCGTTGTAAGCTATGATCAACTGTTCTAAACGCAATCAAGACATCCGGTTGTGCTGATTGGCCGTTTTCATTTTTTGGACCGAGTTGCTCATGCTTGTGTCGAAACCTATATTTCTTGTTTTTGTTTTTGGCTCGTGGCGGTACAGGGCGTGTAAATAAAACTGTAGGTCAGTAATCAGAAAAACACATGTGCATATCTGTTTCAAGTGTACTTTTATTTTGAATGAGAAGGAAATATCGAAGTGTGTCTATTAAAATAACCACTAGAATTTTGTGCGGAGTTTCAACATTTTAATCAGATTCGCAGTACCTAATTAAAATGATTTGATATGTGCCACAATTAACTAGCCTTTCTCTCTGTTTTCATAAAAATGGTTTATTTTGATGTGACACAAAAAATATATATTTTTACTATTGTTGATTTAATATTTGTTGTTTCATTATGCAGTAGGCTAAAATTCAAACCATTAGACTTTGTACGCTAGCTCTGCGAGTTTTTTTTTCATGGCTAATAAGAAACCCTCTTTACAGAAGTATGGAACTACAGGCAATCCATTTGAGACATCTAGTAAGTGGGCAGTTGGTGAACCATTTCTGTAATGGTCATTTAACCAACGAGATTTTCCTATCTATAACCATGGGCAATTAACCTAGTGCAGCACTGTTAGAAGGGAAAATGCATATTTCTAGTTTGCACCACTAATAACAGAAGAATATTTTTAAAGAGAAGTAACAATTGTACACCGGTTTGAAAAAAAAATAACAATCATTACCACTTCAATGTGGAACTTATAACTTAAACAAATGTGCTACGCGCAGTTTTTCTTCCAACAGTATAATTGGTCACACTCTGGAGGGACCACAAGTGAACACAAAGAAGGAATCTGTAATAAAAAAAGTAGACGATAGTTCAAAGAATACTAGTTTCCACTTGTATGGAGAAAAAAAAGTTCGTTGCTATCTCTACAAAACTGTTGGACAGATTCCAGGGATGTGATACCGTCAAGACTTCAACACTGAAGTGAGCTATTCTTAAAGGCCGATGCCAGGCATTGAATCAACAATAGAACTGAACGGTCAGTCAACACTAAGCCCAGTCAGTAGATCACTGTTCTCACGATACATAGTAGACTAGAGTCTGATGCCCTGTCCAGAAAATCTAATTTCATAAATTTTTCACTCCCCCAAAGCGGCATGAATATGTTTACTCTGGGCAGTAGTCTGGCTGTTATTCACCCGAATGTTTACGGATAAACAAATTCTTCAAGACTTGTGAAAAAAAGTATCTTAGAAACAATATATGTAAATAAGTTTAGATTGCGCTGTAAGTGCGATATTTTTAACCCAAAATAAATTTTTAAAAAATTATTAATTATTGCAAGTTTTTGCGTCAAAAGCTATTCTCCTCGTTTACAACTGGTTCATGGTCGTCGAAAGCGAGTCCAGAGAGCATGAAAGCACGTCAAACCACAAACGTGAAGCATATGTAGATGTGCTTCAAGTCTACTTTGCCGCGCACGTGGCCATCTTGAACTGCGACAAGAAACGGCAACCACAGGCTTCCCAGGTGATTTGCAGGCGCAAACCGTGGTCTTGGTTGGCGGTCCTCTTCAGAGGAGGGCAGTGTGTCGCCGAAGTCACCCGGGTCGCTGCTGTTTACTGTTTACCGACGCCACTCCCGCTCTTGCATTTGTTTGCCCTCCGCGGCCATTCCTGTGGGAACAATGCTCCGCGCAGAGACTATTTTCGCGTCGGGGCGTCGGTTGGACGCCAAGCCACCAATAAACCTTCCATTGGCTAACCACCTCAGCCAATCAGGAGCCAGCAAGCCTGTCATTGGCCGACCAGCTCAGACACCAGAATTTAAAAGGACCTGCATCCTCTGCACCAGTCAGTAGGACGACCTTTATTGGAAATAAAATTCACTAACTCCACTCTCTATTTTACAGGTTTCAGAAGACAACAGCCTGAAGGCAAGCTACAGGAATACTGGCTCAGCCTAACTTTGACCGAGCTATGTCGGAACGCAATAGTTCGGTCCCTAAGGCAGCCAGAGGTCTACTAATCCATGTAATTTCTTTTACCGTATCACCAACACGACCACACGATTATATGCCTGCGCGAGTGTCGGCCTGAACTACCTGTTACATGCACTAATGGGCTAACTACCCTGGCATGTTATGTGTTCCCAGGGGTTCGTAGGAGCGGCTCGCACAGCTTTACACTACACGCCACACCCGAGTTTAACTAGGTCACTTGAAATTACAGCACACCGACAAGCCTCTAATGCACACCAACACGACACTACATCACGCCAGCTAGCCGATCTAACTGGTGGGGAGCTTCTCTCCCCCGCCGAATTAGGTACACAACCTACCAGCGCACTCACAGGCCCGTGTGCCAAACCTATCCCACAAGAAACGCGCCCCCGCCGTCGATTCAAATGATTCTTCACCAGTGTGGGGTGCACCTGAATTACTATGCACTTAGCGAGTTGTGGAAACTTCGGTTTCTGGCCTCGCCCACTCTTACTGCCCCGGATGGCAATATGATGAATCGGCGGCGGCACCAGTCAGTTGATGATGGCGGGTTGCAGAAACCACACCAGGACGGCACAGGCCTGGTTCGACTCAACTCCCCGTCGTCGGGGACCTTGAGACCGACCCCCAGGTACACGATCTCCGCGAGCAGACGTGTCCGGAATCTTCGCGAACTTTGCGCGGGTCATTATGATTGTTTGCAAAATTTCAGATCACGCACAATGCATTTATACAATTGCTGCTTTTCCTCGAGTTACAATATTACTCATCACGAGAAACACCCATATTTGAAATGCTCGTTATTTTAGTTTTAAATTTTAATAAAACTTTTTGACATGACAACGTCTAATAAATCGATCAACAACGGCTGCACGCACGAAAAAAGATGACTCATTGTCCCGTTACGCCTTGTCCCGTTACACCCATTGTACGCTTGCGCCGCATCTATCTTCCACTCGATTGGAACAACCATCGATTTGACTTTTTCGAGGCAAATTAAACTTGAAACACTCCCATTCGTTTCCTTCTTTTCCTATCATCGTACTATCCTTAAAAAAATAACACAGATGGGAAGAAGTTAAATAACAAATATGTATAAAAGTTATAGTTAAAATAATATCTTCGTTAAAGTAATAAACAAACATATTTGAATTAATGAGTGCAAATTATCAATTTATCAATTTATCAATTAATTTATAGATTTCATTTCACTCCATCTTTGTATCCATACAAAATAGTGATAATTCAATAAAAATGATTCAATTTTATTCATAAAAGTATGCAATAATTTCATCATTGTTTTGTTATGACGTTGTCACGTTAAACTATCGTCCGTAAACCGACTTTACAGACAACCAATTTTTTTATTTAACAAAATTACTTTCGCTTATTAAAAAGAGTTTTCCTTAACAAACCTTATTAAAATTTCAGACTTCCTCGTTCAAAATTAACTTTTAAATAACGGTATGTGTTTTCAGTCTTCATTAGAAATCAACAGAGACAAGACAGCGGCCTCATGGGCTGAGTCTTGTGGCAGTCCTCATATTTCATTTTCTCGCCTCGCCATAGTCAACTGAAAGGACTTCGTGTCGTTCCAGCTCACCAATATAAATGCACCTGACATCTCACATTTCTTCGACACTGTTGCGCGCATGTTTGCCGCAGATTGGAAATGTATGAATCTTGATTCACGCGAACGCAGATCCCAGTGGGTTTTCGCGCAATGTTTGAGGGAGATCCAAAAATCATGCTCGGAAAGATCTGAAGTGTACACTCGAAGGCTGAAAAAAATAGGTGGGGGGGGGGGGGGAAGGGGGCTGGAGTTTCAGCGCCGCTCTCTTCACTTCACTTCTTCGGCAAGCGTTAGTGAAGCGACGCTACTTTGCTTCGTTTTTCGTTACGTTGCCGACATACCTAAGGCCGGTATTCAGACAAAAATAAGGGTTTAGGTGATGAATATGCTACACCTGTTCCCTAACCGTATTCCTAGTGCACACTAGGTCACGGCCAGTCCATTATTATTAGGGAACGGATTTTGATATCCTATCCATTGCTGATATGTTTCCCGAATTCCGCGCATGGCGGACCTGCGTCTGGCGCCTTTAAGGGGGTGCCTCCCATTTAAGGTCATGATTTTACATTTATATTAATCCTTGATCAACTTTTGGACTTTTACAGTTATTTAACTTTCACGAAATGAAAAATATATACAGCGCATACTTTTTGCATAATTAGCTGCCGAAGTTACATTTTTTTTAATTTTTTTTGGGTTGTACAAATAAGGAGAATCTAATTTATTGCAGAACTGAAACTTTGTAGGTTTAACTGCAATGTCACTGGCTACTTCTTGATGGTTTGCATTTCTATCACAAAAACTCATTTCATGTTTCTTGGCTGTCGACAAAGTAACAAATTTGAGAATTTTGAAATGCCCGGTAAAATTAATTAATTTTTTTCTGAAAAAAAATTCAAACAATTTCTTGAAGTAGCCAGTGGCGTTGCAGTTAAACCTAAAAAGTTTCAGTTCTGCAATAAACTAAATTCTCCTTATTTGTACAACCCAAAAACGTTATAAATGTAACTTTGGCAGCTATTTATCCAAAACGTATGCGCTGTATATATTTTTCATTTCGTGAAAGTTAAACAATTTAAAACGTCTACAAGTTTATCTGTAATTACTTTAAATATAAAATCTTGACCTGAAATGAGAGACACCCCTTAACTCTATGTAGTCATTTTTGTGAACATCGGGGGACGTATTAAGCGTGTTGGGGTGCCCAAAAAAACTTTACGTAAGAGAAACTAACCTGGAATACATTTTGTTCACTTTAATGGTCGCAGCTTAAAAAGTACTTGAGAAAATTAGAATAGCGCCATTTAATTCGTGGGACGGTGCTGCTATCTCTAAAAATTTTTGCAGTAACAATTGTATCGATGGTTGCCAAACGGTCGCTAGAACGCGTTAGAATCGGTTTCTAGCCTCGCGCAGGGGCCGTTTATTAAAAACTGTTGCCGATCTGTTCCCTTAGTGTGATTCGGTTTGGACGCGTTCTGGAATAAGGCCCGCGAGCAAGGTTACGGTTGGGTTCCAATAAGGCAGTGCTTGTTCGCTACCTTACCCGAGCGCCTTGGAATACCGCCCTAAGATACGCTCGTCCTGATGACCTCTGGTCCTCGCGGACACACATGCCGTCTGCCATCTGCACATTTCCCGCGCATGACGGTACTTGGCATGTCTCCAGTGATGTGTACTCTAGCGTTCGAGCTGATTACAGAAGTGGGAAGTTTCGTTTCTGGCACGCGATTGTTTGGAAGAAGTTTTTCTTGAAATCTGCACACACAATTCTTCTTCCGACGGATTTTGAAAATGCACAATTTTCGTGGCCCCAACGACTAGGGACAGCGGTATATCAATTATAAGTAGAGTCCCGGAAATTTCGCGGATTCCTCTGGCCTCAGGATAGAATTCAAAGTTATAGATGTGCTAGATCCATGTTTACTTTCCCATTGGTTGATTTATTAGCGAGAACATTTTTATCCTTGTTATTTGGCACTACCTGATTCGCTTACTTCTCTCCTAGCTGGACATCGTTGGCTCACGGTCGTAGAGGGGCGTGTCCTAACAACTGCGGTCCAATCATGAACACAGTGCGAGAGTGTGGAGGTTTGCATTCTAGCTTGCGACTAAATGAATTCGCGAAAATTCCGTGGCTCTAATTATAAGGGTAATATTTTAGCCGATATGGGTTAAAATTTTTGAAAATTCGATTTTATTTCGTGTTCAAGAGAAATAAAGTTTGCAATGCCACAAAATACCTTTATAAATTATAAATAAATAAATATATATTCATTTGCAGAAGAAGTAGGACTAAGAAACCAAATTATGTCTGGAGATCAGTACAAGTAAATTTCAGGAATTGTTTCCAAAGAACCGAACCATACGAAGGGGTGTATTTTCTACTGCAACTGCCGCTGTCACTCTAAGTGGGCTAACATGAGCCGAGACGTGACAACAGAACAGTTTGAAATAGGTTTTCAAGGTACCTAACAGTCAGCAAACTTCGCTACCTGTAGCAGAAAGATCTGAATATCTTATATTGTAAACAACTTGTTGCAGGAACCGTTATGTGCTACGTCCATACGTATGAGTACTCTGGAAGGTTTGTAGATACAGTGTTTTTGTTCCTACGTCCATATTTTCTTTTCAGTGGAGCAAGCACAGAACATTCGCACAGCTTTAATTAAAACATATCCACCCTATTTTCTTTGTTACTATTAACAACCCACTTTGCCCAAAAAAGGGCGCTTTTTACTTGTCTTCCGCGATGGTCTTGTAACGTAACTAACTGCTACTAGTTGGAGAGTTGACTTTCAGCTAACCTCCCTTGCGTGGCTTGAAACATCCTCATCCTCTTGAACAGCAGCAAGAATGAGTGTCTCGGCGAATCCGTTCACGAGGCCACACTCAGTTTGTTGGTGGGTGTCGGGGTGAACCCGTCTGGCTCGCAGGGCAGAATTCTTCCTGAAGCACGCAGCTGTCCGAAGAAGGCTGCGGTTGCTTCACGGTGCTGCGGTCACAACAGCTCAAAGGGCGCGTTGCAATGCACACGGGTATTTTGATAACCAACCGTGTCCGTCTTACCTGTGACGTCAGGATGACAACAAACGGCAAATGTGACAGGCTTCCCGATGACAAAGTTTCTTAAGTGAAGCCTTTTTGCGCGCGATGAGAGTAAAATTTCAAGTGCGAATTTAAATCCAACGTTTCCGTAAAACATTGTTATGAAACCTTTCTGAAGCGCAAAGGACAGAAAATATGTACTTGGCTCAAGATGTATAAAGAGATCAATATGCTATATACGTTGCTGGGCTCGTTTTCGTTCTTTTTGTGCGATGATTCGCCTCACACTAAAAAAATTTAACCAAGAGAAAATATGAGTGAAATAATAATAGAGAGAGTGTGCGCATGCACTTGTTTTAGAAAAAAATATCCTATACGGTCAGCTGTGAATGCCTTGAATTTTATATTTGCTACCAGCGCGCTCGCGTTACTCCTTGTTCAACCAGCAGCGTAGAGAGCGCTGTTCAGACAATCCCTGCATTTCCCACTGTTACGAATTTCAAATTTCCTTCAGAGATTTGGCGAGTTCCAAATGGCAGAATTGTTTGAAGAAACAGTAACACGCACAGTTTTTCTATTTGATGTGAGTATTTCAACAGTGAGTAATAATAATTGTTAAGTAATCATTGTTAGAAAAAATGTGTTCTTTCTCTATTTCTTCCTCTCTCTCTCTCTCTCTCTCTCTCTCTCTCTCTGCCATTCCACCCCTTACGATATACTCACGAGTCGAGGTTTGAATTGCCAAAGAAGTTTCACTTCTATCACGTGTACTGAGTTACACGCGCTTTTTTTTCTATTTACATTGCGTCGCAATGTTACGCAAACGAGTGCGAGAACTTAAGTTTCCGAAGGCTGGGCAAACTGGTGCATTGGTGATAAATAGAGACCTGTAAAATTCGCAATTTCAAATCCCTAAATGATAGACTCCATGATCCTCTACGCACTCGTGCAAATTACATCTGCTGATTGGTTACCGACTCGTAAAACCTGTTGACTGGAATGATTGTGATTCGCTAATTCTTCTGTTAAAGTGTTTTCATTGGCCCAGAGTCCTTCAGATAAACTGTGGCCCAATCACTGACGCAAAATAATGTCAAAAGTATTTGGACTCTATCCTATCGCGAAATGAATCCGCGAATTTTGCAGGTCTCTAGTGATAAATTATAAACTTGTACATATGAGTTGTGACCCGTGAATTTCGCGGATTCAATGACCTCCAGGATAGACTCCAATATCCTCTACACACTCGGGCAGATGCCAACTGTTCATTGGCTGTTGACTTGTGAGTCGTCTCGACTGGGTGGCCTGTGATTCGACACTTCTATGAGTGAGGGTCTCTAATTGGCCCTCAGTCCTCCAGATTAACAGTGAACCAATGACAGAAGCAGCACTAAGGTATAATTATTTGAATTTTAGCATAACACGAAATGAATCCGCGAAATTCACGGGTCTCTACATATGAGGTTTAATCCAATAAGTTTGTTTGGAATATCTGCTAAACACGTTCACGTGCGACGTCTCTTGGCGGCAGTCCTGTTCGATTGGAAGTCGAACGTCCGGCGGCTGCAGGCGGAGATGCAGTCGGGGTGGTGGTGGGAGGGGGAGGGCGTGCTGGTGACTCACTACACCCTCCCGGACAATGCTGATGACGCAAGCGGATCGCCTAAATTGTATGCAGAACATATCACTTTTCCGGGGCACTTATTTGCCGCGCTGTAAAACCTCCTGCCGCGGATCAATACGCTCCCCTCTGCGGAGGCCGCCGTGTTGGGTAAACATTGCGCCCGCGGCGAGCGGCAGTCTTCGACGGCCCTCGGGGTCAGGCGCTGAAGAACCGCGCGCTGTCGCCGAGGAAGGACTGGGAGTGGTGACCCGGCGGTGGCGCAGGAAGAAGCCGCGAGGATCCGGCAATATTAAAATTTTTGTTGCAACCCCCGTCGATTGAAAAGAGAAATTAATCGGGCAGAAACGCAATCTGCGGGGTCCTAGGTTCCGCCGCCGTTCGTTCGACAAGGATTGATAACGCGCGCTGTCGTCTCCCGGCGGCGGTAGACCAGGGGGGCAGGGGGGGTCGTCGGGCGAACAGGCGGGTGGGAAGAAGGTGGAAGGAAGAGGGTGGAAGGAAGAGGGAAGGGAAAAGGCGTTCCCGGAAGGCGGGAGCCGAAGGAAGAAGTTAATAATAAAGCGACGCGAGGCTGGGTTTGAGTCGAGCCGGGTCGCTGTTTTACCCCTCCAGGAGTCTTGCGACGGCAACCCCCCTCCCCCCAACCCCTCCCCGCAACTGACTCTCTTGCCAAGGACAACAACCCACCGGAGAAACTATTTCCCTTTTCTTTCTTCCGCCGACGAAGCAGACGCCCCAACGGAAGCAGCGGCATAGCCCGATTTTTTTTTTTTTTGGTTGCACGGAGAAGTGTCGGCTTCGATTACAAATCATCCGCTCCAGTGTTCTACCCGGGCCTCAGTGGTCTACGAATCTGCGTCCCTGAATCTCTACTTCTGAAGGATAGGATTCGAGTCCCTGGCTGAGTTTACGAGCTGTCCAGTTACTACGCATCCTGGCAGTAAAGGAGTGTGTTTCTGCCTTTAAAATAAGAATATAAAAAAATATCTAATAATCTAATGATGCTCCTCAGCCACTTACTAACACAAATATGTATTTACTTTAATGTTCTCTTGGACCTTGTGGGGTAGTAAATTCACATATATTTTAACTCTTTTATACAACCTTGAATTGAATTTTAAACACTTAATTTAAGAAAATTTTTTATCAATACGATATTCTGTAATTAATTGTTATAATAACTTTAATTGGTTTGGTTAATTCACTCTATGTACCCATGTTAACTTTTTTTTTACCCCCATCCTGCTTTTCCACCATTTAAAGTTGAATTTCGGTATTTATTTATGAAATTTCGCACACTTGAAACACAAAATAAGACAAAAAAGCTGTATATATATAATTTTTAAAAATCTACTTCAAACTCTCGCATACAAGTAGTTTACTTTTCTTAAACTAAAAATTACATTTGAGTTACTCTAAAACAAAGCCTAATTACACCTATATGTGTTTGTATAATTAACTCCATATATTGTGCTGCAAATATATTTCTGTAACAAAAATTATGAAGCCAAATAGTGATAATTTTTGTAATCATTTCTTTCAAAAATTCTGAGTTCATCAAATCAAAATACTTATAGTTCGGAATTTGCGTAAACGTACTTTTTCAAAATATTATTTGGGGCTGAAGTTTCGTCGACAGCAAAGGGGTTGGTTATGGTTTCACATAGCACAGACCGAGGACATTAGAAGAAGAATCGGCCATCTCCTATAGAAAAAAACATCGCAGAAATTGCCTCGAGTCTATTTCGGAAAACCATTGGCAAACTAAAATTAGGACTGAGATTCGAACCTGGTTCCTCTGGAATGAGAGTTTAGTGTCTTAATACTACGCCATGTCACTTCATTGGTTCGTTAGAATAAGTTGCCTCCTAAATCTTCTTCCCACCAAAGTTAAGGATAATGATTTAATGCGAGAAATTATATATAAATAGGCCTATATATACACTAATTATAAAGCTGAAGAGTTTGTTTGTTTGTTTGAACGCGTTAATCTCAGGAACCACTAGTCCGATTTGAAAAATTCTTTCAGTGTTGGATAGTACATTTATCGAGGAAGGCTAAAGGCTATATTATATTATCAATAACATTAGAGATCCTTATTAAAAGTCCAATAAGGTAACCCAAAGTGTAAATAAATGACCCGAAAAAATCCTTACACGGCGTGCGCTGCGAAACCTATTGATTATAGAACAAAACAATGTACTACCACTTTGCAGAACATATAATTGTCTTCAAAAAATATTGCGTAACCATATGTCTTAACTATTGTAGTTATATCACAATTAGTGTTTTCTTTTATTATTTTAAATAATAAAATGCCGTCGCTTCAAAAACTCTTTATTATGTACCTTGGTATTAATCCTTATCAAAAAAAATTACTGCATATTCAAGACGAATTCATTACCTTTCTAGAACTTTTTGAATTATTCAATTTGGACGTTTCATTCAAAAGATATCGCGATATTTAAAATGTAAGTATTAGTGTTGTAGCCAAATAAGTATTAAGTATTGCACGCGCATGTATGACTAGCATTGAAGACCTAATCTCTAAAGTGTACCCAGATGTAGTCCATATAGAAAACAAAGACTACCAGTGGATGTGTCAAAGAGCAATATTGGCAGCTAGAAACAGTAGCGTTAACGACATCAATAACATGATACTGGGTAATCTTCCAGGAGATAGAGTGAACTACAGGTCCATTGATAAAGTAATGGATCAAAAAGATGCGGTACGTTATCCACAAGAATTTTTAAATTCTTTAAATCCGAGTGGCCTTCCCTCACATTCACTCAAATTAAAAACTGGCGGTCCAATTGTGCTGCTAAGGAATCTTAAACCACCAAATTTATGCAACGGAACCAGACTCCAAGTAAAATTCCTTCGCGATAACGTGATTGGTGCTACAGTATTGACTGGTCCAGCAGTAGGGCAAACAGTGCTGATACCTCGCATACCTATGATACCAACGGATTTGCCTTTTCACTTTAAGCGAAATCCAATTTCCGGTGAAGGGATCGTTTGCGGAAACAATTAACTAAGGCCCAAGGACAAACATTTAAGTACGTAGGAATAGATTTACGCCAAGAGTGTTTTTCGCACGGGCAACTATATGTTGCTCTGTCGAGATCTGGTTCGGGAGAAAATCAATTTCTACTTCTGCCGGAAGATAAAACTAAAAATATAGTTTACGCAGAAGTACTTTAATATACCATTGGTTATGAGTGTTTTGAGAATAACCTAAAACTGTGCATCTACCATATTATCTCAAAAAGTCACAATACCCCCAACAAAATCCACGCGGACAAAGTCGCGGGCACTGCTAGTGTGTATATATATATATATATATATATATATATAAAGGTTAAATTCACCTGTTCCATGCCTGCATAACTAAATTTTCTACGGGCTCTGATCGGGGAAAGCCTCTTGTTTTATTTTTAAAAGAGCGAACGCGTACATTAAATTCCGTGATTTTGTTGAAGATAATCACGCGTTGTCAAAAATATTTATCACGATACAAACTACAAAAAAAAATTAAAAATATTTTGAAATATAATCTGTCCAGAATATTTCAAATGATAGAAAGAGCAAAGTTGGCTTCGCGAGTTTATTACGATCGAGGCTATAATCAACTGTACCTAAACGTACGCCATTTTAGTCTTCTCACTGGCCAGTTGCGAGGTCTTTCATTCTCGGATGAGTTTGGTGATAATTTGTTTGCATCTTTTTTTTAAAGGCTAATGGTTAGGGCCATGCGTATTTCGCGAAAAGATACCGAGGCCAGCTGAAAGTTAAAACACTGTATCATCGTCTGTGTTTCGTGACTGGGTGAGTTTCTTTCAGGTACATGCCGATTGTCACAACACCAATCACAGTAATTCAGAGCGAAAGTAAACGCGTCCTGAGTGGCTCGGTCAAATAAGTCAACGACTTCTCTCGCAGACGGCCGCCAATCAGAATGAATAATCCGGTGGTGCGGGTATACCTTGTTGCAGTCTAATAGGCGTTCGGATTTTTTTTCGCGAAAATTGCCTGCCCGTACTAATGGTTAGAGACCAAAAAAATTCGCGGGTTCATTTCGTGTTATGCTAAAATTCAAATAATTATACCTTAGTGCTGATTCTGTCATTGGTTCACCGTTAATCTGGAGGACTAAGGGCCAATTAGAGACCCTCACTGATAGAAGTGTCGAATCACAGGCCATCCATTCGAGACGACTCACAAGTCAGCAGCCAATGAACAGTTGGCATTTGCCCGAGTGTGTCGAGGATATTGGAGTCTATCCTGGAGGTCAATTAACCCGCGACATTTCCGGGTCTCTACTAATGGTTAGGGACCGGAAAAATTCGCGGGTTCAATGACCTCTAGGATGAAATCCATAGATCTACGTACACTCGGTCAAATGTCACCCACTCATTGGCTGCTGTCTTGTGAGACGTCCCATCGTAGCAGCCTGTGATTCTATAAAGCTTTGGTCAGGTGTTTCTCATTGGCCCAGAGTCATCCAGGTGAGTTGTGAGCCAATAGCAGAGGCGGCACTGAGGTATAACTATTTGTATTTTAGCCTATCGCGAAATGAATTCGCGAATTTTTCCGGTCTCTACTAATGGCTAGAGACCCGTGAATTTCGCGGATTCATTTCGTGTTATGCAAAAATTCAAATAATTATACCTTAGTGCTGCTTCTGTCATTGGTTCTCTGTTAATCTGGAGGACTGAGGGCCAATTAGAGACCCTCACTCATAGAAGTGTCGAATCACAGGCCACCCAGTCGAGACGACTCACAAGTCAGCAGCCAATGAACAGGTGCCATTTGCCCGAGTGTGTAGAGGATATTGGAGTCTATCCTGGAGGTCACTGAATCCGCGAAATTCACGGGTCTCTACTAATGGCCATCCATCGCATGCCAAGAACATTGCAGTCCAATCACTGATGCAGATGTGCTCGAAGTCTGCCTCTGGACCAGAAGGCCCGCAGGGACGGCCATCTGCGCGCATGGGTTCGGGGGAGAGAGACTTGCGCATCGCTCCAGGACGGCGTCACCTCTGCTCTGGTTCCAGGAGCCGGTGCCGGAGCTGCTGGAAGTCTGCCGGCCGCCGCGGTACACACGGGACAGCCTCGCGCCAGGTGGCCGAAGGGCCCCGTCGAAAAATGCCCCGGGTATCTCGCCTCACGCTCCATTAGACGTCGCCGCAGCGGAGGCCCGGCTGGGGAGGAGGCTATCGGGAAGCCATCAGCCACCGCCGCGGTCGTCCGAGCTTTGTCCCCTCATTCGGGGGCCGACACCCCCTGGCTGACCACACTTCGTTATCCCCTCCGCCGGCCGCCCACAATGGATGGCTGTCATTTCTCAGCCGGGCAACAACTTTGCGATCCATTGTCGCCGCGGCTATCGCCCGCCGCGCCGGCGTGGTAATCGCGCCGCTGAAAAATGGCGCGGCGCGCTCTTTGTTCGCTCCACCTTTGCTCGAGTAGGTGATACCTGCCACCCCGACACCACCCCACCACACCACCACCCCACCACCCCACCACACCACCACTCACTTTGCCGCCGGCCAGCGACGCGGTTTCCGCAGATGGCCAGCCGACATTTTTTCCACTCTCATTACGCGTAGAATTTCCGTAGGGTTTCATTTGACGCAGAGACCAGGAATTGGAGACCTTTTTTTTTTTTGCTTTGCAAATTGGCCGTGTGATAAAGATTTCGGTAATTGATTTGGTGGCAGCGTGATATCCGAAGCCTCCTAAGTTCGTGCCGTTCCTGCTTCGGACCACAGAAGCCCTAGCCGGTCGCAGACTTTCAAACAATGAATACCGGCCTGAACGATTTTGATTGATTCCTGGCCCCAAATGGCCCCAAGGTTGACTTTGAACTCTCCCACACGTGGATGGTACCCCGTGTTGATTCGCTGCTGCCGCAGTTCACCTTGCGTGTCAACTGGGCACACATTTCACGCACTCCATAACCTGTTGCCACGATGATAAATCGAATTTTTCAGTCCCTACGGATAATTTTACAGAATAATGCTCTGGCCTTCAGCAACACACGATAATAGTCTGTAGAATTGTCAGGGTCTAACTTTACCCAACCACCAAAAAATGTATAAATCTAATAATTGGGCCGCAGTTATTTTTATGGATGTATACGAATATACAGTTGTGAGTAAATTAGACTAAACGAATCACAAAAAATCCAATACAAAAAAAATTGACAAATAAATCAGCATTTGGAGAAAAAAAAACTATTTTTTCAAATTTGAATGTTAGCTAGATAAAAAATAATTCCACAGAATTTTAAGGACTTAAGCTATGTTTCGAAACCCCGAAGCCTCGTTTGAATTTTGACGTTTTGTGCGATTCCCAGTGTAACCAGTTCATATGTGAACCACACGATACATGCAAAATTTGCATTATTTTCTGGTTATATGCCAGACTCTACATATATGAACAAAAATAAGTCATTACTTTGAGTCCACCAACTCTGTACCAATTGCACAGACTACGCATGGTTCATTTCTATTCTGTTATATTTATTTGTTTATTGTAATCCAGGGCGTCTGAGTCTAGCAACGATCCAATGATAATGTTAACAAAATTTATTGTAAAAAACGGTATCTGCTCTTCAAACAATGACTTGAATTTTTTAGGTACCCCTCGATTAAGTCTATTAACTTGTATAACTCTATTGTAAACCTAATGGTGGGTTTATTTAACCTAATTTTTTTTAAATAAAAAAGGCACAAATGAAACGAAAAAATCTGTAACTACGTGATTACTGTATTGAATTAAAAATATCCCGTTTTCAGACTCAAACACATCGCTACACATCCGAGGGAAGGTTCGTGGAAAAGCGCTGTTATATGTAGTGCACAGTTTACGGTTTAAAAAAGCACTAGAATAACTCCAAACTCCTATACACAAAATTAGGCAAATTTCCCCCGTTCATTGGATGCTCTCTTCAAAACCTGAACCTTTGTATGTAAGCCTATTGAAGACAATGTTAAATTACTGTTTTTTTCAGGCAGATTTCCTGAACGTTAAGTGCCTGGGAGCAGTTTCTGTCAAATGTATTTTAACTGAAAATCCACCTTTTAAGTAGTAAAAGGTAGAGAATTAATAAATGGTATTTTATCGAAGATTTTTTAATTTGAAGGAAAAAAAAGTTCCGTATTTTATGCTGAAATGCGAGAGTAAAAATTAATTATGTGAAAAAACTTACCTTAGTCAAAATCATTAGATGTGTACCATGCATACTGATCTTGAACAATTAGGAAGATTTCTTACCTGGAAAAGAAAAAAAAACATATTGTTAGCTGAATAGATAAATATTTTTTACTATCTAAAACATAAACTTACAATTTTTGTAGTTTGCTCATAATAATTTTGCTATGGGAATTACGATGTCATGTTAAAAATTTATGTTACTTGAAAGATTTGCAATATAAAAGAGATAAGTATAGGTACGTGCTGCAATCGCCCGGCAAAGCAGCGAGGCTACCCGAAGTCATGGTAGAGGTTATGTTTTGTTAGAGCTTATTAACATAATTCTCAGGAAATCTGAGACCCCAGATAGCGTCTTACTCATTCCTGATTATTTTATGTAGCCTACTGTTTCCACAAAACCTCTGGATAACTTGGCGCATTTAGGTACGGCATAATAAGTTCAGACGGTAGCTCATGACGAATTTTCATTTTAACCAACATGAAATGATAATATTCTAACAATTGATTTGTATAGTATGTACAATGAGAAATGTTAAAATAATAAAATTTGGAAGGGCATAATTTAAAACTAAAACTATTAAACATACCGATATGTATTTACAGGATATTTCATTAATCGCCTACTAGGCTTCTGTACCCAACAGTTTTAACAACCTCCTGTGTTATATTAATTTCTGAATAGTAATTATTTAAATCTAAACATCAATTAAAACAAAATTAGTCATTAGTTTCTTGGTTTTCGTAGTACAGTGGTAGTCCTATGTTACTTAAATAATTTGAGGTTTTCAGGTCTACTTAGCCTAGCAGATGCCAACCTGGTCACGTGGTCAGATCACTCGCCTTCTGCCGAGGTTCTCCGGGTTCGATTCCCAGCGTGATCAAACATGGCGGACATTGCCGTGAGTCGGATGGTTTTTTCAGGGTGCTCTCGTTTGCTACGCCTACTCCACCACTGTCTAACATGCCCTCGCCGTATCCAGCTTTCTCAACGTCGACGACCTAAAGGAACTTCCTCATCCTCTCATCAAGCCGAGCCCACGGCAAACCATTATCTAGTTTAAACTAGCCTTTTTTAGACGATTATTGACAAAAACAATGCAAGTTTATGAACATAGCACAGAGCTGGCCTAATTAATAAATACATTGCTCTAGAAGGTTACCATGAAAGAATTCAATACTGATTCCAAGCATACAATAGTTATACTCCACAGCAGTTGACGTAATCGTTAGAAATGCGCTGAATGCTCTCGGAGAGAGAGAAAATGGCAGGGCACAAAAGAAGAAAAAAAAGACCTTTTAAACACACTCGTTCAAACACGGCATTGAACGTACGACGACAAGGGAATCTGGGGAAGGAAATACACACAAATTTCCTGTGAAAGTACGGGCATTCCATTGTGTCCACGAATGAACTCGGCCGATTGCGTATCTCCCAACACGGCTGAATCAGGGAGGAACACACACAAAAAAAAAAAGCGTGTTCCCCCAAACAACTGCTCCTTGGTAACAGAAGCCGTGCTTTTTTTTTAATGGGTGGGAACACGCCAAGGATTGACCGACACAACCACGCTCACCCCTTTCCCGTTGCTAGGGCTGACCATTGATGGTGAGGGCTGCCTAGGGGTGGGGGGAGAGAAATGGGTGTGGGCGCAATACGATGATCCATTGACAAACAATGCTGTTCTGCTCGTTTTTTAAAATTTTTATTCGTCTCGTTTTGCATCACTTAGCTGCGCGCAGTTTGCCATCTGTCAACCCGAGGGTAAACAATGAGCAAATGGTCCCAGAACGTACCGGAGCGCGCACACACACATACACGACGAAACAAGAGACAGAGAGAGACGGAGAGAGAGGGACAGAGAGGTGGCTAAGGTTGCCTAGCAACTGTACAATCTGATAAACAACTTGTGTGGAATAATCAATTCTCAAAGCGTTCCGTTGTTCCGGGGTAATGGATTATGTAAGGGATTTAACACCAGCCCGTGATGACGTCTGGGCTGTATTTATAGGCTATAAAGAGACCCTAAGGAGCGGCAGGGGTGGGAAGGAGGCGATGGTCAAGGGACAAATGCGAGCGCGTGTAGGGTCACCCCGGGGAAATCACTGCGTCGCCAGCGGCGATGGCGAACGACGGACGACGACTGTTCTGTCTCGGAAGACTCGCGACTTTTCCCGCGATGAGGTCGTGAGTATGCGCGATCCGATCTCACGCTGCGAGGTTGCCAAGTTCCCAGTTCGGCAGTCCGACGACCACACCGACACCTCGCTGTGTGTCTGTCCGCCGGGCTGCAAGCTTGTTGACTATAGTAGCTTTCAGCCGCTCCTGAAGGCCCTGAGACAATGGCTAGCTCAGAGCCCTCCTGTGTGCTAGGCTGACACCAGCCGTTTCATTTCGCGAATGGCTGAAATCCGAATACTTATGCCTAGAGACCTGCAAAATTCGCGGTTTCGATGGCCTTCAGGATAGACTGCACACACCCCTGTACACTCGGGCAAATAACGCAAGTTCATTGGCTGCCGACTTGTAAGTCGTCTCAGCTGGTTTGTCTGTGATTCGATTCTTCTTTGGTTGAGGGTTTATAACTGGTTGAGATTCGTCCAGATGAACAGTAAGCCAATTACAAAATTATCTAAGAGGTATATGTGATTGAATTCTAGCCTATCACCGAATGAATCCGCGAATTGGGCAGGTCTCTACTTATGCCTTTGACCTAATTCCACAACCGGCCCAAATCACACATGAAAGATTCTGAGCCAATGGAAAAATCTTCAAACAAAGAAGCATCGAATGACAAGCGATCCAGCCGAGACATCGCTCACGTGAGCAGTCAATGAATTGGCCACATTCACCCGAGTGTTCAGAGGACTGTGGAGTCTATCCTGGAGGTAATTGAACAAGCGATTTTTTTTCCAGTTTCCAGAGAAATTTTCACTCATTATAAGTGTCTATCAATTCAGACCTAAGGTATTAGATATTGTGATAATTAGAGCCACGGAATTTTCGCGCATTCATTTAGTCGCAAGCTAGAATGCAAACCTCCACACTGTCGCACTGTGTTCATGATTGGACCGCAGTTATCTGGACACGCCCCTCTACGACCGTGAGCCAACGATGTCCAGCTAGGAGAGAAGTAAGCGAATCAGCTAGTGCCAAATAACAAGGATAAAAATGTTCTCGCTAAGAAATCAACCAATGGGAAAGTAAACATGGGTCGAGCACACCTATAACTTTGAATTATATCCTGAGGCCAGAAGAATCCGCGAAATTTCCGGGACTCTAGTGATAATATGTAAAAAAAGAATAATAATCCAGTATTTCCGCTGGGACATTGGGAGAATGGATACTGTTTGATTCCGCAAAAGTTGTCATTGCAATAATGTTTACATTGAAATAATTAAGGGTAGTGACAAGTCAGAAAAACGTTTCAAAAATTAGTGATGCCGAAAGTTATTTTAAAGAAATTATATTATAAATGGATAATTATTTTTCTGTGGTTGAAAAGCTTTGTTAAAATAAACGTTTTCAAAACGCTTGGTGCTCCAATTTATATATACATATATGATTTGTAGGGAAATGCAAATTTCGCGAAAAGATTCCGAGACTCGCTGAAAGTTAAAACACTGTAGCATCATCTGTGTTTCTTAATTGGGTGAGTTTCTTTCAGGCCAATGTATATTTGTACAACACCAATCACCGTGAGTCAGTGCGGGAGCAAACAAGTCCTGATTGGCCCGGTCAAATAAGACAATAACTTCTCTCGCAGACGGCCGCCAATCACAAGGAAGAAACCACTGGTACGGGTATACTTTGTTGCAGTCTAATAGGCGCTCAGATTTATTCGCGAAAAACGCCTGGCCCTAATGAGTTGCAATAAGAAACGACACTCGCGAACACTCGTGCCGGCACGAGACACGCACAGCCACGACTTGTCTGTGCGAGGCGGCGGGAAAGTGCGCTCTGTGGTCGCTTCTCGCCGACAATACGCTCCGACCGCGAGGAAAGTGGCCATATGGCGCTGCGAAATAAACACAGATAACGCTTATCAGGCCTATTGACAAGCATCCTCGCCCGAACTGCCAAACAAAGTAGGCGGGCTGCTGCTGCTTCTCCGAATTTCACGAGCACTTTAAAAAAAAAAACTCACACAACCTTTTTTTCTCCCGCTTCGTTGTATTTTTATTCGCAACTTTAACAAGGTATCACCATATTACACTAATTTTAGACATAGTTCAATCATGCTTGTTTACTTAAGCACTCAACCTTAAAAAAAACTTTTATGTAGAGTCACTATTATTTCGTGTATTTATTTCACGTTAGGCTAGACTCAACGTGCATGTACATAATCAAGAATTTTTAAACTGCTCAAAGGTAGGGACCGGAAAATTTCGCGGATTCAATGACCTCTAGGATAGCCTCCATTATCCTCTGCACATCTCAAGTAAACTCGCGTGTTCATTGGGTACTAAATTGTGAGGCGTCTCCACTGGGTAGCTTGTGATTCGACGCTTCTTTGGTCGATAGTCTCTCATTGGCCCAGAGAGCTCCAGTTAAACAGCGAGCCAATAGCAGAACCAGCAGAATTTTACACATGTTTGAATTTCAGCCTATCACGAAATAAATCCGCGAATTTTTCCAGTCTTTACTCATAGGTCATTAACAAGGTGGGATGGACGCCATTTGGTAACCACTTATTCGTCTTGTTTGTAACAGGCTCGGGGTCGTGAAGGGCGTGTCAAGGACACTGCAGTCCAATCAACGCGAAGCAGCTGAATATTTGCTTCAAGTATACAGCGTAATAATCGTGGCTTTACATATGGATGAAAGTCACCAAAACTTAAAAATTCACAAACCGGTATAAGAATGCGTAAACTATAAAAACTCTGATTGGGTAGGACTTCTGTAATCGCACTAGAAGATCTGCAACATGATCTCATCCCTTGGAGACCAATGGTTGGCAAGGGACAGAATAAAGGCCTGAATGAGAGAATGACACATTAATAGAGGCATGCATATTTCGCGAAAAGATTCCGAGACCAGCAGAAAGTCAAAACAATGTAGCACCGTCTGTGTTCCGTGATTGGGTGGGTTTCTTTCAGGTACATGTCGATTGTCACAAAACAAATCACGTGAAGTCAGTGCGGAATCAAACGCGTCCTGAGCGGCTCGGTAAAACAAGGCGACGACTTCTCTCGCAGACGGCCGCCAATCACAAGGAAGAAACCGCTGGTTCGGATATACCTTGTTGAAGTCTAGTAGACGTTCAGATCTTTTCGCGAAAAATGCCTGCCCCTACACTATACTAGGTGTAGGTATTTTTTGCTCGTTAGACTGGGAAAAAGTTATGTCCGCGATAGCGATTGTTTCCTTCCGATTGGCGGCCGTCTGCGAGAGAAGTCGTCGCCTTGTTTTACCGAGCCACTCAGTACGCGTTTGAGTCCGCACTGACTTCATGTGATTTGTTTTGTGACAATCGACATGTACCTGAAAGAAACTAACCCAATCACAGAACACAGACGGTGCTACATTGTTTTGACTTTCAGCTAGTCTCGGAATCTTTTCGCGAAATATGCATGCCCCTAATAATTATTTTGTTGAAGGTTTTCCATTAGCGCAGAGCAGAGCTATTAAGATAAACTGTGGTCCAACCACCGACACAGAAAACCGGTGAACGAGTTTGGAGTTAACATATCACAAGATTACTCGCGAATTTTTCAGGTCTCTAATGAATAGGTACTGGAACAACTAGCGGGTTCAATGACCTCCAGGATAGACTCCGAGATCCTTTGCACACTCGGGCAAACGTCGCTTTTGATTGGCTGCTGACCTGTGAGGCGTCTCAACTGGGTACCTTGTGATTCGACACGTCTTTGAAAATAGTAAAGTTTTTTTTATAGCACTCACGAAAGCAAGCTTGTATGTGAGTGCCTCTAGTCACTTCAAATTACATGCGGTATTTTGACGATTGTAAACATTTGGAAATGTATAATAACTGAGAAATAAATATATAAAATATAACCTTATTAACTTTACATTAGTTATATAAAGATGAAAGTTAAAAAGAGCAATTTATTAAAATTCAATATTATGTATAAACAAAAACGTATAAATTATAACATTGTTACATGAATAAATGAAAAAATAATTAAATAAAAATTAGTATTTAAGTAAAGTACAGGTACAAAATTATAACAATATATAAAACTTACTTAAATACTAAAGCCATCTCTTCATCAGTTAAATAATGCAACCAATTATTAACATAATTTTTTCAGTTGAAAATAATTTTTAGTTTTTAGTTTTGCAGGAAGAATAACAACAATTATTGGAAGAAAAAATTCTAAAGATCTCTGTGATATTGTTTTATGAAATTGAGGGATTTGTAAATTTATATTTTGTCTATGCCGTGTAGGATAGTTATGATCTATATAATTTAACTGATTAGCCCTTTGATACATATTGCTAGATCCCCGTAAAATTCGCGGGTTCAATGACCTCCTGGATAGACTACAATATCCTCTACACACTCTGGCAAATGCCAACTGTTTATTGGCTGCTGGCTTGTGAGTCGTCTCGACTGGGTGGCCTGTGATTCGACACTTCTATGAGTGAGGGTCTCTAATTGGCCCTCAGTCCTCCAGATTAACAGAGAACCAATGACAGTAGCAGCACTAAGGTATAATTATTTGAATTTTAGCATAACACGAAATGAACCCGCGAATTTTACCGGTCTCTAATTATCGCTAGGGACCGGAAAAATTCGCGGGATCAATGACCTGTAGGATGAACTCCATAGTTCTACGTACACTCGGTCAAATGCCACCCACTCATTGGCTGCTGTCTTGTGAGACGTCCCATCGTAGCAGCCTGTGATTAGATAAAGCTTTGGTTGGGTGTTTCTCATTGGCCCAGAGTCATCCAGGTGAGTTGTGAACCAATAGCAGAGGCAGCACTCAGGTATAACGATTAGCATTTTAACCTATCGCGAAATGAATTTGCGAATTTTTCCGGTCTCTAATTATTGCATTAATCATTGAACCAGAAGAAGAAGCACAACGGCATAGTCAGTGTAAGGGTGTGGGAGGCAGAGGGGTGTGGAGTCCATCATGAAGGTGGACGCGGACCGCGCTGACCCAGAACGTGTTTTGTGCGGTGTCCTGTTTCGTGGACGCGCAGTGGCGGTGTGTGTTTGTTTACTCGCTCCCCTCTCGCCATCCGCGCTGGTCGCTGATTCCCGTGTCAGCTGCACGCTTATTGATCACTCGCGTCGCGACGTGCGGCTCTCGGCCAGGTCCGCGGGCACAGAGCAGGCGCCGGCACAGAGGCGGACACGGCGCGGGCACAGAGCAGGCGCCGGCACAGAGGCGGACACGGCGCGGGCACAGAGCAGGCGCCGGCACAGAGGCGGACACGGCGCGGGCACAGAGCAGGCGCCGGCACAGAGGCGGACACGGCGCGGGCACAGAGCAGGCGCCGGCACAGAGGCGGACACGGCGCGGGCACAGAGCAGGCGCCGGCACAGAGGCGGACACGGCGCGGGCACAGAGCAGGCGCCGGCACAGAGGCGGACACGGCGCGGGCACAGAGCAGGCGCCGGCACAGAGGCGGACACGGCGCGGGCACAGAGCAGGCGCCGGCACAGAGGCGTACACGGCGCGGGCACATAGCAGGCGCCGGCACAGAGGCGGACACGGCGCGGGCACAGAGCAGGCGCCGGCACAGAGGCGGACACGGCGCGGGCACAGAGCAGGCGCCGGCACAGAGGCGGACACGGCGCGGGCACAGAGCAGGCGCCGGCACAGAGGCGGACACGGCGCGGGCACAGAGCAGGCGCCGGCACAGAGGCGGACACGGCGCGGGCACAGAGCAGGCGCCGGCACAGAGGCGGACACGGCGCGGGCACAGAGCAGGCGCCGGCACAGAGGCGGACACGGCGCGGGCACAGAGCAGGCGCCGGCACAGAGGCGGACACGGCGCGGGCACAGAGCAGGCGCCGGCACAGAGGCGGACACGGCGCGGGCACAGAGCAGGCGCCGGCACAGAGGCGGACACGGCGCGGGCACAGAGCAGGCGCCGGCACAGAGGCGGACACGGCGCGGGCACAGAGCAGGCGCCGGCACAGAGGCGGACACGGCGCGGGCACAGAGCAGGCGCCGGCACAATTGCGGACACAGCGCGGAAGCAATTTTGTCTGTGCGTTCGTCTGTGCTGTTATATTTTTTCATGAGTAAATTCCATCCACGGAATTCTTGTGCTGTCTGATATTTAACTTTGAATGTGTTCGTCTGTGCTGTGGTCACTGTGTTGTCCATAACACCTGTTTGGATTCATCGTTGGGTTTATCTGTTTGACATAAGATGATTTAGGATTGTTTTCTGTGTGTTTATGTTGTATTTTTTATTAATATTTTGCATTTATGGATTTTTTAATGACAAAGAGTGCAAAACTTCAATGGCACTTGTCCAAAAAATTGTATTAAATCAAAATTCTCCATTGGGTGAAACGTTTAAAGAACGCACGGAGTAAACAGACAAAATGTCGCAAAATGGCATGGCGAAACTTTTGGCGTAGGTGTACTCGCTGCTTATTGGCTGAACGAGACTACGGAAACAGCATTGCGTCTGATTGGCCGCTCCGCGCCGAGAATGCGGTCTGCGAATGCAGTCTGGCGAGCAGTCAGTTAGTTCTCCGCTCCTCGACAATTTTCAGTGGATTGTGTTGCGCTTCGTTTCTGGCAAGTTCGGCCAATTTGGTGTCGCGTGAGGCTTCTAACTGCAGCGGTAAATGCACAGTGCCTAACAAAAGTTTAAGACCACAAGCTTATTAAATATAAAATTAGCCTAGTTTTATAATTTTTTAGTTATAATTCCATGTATATTTCGTGAATACTGCAGAACATGAGACATTTTTCTACCCAAAAGCATTGCGCTACGTAATTTAGTTTTATAGATAATTTTTTTATTATTTTCGATATTTACTATAAAAACTTTCATATTTAAATATCAAATTTGTTGTAAATACCTACTAAATCATTTGGTTGATTTCTGTATCAATTTTAAGATGTGTAAAATCTTTTTCAAAGCAATAAAAAATTAAACAAAAATTGATTTACATATTTTTTGTTTTATTTTGAAAAATGTATGGAAAACAATTGAGTGTACCTGCATGTTCAAATGTAAATAGAAATTGTATCGAAAAAGCTAGCGAGACCGTATAAGCACCAAACAATAGCTTGTACAACAAGCAAAGGCCTTGCTAGCTGTCTCTACGGCATGTCTTTTTATTCTTAAAACGGCGAATAAAATTAATTTTTTAACTATATTTTTCAAAATGTAAAAAATAACAATTTCTTTTGTTAACTAATGTTTTCATCATATTTATTTCTTAAAATGATTGTACACATATTAAGATACTGGAAAAAAAATTGATACTGAAATCAACCAAATGGTTAAGAATTTGCATCATTTTTTATACTTTAAAATGTAGGTTATTATAATAAGTAACGAAAAATAAAAAAAACACTCTTATTTTTAAAACTGAATGTCGTGTGGCAATGATTTTTGGGCGGATATATAGCTCATGGTCTGCACTATTAATAAAATATTCATGAAATGATAACTAAAAAAATAAAAAAATGAAACTAGGGTAATTTTATATTAAATAGTTTAGTGGTACCAAACTTTTGTTAGGCACTGTACGGATAAACGGGGCATGGTTAGGTGTCCACCTGTCAGCGAGGCGGGATGATAAGCGCGACGCTCGCTGGTGCTTCTAGCGCGGTGTCTCCTCTGGACTGGCGCGCAGTCTTCTCCCAGTGCGTGAAGAAATTATGACTATGGACCCGGAAATATCGCGAATTCGTCTGGCCTCAGGGTAGAATTCAAAATCATAGGTGTGTTAAACCGATGTTTGCTTATCCATTGGTTGATTTCTTAGTGAGAACAGTTTTATCCTTGTTATTTGGCACTACCTGATTCGCTCACTTCTCTCCTAGCTGGGCATCGTTGGCTCTCGGTCGTAGAGGGGCGTGTCCAGATAACTGCGGTCCAATCATGAACACAGTGCGACAGTGTGGAGGTTTTCATTCTAACTTGCGACTAAATGAATGCGCGAAATTTCCGTATCTCTAATTATGACATTCGAGTGGTAACACCGTGTGACAAAGAAATGAAGATAAAGTTGTACTGCAAGTCCCTTGAGTGTTTCCAAGAAACTGTACTTGGTGTTTCATGCTTCAAATCTTTTCAGAATACACGCGTATTTTGCTATTTTTACATTTCTAGTAATACAGTTTGAAACCAAAATCCTTCCCTTAGCCTATTCTTAAATGCTTTTTGTAAACAGACATAACTCGGATTTCTTAAGAAATTTTTGATTCGCGTTTTATTTTTCCTGAAGCTCTGCGCACCGTGTGTGTGGCCTTGAAGCATCACACAGGCAGACGAAATGTACTGCAGGAAGTTGTTTTGAAATACACGTTCATACACGCAGCTCCCGAGCTTATGAAGAAAGTCATATTGCCAGAGACACGTGAATCCAGCGGGATATTTCAAAAGAAAAAGCAGACTTGAAGCACACGTGAATCTGCTTTAGTTTTGTGATAGGAACACACAAAGGGAGAACCGAGCCAACAATGAACGAAAGTTAAGTACCGTTGGCGCAATGCCAGACTGAATTAGGGCTTAACGTATCTACTAAAATCGAGGTTACAGAGACGACGAGAAGTGATAAAAATTAGGTTGGAGTATTGACGTAACGAATGAATATTTGGGAATAGGAGCACCCAGAGATAACCAAGTACATAGGATGAAAATCTTCTGACCCAATGTAACATTTCAAAATGGCTTTCCTGGGAAAAAAAATTGGTTGTCTGTAAAGTCGGTTTACGGACGATAGTTTTACACGTGACGTCATAACAAAACATTGATGAAATGATTGCATACTTTCATGAATAAAATTGAATCATTTTTATTGAATTATCACTATTTTGTATGGATAAAAAGGAGTGAAATGAAATCTACAATTTAATTGATAAATTTACTTTTATTTGCACTCATTAATTCAAATATGTTTATTACTTTAACGAAGAGATTATTTTAACTATAACTTTTATACATGTTTGCTATTTAACTTCTTCCAATCTGTGTTATTCTGTTAAGGATAGGACGATGATATGAAATGTAGGAAACGAATGGGAGTGTTTCAAGTTAAATGTGCCTCGAAAAAGTCAGATCGATGGTTGTTCCAATCGAGTGGAAGAGAGATAGATGCAGCGCAAGCGTACAATGAGCGTAACGGGACACAATGTAACGGGACAATGTGCGTTACGGGACACATTTTCGTGCATGCAGCCGGCGTTCATGGATTTATTAGACGTTGTCACGTCAAAAAGTCTTGTGATAGCCGTGGATGTACAAAGTTTGGCATAGCTGTCCACAAATGGATCGAGTATTATCGGCGCGTGTGCAGATTCCGTAATTGGAAGGGCGGACCATGAGCAGGGCACGTGCGCGTCATGACGTCAGACGGGTAGTGCAATGGCCGCGGTGACGTCACGGACAGCTGCGCAGCTGCGACACGCAGAGGCCCGCGGCTGGTCACGTGGCGTCTTGGAGGTTGTCTTCAGGAAGGCGGAGGGGACAAAGGTTCCTCCGAGGTGCTCCCCCGCACAAAGTCCTCGAAACCAGAACAAATTGTCTCTACGCATACTTCTGCCACTGTAGTTGTAGTTCTGTCAACAAGTTCATGTGGTTGCAAGTGTTCGCAAACAAACATCACATTTATGTCTCTTGGAAGGGGGGGGGGGGGGGGGTTAGAAGCAGATTACCTTCCGCAAGCGTCTTGCGACACGACGGTGTTGGCTACCAACACCTGGGACATGGCTCCAAGCGGAAAAAATATGAAGCCGGCTGCTTGGCTAAGACTAGCCGGAGAAAACTGCGGTTGACGAGTCAGGGGGGAGGAGTGCACTACACCGAAGAAGCATGGGTCCGGCCGTACACTGGGCCGAAGAAGTTTTTAAAAACTGAGCATATAAGTTTAGATAAAAATAATAACGTTAGGAAATAATTAGGGCCATGTAATTTTCGCGAAAAGATATTCCGACCAGCTGTGTGTTAAAACTCTGTAGCATATTCTGTCTCTCATGGTTGGCTGGGTTTATTTCAGGTGTATGTCTACTTTCGGCGCACCAATCACAGCCATCCAGTGCTGAAGCAAACACGTTCTGAATGGCCCAGCCAGACAGGGCGATGGCTTCTCTCGCAAATGGCAGCCAATCACAAGGGGAAAATGGCATACCTTGTTGCAGTCTAACGAATGACCAGATTATTTCGCGTAAAACTCATGCCCCTAGAAAAAATCTAATTTTTATTATTATTAGAAATAATGGTGCCGAAACGGCGCATTATCGGCACAGTGGTGCTTTGTGAGTGGCAGTTGTGGAATGGGCACCGTGACACAGATTTCGCCGACGCATTCCTCCTCACACGTGTCATGTCCTCGTGTCCTCGAGATCTTGAACAATAACTGCGACGGCGATTTGCACGGACTGGGAAAAATGGATCGATTGCAAACCTTTTCCATAGTAAAATATACCTTTTTTCACTACTAAACTGATATAAATTAAAGTATTCACGCATATTCAAATATGCGGCATAATATTTCATATCGGAAGTTTAAAAAAAGTGAAAACCCAATATTTTTATAGTGGCAAGTGGATCAATTCGCCGGCCATTCATTTGTTATGCTGGAGGAGATACAAGTCTACTTGGTTTTTTACTTTTTTTTTCCACGAAATTATGTTTTTAATTTTCAAAACTATTGACAAGTCAACGTTAAAATTTGATTTTATGTACGCATTCTGATGTATCGTTGACATAATAAGAGACGGTGACCACAATATTCAAAGCTGTTGAGGAATAACTAGACTATAGTCATTTTCAAGGAATCATCAGATGGTTCGAAGAGAGCGATTTTTTTCTGGAACCTTCGAAAAGCGACATCAGGATTGCTGGAGCCGGGTATGAACCCGGTCCTCTGTCAGGTGGGTCCAGTATTCCACCACTGTTGCCGAATTCTCTCCGTTTTCACGTATTTATAGACTTCTGCAAATCAACATTCTTTAGCATGAGAACGCCGCAGGAATTAAACTTCTGATTATAGGGTGTCCATAAAAGAATGTCCCAGTTTCAACGGTAAACTATAACAGTCTAATTTAGACTATTTACAACAAATCATACATCAAATTGAAGGTAAACTAACCTAGTTTATTTATAAATGTTAAATATGTGCACATTTAGTTATTCTGCGCACATCTCCAGTTACGAAAATTATGGTGATGAAAAGTTGACTCATCGCTGAACACTCTATGAAGAAAGTCATCTTCCCCCTTAAACACTTGAAGTGCAAAGTTACAATGTACACCATAGTCATCTGGCTCAAAAGCATGTAGCAACTGTAACCGGCATGGACGCATGTGTAAACGTGTTCAGAAAACATTTCACAAGGTCGTCTTCAGCAATTGAAGTCCAAGACTTGCTTTCCGAACAGATATATTAGGTCTTCGCAGGTAAGGTGCTCTGGCACGGTAAACATCCTGTACAGACACTTTTGGTCTTCCAGTGCTGTTCCCTTTACAAACACATCCGGTCGTTTCGAATTGCCTAAACCATCGGCGAATGTTTTTGCCACACGGGGGATCAAAATTAAACTTTATCGAAACGGTACGTTCAACTGAAATTACAGATTCACTCGTAGCAAATTGCAGAACACAAAACGCTTTACGCTCATGAGTCGCCATTTTGCGTTGGTGTCGTTGCAAGCGAAAAAACCACGAAGCATTATTCGCGGCTGCGCTTATCTAAAACTGTTTGAGTTACTCTTAAATTGTGACCTTGAACCAAAAATCTACAACGCTTGCAGTTTATAAAATTAAAATTTATAACTGGAACATTCTATTATGGACATATAATAACGCAAAAGCCAGAATAATACATAACAAATTCGCAATAAAAATACATAATATTTGGGACGAGTGCTTACTTTTGCCGAATTTTAATGCAACGCTTTTGAGAAACATTATTGTGAAACGTTTCTGACGTGAAAAGGATATAGAATAGGTACTTGGCCAAAGAGACACAAAGAGAGCACTATTATATATACGTTTCTGGGCTGGTGTTCGTTCTCCTCTTTGTGGGATGATTCCTCCTCCGCCCAAAAATAACAATAGGACCGGGAGATATAGATGAACAAAAGAATAAGACAGAGTTTGTTCGCATGCGTTTGTTTCAGAAAATAGATATAGGTATCCTATACAGTCAACTGCGAATGCCTTTAATTTTGTATTTGCTACCAGCGCGCTCGCGTTCCTCCTTGTTTAACCAGCAGCGTAGAGAGCGCTGTTGAGACAGTCCCCGCATTTCCTGCATAGATAGCGCTACCTACATTTCGTTAAGCGATTTGGCGCTTTCCAATTGGCAGGGTCGTTTGAAGAAACACTAACACGCACAGTTTTTTTTTACGGTGTGAATATTTTAACAGATAATAATATTTATTGCCAATTAATCATTATTAGAAAATTGTCTTATTTCTCTCTGTCTCTCTCGGCCGTTTTACCCCTTACAATACGATTACGAGTTGAGGTTTGAATAGTCAAAGAAGTTTCTGGAGACTTGTTTGCCTAGACGGGTGCACAGAAGTTTCACTCGAAAATAACTCGGGAGCACCCCAGCCGGGAGCTCGGACTAAGAACCCAGCGGCACCAGGTGTGTGAACTAGGGGAGGTGCTGAAGAGTTGCCGTGACACGCACATTCGTTCAAAGTTACGACGTCGCAAATGCGGCTCAGCCGTCTCGCGACAAACACTTTTACGCCCTCCTCAGAGCCCCAAGCTTCCCGCTTCTTGCAAGAATCCAAGAGCTACGCTTGACACGCTTGTTTTAATGCGCGCCGATATTTTGTATTTGCCGCCTGTCTGTCTGGCCCTAATGAAAGTTTCGCTACTTTGTTTCCGCTCCCCCGCCGTCCTGCCTCTCTTATCCCATCACCCAGGTGTTCCAGAAGCTGGAGTGGGGGGGGGGGGGTTTATCGCATTCCCTTCTCTTCTCATTACGCTTTCCCGCCCCGCTCATTACGCCAAGAAGCAAGGCCGCCTTGTAATGAGATCGTCAATCGTCGCTCTCGCTTGTTTACGAGTCCCCGCGGCGCGCGTGTTTACCTGCCAGACTATTTGCGCTCTTGTTCCCCCCCAACCCTCTGCAAGAGCACTATCACTGGGGGACAAAACCACCCCAACCACTGACTGTGCAGAGCCGGCGAAGCGATGTCTGCTCCTGCAGACCGAGCCGTCAGACAAGCTGCAGCTACAACCACCATCACTTCGTGGATTCATTTCATCCCAGCTTGCCTGCAAACATTTGAGTGCACAACAAGGTCACGTCTTTGGGCGGATTATCCCTGATTGGGTAACCATTTCTTCTTCTCCCCCTTCTTTAGATCCAGCACCGGTGAAAATGTATGTACTTCAAGTCTCTCCTCCGCTATTTTAAAATTTAGTGAACTAATCGCATGCTTCACAGTTTAAAAAAAAAAAAAAAAAAAAACCAGCTTGACGACTCGTTATGAACTGGAAGATATTAATCTCTGAATGGAGGAACGACGGTATCGCGGTTTCATTCCGTTGCAAGGTAAACTCGAAGTACACGAGGATTGGCCCACAATTCTCGCCGACACGCACTGGGCGATGATTCGCCAAAAGTAAACCGGGAGTGGAAAGTAATTACCCAATCAAGTGCAACCCGGTTCAATGGCACGATAAAGAGGATAAAGTGTTGTTACCAGGCGGGCGGAGACGCTTGCCACGCTTATCTCATCCTGCTGGAGTGGGCCATCCCTCCACTACTACTGCACAAACCTTCCATTAGCGGGCGGCATTCTGACAAACACACCCTTCTCCCCATCTTCCCGCACAGACCTGGTTGTCTGTATAGTTCTATTGCTTCCCAGGACATTGTCGCGTGAAGTGTCTTAACTAGGACGCCACTGTTCTTGTAGTTTCGATTGTTGAGTCTGGGGACTTTGAACACGCGACACTTCGGAGGATCATGAAGGGACCCGACTAGAACACAAGGCGAGGTCGACCTGCGGCGAGCGACAGAGAGGCTGGTGGCGATACTGGCATACCCTCGGAGCGATACAAGAGTGGAGTGTAGCGAGGGGAGTCGTGGCAGCGGGAAAGACCGAGAGAGTAAAGAGCTGGGGTAAGTGAGGCAGAGTATCTTTCGTAGCGATACCAGCAAGGGTAACCCGCACAGATTCTCGGGAGCTTCCCTTTTTAATAGACTCTTAAATTGGAAACTGAAACCATGTTTTGCGAATCTTTTCCATGACAAACAGTGCCGAACTGCAATGGCGTATGTTCAAAAAAAGGCATTAAATCAAAATTCCCGATTGCATGAAGCATTAACAGAAAATACACTCTATTTATTTAATTCGGCTTTTCTTTTCGAACTTGTATTCCCTCTTGTTACAGCATCTAAATTTCATGTGAGTCCAGCCTGAAGAAAAACTTAAAACTTTACATAATCTTAGTTCTACCTAGGCATGTTTTTTAAGATTAGACTATTGTAAATTTCCTATGAATTCATCTTCATTATTAACCTAAAATTAAACCGTAAAACTCATTAAAAATTAGAGAAATTCACATACGAAACGGTAACATTCAGTTCCAAAAGCAGCAGTTTCAACAGATTATCAACAAATTTCACTGAATCGAAACAGTTAAAACTTATTCGAATTCAAAGTGATGTATAAGTGTCTATTGTCTGATAGCGAAGTTAGCGTCATTAATGAAAAAAAGAAAGAAAGAAATAGAAGCGTTACCATCAGGTGCGTTATGGATGAAACTTCACAGACAGACACACACACAAATTATTAAGGTAAACAAATATTCGAATCACGTGTACACGCGGATACAGGCGAGTTGCACACTTAAGTAGGCGCACAATAATGTGTGCAAGTATTCGACGCGAGCAAGTATGCATGTTTGCAAGGGCGCCACAACAAGAACATGCCATCTAGCGCAGCAAGTGGTTTGGTTGCTTAAATATTCACCTTTAAGAAGTACACAATGGTGGTTCACCCTTAGGAAGTCAGTAGTTCTAAAGAAATAAAAAAAATAAAACATGGAGACGAAATATACGCTAAGAGCCTACCACTTGTCTGACTATCTTTATTTATCTTCCCCTTTCCCATCTACAAAATCGAACACTCCATTCCAAAGCATTGCACTTTTTTTTTCGTTTTTCCTTACGCTTCGATCTCGACCCTCACTCCCGGCTGTGAACAAGTTTCACTTCAGACAGAAAAGTTCCCAACTCTGGAGTGCAAGTTGTGATTGCGGATTTGTTACGCTTTAACTTACAATAAACTGGTCGCAAGGCAATATGTGATGTGTGCTATTCATTAGCTATACTTATAAGTGCTATTCTTCTATGTAGGTATACAATAAACAGTCAAAACCTTTGTTAAATCTGATTGATAAAATTAGGGATTTTTGTTCTATAGCTTGTGGAGTCAGAAGCCCTGCAATTTATTTATTGGGCTTTGTCGGAACGATGGAAGACTGAAGAAAAGATTATCAATGTTGTTTAGTTTTCTGAACACGTAGTGTAACACACATAGCACATATCAAATGCATGAATATTTGACGAATATTCCTTATCACATAATGCGATTCGTTGCAGCTAGCGCGCCGGTAACAGTTATCACGCCATGTTGTCTTATTAGTTTTGCCAAAATTCGACACGTGCAACACCTGGTCATATTTATTGATATTTCTGTTTTTCAATTTTAAAAGTAGAAACAATTTGAGTGGTTTATAAAGTCGACGAGGACTCAAATATAAGTACGTTCGTTAAATGATTCATGCAATGGGAGAATTTTGATTTAATTCAATTTCTTGGACATACGCCATTGCAGATTTTCGCTGTTTGTCATGGGAAAAATTCATAGACACAAAATAATAAATAAAAATGAAAACATAACCCCACAGAAAACAAGACTAAATCAGTTGATGTGAAACAGCTAAACCTAACGATGAACCTAAACAGGTATTATGGACAACACATAGGAAACCTACTGTGTTCATTGGTGTAGTCGTCTTTGTGTTGTCCTGAATATCGGTTTATGTTTTTAGTATATTTGATGCGTTGGCCAGGTTTAGTTGTCTCTCTGCATTTACTATTATTGTTTAAACTTCGTTGTTAGCCCACTGTGCTCGTCTGTGCTGTTATATATTTTTTTCATGACTAAATTCTTTCTACGGAATTCTGGTTCTGTTTGATAATTAAGTTGTGTTGTACCTAATTCCTGTTTAGGTTCATCGTTGGGTTATTCTGTTTAACATCAGCTGATTTGGTTTTGCTTTATGTGGGCTTAAGTTTTAATTTTTATTTCTTATTTTGTGTGTGTTGATTTTTTTCCCCATGACGAACAGTGGGAAACCACAATGGCTCACGTCCAAGTAAAATACCAGAACGTGAAGGTTCGATCTTGCTGCCCTGTGTCTCCACCGGGAGGCCTGGCGAGAGGAACAGTCACTAGTGTTAGAGAGGGAGGAAGGGAGTCCCGGGAACTGGCACCAGGAGCTCCAGATTGAAATGTTGCGCCAGTGAAATGAAGCACGGCGTTCCGTCCGAGCGGTCATCGGAGTGACACGAGACTCGAGCGGACCCGAGATTGCTTCCACCCCCTCTCCCCCAGCGGCGACACCTAGCAGCTTCTCGCACCTCGCCACTCCTGCTGACCACCCCTCGCTCCCACCCCCCTGGCAGTTCTACAATCAACTGCCCCCGACGCAGCCTCTCCCAAGGAAACCCTCGGTGCCAGAAGATCAGACCCCGTGTCCTGCCGTGCTCGTCATATGCTGAAATTTTTCGACATTTATTTGGTTTTGACGCCTTTTCGGACCAAAACCAAGCAAAGCACACTTCAAGCATGTACACGTCTGCTTCGCGTTGGTGATTGGACTACAGTGCTCCTGAAGACCCTGGGCAAAAATGTGTGTGTCTTCGCTATCGAACATTGATCTCTCTAAAAAGGCTTGATTGCATGTGTAGGCACGTTGAGTCTAGACTGGAGAATGTGCGATAATCGCGGAGTGGTGCGTGGTAAGAAAACATTCCAGCGCTCGCTTGGAAGATGCTTCGAACAGTTCCCGTCGACTCCGATGGTTGTTGGCCTTTTCCCTTGGCCCTTCGGGAGATTGACCTCGGGTAGATGGTGTTCAGGGGGAACGACGTGATCGCAAAGGGTTTTCTTGGAAGGCGGTTGTTTCGAAGACGTACACACGGACTTTTCGGATGTCGCCGGCGGACTTCCTCCTGGGTATCTCTCGGAAGCAGTCGGATAAGGCCGGTGCTTGCGTCCGGCCGGAAATACCACCGTCGCCCCTTCCGGCTATCTGCTGGCCGACACCCGCGGGATAAACCAATTTGCAGTGATCTGAGATCAATAGCCGAGGCACGCCACGTCGAGTTCCCCCCCCCCCCCCCCCAAACCAACACGGGCCAGGGCGGGAGTCAATAGAAACTTTCAGTGTTTCACATTAAACTGGAGTGAAGCCCGCTTAAGAGGGGAGGGGTCAGGCAGACACGTCAGCCATCTTCCACTGCCTAGATTTGTTTGTCGTGCGGGAAGTCGCAAGAGAAGGAAGAATGAGGGGGCGGGGGGGAAGAAGAATACACGAAAACCCAGCCCGAAAGGAGCCATTGCAAAATAGGACAAGTCTCGTAAAATCCACCCTCACGATTTTTTTATACCAGACCATCTTCAAGGCCTTATGTTCCCCCTCCCTTCTCCGCGGATCCAACTTCTCTGTCATAATACACGGCGGTAGGGGAGTAGAAAAAAAATTTCGGTTGTTCTGTTATGTCTTTTTTTTTTGTCAATCAAATCAAGTTAGTATTTCTTGGGGTATTTCTCCTCCCCTTGCCGGACTCATTCCTAAGGTAAAGAGTTGGCCGTTTGTTGCTGGGGGCATGGGGGCAGGGAGGGGTGTTGGCATCACAAACAGTAATGGCGGAAAGGAAGAGGCGGTCGTAAATAATTGTAGCTTTTAGTGGCGTCTTCCTTCTCGAGGGCGGAAAACAAACCGTGCTTTACACACAGGCATGTTGACTCGCGGCTTTTTCCCACCCCCTCTTCCAAAATGTCGACCTCCTAGGCGCAACAACGGCCAAATATTCTCCGGCGCTCTAAGTAACTCACGTTGTTGCCGTCTGCAGTGGGCTCTATTTAATCAGAAAGCCACCCCCCCCCCCCCCCCGCAGGGGCCCCGGGAAGAAGCCCTCCGACTCTAAACAAGCCGGCGCGAAACTAACGCTGAGATGTTTACCCCCAAAACAAAGCGGCTCCAAGTCGGCGCCAAGTTCTGCCAAAAAAGACCCCGCCATTAAAGACGAATAATCTGAAATTTTCTGCCAGATTAAAATGTTCCCTGGAAAATGTTTCAGAAGAAGGTATATTTCAAAACTTTCTCTCGTCTTCAACAACAATTCCGCACATTAATTAATTTTTTTGTGTACGCGTAGTAAATTTTATTCGTACTGTGTTTTGCATTTACAAAAGAGACTGAGTTCATAGTGATATCGGTTGTTAGTTTAAGTCCATACTGTCAACTTGTGCGCCTTTTGAAGGATTCATTTGACGTATGAAGCTGTCTTTTTACACAAATTATTTCATGAAATACAATACATTACTTTGTTCTTCCAAATAAATTTCTTGCCAACCATTCACCAGTATATTATTTTAGAAACGATGGGAGTGTATTAGGCTGTCAAGCTTAAAAAGGTTAGTAAAGTTACCTCTCAAAAAGTTCACTTGTTCGTTGGTTGACTATACTGGGTTTCTTTGCAGGCAGTTAATGGCATGATGTTCTGTCTGATAGTTCGTCTTTGATCAAACTGTTTTGCAGGGAAAAAGTCACCGGCACAAAAATTAATATTTTATTGGGGTATTTTAACGCTATACCCCATTAATTAAGCCAGCAGGCTTACTATACATGAATTATATGAACTAAACCTGCGAAAATGTTAGAGATGGGCCTAACAAACAATTGCATAGTTCACGGAAACTCTTATTACTTGTTACACACTGCTGCCAAGTCGACCTAGAAATCGACATTTCTTCCGCTTTATTTTTGCACATGATTTTCTCTCTCAATAAAGTATGCCATGGAAAGGCTTCCACTACGTGCAACTTCACCCAACTAGAGTCCATACTTAACCTTGACTTGAACGCTTGGTGAATCGCCAAAGCTTGTTGCCCTGATGACGTAGAACTATCTCTGCCCTTTCACTCAAAAGGCACCATATATGTGTGTGTGTGTGCTTCATTAGTAAGTGTTCGGTACTGACTGGAAACTGATGCATTAGAAATCTTGTAGAAATGCTTATATTTGGAAACTAGCAAAACATACTGCACGCGCCTGGTAAATAAAAATAGTTTGCTAAACATTTGTCATGATGAAATTTTCTGCCAGAGTAGCTTACAAACCACTGTAACATTAACTTCCTTTTGCTCTTCGACCGGGTAAAAATTTCATCTTAAGCTGCTTTTAGTTATTTCCAGACTTATTAAAAGACGTTTTTCGATACAACAGCTGCATGATAATTGGCTGTTTTAAAAGCAGTACCAGGTTCTCTGACCAATCAGAGCCAGTCACGAAGAGATTGTTACCGACACAAGACAAGTGCATCGGAGCTTAAAGATCATTCTAAACTGTCCGCAATCTTTATTGTGGCTTTAAAAAATATTTATTTAATTTGTGTTAACAGTTTATTTAAAAAGATAATTATTAGTTAAAAAAAAGTATTTTTCCTAATTAATCAAATTTTAAGTGTAAATAAAAATCATATAAACTGCGCAGTGCGTAAGCGAAAGCCCAGCTGAGCTCTCGCTTAAGGGCGAAAAGGCGCGAGACGCCCGAGCCAGGGTCGCCCTTACGAGCACGCGAGCAGGCGAGCACCTGGGAGGTTAGGCAACCCGCAGAGCGACTCAGTCGCTTCCTCAGAGGCCACAGTTTTCGCCAGGAAATAAAGTTATAATACTGTCGTCTGCTTCTTCCCTTGCAGCTCTCTCCCTTCCTCCACCATTCTCGCTTCCCGACCGACATTTTCCTTTATTTCTCGTCTTCCTCACTTCCTCCGCAGAGAGGCCCACGGATTCTGTTAGCACAAATGCACCGGAGGTTTGCATAAAACCCACTTATTTTTTTTTCCTTTCGCGCTCTTGAATAGAATTTATTTTCGAATGCGTGCCTCGCCAGCCAGGGTTTGTCATGCGCTTTTGTTTCCTCACGTCACCGCCAACTTACAACATACGATACGCCAGCGTGGCTTTTTATTCTTCCCCTTCCCCCTCCTTCACTATCTTCCTCCCCCCCCCCCCACCCCCCACTCGCCGAGCTTCACCCACCACGAGTGCAAACACATCGACAAATCTAGACGACGCGTTCGCCACCACGAAATTTGCTTAAAAATTTCACCTCCTTTTTTTTTTTATGTTTCTTTCTTCCATGCGAAGGGATGCCAACTTAGCGGGCGAAGCCGCCGTCGCAAACAATACTCTTGCCTCCTTCATCTCTCCTTTTACTTTTTTTTTTTTAACGCGGTGGGATTTGCATCGATTTTTTTTCTCTCCCCGAGGAACGTAATGTTTGTTAAAATAATTTACGGCCTGGCTCCTCCCTGCGGCATGAACTGAGCTGAGACCTCGTCCAATCGGAAGCTCGATGGAGGAGCTGGCAGGAGCACAAGGCACACACCACGTCCGGTTACGAACCTGAACTCCTTCTGGCAACCACCAGACGACCGTCTGAATCATGCATGTTTACGTAGAATATAACGGTTGTTTACAACAGGCGAAGGAAAGACGTCCATCGAATATCAGTTGTCTGTCGCAGATCCCCAAAAATTTGCAAATTAGTGGCAAACACACGAACAAAACTTTAAAAAATAAAATAAAAATTCATTATATTTTGCAATTGTCATGACTGGTTCACTGCTTGCTTTAGGAAACTGATCGTATGCAGGTTCCGTTGAAATTTTACATGAATTTTTTGTACATTAACGCCTTTTACGAAGAAAAAAAAATCACCAGGCTTTTTATGATTTATCAGCTTGGACTATTATAATAGAAAACATTTTGTATGCATGATGTTTAAAGGTTTACGACCAGAAAGCTGCTGTATACACGGAGATACAACTAGATTCGTGTTGTGCGGAGTGCTACTTCGGCAAGGCAAGCAACTGACCATACGCATGGCGTATATATGTGTGTATGTGTGAGTGTGTGTGTGTGTGTGTGTGTGTGTGTGTGTGTGTGGGATGTGTAACACACTGCACTCACACTTGAGGATCTCGGCTCAGACGTGCCGACAGCTGTTTGACGGTTACTTTCAGGTGGTACATTCAGGTGGAATAACATATGGCATCACGGCTAGTTAGAGCTGTACTGGTGTTTCATATTTTTCCCCAAATGTATCATTAAGTTTAAGTTCAAGACCACTACTCAATTTGAGATAGGAATAGAGCACATTGGCAGAATACTATTTAATATCTTACCTTACAAAATAATGGAAATCAGCAACATAGACAAATATAAAGCTTCCATAAAAAATACACTTCTATGCAATCAATTTTACAATTTAAAATAATTTATGGAGTATACTGCTGAAAGAGGGGAAGCATTCTGGAACAGCCAGACTCCCTTGTATAGCTACATTGCCTAACAACAATATCCTAATACCCTAAATCCTGCTTAATTTATTTTTCTTACTTAATAAATATAAGAAATTGCTTGACATGTCATGTCCATGGGTATGTATAAAAGAAATAATGTTATATTTGTAATTCATATTATCTGAAAAAAATTATTACTATTTGTTTTACTTCAAAGTTATGTGTATGCAAAGCTATATGTGTATGTGTATGTAAAACTGTATGTATATGTATAACTGTAAATATGCAAATGACATGTTCCATAGCCTTATGGTTTCTACCAAAAGAAGGCTCAATGGAATACAAATAAATAAATAAAATAAAAAAATAAGACGAAATATTTTTGCACTATTTTTCACAAGAATAAAATCAATTCTCCATTATCGCTACGTTTTCGTGGACTGTATATGTTTTTGCTTGTTAGATAATCGGTTAAATTTGTCTGGTGCCTCAATGGTTTGATAAAATGTTGGCCAATTAGTTCACAGAATAAGATTTGATAAAAAATACGTTTTAATCTGAGTTTTTGAAGTTATACTTCTTTAGGCGCGTTATGAAAAAACGATGAGAGTGAAATTTTAAGATGCGCGCGCATCACTGTAACACAAAATTAACAGGTTGAAGCTGCCCGCTAAACCGCTCATTAAGTCTCGAAAAAAAGCTACCAAAAAAATAGAAATAGAACCTCTATTAGTCGCGCATGTTGGCACGCTCGTCGCCTCTGATCACTGTTTTCATATTTATAATATTTATCCACATGTTTCTAGTTTCTACATTCACAACACGTGTTAGTTTCATACAAGTGCGAATTATATATGTGTTAATAAATTATATTCAGTAGTGATTTAAATTGAATAATTTTATTAATATTATTTACTATTCGTAAATATTAGTAAAAAAATTGTGCCTTTATACTTTTTCAAGTGCTCCAATATAATTGAGGTTAACTATCCGTATGTATTATTTATTGATATAAATTAAAATATTATTATTTAATACAATTAATACTAAATATTATTAAATTATTAATGTTAAATTTTTATTATTGGTTATTTTAAATTTACAAAATAAAGAAATAAATTTAATAAAACATATAAATTTGTGATAAAAATTTTAATCGAACATAAAATTAAAATATTAATTTATAATATTTATTATTAAATTGAATAAATAATAAATATTTATAAAAATAAATGAACAAATTTAATGAAAACTTTTTGATAAAAATGAAAAGTGAATATTAAATTAAGAAAATAATCAATATTTAAACAATGAATAAACTTAAATTAAACATTTTAATTTATTATTAAATTTATTTATTTTATTTTAAAATATTAAATAACCAATAATAAATATTAAAAATTAAGAATCTTATAATATTTAGTACAAATTATGTCATATATATTTATTATTCTCTATATTTTATTTATTTACTTATTCAAATTTAACCTGAACTTTATTGACTGTGTTGACTATCTATTTCCAGCTCTTTTATTATTTTATTGTAATTAATTATTTGCATGCAAATAAAAACTATATTTTTAATGATGCCAAAGAACTATAACTTCTCACGCGCGTACATAAGTACACGCATCCATTTTTTTCTATGACATTCTTTCAGGATTCTATATTTTTAAAGTACGCGCTGTTTCGTTTTACAGCATAAAAACACGCTTAAAACCGATAACTGATTAAATTGAACAACACGTTTGTGAATTTGTGAGCCATTCTCGCAAGTGCACCGTTGTAACTGCCAGTAAACTTTTGGACTACTTAAGGCAGAATGCACCCAAGATAAACTAAGCTCTCTTAGCATTTCTAGATAACTTATTTTTCGTATGAACTACGCCAGAAGGTAAATTTCTAGTTCTGCGCTCTGCAGAGGACAGAGTAAATCTGCGCTTGGAAGGAAGAAGATAGTGTTTGCCGCAGACTTCGCAGTTTTATTTTTAAGGTTTTGGGTAGTAGTCTATGATTCATGTTAAAATTAAGTACATAAATTCAACGAAGAAAACTAAAGATTACAAAGATGCCCCGAGTTCTTAAATTAAAGGGGGAAATGTAATCAGTGTGGATGACTTGTGTCGTAAACAATTTGGCTTGGTCAGTGAAGTCCGATTGTTCCCTCTGGAGAGGTCAAGGGTCATGCGTCTCGCGATGCCTAGCGACGCCTAGCGACGCCTAGCGACGCCTAGCGACGCCTAGCGACATATCGCGGAGATATTCCCGCCTGCGCGGGCACAGAAAGATCTGCGCCGCAAATGCACGCTCCAGACGACCAGGAATAGCTGCGCCCGAAACACGCTCAACGCTCGACCTTCTGGACCGAACATTCTCCTCCAACATCTGCTCTTCAACCCCGCTGCTAGGACTGAGGAAGCTTCAACACGCCGTCGCGTCTTCACAAACGTGACATTTCACTTCTGGACGCGTCACGCTTAATGTGCTTGCAGCGAAGTTTCCAGAATTGCAGGTAAAATCTTACAGGCTTTGCAGAGGGAACAAAGAATTGAGTTGTATGATTTATCAACCACCAGCTTCTTCGCAGACTGAAGCCGAGGCCACACAGAAATCTGCGCTATGTTCGCTATATTCGCTACGCCAGGCGGCCAGACATGACAGTCCAGTTCGCGAAGTCGGAGAGACGCAGGCTGTGGGATTAGAGTGATGATTCCGACGATGACAATATACTGATATCTCTCACAGATTATAAACGTAAAAATAAATGGTTTTATGAGTTAAATATATAAACAAAACAAAAATTTAAGAATTTCATCATTTGATGAAGCAGTTGATTGTGAGAACCAAACCAAATTTATGGATTTTTTTTCAGGATAGATTCAACTCTATTTGACAGTATCCCTGGCCTTGCCCAGCATATCCTGCTTTCTGTATTCTTCCATCGATTTATTCCATTGACATGGATATTTTCATAATCTTTCAAAGAACTTCTAAAGGGCAATACTGAGATAAACCAATTTTATAAAAAGTAAACGCAGAATTACAGCCCAATTACGCGCGAAAACAGATGTTTTTGTTTATTTTTAGATTGTTTTTCGTTTCATGGTCCGATTGAGCATATTATAACTCTTATAAGTAATAAAAAAATATTTTGTCTAAATAAAATTATTACACGACGAACAATAAATGAAAGGGGTTGAAAGAACAAGAGTTGGAGGACAAAAAAATTCACAACTCCCTTAGTAGGCACATCATCGAATCCTTTAAATTGTTTATAATTTTTATAATTTTTATCTAAAACTTTTGTCTGAATCAATTTTCGATAAGACGAACCACTGCTGAAAGGGGTTGAAAAAACAGGGGTAGATTAAAAAATATCACAATTTCCGTACCATTTACATTATTAAGTACGTTCTTATTTATTGTTAAAACTTAAATTATTCTCTACAACTTCGTTGGAAATAATTTTTTACACAACCAACCATTCCCGCAAGGGGTGGAAAATAACTAGGGTCGAACGACGAAAAAAAATAATAACTCCCTTAGTAAGAACACTATTTGTAAGCTTTATAAATATCGTCTAAAACTTTGGTCAGAAAATATTTTTGACAAGACTAACCATTACTGCAAAGGGTTGAAAAAAACCTGGAATAAAGAGGTTAAATAACAATTCCGTTCCAAATACACTATCCAATAGTTTTTATTAAATTAAAATTTTCTAAATACTTTCTTAAACTTTTGTCTCAAGTAAATTATTACGTAACCAACCGTTACTGCAAGGCAGGGTTGCAAATATGTAAGGGGACTACCAGGGGTGAAGGGGTGGTTTCCCGAGAATTTTGCGCGTCGGTTTTATCTGACACAAGTCATCGCTGGATGAGGTGCTTGTATGTTGTATACTGCCCATTTTCTGGCCTGCATGCATGCAAGAAGCAGAAAACTTTAAAATATACAGAAAGTTTTCCATAAAACATAGTTTTGACGTTTACGTTTATAAACCCCTTTTCACGATCACTATTTCGCAAGTGCAAACGAGCCCCTGCAGTGAGGGACTTCTTAGTTCTAGGCTGCCCCCCCCCCTCCCCCCCCGGGCACTACGCTAATTCTGCAAGGGATGGAAATAAGGGTTGAAAGACAAAAAAAAATAACTTTTTAGCAGGTTTAGCATTAAATCTGTTATATTTTTTTTTTAACTGTCTAAAACATTTGGCTGATAAAATTTTTGATGAAATGAACTATGCCGTTAAAACAGGGCTTGAAATAAAAAATAAAACCAAAACTACCTTACCATCAAATTAGTTAAAATTTATTTTAAACTATCTTAATATTATCTTAAACTTTGGTCCAAAGAAAAAGTTTATACGACTATGTATAAATGCAACGGATGAAAAATAGTGGTTGAAGGTAATAAAAATTCATAACTACATTAGCAGACATAACATTAGATTTCTTGGAAGCTCTTCAAAACTGTATTTAGTTTTAAATATTTGAAATAATTTCGTTGCATGGAATATGAGAAAATATATCATCGATAATTTGGAATATTGGTTGTCATGTACAATAAGTTCTCATAATGTTCCAGAAGTTTATAGAAGTTTCCATAACATTTCCAGAAGAATAAAATATATTTCAAGATCTAACCAATCCCAGGCTATGCCTAAAGGGATTCTTTTTACTATAGTCGTCATGAAAATTTAAACACTTAAGTCTTTAAAAAAAATCTGATTACACAAAACTGATAAGAGATATTTTAATCTCAAACATTTGAAAGGTTCTCTCATCATCATACTCAAAAATGATAAACATTTAAATAAAAACTGTAAAACTATGACAGAACGGTGGAATTTCACTAGCAAACGCCACAGAGAAAAAGGTTTGTTTGATACAAATAAATGTTGTGTATGGTGAAACAAATATATATATATATGTATATATATATATGTATATATATATATATATGTATATATATATACATATATGTATATAGATATATATACATATATTTTGTGGTAGGAAGTTACTTTTTTGACCTAACCTGATTTTACATGTAACAAATATGATTTTGTTCAACTAACAAAATATACAGTTGATTTAACAAAACTATATTTGGGTCAACCAAATCTTTTCTACTTCCAAACATTTATTTGAATCCACTGTACGTATTTTTTTCGCCATTTACAAACAAACCTGTTCTTTGGTGTGGGAAAAAGGACAATTTTGATTATGTTTGTAGCAGTTTTAACAGTTTTTCAGTGAAATGCCACTGCACAGAAAAAAAAATTCTATATTTTTACAAAAGATTCTTTTGGGACCTAGATGTCAAGAATTAATTTGTAATACTACAAGAAAGAAAATGCAACTTGGTATAGCACATGACTATAATTATTTTTGCATATATGAAATACGTTTTTCGAGATAATTCTGAGTATTTCTTACGATAATGGGGCATAGTTATATACTTTAATTGTTTTTTCCATTGAAGCTTAATTTTTTTAAACCACGAAAAGGTTATTCTAATATTCAATAGTTCGACTTTATATTTTTATTCTGTTTGTAAATGTGCTTAGATAATACTCAAAAGCCATCCAGGGAACGGTTTACAACTTTCATAAACTATTGGAGCTACTGGATAAACACAACGCATAATTTCCCTTATGAGAATCCGAACCCAGTATTACATATTTACAAGTATATTTTATTTTACATCAATATTTGTGTTCCCCTTTACAAAAAAAAATGGTGTGATTCGCAGCAATTGTAGTTCCACGTTTAGAGTGAAATTATGAGCGGTTAAGTGCACTGTTAGAAATAACAGTACATTTTCGGACATTTCGAAGAAGAATTTAACTCAAATAAACAAAGAGTTCTTCGAAGTTTCCAAAAACTGAGTCTTCTTAGAAACTACGCCACATTTCGACTTCAGAGTTGTATGTTTCGTTCGAAGAAAAAGGTAAACACACACACACTGACAAAATAAGAGTGTCCTCACTGTAGACTTAACCAGTTTTTGACGTGACAACGTCTAATAAATCGAAGAACGCCGGCTGCACGCACGAAAAAGTATCCCGTAACGCACATTGTCCCGTTACGCTGTGTCCCGTTACGCTCATTGTACGCTTTCGACGCATCTATCTCTCTTCCACTCGATTGGAACAACCATCGATTTGACTTTTTCGAGGCACATTAAACTTGAAACACTCCCATTCGTTTCCTACTATTCCTATCATCGTCCTATCCTTAACAGAATAACACAGATTGGAAGAAGTTAAATAGCAAACATGTATAAAAGTTATAGTTAAAATAATCTCTTCGTTAAAGTAATAAACATATTTGAATTAATGAGTGCAAATAAAAGTAAATTTATCAATTAAATTGTAGATTTTATTTCAATCCTTCTCTGTGTCCATACAAAATAGTGATAATTCAATAAAAATGATTCAATTTTATTCATAAAAGTATGCAATCATTTCATTAATGTTTTGTTATGACGTTGTCACGTTTAACTATCGTCCGTAAACCGACTTTACATACAACCAATTTTTTTTTAAGTTTTGTTGAAATACCAAGAATGTTCTCAAAGTAAGTGAACACAGTGTCCGCCTGTTCACGAAGATCCCTGTAGTGTTGTTAGTAAATTAGAGGTGAGAGTTTTCGACAGCGCGTTAAGAATGCGCGCGGTCTTCATCTTTGGTCCAGGCAGGCGCCGAGACCTGCTGGCGAGCGACTCCAGGAAACTGTTTGTCTCCGATCCAGCCGGCATAATCCATCACAGCGCCACCAATGGCAGCAGACCACCCTCTTGCCTCAAACACCCTTCCCCTTACGACCTCCCCCCCCCCCTTTCCACGCCGCGGAAATCAACCTCTTCTTTAAATACACATTTTTAATTTCTGAGACTTCGTGCCTGCCACCCACACCTTTCTTTCTTTCCCCCTTTTTTATTTTTATGTATGTGATGAAAAGAAATGACGAATTGTAATGCAAGTTTCGTATCCACCTCGCCTCTAAAGAGACCTTTTTTTTCCCTAAAGGAAAGAAGAAAAAATATTAAGTTCTCCGCTCAAAAGAAGAAAAAACTTTATCTTTAATTTTTTTCCTCTCCTTCCTCTGCCTCACTTTCCTACTGTCTCTCTCCGGGAGAGGAAGGGATATATATTTTTTTGGTATTAATTTTCAAACAACATGCATATGCAACACTCTGGTTCCATTGAACACCAACTGAGACACAGAGGGTTGTGAGAATCTAAAATGACACGATCGGGACGGGGAAATATTTCTGGAAAAAAATATATGTTTACTATTCTGCCCAGCAACAAAGTTGAACCTTAAAATGAACATTATACGTAAAAGGTTCGCGAATAAAGAAAAGGTTACGAAGATTTTTTTTAATACTTTAACCAGTTGCAAGTTTTAAAGTTTGTTCATATATCCACATAAAAAAAAACTATATTTTACCACGTAACTTCATTATAAACAAGAAAACAAAATACAGTGATAGTTTTTATCAAGGAATGATTAATAATGTTAATTAACACTATATAGTGATATATATTTTCATTAAGGCATGAGTTACTAATGTTTATTAAAACTGTGAAAACAATGTTTTGCATATTAGAGTCTGTTCTGTTAGTGACATTTGTGGTAATCATGTTACCAGTAGTAAAGAAAAGTTTCAAAATATTTTATATATATGTATATATTTTGGTGTTAATATATTATTTAATAAATCAATCAGTGCCAATATAAGGATGATATTTTATGTACAAAAGTTTTGTGGCACCTTGTTACTAGAAAATTGAGTTACCTTCGTATTGAAAAATAGCGAATATTCCGCAAAAAAAGACACTTATTCATAACTAACTTAAATGTTTTGTTTAAAGCAGTTTTAAATTCAATAATTCTTTACTATTAAAATGTCTTTATAATATTAGTAACATATTTACTCCATCACATATTTATATATCGCTTAAATGTTCGGGGAAATCTTATATAAAAATACGCTACTCTTTTAATTTAACAAAAAATTGCATTGTGATTCCCAAGCTCGTCAATACAATACGAGCCAGAATGTTACATTAAAATAAAAAAGTTAAACTGTTGTTTTCTGCTGCTTTTCTGTTCTTAAAAATAAGTGATGCCATGGTTTACAGTCTCTCTCCCCCCCCCCCCCCCCCCCCCCCCCGGAAGATTTCTGAATGTAAATAATTATTTAAATAATATATTTAGGAGTGTGTTTTAGGTAAAAACTTATCTCTTTTCAGTGATTTTTGTATTATATTTGAAAGATTTGTGCAATGGGAGTGCATGACTTGATGTAAGCTTTTGGACATACGCCATTGCTAAGAACATGTATGTCTGTAGAAGAAAACTACAAAAAACACAAATGACAAAAACACGAATTAAGCAAAAAAAAAATTATATCCTGACAACAGCAATTTTTTGCTTAGTTCGTGTTTTTGTCATTTGTGTTTTTCTGTAGTTTTCTTCTACAGACATACATGTTCTTAGCAATGGTGTATGTCCAAAAGCTTACATCAAGTCAGTGATTTTTGTGTTAAAAAATATTCTGTGTTAATGAAAAGGATATTTAGTATATTTTTTCCAGAAAAAAGCCACTTGAAGGTTAGTCGAATGTTGTCCTCATTCACTTAGAAAAATGAATAGACGAAGGTAAAAAGATTAGTTTTGTAATAATAGATTTACGAGTTATAAAAAACCAGACTTCAGTACTAGCAACAGAATGATATTCATACATTCCATACTAAATCGAAGATTTTTTATGGTTGATATGGTTGCGGGAGCAATTGTATATTACCAACAATCTGTCCTAACTGTTTCAATATTATCAAATTATATTATGTGTTATGGGCACCAAAACTTTGGTTTATACTGAGACCGTGTGTAAGGTCACGAGACTTTTGTTTTTGTGTGCCGACACGAGGAAATATTAAAGGATTTGAAAGATTGTTACTAATCTTACTTGTTACTTGTGGTAGGAAACAAAAAAAAAATTGTGTCATAATCACGAGTCATATATCGGGTAGTGCTGTGTGCCATGAAAACAATAAACATCCCGCAAACACCATGGGAAGCCTAAGATGTCCATCAAGTTCTGTCCCTGCCCGATTACACCCAAACAATTCACCTTCGGCCAACCTCGGGTTTATTTATATATATTTATATTTCTCTGTTTATTTTAATGTAGCTAAACTAACCTAACTAACCGTCCATAGTGATTTAAAGTGTTTTAATGTAGCTAACCTAACCGACCACTTTTAAAATTTGAATTCATTTTTCCTGCGCAAAAATAAAACAAATCCCGAAGTTGGCCGAAGGTGAATTGTTCGCGTGTAATCGGGAATGGCAGAACTTTATGTGCATCTTAGGTCTCCCCAAACACCATAGACTTATAAAACATTTTCTTGTAAACAAAATCATTCTCTCAGTGTTACCAGCCAGACAGGCTGTAAGAAGAAGAATATAATCGGAAGTCTCATCTACGTATTTATTGTGTGGAGTACAGTGAAGAACGTTCGAGAACGTTCTGTGAGCTTCCCAGATGTTCACGATTTTCCTAGGGGATTTAGGAGCAATATGAGGGATGGGGACGATTTAGGGTGTATACACTCGGGATTTTGGGAGACAAGGAATGGAGAAGCAAGGACCATCAGCCATCACTAGAATCACCATGGATCGTTGACATCGCAGAGAAAGAGAAAGAGATTAGTCCGAGATAATGAAGGTTATTGGAGAGCTATGTGTTGAAGTTTGTGTTGTTATTTTCTGTAATGGAAAATAAAAATTTTCTAGGTTCATTCTTGTTGCGCTTTTCTGCACCTTCTGTGCTATTTATGTATGGTGGCCATGTTGCTTTCAGATAAATATTATTTCCTAAGGTCTTAAAATACCTGAAATTAATATTTACAACTTATTTATTCGTACCACATGTGGTGTTTAAGTATGGTAATATATAAAGCCTTTAATGTTTGCCTTCTGGGCTGTAGTAAATTAACTTCCGAGTTATTAAATTGTTAACAAGAGTAGTAAAAACAAACTAAAGTATATCTTAAAGATAAAATATTGGTACCTGATAGGAATACATAAATATTATGTGTAGAGAAGGACTTCTATATTTTTGTATATAATAATTCACCGAAGATATAATTATATTAATACTGTATCTGTTAAAGAAGTTATATATATAATATATTAATTATATTTTTGGAAATATAACACAGCTATATTGTTTGTACTCAAGATAAAAATAGTAATTAATCATAATTGCATTTTGTTAATGTTCTGCCATCCCTTAAAGGATTTGTGCACTAGTTTATATGCCTCTGGTGTTTTTATTTTATATGCAGATTATGCCCCATCTGGGCAGGTTAGTGTTTACCTTGTGTTGTTTGAAACTTAGCAAACATAGATGGAGCTTGCAGTGAGTGTTTCAGGGCCAGATGAGACCGGCACAAATTTAATGTAAAAAAAGTTATGAAATCGTGTCAGTAAATTTTAATTTTAATTTCCAAGCGTAATTTGGCCATAGTTTCCATTAGAGGATAATAAATATGTGTCATATAAGTATTAATTGAACACATTTTACTCTGAACATGGCAGTGATATTCATGCATATCCCTAGGCTTTCTTGGACGTGTCAAAATAAAGTCATGTCACTCAAATAATTTCTTTAATGGATTTCTACAAAATATTGGACATCGATTTAATATTTAGGAATATTCATCATTGAAGTATATTGCAGCCATTCGCATCAAAGTGGTAGATTGACTTCAACCCTGAAGATGCCTGCTGAAATACAGAGTGAAACGTCGGTACAAACTACCACATCTTTGCTGCTCAACATCATTATGATAGTTTATCAAATGCAAGATCTGTGAGAGTATTTGAAAACAGATTATAATATAAAGTGACATACATTTCAGTTATTTCTGCCAATGATTCACGGCATGTTTTGCACGACCTGAAGACCTAGAAATCGATAACTAGAGACGACAAAAATTTGCGAATTCCCTTCGTGATACGCTAAAATTCAAATAATTATACCTGTTTGCTTCTTCTGCTGTTGGCATGCAGTTAATCATCTTGGGGTCTATGGGCCAATGGGAGACTTTCAACAAACGAGTCAACGAACCACAAGTTACCCAGTTGAGACGTCTCGTGAGTCAGCAGCCAATGAACAAGTGATACTTGCCCGAGTGTGCAGAGGATTGTGGATTACATCCTGGAGGTCAAAGAACCCACGAATTTTTCAGGTTCCTGCCAATAACCATACTGTGCCAATAACCATACTGCGAAAAAAAATAATAATGTGACAATGCTAAGTGCAACGATGTGGCGGTAGCCAATCAACCGACTGTTCGCAAAACTGGTGGCCATGTCGCAGGTTTCAGTCGTGTTCGAAGAGCAGTCCCGAAGAGTTGTCTGGCGGCAGAGTTCCTTGGAGCCCTGTAGCGCGCACGGAGTAGAAAGAACTCGCTTCATTTTAACTTGATCACAAGAGGGGTCTATTATAATCATTTCACAGGACTGAAAAAAAAAGCAAAAGAAAAGGTGGGTGTGTTAGGAACGGATGATGGTGGAAGGAGTAAAAGAAATAGAAGGACAAAAAAAATCGCTCGCGCCAGAGGCACCCGAAATTTGCTTCCAAATGAGTGTCGTTGCGGCGAGGCGGCGGAATCCTGGTCGGTAAGGGTGTCGGTCGGGCGCGCTGGAGGTCGTTTGCAGGGTAAAGTCTGGGGGCTTGTGCCTTAACGACGCGGCATCTCGATGCAGCGGGCGTGAGGTTGCACCAATTGTTTGGCGGACTACGGCCGCGCTACGACACCAGTCCCTTCCGCTCCCAGCCAAGCCCGCGAAATTCCGAAGAAGGGGGGGGGGGGGAGGCCATCACGAAGAATTGGCCAGCCTCGGCCTGCCCCCCCCCCCCCCCTGAAGGGGGGGGGGGGGGCTGTAAGAGACAGCCCTGCGACAATCACGTAGACCTCGGCGGCAGAAATACACACTTAAGGTCCCCTGCCTGTGCTGGAGAGGCTGAGCGATAAGTGCGACGCTCCCTTGAGCTTCAGGCGTGGAGTCGCCTCTAAGCGCTGTCTTGTCGCCGTCAGATTGAATTCCGTTTTAATTAACCTAAGGATGTGACCCACGTATATGTTGTGCTCTAAGAAATTTTTACTGAGAACTCAATATTTAAAACTATTCCGAAAACGCCCGTTTTCAGACATTTTCACATGCCCCCTCCCCCCCCCCCCTACAAAAATATGTATTCTGTGAACAAAACCAGGAAATGGAACGACTATTCCGACCTCATCATATTCTTAAATGCTTTTCATAATTAGACACCGTTACGATATCTTAAGCGAATTTGAAAGCGGGTGGGGCTCCTGTGTGTATATGTTTCCAGGCAGGCTTCTTTCATTCCCATGTCATTACTTTTGTTACAAGTTTCTTTCTGAACTTCTGACACCATACCTCCTTCACATTTGTTGTTTTGTAACCAATATTTATTTTCAATAAATTTTCACATAGTTTAATAGAGTATAATGGGTAGAGACCGGAAAAATTCGCGGATTCAATGACCTCCAGGATAGACTCCAATATACTCTACACACTCGTGCAAATGCCAACTGTTCATTGGCTGCTGACTTGTGAGTTGTCTCGACTGGTTGGCGTGTGATTCGGCACTTCTATGAGTGAGGGTCTCTAATTGGCCCTCAGTCCTCCAGATTAACAGTGAACCAATGGTAGAAGCAGCACTAAAGTATAATTACTTGAATTTTAGCATAACAGGAAATGAACCCGCGAATTTTACGGGTCTCTACGTCATGCGATCTGTTTCACTCATTAGTGAAATTTTTTTGTAAATATTAGTGACAGAACATCACATGCCAGGGAGGTTTCGTGTTGTAATTTCGGAAAGAGACTTGAAGCAATAGTAATGAGGAGACAATTAAAAAAAAATTAACATACGGTGGCATAGGCACGCCCAATACGCGGATTAAAATCTATAACGGAACGTTCTAAAGCGGAATATGAGACGGATCACGTGTACGGAGCCGGATCTTACGGAACGGATTACCTGCAATGGCACACATTCGGACACGGACCCGTGCGGAGTAGCTCGGCAGTTCCCAACTCTTCCGATCACGTGAATCCGTGCGACCAGCGGTTCTGCCCAGTTGAGACGTTGCAAAGTCAGCAGTCAGCGAACAAGTGATACTCACCCGAGTGCGCAGATGATTGTGGATTCCATCTTGCAGGTTCAACGAACCCGCGAATTTTTCCCGGCCCTCGGCCACAACCAGCTCGCGGAAACGTCCGCCACATTTCCCACCTCGCGATAACTCCTGGCGCGGGCCCAGGTGGCATTGGAGGGAGGCGAACCATCTGACTCGCTGGACTCTGTTGCGGCCGCTTCGATAGTGCTGCCCTCCAGCAGGCAACACACGAACCAGTCGCCAGATCGTCAGCTGTCGCAGCATCCGCCATCTTGTCGGCCATCTTGGCCAGAGCTCCTCTCACACAAAGAAGGGTGTTTTATGTTTTTCATTCAATTTTACAGCCTCACACCGAAATTGACGTAATTATCTGGCGTCAAAAAAAATTTACTGTCTACATCTGATTTCGAGTACAGAAACCACACCTTTATTTTTTTTCCTAAAATTTTACCCTTCTAACTTTTCAGTGACATGGCTCATTTCATGTTCCTTTCCTTTTGCCACCAGCAGTTTTAAGTTATTAACTAAAAGTAACAATTTTTTATTCAAATTTTTATTATATATATTAATTTATTAATAATGGTTGTTTGGCTGTTTGTTTTATTTGATCACAGTTTACCTTCAATCAAACTAAGTGTAAAATCACTACCTTAGTAAGGTTTTGAGAACAAAATGAACCTATTCCGAAAAAAAAAACGGCTCCTTAGAAAGACGTAAAGTTATGTAGCAGAAATTGAAAAGTATATAAATATATATATACATATTTTTATGTTTGACGTGTGTGAAATTCATCCTGGAACCATAATGAAACTAGAATCTCTCAGATCTTAAACAAAAATCTATATTTTTAAGTTCTCCTGAAAGAAAAGTTTTAAACCACTAAATTCAATAATTGAATCTTAATTAAGGTTGTCCGGCTCATGTTATGATGTCCACTATGCTTTGAATTATTTTTTTCCATTAAATATTTTAAACATTAAATTTCCCATGGTCCAAACATGTGATTGGGCGATGCTTGGCCGATGGGTGACGGTGCGAGGGGAGTGGACACACAGCGAAGGGCCGGGCACGCAAGAAATTGGCTTGACGCGTAAAGAAAGGAATTAGCCTGTGTGTGACGTCCTGCTCACACTGTCTCAGGTATTATCCCATTCCTCGTGGACTTTGGCGGGAGGAAAACCTCTCTTCCACTAATTTTCCTTGCCCGAGGAGCGTCTTAGATTTCCAATAACTTCCCGACTCGCCTTATTTGAACACAGCGCGATGTAAGCGCACGCAAGCCGCCCAATTAAAATAAAAAATTCCGTCGGCGGCGCTATTTCGCCTCTCGCTTGCAGGGTGTCTTGGTGCCCGAAGACATCGAGGCCGTGGCTCGCGCTCGCTCGCAAATGTAGGGTCTCGCAGCAGCCAATCACTAGAGACCTGCGAAATTCGCGGTTTCGATGGCCTTCAGGATGGACTGCACATACCCCTGTACACTCGAGCAAATAACGCAAGTTCATTGGCTGCCGACTTGTCGTCTCAGCTGGTTTGTCTGTGATTCGATACTTCTTTGGTTGAGGGTTTATAACTGGTTCAGATTCGTCCAGATGAACAGCAAGCCACTAGCAAAATTATCTAAGAGGTATATGTGTTTGAAATCTAGCCTATCACCGAATGAATCCGCGAATTTTGCATGTCTCTACCAACTACAACCGCTCAGTCGGCGCATGTTTGACATCACGACTCTGCACTCTCGCAGGAACCAGTCGCCACCGCTCAGACGGGGGACTCTGGTCTAGCTACGGCCAATCTCGAGCAACAGCGACTACGAGGTTGCGGGAGCGACAGGTCCATCGCTCGAACCAGGTTGCTGCGGAATGCTTCTGGGCAACCACGAAGAACAGCAAATAGCAGTGGATGGACAATGATTCGGGCTCGTTTCTCCATCGGCTTTCGCGTTCACCAGGTAGTACAGTCTGGTGAGCAACAACATGGCCTCGCACTGCTCTTGCACTTGCTGGCGCCATTTTCTTGGCTCTCCTTGTACTCCATGTTCACCAAGGCAGTAGGCGTCTCAAGGTAGGTGCCATTGGGGACCCACCACAACGCCGAAATACCACAACGCCGAAATACCACAACGCCGAACGTACAATAACGCCGAAATCCATAACGCCGAATGCAAAATTGACTACAACGCCGACAGCTAAAAAACTGCTGTGTACCACAACGCCGAATTACCACAACGCTGAAATACAGTATCGCCGAAAAATGTCATTGCAGGACTGCCACAAGGGTTAGGTTAGGTAAGGTTAGCACACAAATTCGTTCAGTTGTTTTTCATTTTGCTACTGTGGCCCCCCCTCCCCGCACCATCATTTTTCGGCGTTACTGTATTTCGGCGTTGTGGTACACAGCAGTTTTCTAGCTGAAGGCGTTGCGGTCAATTTTGCATTCGGCGTTATGGTATTCGGCGTTATTGTACGTTCGGCCTGTGGTAACGACCCGGTGCCATTTTAAATGTTTTTATTCTTAGAACTCTTTATATTTTCTTCTACTACTATCATGAAGTACCTGGCGTCGCACGGGCTAAACAATCACGATATAAGGAACATCACTACCGATTTTCAAGTCTGTAGGACATACACTTGAAAGGTAAATTTGCTTTTAAAGTCCCATTGCACAAACCGGTGCATTAACACTACGCATCAGTAAAACCGTGAGTTAAATCTTCAGCTTCATTTTGTGTGAAAGGCGGGTAACCCCTAGGCAAGACGTGACGGAAGCACCAGACATAGCGCGTTACAAATGTAAGGCAACGCCATCTATTGACGAAGTTATAAACCAGACTGTTATTAAGGCCCTTAGTTCGCTAGCAGCCGCGAGCTTCACTAAGCGGATGGGTTTCGCCAAGGAGAAGGATAGGAAGTTTCCAGACATTACTATATGACTGTATAACTACCTAATATGTATTTTAAATAAAACTGAATATTCGCCTTTTTCACGCCCTTGGGGATGAAATTTCATAATTATATGTAGTATATGTCACTATCCGGTTCATAAACTATCTATATAAAAAAATCATATCGATTCATTTTTCCGTTGCTTTGTGAAAGGACAAACAGACAAACACACCATAGTATTTATAATAATAGTATGGATTAAATGTCAATTTTGGAGATTTATTTTTATGCAGTGATCACAAATGCATCATGCTTACTGGGCAAGAACCGTGGGTTAGATCCTGTCTAACAGCATGACTAAAATTAATGATGATTGATTTTGTAATTGCATGGTATTCAAGCCCACTACATACTTTAAAGTTCTCGTCACTTTGAATCTCTGTGCATAACTTTACAAAATTAAGATCTCGCTGTACATTACATATTTCCCGTATGACGGCCAAGATGGCCGACAAGATGGCGGATGCTGCAACAGCTGACGATCTGGCGACTGGTTCGTGTGTTGCCTGCTGGAGGGCAGCACTATCAAAGCGGCCGCAATAGAGCCGATGCCACCTGGGTCGGCGGTAGACGGGCCCGCGCCAGGATTTATCGCGAGGTGGGAAATATGGCGGACGTTTCCGCGAGCTTGTTGTGGCCGAGGGCCGGGAATATTCGCGGGTTCGTTGACCTGCAGGATGGAATCCACAATCATTTGCGCATTCGGGTAAGTATCACTTGTTCATTGGCTGCTGACTTTGCAGACGTTTCAACTGGGAAACTTTTTATTCGTTAACTCCTTTGTTGAAAGTAACCTATTGGCCCATACTCATCCACATAAACCTGCAAACACCATTTGCCAATATAAATAAAATAATAATAATTTTCCAGGAAAAATAAAATGTAATGTATTTTACGTCATCTGGTAGTGACAATGATAACTAACGGAATGGTGGAAAAATAACCTTTACAAGTAACAACATGTTTAGTAACCGAGTTTAGCGACACATCATTATTATTTGTGAAAAAAATAAGATATGGCTCTAGACATGTTATACAAATATATTCACGTTTAAAAGAGAAATGTGTATTAAACAAGGCCAAAAGGAAATAAATTTGGCTTAGTGTGGGTGTAAAATATAGCTATGAATATGCGATAAATAAGGTGACTTTTCTCTGGAAATAGTTGTGTTATTGGCTATGGTTATCAGTATTTCGTGAGTTTGAATTCACTCCTGAACTACAATCGTCAAAACTTCTTCTGTAAAATGCATTTATTTAAAAGATGCATCACTCACAAGTCGAGGAACTAACTGAATGCCTCTGGACCAGGATTCTTTTCTTCTTCGCTACGGAATCTAATCTGCGTAGATGAATATGGAACATGCAAACGATAGACCTGCAGGAAAGTTTCACAGCAGAGGCATATTTGTTTGGCGAGAGGGGGAAAAAAGACGTCTGGAACTCGTTCGATTGATTGCAACAGTATTGGTTAGAGTCTGTAGACTAAGAGCTTCAAGAGGTCCATTTGATTAAACGCACCGAACACCAAGTCAAATGGAACACAGTGCCAAAATGAAAAACCAGCTTGCGCTCGTCTAAGAAAATAAGTGTCTCTACTTCTACGTAAAAAATAAGTATATGTGTAATTAATTCACTACTGACAAATATATTTGTCATTATTTTGAACTAAAACTAATTGTTTCGAAGTATTTTTTATATTATAAAATATTATCTTGGTATAGTATAATTAAGTAATGTGTCTCTCTGAGTGTGTTTAAACAAACTGGTGGATAGATAATGGCACCGATTTCATTCTTGTGAAACAATCCGAACGATCACTAAAAACTGCAAAAATGGACTGCCTCACCGTCCAGAAAAAAAATTCTGGAAAATACTTTTTCGTTGACTTTCCCAATCGAAGAATTTATGTACGATAAGTGGTTCTACATTTTAACAGAGACATGCATTTTTCGCGAAGCATGCATTTTTCGAAACCAAGTTTGTGTTAAAACATTTTAGCGTCGTCGGTGTTTCGTGATTGATGGAGTTTCTTTCAGGAACATGTTTACCTTTGGTACACGAATCACAACCATTGAGTGCGGAAGCAAACGCGCCCTGATTGTCTCGAATAAATAAGGCAATTGCTTCTCTTGCAGACGGTCACCAATTAGAAGGAAGAAATCACTAGTACGGGTATAATTCATTGCAGTCTAATGACAGCTCAAATTGTTTTTTTGCGAAAAATATATGGCCCTTCCTGATATACATTTACCGATGCATTAGTGTCTTCGGTATTCATTGGGCAGCAATGCTGCTTCACGTTAGTGATTTGACCACAGTGCCCTTGACTTGCCCTTGACTTGCCCTTGACGACCCCGAGCCAGTTGTAAACGAGGAGATGACGTGGCTACCCAATCGAGTGCAACCCGCCAAATGATGTCACCTTGTTATCGACCAATGATCATTCTTAAAAGGAAGGCTTTATAATGCATAGGCGAGTAAAGCCTATCCCGGAGTGAATCGAACTATAAAATAACTAGGGGCAGGCATTTTTCGCGAAAAGATCTGAACTTTTATTAGACTGCAACAAGATATATTCGCACCTGTGGTTTCTTCCTTGTGATTGGCGGCCGTCTGCGAGAGAAGTCGTTGCCTTATTTGACCGAGCCACTCGGGACGCGTTTCCTTCCGCGCTGAATCACTGTGATTGGTGTTGTTACAATCGATATGTACCTTGGAGAAACTCACCCAATCACGAAACACAGGCGGTGCTAAAGTGTTTTAACTTTCATCTACTCTCTAAATCTTTTCGCGAAATCTGCATGTCCCTAAAAATAACAAATGCCCAGTCTGTGCCTGGACGAAGATGAAGACGACGGCAGCGCAGGTGGACCGGACAGCGTTGCCCATCTGAAAATTTCGCGCGGGCGCGCGGGGCACTCGTGTCCGAGGCGCGAAGCCAAGCGGTGCCCGTCAGAACTGCCGCGCGCTTCCACCTTGCTCGTTCATTACGGCTTCGTTAAACCGCCGCCGTAATTAAGACGGATCCCTTTGTGCTCCCAGCGAGAGCAGTCAGTCGGGGAGAGGCCCCTGGAACCCGCGAGCATGTTAATCTGGCCGACGCCCCGGCAGCGCTCTGCCCCAACACCCCCGCCGAACCGACCAACCCCTTCAAGGGCTTCCCCGCTCTCCCCCACAGCACAACTCTTCTTTGTGGAAACGCCGACCTTAACAAAGCCAAAATATCTTCCTTCCCGCGGAAATCTTTTTCTTTCCTGCTCTCCTTCGCCGACGATTTCTTTCCCCTGTTTTGCCCTTCTCGAAAAAAAAAAAAAAAAAACTGGAGTTCACATCTCTCCTGCTTCTGTTTCTCACACTGCAGGAGCTTTACGTAGCCACGGAATAAATAATTAAAATAATCGTGGTTTCCTTTGGTAGCAACGTGCACTCGAAGCACTTTTACACCTGCTTCAAGTTGATGACTGGAAAACAGTGATTTCGACAGCACTTGACGAGCCTGAGCCATGTTATAAATAGAGACCCGTGAAATTTGCGGGTTCATTTCGTGTTATGCTAAAATTCAAATAATTATACCTTAGTGTTGCTTCTGTCATTGGTTCACTGTTAATCTGGAGGACTGAGGGCCAATTAGAGACCCTCACTCATAGAAGTGTCGAATCACAGGCCACCCAGTCGAGACGACTCACAAGTCAGCAGCCAATGAACAGTTGGCATTTGCCCGAGTGTGTAGAGGATATTGGAGTCTATCCTGGAGGTCATTGAATCCGCGAAATTCACGGGTCACTAGTTATAAACCAGGCGCAGAAGTGGTTACCCAATCATGGGCAACCTGCTAAAAGACGTGAACTTGTTACAGACCAATGCGCATTTTTAAAAGGCTCGATTACATATAGGAAGTTTGATTATAGCCTGGACTAGAATGAATCCACGTAACAATCGTGGCTCTAACGACAATGGGCCTGCACCATTTCTTTATTTACTGTCAACGTAATTTACTGTACTGCAAAATTTTACACAGTTTAATGGCCTCAACTTCTGTAAATTCTGTTTATTTGACATGCCCTTAAGGACTTTATGGCAATAAAAGTCTTTCGAGAAAAATGTGAACCTGTCATTTTCAACAGAACAGATGATACAGAAGAGCAGCAGCCAGTCATCAATTTAAACGACCTGTTTAGGTGCAAGAATGTGTGGTCATAGTTGGTGCCAGAAAGAAAAATGCAAATTTTGTGTGTATCCACAAAAAGTTTCACAGAAGCGAATTGGTTTTCAGGATCTTTTGAAGTAAGTGTACCAGGCTCTTCACTGAAGGCTCGGCAATGTGATTAACTGTTTGGTATATGATTGGCCACCACACAACGGAGAAGAACTTTCATTAGTTTGGTCTACATCATGACATGCGTTCACCTGGGATGTGATTGGCAAATTTTGTTCCGCCATATTGCTGGCCAGTTCGGCCATCTTGGTGGCACTTGCAGATAAAGTTGACAGTTTTACAGGCAGTTTGGTTTCTGAATGCTTAGCTATTCTGTGATCTAGCCAGGAAACGAAAAATGCTATGCTTTTAACTTTTAAAATTTCTGAAAATATCCCATTAGAATGTCGAGGAATCGGCAGTGGGTGTAGATGTTAGGGAACTGAAACCTTTTCAGATAGCTATCATGCAATTTAATAATTTGAAACATGTTTACATCTAATGTAGTAACACGTTTAACTCCAACTACCTATGAATGGCTTTTGCAATATGACCATAGGCTTTGTCCCCCGCTCTAGTGGTTTTGAGACAATTGTAAACAAGCTTCCAAAGAAAGGGTTGAATTATATTTAACCTCGTCTAGCCACTTCGAAGAGAGCAAACAAATGATATTTTTCAAGTCTGAAGATAAGGTAAGTTAAGATCTAAACTAGAATTTTTTTGACATGAAAAATTTTGCATTATTTAATAGTAAACAAAGTGTAACTGTAGGTATCTTCTGCAAAAACCTGTATTGGTTATTGGCCCTCAGTCGCAGAGGGGAGTGTTCAGAAAATCGTGATCCAATAATCAAAGCAGTGCCAAGGTGTGCATACATATTTGCAGTCCAAATTGCGACCAAATCCACAGATAAGTGATTGGTAGGGGCAGGTATTTTTCACGAAAAAACCTGAACGTCTACTAGACTGCAATAAGGTATACCCGCACCAGCGGTTTCTTCTTTGTGATTGGCAGCCGTCTGCGAGAGAAGTCGTTGCCTTGTTTTACTGAGCCACTCAGAACGCGTTTGATTCGTCACTGACTTCATGTGATTAGTGTTGTAACAATCGACATGTACCTGAAAGAAACCCACCCAATCATGGAACACTGGCGGTTCTACATTGTTTTGACTTTCAGCTAGTCTCGGAATCTTGCCGCGAAATATGCATGGCCCTAGTGATTGGTAGAGACCGGAAAAATTCGCGAATTCATGTTGCGATAGGCTAAAATACAAATAGTTATACCTCAGTGCCGCCTCTGCTATTGGCCTACAACTCACCTGGATGACTGGGCGAATGAGAAACCCCTGACCAAAGCTTTATCGAATCACAGTCTGCTACGATGGGACGTCTCACAAGACAGCAGCCAATGTGTGGGTGGCATTTGACCGAGTGTACGGAGAACTATGGAGTTCATCCTGGAGGTCATTGAACCCGCGAATTTTCCCGGTCGTGGAGGAACCGTCGAGAGCAATGAAGTGAAATCACCGACGTAAGGCAGAAGTCTTCTTCCGCGAAGTGGTCGCGGCATGGCGCACAGCTACACTAGGCGAAGAAGAGAGTGTTCCTAGGCGTGCTGGTGTTTACGTAATTGATCCCGAGGGACGCAGCTCGATCGCGGGGAAGGGGCGAACGCTTCCCCTCGCAATGCGCGCAAGGGGGTTGCTTTAATTGCGAAACTTGGCGGGAAAAGAGGGAGATGCATGCCGGGTGATCACGACGGCAGGGAAACATCTGAATGTCTCCAGTTGAAGACCCTCTAGCGCGCGCCTTACCCAACCGACACGGTAGTTCCGCGTTTAACCGTCGTCGCCTTAAGCAGTCCGCACACCGCTGCGACTAGCGCTCAACCAATCCGGGTCGTTACCACAACGCCGAAATACCACAACGCCGAACGTACAATAACGCCGAATACCTAACGCCGAATGCCAAATTGACCGCAACGCCGACATCTAGAAAACTGCTGTGTACCACAACGCCGAAATACAGTAACGCCAAAAAAGTACCACAACCTAACCTAACCTAGGCTAGCCTAACCTAGCCTAACCTAACCTAACCTTACCTAACCTAACCTTTGTGGCAGTCCTGCAATGTCATTTTTCGGTGTTAATGTATTTCGGCGTTGTGGTAATTTGGCGTTGTGGTACACAGCAGTTTTCTAGCTGTCGGCGTTGTAGTCAATTTGGCATTCGACGTTATGGTTTTCGGCGTTATTGTACGTTCGGCGTTGTGATATTTCTACGTTGTGGTGCGCCCCCAACCAATCCTACTTAACATGCATTTTCCAAGTCCTTGAGTAGGGACAGGCATTTTTCACGAAATAATCTGATCGCCTATTAGACTCTAACACGGTATATCCGCACCCGTGGTTTCTTCCTTGTGATGGGCGACCGTCTGTGACAGAACACGTTACCTTATTTGACAGAGCCACTCAGAACGCGTTTTCTTCCGCACTGAGTTACTTTGATTGGTGTTGTAACACTCGACATGTGGCTGAAAGAAACCTAACCAATCAAGAAACACAGACGATGCTACAGTGTTTTAACTTTCAGCTGGCCTCGGTATTTTTTCGCGAAATATGCATGACCCTATCCTTCAGTATATATCTACTTACAAATAAATTTCATTTTGAATTATTTTTTTTTAAATATATATTCTTATTTGAGGTTTTTTCAGTACGAAAACTTTTCTTAAATCATATCTCCCTTTTTTATTTTTATGATACATAAACCGTTAACAAAAGATCAAGGCTTCAACGCTGTCTATTAATTTTTTTTTGTGAATAGTAATTGATTCAAAAATAAATCGGCAAGGTCACGCACTGTTATTAGACGAATTGCTTAAGTCACAAATTATAATTAAAGCTTGCAGCACGTAGACAGAGACTACATTGCTCTTGCCCGTAAGTAAAATAAATTTCCACCAAATAATCGTGGTTCTAATTATAGTGGAGAAATCTCTTGTCTCATGTCTCCAAATCCAGGAAAATTCACGGTTTATTTCCGCGATGTGTTAAAATCGAAATTATTATAACTTTGGCCTTCTTCTGCCGTTTGCCCATACAACAAGTGGAGAAATCTGAGCCAATGGGAAATCTTTAACCAAAGAAGTATCGAATCACAAGCAATCCTGTCGAGACATCGGTCACGTAAGCAGCCAATGAGTAGGGGCAGGTGTTTTTCGCGAATAAATCTGATCGCTCGTTAGACTGCAAAAAGTTTTGTCCGTGTTAGCGATTGTTTCCTTGCGATTGGCTGCCGCCTGCGAGAGAAGCCATCGCCCTGTCTGGCCGGGCCAGTCAGAACGTGTTGGCTTCCGCAATGAACGACTGTGATTTGTGGGCCGACAGTAAACATGCAACGGAAAGAAACACAACCAATCACGGAACACAGACGATGCTACAGTGTTTTAACACAAAGCTGGTCTATAAATCTTTTCGCGAAAACTTCATGGCCCTACCAATGGGTACTCCGAAGAACTGTGCAGTCTATCCAAAAGGATGTTTGAACAGGTATATTTAGGGGCATGCAGATTTCGCGAAAAGATTTCGAGACTAGATGAAAGCTAACACACTGTAGCATCGACTGTGTTTCGTGATTGGGTGAGTTTCTCCCAGGTACATATCGATTGTAACAACACCAATCACAGTGATTCAGTGTGGAAGTAAACGCGTCCTGAGTGGCTCGGTGAAACAAGGCGACGACCTCTCTCGCAGACGGTCGCCAATCACAAGGAAGAAACCAAAGGTGCGGGTATACCTTGTTGCAGTCTAATAAGTGTTCAGATATTTTTGCGAAAATAGCCTGCCCCTAAGTATATTGTTTCATTCCCTAGTTAATAGTTACTAAGTTTAAAATAAATCAGATTTAACATTTTTTGTTTATAAAGTTAGTACAGACTATACAAAAAAGAATAAAGTTACTGTGTTCTAAAACATGTGTGACTTGACTAAAACTAAAAACGCCATGTTATTATTTAATCCAGCCATAACAAGGCAGAGTTAGAATTCACGGGTTTTGTTTTTCACGGCAGTCTACGATTCTAGCCCCTGAGTTGCGTCTACGATTGGCCCACAGTTCATGTGTAGTTCTCCGCACTAGTAACAAACTAGCAACCTAAAATAAACCGAATCACAAGCAACCCAGTTGACACACCAGAAAGATTTTAGCCAATCAGTAGATGATATAAGCTCGAGAATACACATTTTTTCTCATAAGAGCAAAAACATTTTACGTTCTTTTGCGAACCATCTTCTAATATTATCAAATCCGTGTTCGCCAAGCCACTGACCCAAAATTTCGGATCCTTTAATATAGGCCTACCAAGTTATTTTTGGATTCTCTGGACTGAGGTATCTGTGGTATCTTAAATGGGCCTCTCCATCCCATAGACCATCTCTAATGACTGTAAAAATTCGCTAGTTCAGTAACCTCTAGGATATACAGTCCTCTGAATACTCAGGCAAATGTGAACTATTAATTGGTTGCTCACGTTAACGATTTCTGGACTGGATTGCTTGCGATAGGTGGAGACCGGAAAAATTCGCGAATTCATTTCGCGATAGGCTAAACTACAAATAGTTATACCTCAGTGCCGCCTCTGCTATTGGCTCACAACTCACCTGGATGACTCTGGGCCAATGAGAAACACTTGACCAAAGCTTTATCGAATCACAGGCTGCTACGATTGGACGTCTCACAAGACAGCAACCAATGAGTGGGTGACATTTGACCGAGGGTACGTAAAACTATGGAGTTCATCCTAGAGGTCATTGAACCCGCGGTCCCTAGCGATAGGATGATCCCTTGATTGAAGAATTGCTGATGGCTAGGGGCATGTGTTTTTCGCGAAATAATCTGCTCGCTCGTTATACTGCAACAAGGTATGCCATTGTTCCCTTGTGATTGGTGGCCGTCTGCGAAAGAAGCCATCGCCCTGTCTGGCCGGGCCATTCAGGACGAGTTTGCTTCCGCACTGGCTGGCTGTGATTGGTGCGCCGACAGTAGACATGCACCTGGAATAAACCCAGCCAACCACGAGACACAGAAAATGCTATAGAGTTTTAGCACACAGCTGGTCGGAAAATCTTTTCGCGAAATTCACGGGTCTCTACTGATGGCCCAGTGTCTTCCACGTGTGATATGGGTCAATGGTATGAACTGAAAGCGTGGACTAGGCGGGTCCCTAACCACGGACGTGAAGTAGATGTGGTCGCAGCTGTTCTCAAAGAGCGCGATGCCCCCCGGGGCCTGCAGCTGCTCTGGTCCGCAGTGCAGCTGCAGGTGCACGAGCGAGAGACGCCGGAAATACCCGGCCGTGCTCGGGGCCGCGGCTGAGGGGCGTCGCGACGCTTTTGTGGAGGCGTCCTGCTCGTCCGGCAACAGCTGGACGCGGCGGGACGCTCCTCCGACTGGTCAGCTGGCTGCTATCCGCGATGTGTCCAAATCCCAAAACAGCATGTCCAGCAAACAATGTCCCACGTATAAAAACCTAAAAGTATCAACTGGAAACGTTTTAGAGAGTTGGTTCGAAGATCACAGTTAGGGGCTCCGCCTACCCGGGCGCACATACTGTGTGAAGAGCTTCAGGAAAAACAACGCGATTTCAAAACTACTCCAGATATCCGAGTGGGGTCTGCTTACGAAAAGCATTTAAGAGTTCGCTGAGGGCCGAAAAGTACTTTTGATTTTGGATTACGTTTTTAAACTGTATTGTTAGAAGAGTTAAAATGGCTAAAACGCATGTTTTCAGAGTAATTTTTAGGCGTAAAACAACCCGTACATATTCTTGATAGCACTTAAGGGACCTGCATTACACCTTTATCTTCATTTCTCGGCCATATATTGTTACGGTCACCGCTCAAATTTCACAGTTATCCTGTGACGACGAGAAGACTGCGCGCCAGTTCACAGGAGACACCGCGCTAGAAGCACCAGCGAGTGTCGCGCTTATCATCCCGCCTCGCTGACACAGATACACCCCTGACGAGGCGGGCCCCTCTAAAGAGTAACTAAAACAGTTTGTTGTTTCGTTGTTTTCTCGCTTGCAGCGCGAAACAACGGCTATTTCACCAATTAGTAGAGGGTGAACCTGTAAACTTTATTTGGCAACAGGATGTAGCCGCTCTCCAATGGAATCTCTTTGTACGAGAGTGGTTGAACGTCGAAGTCCCTGACCATTGGATTGGTCGTAATGGTTGAGACGACAGAGCTCTTTTTCGCTGGCCTCCACGTTCACTTGACATAACACCGTGCGATTACCGCGACCTAATGATCTGCCAGAGTTGAGACACAGAATTCAAGAAGCTATTGCTTCCATTACTCCGGACGTGTTAGGTTAGATGCGTGCCGCATAACTGAAGGTGAACATATTGAAAATTTGCAAAAAAAAAAATCAAGTTATTTTACCTTCAAATTGATGTATGATTTCTTATAATTAGTATAAATTAAACATTCATAATATTTAATATATATCATTGAAACTGACACTTTTTTATCGACACGCTGTTCTTGTTTTGCATACATGTGGAGGACTCTGAGCCAATGGTAAATATCCCCCCCCCCCCCCAAAAAAAAGATCATAGGTAGAGACCGGAAAAATTCGCGGATTCGTTTCACGATATGATAGACTCCAAACAACTGTACCGTTGTATTGCTTCTCTGATTGGCTTACAGTTTATATGAAGGACTTTGAGCCAGTGAAAAACCTTCAACCAAATAAGTATCGAATCGCAAGCGTCCCAGTTGACAGGTGTCACGAGTCAGTAGCCAATGAGCAGGTGGCATTTGCCCGAGTGTGTAGGGGATTGTGGAGTCTATCCTAGAGGCCATCCAAAGCGCGAATTTTTCCAGTCTCTAATCATAGGTAGGGCCATGCATATTTCGCGAAAAGATTCCCAGACTAGCTGAAAGTTAAAACACTGAAGCATCGTCTGTGTTTCTTGATTGGGTGAGTTTCTTTCAGGTACACGTCGATTGTTACAGCACCAATCACAGTCATTCAGCGCGGAAGTAAACGCCTCCTGAGTGGCTCCGTCAAACAAGGCGACGACCTCTCTTGCAGACGGCCGCCAATCACAAGGAAGAAACTACAGGTGCGGGTATACGTTGTTGCAGTCTAGTAGACGTTCAGGTTTTTTTTCGCTAAAATTGCCTGTCCCTAATCATTAGAGACTTGTAAAATTCGCGATTTAAAATCCCTAATAGATAGACTCCATGATTCTCTATGCACTCGTGCAAATTACATCTGCTGATTGGTTACCGACTCGTAACACCTGTTGACTGGAATGATCGTGATTCGCTAATTTTTCTGTTAAAGATTTTTTATTGGCCCAGAGTCCTTCTGATAAACTGTAGCCCAATCACTGAAGCAAAATAATGTCAAAAGTATTTGGACTCTATCTTATCGCGAAATGAATCCGCGAATTTTATAGGTCTCTACTAATCATAGGTAGAGACGGGAACAATTCGCGAGTTCATTTCGCGATAGGCTAAAATACAAATAGTTATACCTCAATGCAGCCTCTGTTATTGGCTCACAACTCACCTAGATGACTCTGGGCCAATGAGAAACACCCAACCAAAGCTGTATCGAATCACAGGCTGCTACGTTGGGACGTCTCACAAGACAGCAGCCAATGTGTGGGTGACATTTGACCGAGTGTACGTAGAACTATGGAGTTCATCCTACAGGTCATTGAACCCGCGAATTTTTCCCGTACCTAATCATAGGTAGAGTCCCGGAAATTTCGCGGATTCATCTGGCCTCAGGATAGAATTCAAAGTTATAGGTGTGCTCGAACCATGTTTCCTTTCCCATTGGTTGATTTCTTAGCGAGAGCATGTTTATCCTCGTTAATTGGCACTACCTGATTCGCTTACTTCTATCCTAGCTGAACATCGTTGGCTCACGGTCATAGAGGGGTGTGTCCAGATAACTGCGGTCCAATCATGAACACAGTGCGAGAGTGTGAAAGTTTGCATTCTAACTTGCGACTAAATGAATGCGCGAAATTTCCGTGTCTCTAATCATAGGTAGATACCTGTGAATTTTGCGGGTTCAATGACCTCCAGGATAGACTCCAATATCCTCTACACACTCGAGCAAATGCCAACTGTTCATTGGCTGTTGACTTGTGAGTCGTCTCGACTGGGTGGCCTGTGATTCGACATTTCTAGGAGTGAGGGTGTTTTAATTGGCCCTCAGTCCTCCAGGTTAACAGTGAACCAATGACAGGAGCAGCAATAAGGTATAATTATTTGAATTTTAGCATAACACGAAATGAATCATCGAAATTCACGGGTCCCTAATCATTAGGGACCGGAAAAATTCGCGGATTCATTTCGCATTATGCTAGAATCCAAACAACTGTACCTTCATGTTGCTTCTGTGATTGGCTTACAGTTTGTCTGAAGGACTTTGAGCCAATGGACAACTTTCAACCAAAAAAAGTATCGAATCGCAAGCGTCCCAGTTGACAGGTGTCACGAGTCAATAGCCAATGAGCAGGTGGCATTTGCCTGAGTGTGTAGGGGGTTGTGGAGTCTATCCTAGAGGTCACTGAAAACGCGAATTTTTCCAGTCTCTACTAATCATAGGTGATCCGGTGGAGACATCGCTCACGCGAGCAGCCGATGAGCAGGGGACACTTGGCCGAGTGTTCAGAGGACCTCGGGGTCACTTAACCAGAGGGTGTCTCCAGACGTGCGGGAGGCAGGAGGCTCCGGGCTGCGAGACCAGAGCAACACTGGCGCATCGAGACGGATGAAGAAGTCGAAGAAGCGTCGCAGCTTCGGAGGAGTCGGGGAACTCAAGTCCGCCAGAAGGGGTGTCCCGATAAGTAGATGAAGCCGGCGGGGGTGAGGAGTTAGCCGAAGATCCGCGCGGGTTAATGCTCCTTTGTTCCCGCGAGGCGAGGTTGACAGCTGGCCCTAGGGGCAATCAGCCTAATGGGCGCGGCCCGCCATCTATCGCCTGTCCGCGTATCGCGCGCACGTCTGGGCGACCTGGGCCGCCGCTAATCGCGCGCTGAGTTACCGGCGCGCCGGATTACCAGGCCTGCCAGCCGGCGTGTATCCGCTTGTCGCGAGGCTCTGCGCTAAGCCCCGCCCGTTCGTCGCCCGTTCGTCGCCCGTTCGTCGCCGAGACGGCGGGCTCCTTCTCGTCACAAGCGAACACGCACTTTACACGAGTCCGCGAGAAATTGATCCAAGCTACGGTAAAATAAAAAAAAAATTGGTTGTCTGTAAAGTCGGTTTACGGACGATAGTCAGAGTTCCGGAAATTTCGCGGATTCCTCTGGCCTCAGGACAGAATTCAAAGTTATAGGTGTGCTCGACCCATGTTTACTTTCCCATTGGTTGATTTCTTAGCGAGAACATTTTTATCCTTGTTATTTGGCACTACCTGATTCGCTTACTTCTCTCCTAGCTGGACATCGTTGGCTCACGGTCGTAGAGGGGCGTGTCCAGATAACTGCGGTCCAATCATGAACACAGTGCGAGAGTGTGAAGGTTTGCATTCTAGCTTGCGACTAAATGAATGTGCGAAAATTCCGTGGCTCTAACGATAGTTTAACGTGACAAACGTCATAACAAAACATTGATGAAATAATTGCATACTTTTATGAATAAAATTGAATCATTTTTATTGAATTATCACTATTTTTTATGGATACAAAGAAGGAGTGAAATAAAATCTACAATTTAATTGATAAATGTACTTTCATTTGCACTCATTAATTCAAATATGTTTATTACTTTAACGAAGGGATTATTTTAACTATAACTTTTATACATGTTTGCTATTTTACTTCCTCCAATCTATATTATTCTGTTAAGGATAGAACGGTGATAGGAAAAGTAGGAAACGAATGGGAGTGTTTCAAGTTTAATGTGCCTCAAAAAAGTCAAATCGATGGTTGTTCCAATCGAGTGGAAGAGAGACAGATGCGGCGCAAGCGTACAATGAGCGTAACGGGACATTTTTTTCGTGCGTGCAGCCGGCGTTCATCGATTTATTAGACGTCACGTCAAAAAAGAAAAGAAATATATACACGGAACCATTTAAAATTAAAATTTTTATATCGTAATCATAAATTATTTGTTAAACATAAATTAATATGTGAATAGAGTTGCAGTTAAATCTAAATTTTACAAAAAAAAATTCATCTTAGCCTCGTACATGTTAAATTTTTTTTTTCAATTTTTTTTTCAATTTTTTTTTGTGAAAGTTTCCGACATGGCGTAGGTCTATCCAGTAGTTACAAATAATTTGGAAAAAAATTATCAAATTATTCACGAATATTTAATATTTGTCGGGTACTCGCACACCCTTACAATATAGTAATAACTTATAAGAGTGGAGTATACAATATTTTCATGCACAATTTATTCATGAAAACTGAATTTTTATCTGTTTGCTAACTTAGACACGGTTTCCTTTTTAAGAAAAAAAATATTTTATAACAAAACGAAAAATGAACGTGAAACCACTACAGTGTGTGTTTACTTATTTAGTTGTTTCAGTGTGAAAAGAGATTATTCACGCCGATTAGAGCCTGAGAGACAAAACAATAGCAAATATGAACATAGTGCGTCGGTATGTGTGTATCTATGAAGTTCGTGTTGTTTCCTGGTGCCAAAATGGACTCCTTTTGGTGTCGCGTCTTCATGAGCTACGCCACCTGTCATGGCTTGCCAAGTTCTCGCGGCGTGTGTTATCTGACGACAGTGCAAATGTCACGTGTCATTTGACCCCGTGCAACTCGACACGCCCTGGAGGACTAGACCACACCCAGATAACAGCTGAGCCAATCACGCGCGACCGGGCAGAAGGTGGGCTGTCGCTGCAGCCAATGAACACGTGACATGACGTCACCCTGCTCTCGCTGTGGAGCCTGGGGAAGTCACAGATCGCAACAAGATGCCGAAGTCTTGCCCACAGTGAAATATCCTCGCGTGTTGCAGCTGCTTTGGTCAGTGGTTATGGAACGTGCTCGGCTGTTATGGCTGGGTTTTTCCATCTCCTCTTCATTATCATAAGTTAAGGGTAGGGGCAGGCATTTTTCGCGAATAAATCTGAACGCCTATTAGACTGCAACAAGGTATACCCGCACCAGCTGTTTTCTCATTGTGATTGGCGGTCGTCTGCGAGAGAAGTCGTCGCCTTGTTTTACTGAGCCACTAAGGACCGGTTTGCTTCCGCACTGAATAACTGTGATTGGTGGTTTAGCAATTGACACGTACCTTTAAATATATCCAACCAATCATGACACACAAATGATGCTACATTGTTTAAACTTTAAGCTAGTCTCGGAATCTTTTCGCGAAATATGTATGCTCCTAGTTGAGGGCTATTTATATAAATTTGAAACTAAAGTTTTCTGGCATTTGTTCTATTGTCACAAACACTTTGAAAGTGCAATATAAAGGATGTAAAATTACGCACGAGAACCCGTATTGCACGAATTTTTTACACCTATTATTAGGGGCATGCATTTATCGCGAAAAGATTCCGAGACCAGCTGAAAGTCAAAACAATGTAGCACCGTCTGTGTTCCGTGATTGGGTGGGTTTCTTTCAGGTGTATGTCGATTGTTACAACACCAATCACATTAAGTCAGTGCGGAATCAAACGCGTCTTGAGTGGCTCGGTGAAACAAGGCGACGACTTCTCTCGCAGACGGCCGCCAATCACAAGGAAGAAACCGCTGGTGCGGGTATACCTTGTTGCAGTCTAGTAAACGTTCCGGTTTTTTCGCGAAAAATGCCTGTCCCTACACATTATATTAAACTTAGGTAAAAAGCCGTGAAAAACAAACCAATGCGAAGAAGCTTTACTGTTAAAATGACAGAAATAGCCCTCGACTAGAGACGCGGAAATTTCGCGAATTCGTTTGGCGTTCGTATGTTTGCTCTACGAACGTTTTCTGTGACAATGACTGCTTCATTAGTGAGAAATTCTTCGTCCTTGTAAATCAGCAATGCCCGATTCGCTTAATTACCTCCTAGCGAGTCCAATAAAAAAAAACTGTGGTCAAATCGTGAACGAATTGCAAGCGTATGAATGTTTGCACGCTAGCTTGCGACCAAATTAATCAGCGAATTCTCCGTACATCTACGCTTAACTAGATTTAATGACGAGAAAAAAAAAGAATCCACGTGTAGTTTGAGACTCGGCGTCACGGCAGGAAGATGGCCGACACTGCTCCAGACCCCAGCTCGGTTGAAACTTGTCTGTCCCTGGCCAACTCTTCTTCCTTGACCATCCTTCTTGTCCGCGGGGATTCCCCTGTGCGTATGCAGGTTTCACCTGGGCCCAACTTGACCAGTTATAGTCTAGAGCTAAGCCATGGTATCTATAGGGACACCTGTATTTCGCGAATACATTTCGTGTCAAGGTATTTCACAAAACACTGTAGCTTTTCTCCTGTGGTTATTGGCTGAGGTCGGGGAGAGGTGTCGTCCCGCTCTTGACGGGGCCAATGAGAATGTGGTCACCGTACTGCTGCACCCTCACAATTTGCCATGACTAGAGACCCGGAAAATTCGCGGGTTCATTTCGTTTTATGGTAAAATTCAAATAATTATACCTTAGTGCTGCTTCTGTCATTGGTTCACTGTTAATCTGGAGGACTGAGGGCCAATTAGAGACCCTCACTCATAGAAGTGTCGAATCACAGGCCACCCAGTCGAGACGACTCACAAGTCAGCAGCCAATGAACAGTTAGCATTTGCCCGAGTGTGTAGAGGATATTGGAGTCTATCCTGTAGGCCATTGAACCCGCGAATTTTCCGGTCTCCAGCCATGACTCTTAGAAAAAGCTACAGTGTTTTGTGAAATACCTTGACATGAAATGTAATCGCGAAATACAGGTGTCCCTAGATATCTATCGCAGCCGTGGCTGGCCAGTCCCCGAAGCCCAGCATGAGCTAGTATTCCCAACAAACACACTTAGTTTCAGCCAGGTCGGGAAAGAATGCTCGCAGTTTCGGCGTAATGCGATTTGCTGCTAACCAGAGCCCGCGGAGGTCTTTGTGTCGCCCGACGGCGCGCCACGTCTGTCAGCCGGCAGATAAGTGGTCCTCCGCGGAGCTAGCTGAAAAGACCCCGTCGAGGCTGTGATAAGCATTCACGCCGTAATTAGAAATGATTTCGCCCCGCGCTTGCGGGAGGGGCGGTCCCGTCTTCGCGCCGTTCTTGCAAATGGCGTTTTATTGAGTCCCTATTCAGAAGAAATTTAATTGCCTGAGGATCTTCTTTTGTCGCCGATGCGTGGGCAGCTCTCCATCGGAGACAATCGTCCGCGACGTGGCGACAGTAGCAGTTGTTCCCGAGACCCGGTGCGCACACGCAGGCAGAGTGTCATTCTCTCCTGTGGTCACTTTGACACATCGTGCCTATTACAGTTTCTGCTACACCATGTGGTACGCACAATGGCACTCTTAGTCAATACCGAACAAGTATAAAAAATAAATTTGACCACATCCAACCTGATCAAGAATAAAATGGTTCTTCCTGTGAACAGAAGCAATTTCAATAAACAATTCCTTAGGCAAATACGGGAACGCATAGTCGTGCAGCAAGACCTAAAACCTATTTCACGATTTTTTTAGCAGAAAAGAAATCATAGCTAATGTTCAGATTAACAATAAATTACTTGAGACACCTGTATTAGGCGGGAAAACTTGACTGCTTTCTAGACTTCAATGCATTTCTACTTTTCTTTTCCAATTTTTTTTTATTATTGATGGGGTTTGGCGAATTTCGCGCGTTTAATGACCCTTAGGCAAGCTTCCATAATCCTCTGCTTACTGAGGCGATACTGCGCCTCATATTTTTTTGGTCACAATTATTATTTATAACATGCACTGTTTGCATTATTTCTATGTTTTCCTGTTTAATTAATTCCTGTTTTCTTTAGTTTGTTTTATTATGAACTAGCCGTGTTCCCGGTGGGATTTCCCATTCTCATTTTTGATGACTTTTCAAACAGAATCCTAAACATCTATTTCCGTATTTATAACTCATATTCTATAATAACTGGAGAAAATGAAATGAGCAAGTATAATTTAGTTAATAATTTATAGAATAACTGTTTTTACAACGAAAAGAATAAACCCTGAAACTGTATTGAGCATCATGGAAATAAACTTGTCTTTAGGCGTTTACTATCATTAATACTCTGATATGCGAGATTGGTAGTTATCTAAAGCCTCCGTTCCAACTAAAATTAAAATATAAAATACCGTTGACAGTAGATTTTTTTCAATGCACTCCATCGTCACGCAACTTTTGATCACGTTACTTCATTTGTAGATTCACAGGTGGCAGTGTAGTCGGTGGTTGGCGTATTTCTCATAAAGTAATGGGTTTATTTAAATTCTACGTAGGACTAAAAGCCGACTGCAAGTTATAAAGTATACTTGGTCACGTTCAACCTGGGACAGTGACCGAAGAACAAATGTTCCTATTTTGGTAAGCTACTCCGGAGTCTAACGTCGCACAGAAAAATATTCAAGTGTTCGAATATGACCAAGAAGGCGCAGGGAACCGTTACACGAAACTTGTTTTCCGACGGCACAGATTGTCGGCAGGTCTGCAAAGACTTATGTCGCTGAGTTCGTAGAAGAAAAAAAAAAGGGGGGGGGGGAGTTTTGTTCTGGCAAAGACCACCTCAGCCCCTTCGCTCTTTTGGCAAGCAGCCAGCAAAGTGATTTAGCAGATAAACTCATAAATTACTTTCTTTTGAGTATTAATCGTTTTTCACTATTTGAAAATTATACCCTTTTTTTTTTCGAGTCCACCCTTTTATTTTGCGTGTAGCGGCACCGGGGGAGAAGGAGTGGAGGTCCTTCCTGAGAAACAAGAACAGCCATTGTCAGTAACGCTTCCTTAATTGTTTATTTGTGGCCTCCACGGACTCGTTGCCATTTTTTCCTTTGTTTTGCGCAATGACATAGCCTACAGCAAGAAACTAGAAAAAAACACGGAGTCGTTCATGATAAGTCAAAAATCCCAGCGCTGTGTTATTTTGTTTAATAAACTGTTTAAAAGGCTTTTTTTGAGTAATACAGAGTAACATTATAAATGTTGTTGACAAAGAAATTTATCGAAGTTGGTTTACTTTTCAAAACATGTATAAATTGTGTTCCATATTATTTGTAATGCTATAGTTGGGGCCCTGAAACTCTTAATATAGCAATTTATGGTGTGATTATTTTAACAGCGAGTAATATTTATTTTGAATTAATTTTTGGAATGATATATAATTATTGATATCCAGTGAGTACTAATTTTGTTAATTCATTTTTATTTAGAAAATTTTCTTCTTTCTCTTTTATCTTTCTTTGCCGTTTTACCCTTTACTATATACTTACGAGTAATGGTTTGAATTGCCATAGATGTTTCACTTATATCACATGTACTGAATTACATGCGCTCTATTTTTTTTATTACATACTCATCAGCAGAGCCACATTCATTCCACTTCAGGCTAGACTCAACATGCCTATGGATAATCAAGCCGTTTGGGGGTTGATTGTTCGACAACAACATCACGTAATAGTGTAAGCTCTTCTTGTCCTTGCTTACAACTGGCTCGAGGTTGTCAAGGGCGTGGCAAGTGCGGAGGAATCCAATCATAAACGTGGAACAGACGTATATGTGCTTCAAGTGTTAGTCGGCTACCCAGTGAATAATCGTGGCTCCAGGCTTTGGAAGCCTCGGCGGAGGAGGAAGTGGAGGGAGGGGAGACTCGACTCGACACCAGGGTGACGAACCCGTGAAACTTATGAGCACGTGACCAAGCGATGCTCACGTCGAACCGTGCTACTGCGCTCTAGGTGCTGCTGGGCCGGTGAGCTGTTCTTCGCCGTGATGAACAGCCGGACTTACGACCATCCAGCCTCCAGTCTCCAGTCTCCGTCCTCTACCTCCACTCTTCAGCCTTCAACCTCCACCGTTCATGCTTCTACCTACAGCCTTCATCCTCCAGCCGCCAGCCTCCAGTCTCCGTCCTCCTACCTCCACTCTTCAGTCTTCAACCTTTACCGTTCAGGCTTCTACCTACAGCCTTAATCCTCCTGCCTCCAGTCTCCGTCCTCCTACCTCCACTATTCAGTCTTCAACCTCCACCGTTCAGGCTTCTACCTACAGCCTTCATCCTCCAGCCTCCAGTCTCCGTCCTCCTACCTCCACTCTTCAGTCTTCAACCTCCACCGTTCAGGCTTCTACCTACAGCCTTCATCCTCCAGCCTCCAGTCTCCGTCCTCCTACCTCCACTCTTCAGTCTTCAACCTCCACCGTTCAGGCTTCTACCTACAGCCTTAATCCTCCTGCCTCCAGTCTCCGTCCTCCTACCTCCACTCTTCAGTCTTCAACCTCCACCGTTCAGGCTTCTACCTACAGCCTTAATCCTCCTGCCTCCAGTCTCCGTCCTCCTACCTCCACTCTTCAGTCTTCAACCTCCACCGTTCAGGCTTCTACCTACAGCCTTAATCCTCCTGCCTCCAGTCTCCGTCCTCCTACCTCCACTCTTCAGTCTTCAACCTCCACCGTTCAGGCTTCTACCTACAGCCTTCATCCTCCAGCCTCCAGTCTCCGTCCTCCTACCTCCACTCTTCAGTCTTCAACCTCCACCGTTCAGGCTTCTACCTACAGCCTTCATCCTCCTGCCTCCAGTCTCCGTCCTCCTACCTCCACTCTTCAGTCTTCAACCTCCACCGTTCAGGCTTCTACCTACAGCCTTCATCCTCCAGCCTCCAGTCTCCGTCCTCCTACCTCCACTCTTCAGTCTTCAACCTCCACCGTTCAGGCTTCTACCTACAGCCTTAATCCTCCTGCCTCCAGTCTCCGTCCTCCTACCTCCACTCTTCAGTCTTCAACCTCCACCGTTCAGGCTTCTACCTACAGCCTTAATCCTCCTGCCTCCAGTCTCCGTCCTCCTACCTCCACTCTTCAGTCTTCAACCTCCACCGTTCAGGCTTCTACCTACAGCCTTCATCCTCCTGCCTCCAGTCTCCGTCCTCCTACCTCCACTCTTCAGTCTTCAACCTCCACCGTTCAGGCTTCTACCTACAGCCTTCATCCTCCAGCCTCCAGTCTCCGTCCTCCTACCTCCACTCTTCAGGCTTCAACCTCCACCGTTCAGGCTTCTACCTACAGCCTTCATCCTCCTGCCTCCAGTCTCCGTCCTCCTACCTCCACTCTTCAGTCTTCAACCTCCACCATTCAGGCTTCTACCTACAGCCTTCATCCTCCAGCCTCCAGTCTCCGTCCTCCTACCTCCACTCTTCAGTCTTCAACCTCCACCGTTCAGGCTTCTACCTACAGCCTTCATCCTCCAGCCTCCAGTCTCCGTCCTCCTACCTCCACTCTTCAGTCTTCAACCTCCACCGTTCAGGCTTCTACCTACAGCCTTAATCCTCCTGCCTCCAGTCTCCGTCCTCCTACCTCCACTCTTCAGTCTTCAACCTCCACCGTTCAGGCTTCTACCTACAGCCTTCATCCTCCTGCCTCCAGTCTCCGTCCTCCTACCTCCACTCTTCAGTCTTCAACCTCCACCGTTCAGGCTTCTACCTACAGCCTTCATCCTCCAGCCTCCAGTCTCCGTCCTCCTACCTCCACTCTTCAGGCTTCAACCTCCACCGTTCAGGCTTCTACCTACAGCCTTCATCCTCCAGCCTCCAGTCTCCGTCCTTCTACCTCCACTCTTCAGTCTTCAACCTCCACCGTTCAGGCTTCTACCTACAGCCTTCATCCTCCAGCCTCCAGTCTCCGTCCTCCTACCTCCACTCTTCAGTCTTCAACCTCCACCGTTCAGGCTTCTACCTACAGCCTTCATCATCCAGCCTCCAGTCTCCGTCCTCCTACCTCCACTCTTCAGTCTTCAACCTCCACCGTTCAGGCTTCTACCTACAGCCTTCATCCTCCAGCCTCCAGTCTCCGTCCTCCTACCTCCACTCTTCAGTCTTCAACCTCCACCGTTCAGGCTTCTACCTACAGCCTTCATCCTCCAGCCTCCAGTCTCCGTCCTCCTACCTCCACTCTTCAGTCTTCAACCTCCACCGTTCAGGCTTCTACCTACAGCCTTCATCATCCAGCCTCCAGTCTCCGTCCTCCTACCTCCACTCTTCAGTCTTCAACCTCCACCGTTCAGGCTTCTACCTACAGCCTTCATCCTCCAGCCTCCAGTCTCCGTCCTCCTACCTACACTCTTCAGTCTTCAACCTCCACCGTTCAGGCTTCTACCTACAGCCTTCATCCTCCAGCCTCCAGTCTCCGTCCTTCTACCTCCACTCTTCAGTCTTCAACCTCCACCGTTCAGGCTTCTACCTACAGCCTTAATCCTCCTGCCTCCAGTCTCCGTCCTCCTACCTCCACTCTTCAGTCTTCAACCTCCACCGTTCAGGCTTCTACCTACAGCCTTCATCCTCCAGCCTCCAGTCTCCGTCCTCCTACCTCTTCTCTTCAGTCTTCAACCTCCACCGTTCAGGCTTCTACCTGCAGCCTTCATCCTCCAGCCTCCAGTCTCCGTCCTCCTACCTCCACTCTTCAGTCTTCAACCTCCACCGTTCAGGCTTCTACCTACAGCCTTCATCCTCCAGCCTCCAGTCTCCGTCCTCCTACCTCCACTCTTCAGTCTTCAACCTCCACCGTTCAGGCTTCTACCTACAGCCTTAATCCTCCTGCCTCCAGTCTCCGTCCTCCTACCTCCACTCTTCAGTCTTCAACCTCCACCGTTCAGGCTTCTACCTACAGCCTTAATCCTCCTGCCTCCAGTCTCCGTCCTCCTACCTCCACTCTTCAGTCTTCAACCTCCACCGTTCAGGCTTCTACCTACAGCCTTAATCCTCCTGCCTCCAGTCTCCGTCCTCCTACCTCCACTCTTCAGTCTTCAACCTCCACCGTTCAGGCTTCTACCTACAGCCTTAATCCTCCTGCCTCCAGTCTCCGTCCTCCTACCTCCACTCTTCAGTCTTCAACCTCCACCGTTCAGGCTTCTACCTGCAGCCTTCATCCTCCAGCCTCCAGCCTCCGTCCTCCTACCTCCACTCTTCAGTCTTCAACCTCCACCGTTCAGGCTTCTACCTACAGCCTTAATCCTCCTGCCTCCAGTCTCCGTCCTCCTACCTCTTCTCTTCAGTCTTCAAACTCCACCGTTCAGGCTTCTACCTGCAGCCTTCATCCTCCAGCCTCCAGTCTCCGTCCTCCTACCTCCACTCTTCAGTCTTCAACCTCCACCGTTCAGGCTTCTACCTACAGCCTTCATCCTCCAGCCTCCAGTCTCCGTCCTCCTACCTCCATTCTTCAGTCTTCAACCTCCACCGTTCAGGCTTCTACCTAGAGCCTTAATCCTCCTGCCTCCAGTCTCCGTCCTCCTACCTCCACTCTTCAGTCTTCAACCTCCACCGTTCAGGCTTCTACCTACAGCCTTCATCCTCCAGCCTCCAGTCTCCGTCCTCCTACCTCCACTCTTCAGTCTTCAACCTCCACCGTTCAGGCTTCTACCTGCAGCCTTCATCCTCCAGCCTCCAGCCTCCATTCTCCGTCTTCCTACCTCCACAATTCAGTATTTATAGTCTGTTTGAGTAATACTGAGTTCAAGATGGCCGCCGTGACGTCAGAGGTCGGTCGGTCATTGATTCCACCTCACACCTCTCCTCTGGGTAGGAGATACTGTATTCTCATGTCGTGGTTCCGCGTGGTGTGACCAGAGGGACGTCCAGGGAAACTGCGCTTCTGCGCTTCTGCGCTTCTGCGCGCGCGAGCGCTTCTGCGCGCCGGGAAGTTGGCGGAGGCGCGGCCAATGAAGATGTTTGTGTCCAAGTGGCGGCTGATTGCGTCGCTGCGTCGCCGCCACTCGTTACGTCGTTACGCGCGTCGGTTCCCCTCGCCCCTCCTCCCCCCCCCCCCCCCTGCGCCAACCCCGTCCTTCCAGAACCTTCGTCTCGCGTCCTGTGACCCCGGGTTTCGACTTGGCGCCGCCAACTGAAGCATACATCCCTTATTTACATCTGTACGTCCCAGTATATGCCCTGTGCACTCAGTGGCTAGCGTGCTGGCCTAGCGACCAGTGTCCCTGGGTCGCGACACCAGCGCCCCCTAGCTTAGAAGATATGAACCAAGATGGCCGACAGCAGCAGACACGCCACGCCCACATGAGGAGGTCCCGGCCTTGGGTTTCTGTTGGTTTCCTGGCCACCAGCGGGCGGTAGCTCGAACAGCCCGGTGTGCACCCGGCAGTGTTTTAAATCCACACGATAGATAGCGCTGCCATAGCTTCCTAGTTCTTTTGTAAAATCACAGAGAGCGTTTGTACTTATAATTAAATAATTATTGAAATGTTAATGCTGGAATTTAATTCATGAATAGTAGTCAAGCATAAGTTATTATTTTAATTCTTTTTGGCGATGCGTTGCAACCTGATTGCTTCTAAAATAACTGAAGAAAATAAAATTAGCAGGTATATGATATACTCCGTATTGTAAATAAAAAAAAACATTTTATAACGAATATAAATTGTGAATGTTCTGAGATTGAATCGATCATCATGGAAGAAAAAATAAAGTCTTCAGGCGTTTATTATTATTGTTATTAATATGATATTACGCGAGACTGATAGTTATCTAATGCCTCCATTCGAGCTTAAAAAAACTGTCACCAATCGATTTTTTTCTATTCATTCTATCGTCATTTACTTTCGATCTCGTTACTTCTTTTGTAACTTCATAGACGGCAGTGTAGTCGGTGGTTGTACGCACGTACAGTAAAAAAACAACGTTGAGTTACCCAGTCTTTCAGATACATGGTCGTTGGTGTAAAGTTTAGAGAGCTAGGATATCGATATTAAGTCGATAGATAGATCGATGTGTTCTAGTCATGCACTGTCGATCAAGCTACTTCATTTGTAGATTAATAGATGGCAGCGTAGTCGGCGATTGAATGTAGGTACGAAAAAATAACGTTAAGTTGGCGGTCTTTCAGTTACAGAGTCGTCGCCAGCCCCTCCAGGCTGATAGTCGCTCACTCTGCCGTATTCCCCGTCAGGCAGTGTGCACTTCTGCCTCTGATCAACCCGTCGTCGATGACAAGTCAACTGAATATGGGCAGGCTGGGTCGGAACACGGCTGTGAGTACGTCGTGGGAATGGAAATTTCAAATAGACACAGTTGTACTAGGCCGCGGCTGACTGCTATCGACGATGCCTGCCCTCTTACTAAACGACCAGCATAAGTCCACCATCTTAGCTTTCTTCCTCTCCCTGCGGTCAGGTCTGTTCGGCAACGTGCAAGCTCCTGTTCGTCTTTTCTTGCAATCCCGATCTTATGAATGCTCCACATACCTCGATATTTGAACTTTTTTCGCATTCTTTTTCCTCCATAGTTTTGTCCCACAGTTGCTGCATTGTAAGTATTTAAAAAAAAATTTCCAAAGTGGTATAAATAGTTCACTATTTTCTGCACATAATGTGTTTTATTTGATCCAAATACGTTAACGCGTGTGTCCAATATCCGATTCTAAAGTAGATAAGTCACCCGGAATTGAAAGTTGGAGAAGCTTGGCCTTTAAAAATGCAAAAACTCTTCATAATGAGTAAACCCTTACCCTTACTATATTTTTTACGTTACACTCAACTTTCTATGCTGGTATCCAGATTGCTAAGACGTGTTCAAATAGAAACTAAAAACCGAACTATAGTCTGAGACAAGTAACTTGTAACAGTGGTCCGCGTATCGTTCAGACACCGTTGTTCATTCAAAATTTCATGTGAACACCTTCACGTGACTTTCCGTGTTCATGAGCGAACAACGAGTGATTTACCACCGATACCATTCTCGAGAACAAGTTACATCACCGTTTATGCCTACCTACACAAAGACCGTCAAGTCCAAATGAATCGGCACATGCTAAAAGGGCCTCAGTCACAAAAAATGGCAACGTGAGTTAAGCATGAAAATCGCATGTTATAGGATAGCTTCAACTATCTATGATAAAAGAAAATGAGTCACACGTGCGGATTAGCTAATATTAGCTAGGGAAATTCTTAACGTACGCTAAAAGGGTTGCTTAGAGACAAATTTATTCGTTTTTCTCAAAACTGGGTTGCTTGGACTGAGGCCCTTTTCGCATGTGCCGATACAAATGTAGTTCGAAAGCCGTTGTTTGAACCTTGTGCTACACAGATCAGCAAGTATAGCGACAGCTTGAAATAATTTGGAATTTATTCAAATGAAGAACGTTTATGAACGAACGAGAGATGGAACAGCGGTACGAAGAAAGAACGTAATGAATTGACCGGGGAAAAGGGAGAACTCCGAGAAAACCCACGGAGCCACGGCAACGTCCGCTACGTCTCCGACTTTGGGATAGCCCGGGGTTGACACAGCTGGTAATTTAACGCGGTTTGTTTATGGTGACAGGTGGTGATACGACCATTTGACCAGCTAACACCCCTTGGTAATAACAACAGTTACCTTTAATTAATAAAGGTAACTCCTATTTAGTAAAATTGTAACTGTAATGAATGCGTGGTTACAACCATTTCCGGGTAAGCCCCTTCTCCCACGCAGATACTTCCGCTACGACGCACTTGCCATTCAAAATGTTTGTCAATGAATCGTAGACATCTGTTCAATATACATACGAACTTAACTCAGTTTATTACAATTTTTCGCAAGAAGACTAAAATTTCTTGAGAAAAATTAGCAAATGCTCACGGTCCGATCAAAAAAGTTTTTTTTGAATAGCTTATTGCGCAAAAACAAATGAAAACTTAAAATACTAAATAACGCATTAAAAAATATTAATGCATGTTATCACTCAACGGCAATGTACCTGCAGGTGATCAGGTAAAAATATCTAGAAACATAATGTATTTCACTGGTTACTACAAAGATTGAAAAAAAAATTGGTTGCCTGTAAAGTCGGTTTACGGACGATAGTTTAACGTGATAACGTCATAACAAAACATTGATGAAATGATTGCATACTTTTATGAATAAAAGTGAATCATTTTTATTGAATTATCACTATTTTGTATGGATACAAAGAAGGAGTGAAATAAATTCTACAATTTAATTGATAAATTTACTTTTATTTGCACTCATTAATTCAAATATGTTTATTACTTTAACGAAGAGATTATTTTAACTATAACTTTTATACATGTTTGCTATTTAAATTCTTCCAATCTGTGTTATTCTGTTATGGCTAGGACGATGATACGAAAAGTAGGAAACGAATGGGAGTGTTTCAAGTTTAATGTGCCTCGAAAAAGTCAAATCGATGGTTTTTCCAATCGAGCGGAAGAGAGATAGATGCGGCGCAAGCGTACAATGAGCGTAACGGGACACAGCGTAACGGGACACTTTTTAGTGCGTGCAACCGGCGTTCATCGATTTATTAGACGTTGTCACGTCAAAAAAAAAAACCACCTAATTGGTGTTTATACTGTAGCTTTTACTAACTGCTATAAAAATTATGGACGTTGTACGTTCAGCCAAATTCCACAGTAATTTTTTTTCCCCGTGCATACAAGTACGTGAAATAAAACGTAACATTTACTTAAACACTACATGCACGGTGCGCGGACGGGAATATAAGGTCGGTACTGCTCAGGGATGTTAGACAGTGGCTCAACGAACCTGGTACAGATGTCACTAAAAGCTGGTATCTGAAGAAAAAAAACTGGTACACTCCAAGATCTTACTCTGACAAAGATCCTGTAGGTTTTGTTTCATAGATTTTATATATATATATATATATATATATATATATAATGATATTTATATAAACTGCTTTAATACGATATATACTATGGAAACATAAAAGGTTACACAATTGTCAACAAATAAAGTATGATAAGGTTGGTAACCTATTTTTTATTCAATCCGCACGCCATGACGGCAATACGGCATGGCGCTGTGATCAATTTCTACAGAACTAGCTTCTGAAATTATAAGATGGCCATAAAAACTTTAGCACCTAGTATGCATGGTTTCAATTAAATTAGCACTTAAAAATTTCTCTTAAAATGCAGTTTTATTAAACGTATACAGATGGAATTATTAAAACGCAACTATTCGAATTATTCGTCCACGCCTAATGTTAATTGTTAATGCATGGCGCATCGCGTATGGTCGATGTTCAAAGTTGGTATTTCTGCATACCAGCACAATTTATACTTGGTACATGGTACAAGACCCTGAAAAATGGTATGTGTACCAACAAGTTGGTACGTCTAACATCCCTGGTACTGCTGCCCCAGGCAACGGGAAGCTTGCCAGCGATGGAGGAGGGGCGAGGAGGGGGGAGGTGTCACGGCAGACTGCAGAACACGTGTTGGGGCTTCCAGGAACCGCGTGTGCTGACCACGAAGGCTCGCGGCACGTAATGGTATCCCCCTCCCCTTCTGGGGCCCCTCCACGCAGTGACAAAGTCCTCCGGTCAGCCGCCAGCCGACCACAGCACATTGTCCATCCCCGCGTGTGTCCGGCTGCTGCCAGCGGGTCTCAAACCCGCCACCCCGAGCTCCACTCGCCAGTATCGCCACCCTTCTTACCCCCACGACCACTACCTGTGATGATCAGTCGTGGTCTACCGTTGCCTTCCGCGAGATCAATGTGGATGGCTAGGGGCAGGCATTTTTCGCGAAAAGTTCTGGACACTTACTAGACTGCAACAAGGCATACCCGCACCTGTGGTTTCTTCCTTGTGATTGGCGGCCGTCTGGGAGAGAAGTCGTCGCCTTGTTTTACCGAGCCACTCAGGACGCGTTTACTTCCGCACTCAATCACTGTGATTGGTGTTGTTGCAATCGATATGTACGTGGGAGAAACTCACCCAATCACGAAACACGGACTTTGCTACAGTGTTTTAACTTTCATCTATTCTCGAAATCTTTTCGCGAAATCTGCGTGCCCCTATGGATGGGACAGTTCACACCCCGGTCCTGATTGGAGGATCCCCTCAGCGCCTCGCTACGTCCACCAGCCCAAACATCCGTTGGCCGAACCAATCATTATTAAGGGGCACGTTTGTTTTTTTGCGATTAAAAAAAATCTGATCTGCAAAATGGCGTGCCCGCACCAGCAATTGTTTCCTCGTGATTGATGGCCGTCTGAAGGAGAAGTCATAGCTAGGGACACATGTATTTCGCGAATACATTTCGTGTCAAGGTATTTCAATAAATACTATAGCTTTTCTCCTGTGGTTATTGGCTGAGGTCGGTGAGAGGTGTCGTCCCGCTCTTGACGGGGCCGATGAGAATGTGGTCACCGTACTGCTGCACCCTCACAATTTGCCATGACTAGAAACATGCAAAATTCTCGGATTCATTTCGCGATAGGCTAGCATCAAAACAACTATACCTTCGTACCGCTTCTGCGATTTGCCCACATTTTATCCGGGGAACTGTGAGCCAATGGGAAACACTAAACCAAGAAAGTGCCGGATTACGGACAGCCTAGTTGAGACGTCTCACGCGTCAGTAGCCAATGAACAGGTGTAATTTCCGCGAGTATTTAAAGGACTGTGGAGTCTATCCTAGAGGTCAATGAATCCGCGAATTTTGCAGGTCTCTAGTCATGACTAGAGACCTGCAAAATTCGCGGATTCATTGACCTCTAGGATAGACTCCACAGTACTTTAAATACTCGCGGAAATGACACCTGTTCATTGGCTACTGACGCGTGAGTCGTCTCACCTAGGCTGTCCGTAATTCGGCACTTTCTTGGTATAGTGTTTCCCATTGGCTCACAGTTCCCCGAATAAAATGTGGGCCAATCGCAGAAGCGGTACGAAGGTATAGTTGTTTTGATGCTAGCCTATCGCGAAATGAATCCGCGAATTTTGCATGTCTCTAGTCATGACTCTTAGAAAAAGCTACAGTGTTTTGTGAAATACCTTGACATGAAATGAAATCGCGAAATACAGGTGTCCCTAGTCATAGCTAGAGCCACGGAATTTTCGCGCATTCATATAGTCGCAAGCTAGAATGCAAACCTCCACACTGTCGCACTGTGTTCATGATTGGACCGCAGTTATCTGGACACGCCCCTCTACGAGCGTGAGCCAACGATGTCCAGCTAGGAGAGAAGTAAGCGAATCAGGTAGTGCCAAATAACAAGGATAAAAATGTTCTCACTAAGAAATCAACCAATGGGAAAGTAAACATGGGTCGAGCACACCTATAACTTTGAATTCTATCCTGAGGCCAGAGGAATCCGCGAAATTTCTGGGACTCTAGTCATAGCTAGAGACCCGTGAATTTCGCGGATTCATTTCGTGTTATGCTAAAATTCAAATAATTATACCTTAGGGCTGCTTCTGTCATTGGTTCTCTGTTAATCTGGAGGACTGATGGCCAATTAGAGACTCTCACTCATAGAAGTGTCGAATCACAGGCCACCCAGTCGAGACGACTCACAAGTCAACAGCCAATGAACAGTTGGCATTTGCCCGAGTGTGTAGAATATATTGGAGTCTATCCTGGAGGTCATTGAATCCGCGAAATTCACAGGTCTCTAGTCATAGCCATTCAGGACGCGTTTGCTTCCGCACTGGATGCATTATTGTTGTGTTCTGACAGTAAACATGTACCTGCAAAAAAAACCGCAAGCCAACCACGAAACACAGTGTAACACAGTTTTTAACACACATTTGGTCTGGAAAAATACGCGGGTCTAGTCAATACCCTCCGGTTGTCAATGACACAGACAATTGACCAGCACTTCTCTGCCTGCTTCTCCAAAGTTCCAGTGATATTTTTGCATCTTGCATACGACCGGTTTACATATATGCTTGATTAAACTGAACTCAGAAATAACTAAAAATTTGACATTTTCCGCGGATTCGTTTGGCATCAGGCTAGAATGCAAATCTTCATAGTATTGCACAGTTTTCGTGAATTTACCGCGGATATTTCAATACGCCCTTCTGCAGGCATGAGACAACGATGCCCGGCTAGGAGAGAGGTCAGCGAATCAGGTAGTGCCAATTGAAGTGAGAGAAAAAAATTGTTCTGTCTAAGAAATCAGCCAAACGAAAAGCAAACGTTTGGTAGGGCTAATATAAAGATTTGAATTTTAGCCTGACGCCAAAAGAATTAATGAAATTACCGGGTATTAAGTAATACGATTTCATTAATCCCTGTTTATTATCGCATTATAACTAGAGACCGGAAAAATTCGCGGATTCAATGACCTCTAGGATAGCTTCCATTATCCTCTGCACTTCTCAAGTAAACACGCGTGTTCATTGGTTACTAAATTGTGAGTCGTCTCCACTGAGTAGCTTGTGATTCGACACTTCTTTGGTCGATAGTCTCTCATTGGCCCAGAGAGCTCCAGTTAAACCGCGAGCCAACAGTAGAACCAGCAGAATTATACATATGTTTGAATTTCAGCCTATCACGAAATGAATCCGCGAATTTTTCCGGTCCCTAGTTATAATGCGATTAGAAACAGGGATTAATGAAATCGTATTACTTAATACCCGGTAATTTCATTATAACCTAACATCCAGCAACTGTCAACGCACTCACAGGAAGAAAAATGTTGCCCGAGAATCGTCGGTACTGTGAGGGGAATACAACGTAACAGTTATACGTCAGTCGTGTATCCGAAACAGAACTTCTACTAGACTGCAACAAGGTATACCCGCACATGTGGTTTCTTCCTTGTGATTGGCGGCCGTCTGCGAGAGAGGTCGTCGCTTTGTTTCACCGAGCCACTCAGGACGCGTTTACTTCCACACTGAATCACTGTGATTGGTGTCGTTACACTCAATATGTATCTGGGAGAAACTCACCCAATCACGAAACACAGTCGATGCTCTGGTGTTTTAACTTTTATCTAGTCACGAAATCTTTTCGCGAAATCCGCATGCCCCTACACATGTGTTGTGCGAGCCAGGGTCTAACTTAGATCTTTCGTGCTTTAAGCCCGCAAGCACCTATCCGAGCGACCTTCTTGAGCTGGCTTTCATGCAGTAAATAAACATAAATTATATTAGCCATTTAACACAAAATATCTCCGAATAATGACAAACCTTTGGTAGTCACCATGTAGCTATTCGAAATTATGTATTTCAAGTTCTTTAAATGATTCTTGCAATGTGGAAGCTTGATTAAAAAGGTATTCATGCACATACGCCATGGAAGAAATGCACATGTCCGTGAAAATCTTTTAGATCAAATCATGTCTTTTGTAAATACTATTTTAAACTATTTTTTATCGCTATACCAATATATTTTTTTTAATTATTCGACAATAAACTATTTTTGGGGAACTAAAAATCTGTTTATTAGTTATTTCAATTTTTCGTGGTAATAAAACAGAGTTTTGGTATTAACAAAAACAAATAGTTCTTGACATAAAACAAGTGGCACGGTTAATACATACATAAATTTGCCTGTAGTGGCCTTACAAAATTTTATTTTAGTGAATTTTAGTCAATTTGATTGTTTACGGGCAGATATTGCCCTGTGGAATGCCTGTGAATGCTTTCTGAAGTTTTGTCGCTGTAATGCCAGTTTAAGGAAGCCCATTCAACGTTTTCTGTATTGACTTCCGATAGGCTTGTGGCGGTATCGCTTTGCCGCGTGGTTAATGGCGGGGAAAAAAACACAACCAATGGCATCGCATAAAACTACAGGAGCACAGCCAAACTCCTAGTGAAGTCGGTGAGTCGCACAACGTGTATTCAGAAATTAACAGCCCTACGCCCTGAAGCTTGCAGAAAGTCTGATCCGACAAGCCTTCTTCAAGCTCGTTTAAATGACTACTCTTCAAAATAGTATACTTGAGTCATGATCGCATCACGCTTGAAATTGTTTATTTACCTTGGCCAGCCTAATAAAAGTGTCTTGCAAGCTACATAGCCCAAGTCGGTCACATGATCGAAAACCTTAAGCTTGAAAAGTGATTGTTTCAATCGGTATGACAAGCTAGCATTGTAAGTCATTTTTTCAAGCTTGCTGCAGTTAAAAATTCCGTGTAAGAACCAAAAACCTTCATTATAACTGAGTGTCCTTCAAATAAATGATTTTATAGTTAATATTGATAGGATCATTATTTTTTTTCAATTTTTAAAACACATACTTATAGAGTTTATACATTCATTCAGCAAACGAGCACTACATTTACAAATGATAAATTGGTTTTTATTTTGAAACAAATATTAGATTTTCTCGCAATTTTATTTTATAGTTTACAAAACTGTAAAAAAAATTCATTGTAATGCGAAAACATTTTTCTGTCTGAGAGAATACGTGACACGGATTAATAAATAACCATAAATTCATACATATTATTAATTAATTAAAAATGTTTTCCAAGTAGATTAAATATTGGTTGCAAAAATACAAAAGATTTTAATTTAAAACAGATTTTTTTTTTTTAAATCACAAACCGCCAACAAAAGAACATTTGTTTGATTCCAGATCAACCACATGCTCATACCAACATAAAATAAGTGGGTCTGTGTTTGAGTATTTCGGAGTCCACTTAAATTTTTGAGTATTCGATATTAACTTTAAACGTTAATCTGAATAATTTCACTCTTAGCTTAACACGTGATATTAAACACTGACCCGTGTGCCAACACGAATACATCGCTTGAGGGCAGAGTTCAGTGAGTTCAAGTCAGTGTGTAAAGCCCTGGGTTGTATAATTAGTACAAAGTTTTACGCAAAAAATTAAGAATAACAGTAGGAAAAAAAGTGTTTGTAGCCACCAACGAATATTTTTGTCAGTATAGATCCCACCACATAACTTGTGGTAGCACAGAATTGATTTTGTAGCTTTAAAACTCTTACTATTATTTAAAAACAGTTCTGTTTGCTCTAAAAATGCACTTTGTAGACAATACATTATAACGTGTGCCATATTTACTGACCAAAAATCTTAAAATGACCACTTTTTTTTTTAAGCGAATAACATTCTTATGTGTTTTTGGACAAACAACTTGGAGCAACAGTGCGATTTATTTCACTGACAATGAATGCCCTGCAAAATAAAAAATATACATTTAAACTATACCAGATGATACTAACACGAGTCAGATGCAACCCATTTACCCATAGATTGCTAGGTAAGTTAATAATTTTGAGGACAACCATACTAAGGATATAAAATATCTGTAATATTTATGCCGATGTGCTGAATGATATTGTCATACATATTGTAATTTTTTTTAGTGAATATACAGTATGAGTTGTAGCTGACTGTTAAACAAGTATATTTCAATTACACAATTAGTATCCTTGCTTAATGCAGTGCATTTTACAAGAAATCACGAGACATAAGTTGTAGAAGTAGCTTGGCTTCTGGGTTGAAGCCGTGTCTTAGGCAAATAATTCACCAACGTTTCGGTCTACATTGCAGTCGCCTGATCAGGTAACTGCTCCCTGATGATGGCGACTGCAATGTCGACCGAAACGTTGGTGAATTATTTGCCAAGGACACGGCTACAACCCACAGGTAACTTCTCCCTGATGATGGCGACTGCAATGTCGACCGAAACGTTGGTGAATTATTTGCCAAGAACACGGCTACAACCCACAGGTAACTGCTTCCTGATGATGGCGACTGCAATGTCGACCGAAACGTTGGTGAATTATTTGCCAAGAACACGGCTACAACCCACAGGTAACTGCTTCCTGATGATGGCGACTGCAATGTCGACCGAAACGTTGGTGAATTATTTGCCAAGGACACGGCTACAACCCAGAAGCCAAGCTAGGTACTTCAGACAACGGCCGTGAAAGCCTGCGAACATTATTCTTTGTAGAAATTGGAGAAGTTTTACTGAAAAATGCAAATCGTATTTTGCAGATTGCATGAGATGTTTCAGATTTAGGACTTGAAGCAGGGGGGAGGGGGATGACCCGGAGGAAACCCGCAGCCACGGGACCGGCGAGGTGCGAACCCCAGCCCGTCCTACGAGTGACGGCCGGCGGGGGAGGGGCGAAGCGGTCGGCCGGCAAAGCAGGAAGCCACTGGTCACTGTTCACACTCCAATTGAGAGCGCGACCCGCGGTGGCGCGCTGAAGATCACATGCAAGACGATTGGTTGCTTCCCGTCACGTGACCCGCGGCCGGCCGCCAGACCCCCCGTCCCCCCCGCTCCCCGCATCACGGAAAGCGGAGCTGCGCACGTCCGCGCTTCACCAGCGCCAGCGGTCGACTGCCGCTGCGCACCTGTCCCGCGCAGGTGAGGCCCCGCCCCCCCGCGCGCGCCGACCAACCAGCGGCGCCCCGCGCGCGCCATCTTCCCGGCCAGTGGCCACACGGTCTACGCACCGAGCAACAACTACTTCTATTGCAACAAGCGGGGGTCAAAAGGCACACCTAACTCTACCTTTACTTTTTGACGTGACAACGTCTAATAAAGCGATGAACGCCGGCTGCACGCACGAAAAAGTGTCCCGTTACGCGGTGTCCCGTTACGCTCATTTTACGCTTGCGCCGCATCTATCTCTCTTCCACTCGATTGGCACAACCATCGATTTTACTTTTTCGAGGCACACTAAACTTGAAACACTCCCATTCGTTTCCTACTTTTCCTATCATCGCCCTATATTTAACAGAATAACACAGATTGTAAGAAGTTAAATAGCAAACATGTATAAAAGTTATAGTTAAAATAATCTCTTTGTTAAAGTAATAAACATATTTGAATTAATGAGTGCAAATAAAAGTAAATTTATAAATTAAATTCTAGATTTAATTTCACTCCTTCTTTGTATCCATACAAAATAGTGATAGTTCAATAAAAATGATTCAATTTTATTCATAAAAGTATGCAATCATTTCATCAATGTTTTGTTATGACGTATTCACGTTAAACTATCGTCCGTAAACTGACTTTACAGACAACCAGTTTTTTTATACAATGAAGGGCGTTTTTTATGAAATAAATCTTTTATGCACCTGACAGTTTGTTTCTATTTATTTATTAAAAATGTTTGTAATTAATTACATACTTTTCTTTAAATTTTAAGATTTTAGTAATAATCTGAAATTGCGTGAGCGAAGCAACCGGTTATAAGCTAGTCCAAGATGAAATACCCTCAGTGAAATAAAATTAAATAATGCATCGCCCATGAATAGTATACCTCTTAATTAAAGGGGTAGGTACATGCCAAATAGTCACTAAAATATAATGAATCTTTAATTATTGTGAAGTGAAAATCTATAAACTAAATTTTGACCAATTTTAGACCATACCTAATAAAGTAAACTTACCAATAGCTATAAACGAATTAAATAATGTAGGTTACAATAATTAAGTATCCTTAAATACTAATAAAATTTAAAAAAGTTACATTTTTATCTTCCATATTGTGGTAAAAGTAAAAAAAATAAATAAAATTCGGTGGTTTTCAGATTAGTCTGTAATTCAAGATATGGAAGCTTTCTCAGAAATACTATTATAAATTGTAAACTGAAGGTAGTGTAAATTTTTATTTAATTTCACTTTTAATTATGATTTTAGAATCAATTAAAAGTTTACATGCCGTAATTTGCTGAAAATACGACGCACACTTCAGCAATTTGTATAAAATTTTTATTGTTTACCGTTACGAAATCTACATTTGTGTTGACAAATGTCGCCAAAAAGGAACCTTGTGAGTCAGTTTTACTGCTAATTAGTTTTATCTTATTGATAGTCTATGTAAAGTTCCAAATCAACTTTGTGTCTGTCATTAGTAAAACTTGTCAGTTGCTTTCTTATAAGTACCTGCCGAGTTATAAAATATTTTAATTATGTAAAGTTCCAAGTCACTTTGTGTCTGTCATTAGTAAAACTTGTCAGTTGCTTTCTTATAAGTACCTGACGAGTTATAAAATATTTTATTGTTTTTTGTTTTTGTTTTTGCCAGCATTTTGTTTAACTACTGAAAAAAAATATTTTTGTACCTAAAAATCATACACAAAATTTTAACACCAAAGCTTTAAGAAAACTGAGAACCGGATCAACGTAAGGCAGTAAATGCACCAAAGAGTATAAAATGTGAAGTTTCTCAACTGTGCTACTATTTTCCTGGTCCGCACGTGGTTTTAACATAGACACTCCTCACTGCAGATCTGTGCTGTGTGTGGTTTTTTACTTCGATCACTTGACCCGTCAATGTTATCTGTTTGAAGCAAACGTGGTACTTGCATATATCTGCTACATTCCAGACGGAGAACGTTAGATAGGGAGTAAATGTACGATGCCATTTTTTCTCAGACGCGTTTGGAAAAAAATGATTGGTAGGCCTGATGTTTGACGTGGGTCGAGGCCAGAGATATATGTCCTCTCATGAGAAAAGTCAGTGACTCGGAGAAAGTTTATAAAAAAAAAAGCGCGTGTAACTCAGTACATGTGATAGAAGTGAAACTTCTTTGGCAATTCAAACCTCGACTTGTGAGTGTTCTCTTTATATCTCTTGGGCGTCAGAACGTTTAGAAACGTTTCAACGAAAAAGGGTGCATTAAAATTCGGCCTTGAAGTTGTAATTGAAATGTTACTCTTATCGCTCCCAAAGAAGTTTCACTTCAAAAATATTTACTTACACAGCAGCTAAAACAATGCTCATATAAAACTGTTTTACAATACTGATTTACACAAGTAATTAAAATAATACGTTCTTGAAAAAACACCGTTTTCTTGCGAATATGGCCCGTGGCGCGGTGCACAACAATAAGCTCAAACCCCGTTGTGTTGCCCTCTGCCCAAACACTCCCTTGCTAGATGCCAGCAAGTCGGCAGGCGTCAGGCGCAGGCGACCCGCCTATCCCTGCAGCATGGCGGGGTTCAACCTAAGACACTCAAGGACACGAGTTCTCTGCATCGTCCGCAACCTATTATTCGTCCTTTTAGCGTCAGAAACATTTCACGGACATAATGTCCAAGCCCCCGACCCCCCGCATGGTAGACTCTTTTCTACTCTGTCCAACTCTTCTTCCAGATCCATCCTTCTGTTTCCCGTAACCAACCTGCACGCATGATGCATGACCTTTGCACCCCGCATGAAAGAGCCCAGGGTTTTTCCTGTGTCTATGCAGGTTCTACCTGGACCCGACTTATATAGTTTTAGTCTAGAATAGTCATTGAGGGGAGTTAGTCATGGCGCCTATCGCAGACATGGCTGGCCAATCCCCTCCTAGCACATGATGCATGCTACCTCTCCTGCATGATTAGAGCGTATAGGCTTCGGCCTGAGACGCACTTAGTCTTCCCTACCCAGACCTCTCCCGCACACTCATAGCTAGAGTCCCGGAAATGTCGCGGATTCCTCTGGCCTCAGGATAGAATTCAAAGTTATAGGTGTGCTCGACCCATGTTTACTTTCCCATTGGTTGATTTCTTAGCGAGAACATTTTTATCCTTGTTATTTGCCACTACCTGATTCGCTTATTTCTCTCCTAGCTGGACATCGTTGGCTCACGGTTGTAGAGAGGCGTGCCTAGATAACTGCGGTCCAATCATGAACACAGTGCGACAGTGTGGAGGTTTGCATTCTAGCTTGCGACTAAATGAATCCGCGAAATTTCCGTGGCTCTACTCATAGCTTTAAGTTAGGTTAAGGAAAAAAAAAACGTTTCAAAACAATGTTTCAGGAACATTTTACATTAAAATTCAGCCTTGAAATTTACACCCATCGCGCCCAAAGAAGTTTTATTTCAAAAGTCGTTAACGTGTGTGCCTTTGCTTGATATTCGTGACTGCACAGGCAAGGCAGTGCTCCGGCGAGCAAAGTCTCCGTGGTACCTTTGGTATCGCAAGCAGCGAACCACGGCATGCCTGGAAGCATGGGCACACACGCTTATGCCTATATCCTGAGCGCTGTGAGCAGCCAGGTACCCAGAAGAAGTGGATACAGGTAATATCAGTGTAAGTTATGTTTGCTCACAGGTATCCGTATTTAAAAAGAAAGCGTGCAATAGTAGATGGTGCTGGCTATGCTTGAAAACACTGCAGGACACTAACATGTAAATTATTTATATTTTTTATTCAATACGTCTACCACCATCCTTCAGTCACCGTAGAATGGAAGAGGAATGAATTCATTAGTGACACGTAAATGTTTCAGCTGTGTGTTGAGTAATGTAGTTGGTGCACTTTGTAACTAACAACATTTGGCAACATAACCTGGTTTACTTAGCATGCCGAGAGCAGTTAATATTGTTCATTTGCAGCAAAAATGCATTAATGATTCGAAATAACTCCAGTACATTGTGCGCGAAAGCAGTCACGAGTGGTTGCCGTCATAACTTTGAAACACACAACTTAGAAAAACATAACTTAGAAACACAAAATATAAAATATTCTAAGTTGCGTGTATCTAAGTTATGACGTTAATAACGTACGTATATCTTAGTGATGACAATTCTAAATTGTGTTTTTCTTCTAAGTTAAGATATATCTAAGTTACGATTTTTAAAGTTACAATGTTCTTAGTATTTCTTTTTTTCCACTATGTGTTTTAAAGTTATTATCGTTCAAACTTATGACAGTTCTATGTTATGTGAATTTTTAAACCAGAATTAGTTAAGACTTCTCTAAGTTGTGTGATTCTAAGTTTTATGATAGTTCCAAGTAAAGATTTTCTAAGTTAAACAAAATTCTTAGTTGTGTATTTCTAAGTTATAATTGTTCTAACATGTGACAGTTATAAATTTTGTGTTTTTTTTTTTTTTTCAAAATTTGTTATGACGGTTCTAAGGTTCTAAGTTATGATTTTCTAATTAAAATTTTTTTTAAGCTGAGTGTGTCTGCGCTATGTGTTTCTGAGTTATGATCGTTCGAACTTATGACAAGTCTATGTCATGTGAGTTTTTAAGACTGCTGCGGGTCGTGTGTTGACCGCGGCGGTACCGAGGGCGGCCGAGGGGGGCCGAGGGGGAGGACTTGCCCCTCCTAGGCCGGGGGGCCACGTCAGAGGCGACGCGCGGGGTAAACACAGCCCCCCCCCCCCCGTGTACAGTTTACCTGGCGAGCATACACAAACCTTAACGCGGTGTGCGGACGGAACGGTGAGGGAGGGGTGGGGGGGCAGACGACCCCCCTCCCCCCGACACACACACAAAATAAACACGCACCAGCCCTGTGGGAAAACTCGGCGGATGGGAAAAGGAACCCCCCCCCCCCCCGCAACAATGGCCACCGCAAACAAACTGCCTCCCCGCACGGTCAATAATGCATAATTATGCCAACAACAAGCCCCGCGGAGTCACGGCTCTCTCTGACGGATTTCGAGGAACGAGAGATAAAGAACAAAAAAAAAAAAACGAGGAGGAAAGGTGGGGAGGGGTTAAAGTGGAGTCGACGTTTGTGGTGTTCCCTACATGCTTTTTGTCGGCTTCTATTTTCTTGCGCGCTTCCCGACGGGGAGTTGGACGCGGGTAGGTTCGCATCCCTGTCAAGGGGATAGAGTTGCTAATTCGCGGGCAGGCGACCCCCCCCCCCCTGGGTCAGGCCGACACACGCGCCCCTCATTAAGGTGGCTGCCCCTAATGGTCCGACGCCGCCCCACTTTGCCGTCGCGCTGATGCCTCGCCAAACACGCCACTCGGGGCACAGACGTATCCCTGGCCGGGGAGTGACGAGTCGCGCCCCGAATCCTCAAGTCCAGGCCACCATGACGCCGCCTTCTGCCCCAGACGCCATGATGCCGCCTTCTGCCCCAGGCGCCATGATGCTGCCTTCTGCCCCAGGCGCCATGATACCGCCTTCTGCCCCAGGCCCATGATGCTGCCTTCTGCCCCAGGCGCCATGATACCGCCTTCTGCCCCAGGCGCCATGATGCCGCCTTCTGCCCCAGGCCCATGATGCTGCCTTCTGCCCCAGGCCACCATGATGCTGCCTTCTGCCCCAGGCGCCATGATACCGCCTTCTGCCCCAGGCGCCATGATGCTGCCTTCTGCCCCAGGCCACCATGATGCTGCCTTCTGCCCCAGGCGCCATGATGCCGCCTTCTGCCCCAGGCGCCATGATGCCGCCTTCTGCCCCAGGCCCATGATGCTGCCTTCTGCCCCAGGCGCCATGATACCGCCTTCTGCCCCAGGCCACCATGATGCTGCCTTCTGCCCCAGGGGCCATGATGCCGCCTTCTGCCCCAGGCGCCATGATGCCGCCTTCTGCCCCAGGCCCATGATGCTGCCTTCTGCCCCAGGCGCCATGATACCGCCTTCTGCCCCAGGCGCCATGATACCGCCTTCTGCCCCAGGCGCCATGATACCGCCTTCTGCCCCAGGCCCATGATGCTGCCTTCTGCCCCAGGCGCCATGATACCGCCTTCTGCCCCAGGCGCCATGATACCGCCTTCTGCCTCAGGCCCATGATGCTGCCTTCTGCCCCAGGCGCCATGATGCCGCCTTCTGCCCCAGGCGCCATGATGCTGCCTTCTGCCCCAGGCGCCATGATACCGCCTTCTGCCCCAGGTGCCATGATGCCGCCTTCTGCCCCAGGTGCCATGATGCCGCCTTCTGCCCCAGGCGCCATGATGCCGCCTTCTGCCCCAGGCGCCATGATGCTGCCTTCTGCCCCAGGCGCCATGATACCGCCTTCTGCCCCAGGTGCCATGATGCCGCCTTCTGCCCCAGGCGCCATGATGCCGCCTTCTGCCCCAGGCGCCATGATGCCGCCTTCTGCCCCAGGCGCCATGATGCCGCCTTCTGCCCCAGGCGCCATGATGCCGCCTTCTGCCCCAGGTGCCATGATACCACCTTCTGCCCCAGGCCACCATGATGCTGCCTTCTGCCCCAGGCCACCATGATGCCGCCTTCTGCCCCAGGCGCCATGATGCCGCCTTCTGCCCCTGGCGCCATGATGCTGCCTTCTGCCCCAGGCCACCATGATGCTGCCTTCTGCCCCAGGCCACCATGATGCCGCCTTCTGCCCCAGGCGCCATGATGCCGCCTTCTGCCCCAGGCGCCATGATGCTGCCTTCTGCCCCAGGTGCCATGATACCACCTTCTGCCCCAGGCCACCATGATGCTGCCTTCTGCCCCAGGCCACCATGATGCCGCCTTCTGCCCCAGGCGCCATGATGCCGCCTTCTGCCCCTGGCGCCATGATGCTGCCTTCTGCCCCAGGCCACCATGATGCTGCCTTCTGCCCCAGGCGCCATGATGCCGCCTTCTGCCCCTGGCGCCATGATGCCGCCTTCTGCCCCAGGCGCCATGATGCCGCCTTCTGCCCCAGGCGCCATGATACCACCTTCTGCCCCAGGCCACCATTATGCTGCCTTCTGCCCCAGGCGCCATGATACCACCTTCTGCCTCAGGCGCCATGATACCACCTTCTGCCCCAGGCCACCATGATGCTGCCTTCTGCCCCAGGCGCCATGATGCCGCCTTCTGCCCCAGGCCCATGATACCACCTTCTGCCCCAGGCCACCATGATGCTGCCTTCTGCCCCAGGTGCCATGATACCGCCTTCTACCCCAGGCCACCATGATGCTGCCTTCTGCCCCAGGTGCCATGATACCGCCTTCTGCCCCAGGCCACCATGATGCTGCCTTCTGCCCCAGGCGCCATGATGCCGCCTTCTGCCCCAGGCCCATGATGCCGCCTTCTGCCCCAGGCCACCATGATGCCGCCTTCTGCCCCAGGCGCCAAGATACCGCCTTCTGCCCTAGGCGCCATAATGCCGCCTTCTGCCCCAGGCGCCATGATACCGCCTTCTGCCCCAGGCCACCATGATGCTGCCTTATGCCCCAGGTGCCATGATACCGCCTTCTGCCCCAGGTGCCATGATGCTGCCTTCTGCCCCAGGTGCCATGATACCGCCTTCTGCCCCAGGTGCCATGATGCCGCCTTCTGCCCCAGGCCCATGATGCCGCCTTCTGCCCCAGGCCCATGATGCCGCCTTCTGCCCCAGGCGCCATGATGCCGCCTTCTGCCCCAGACGCCATGATGCCGCCTTCTGCCCCAGGCCCATGATGCCGCCTTCTGCCCCAGGCCACCATGATGCCGCCTTCTGCCCCAGGCGCCAAGATACCGCCTTCTGCCCTAGGCGCCATGATGCCGCCTTCTGCCCTAGGCGCCATGATGCCGCCTTCTGCCCCAGGCCCATGATGCCGCCTTCTGCCCCAGGCCACCATGATGCCGCCTTCTGCCCCAGGCGCCAAGATACCGCCTTCTACCCCAGGCCACCATGATGCTGCCTTCTGCCCCAGGCGCCATGATACCGCCTTCTGCCCCAGGCCACCATGATGCTGCCTTCTGCCCCAGGTGCCATGATACCGCCTTCTGCCCCAGGTGCCATGATGCCGCCTTCTGCCCCAGGCCCATGATGCCGCCTTCTGCCCCAGGCCACCATGATGCCGCCTTCTGCCCCAGGCGCCATGATACCGCCTTCTGCCCCAGGCGCCATGATGCCGCCTTCTGCCCCAGGCGCAATGATGCCGCCTTCTGCCCCAGGCGCCATGATACCGCCTTCTGCCCCAGGCGCCATGATACCGCCTTCTGCCCCAGGCGCCATGATGCCGCCTTCTGCCCCAGGCCACCATGATGCTGCCTTCTGCCCCAGGTGCCATGATACCGCCTTCTGCCCCAGGCCACCATGATGCTGCCTTCTGCCCCAGGCGCCATGATACTGCCTTCTGCCCCAGGCCACCATGATGCTGCCTTCTGCCCCAGGCGCCATGATGCCGCCTTCTGCCCCAGGCCACCATGATGCTGCCTTCTGCCTCAGGCCACCATGATGCTGCCTTCTGCCCCAGGCGCCATGATGCCGCCTTCTGCCCCAGGCCACCATGATGCTGCCTTCTGCCCCAGGCCACCATGATGCTGCCTTCTGCCTCAGGCCACCATGATGCTGCCTTCTGCCCCAGGCCACCATGATGCTGCCTTCTGCCCCAGGCCACCATGATGCCGCCTTCTGCCCCAGGCGCCATGATGCCGCCTTCTGCCCCAGGCGCCATGATGCCGCCTTCTGCCCCAGGCGCCATGATGCTGCCTTCTGCCCCAGGTGCCATGATACCACCTTCTGCCCCAGGCCACCATGATGCTGCCTTCTGCCCCAGGCCACCATGATGCCGCCTTCTGCCCCAGGCGCCATGATGCCGCCTTCTGCCCCTGGCGCCATGATGCTGCCTTCTGCCCCAGGCCACCATGATGCTGCCTTCTGCCCCAGGCGCCATGATGCCGCCTTCTGCCCCTGGCGCCATGATGCCGCCTTCTGCCCCAGGCGCCATGATGCCGCCTTCTGCCCCAGGCGCCATGATACCACCTTCTGCCCCAGGCCACCATTATGCTGCCTTCTGCCCCAGGCGCCATGATACCGCCTTCTGCCCCAGGCGCCATGATACCACCTTCTGCCCCAGGCCACCATGATGCTGCCTTCTGCCCCAGGCGCCATGATGCCGCCTTCTGCCCCAGGCCCATGATACCACCTTCTGCCCCAGGCCACCATGATGCTGCCTTCTGCCCCAGGTGCCATGATACCGCCTTCTACCCCAGGCCACCATGATGCTGCCTTCTGCCCCAGGTGCCATGATACCGCCTTCTGCCCCAGGCCACCATGATGCTGCCTTCTGCCCCAGGCGCCATGATGCCGCCTTCTGCCCCAGGCCCATGATGCCGCCTTCTGCCCCAGGCCACCATGATGCCGCCTTCTGCCCCAGGCGCCAAGATACCGCCTTCTGCCCTAGGCGCCATAATGCCGCCTTCTGCCCCAGGCGCCATGATACCGCCTTCTGCCCCAGGCCACCATGATGCTGCCTTATGCCCCAGGTGCCATGATACCGCCTTCTGCCCCAGGTGCCATGATGCTGCCTTCTGCCCCAGGTGCCATGATACCGCCTTCTGCCCCAGGTGCCATGATGCCGCCTTCTGCCCCAGGCCCATGATGCCGCCTTCTGCCCCAGGCCCATGATGCCGCCTTCTGCCCCAGGCGCCATGATGCCGCCTTCTGCCCCAGACGCCATGATGCCGCCTTCTGCCCCAGGCCCATGATGCCGCCTTCTGCCCCAGGCCACCATGATGCCGCCTTCTGCCCCAGGCGCCAAGATACCGCCTTCTGCCCTAGGCGCCATGATGCCGCCTTCTGCCCTAGGCGCCATGATGCCGCCTTCTGCCCCAGGCCCATGATGCCGCCTTCTGCCCCAGGCCACCATGATGCCGCCTTCTGCCCCAGGCGCCAAGATACCGCCTTCTACCCCAGGCCACCATGATGCTGCCTTCTGCCCCAGGCGCCATGATACCGCCTTCTGCCCCAGGCCACCATGATGCTGCCTTCTGCCCCAGGTGCCATGATACCGCCTTCTGCCCCAGGTGCCATGATGCCGCCTTCTGCCCCAGGCCCATGATGCCGCCTTCTGCCCCAGGCCACCATGATGCCGCCTTCTGCCCCAGGCGCCATGATACCGCCTTCTGCCCCAGGCGCCATGATGCCGCCTTCTGCCCCAGGCGCAATGATGCCGCCTTCTGCCCCAGGCGCCATGATACCGCCTTCTGCCCCAGGCGCCATGATACCGCCTTCTGCCCCAGGCGCCATGATGCCGCCTTCTGCCCCAGGCCACCATGATGCTGCCTTCTGCCCCAGGTGCCATGATACCGCCTTCTGCCCCAGGCCACCATGATGCTGCCTTCTGCCCCAGGCGCCATGATACTGCCTTCTGCCCCAGGCCACCATGATGCTGCCTTCTGCCCCAGGCGCCATGATGCCGCCTTCTGCCCCAGGCCACCATGATGCTGCCTTCTGCCTCAGGCCACCATGATGCTGCCTTCTGCCCCAGGCGCCATGATGCCGCCTTCTGCCCCAGGCCACCATGATGCTGCCTTCTGCCCCAGGCCACCATGATGCTGCCTTCTGCCTCAGGCCACCATGATGCTGCCTTCTGCCCCAGGCCCATAATGCCGCCTTCTGCCCCAGGCGCCATGATACCGCCTTCTGCCCCAGGCGCCATGATACCACCTTCTGCCCCAGGCCACCATGATGCTGCCTTCTGCCCCAGGCGCCATGATGCCGCCTTCTGCCCCAGGCCACCATGATGCTGCCTTCTGCCTCAGGCCACCATGATGCTGCCTTCTGCCCCAGGCCCATAATGCCGCCTTCTGCCCCAGGCGCCATGATGCCGCCCTTTGCCCCAGGCGCCATGATACCACCTTCTGCCCCAGGCCACCATGATGCTGTTTTCTGCCCCTTGCCCATGATGCCGCCTTCTGCCCCAGGCCGCCATGATGCCGCCTTCTGGCCCAGACTGGCAGTTGGTTTTCTCCGTGTGCTTCAGGTTATTTCTGAAAAGTTTGCTGTTGTCTTCGTATCGAATCACCAGCAAGCCAGTCGAGTCTTCGCTCACGTGAGCAGCCAATGAACTGGGGACATCTGCACGAGTGTTCAGAGGACTGCGGAGTCCATACTGGACGTCAGTGAACCGGCGAATCGTTTCCAGTCGCCTTATCTGGCGCACAAGAGCGCCCAGCACCACGCCTTAGCGTGAGCCAATGTCCGTGGCTGTCGCGGCCGTGTTAGGCGCGGTATTGGCTGAAGGAGACGTCGCTAACTATCAGCTGACCCACAAGCACACACACACACACACCTACACATAGCACACACACAGGTTCGCCGCTTCCTTCAAAGATGAGGCGCGTGAAGTTTTTTATGTATACGCTACCGCCAGCCACGCAAACAGTATGTGGCTGGTTGGCACAGTTGCAAAACGCCCGTTACTCAGGTCTACATGTGACACACAGCCTAACCAACATTGGCGTATATCCAAAAAAATAAATATACAATCAATGTTTCTCACAGCAAGAATCATCCAAATTGACACTTTCGAGGAGCCGAGTTTGATCACAGTCCAATCCTACCAAGTTCTGTTTCTTGTACACTGTTAGAAATTACAGCAAATGTATAGGCTTTTCAACCAACAATTTACCTGAAATAAACGAAGAAAGTTCTTCGTTATGTCAAATACCTGAATCTACATTGAAACTACGCCGTGTTTTGACTTTCGAGTTGTGTGTTTCGCCCTAAACAAAGGCAGAACAAACTTATGTACAAAACAAGAATGTTTTTGGTGAATACTAAATAAGTTTTGGAATTTTTTGTTAATATACCACGAATATTCTTTTGGATTCGTGTTCAAAGCAAGTGGGCTCAGTGTACGCATATTTACGAAGGTTGACGTTATATCACAGGGTAATTTGTAACCTGCGTTATTCCGTAAATTTATGGTGAAGATTTTTGTCAGTGTAGTTAACTGAAATTACTCCTGTTTAATGCTTGGATATTATTGGCTCAGAGCATCCCAAGCCGTAAAAAACGTCAAACAAGCATTCATGGTTCAGATAGTCAAAAAAATAAAAGTGTGAAATTCATGGGTGACAATACCGATCTATAGTTGACGCCGGGCGGCGGAATGCATTCAGGATTATGTAATCTGGCGCGGTGCCAGGACATAAAGCGAGTTCTCTTGCTCCGTGCTAATGGCGGCGTGTTGCAGGAGGGCGTTACTGATGTTTCTCGCGAACTTCAACTGCGCAAGCTGTCAAGATGTCCGAAACGGCCAGCAAAATGGCGGAGTACAGCCGGCCAATCACCGCAGGGCGGTGAACTGGCCAATGCGGGCTGACCACATGCACTCGCTCCACCGAAACACCCAGACATGCGATGATTACGTACCAACATGTGTCGTGTGTTCCGTTATGACTAGGGGCATGCAGATTTCGAGACTAGATGAAGGTTAAAACACTATAGCATCGTCTGTGTTTTGTGATTGGGCGAGTTTCTTCCAGCTACATGTCGATTGTCACAACACCAAAAACTAGGGGCAGGCATTGTCGCGAAAAGATCTGAACACTTACTAGACTGCAACAAGGTATACCCGCACCAGCGGTTTCTTCCTTGTGATTGGCGGCCGTCTGCAAGAGAAGTCGTTGCCTTATTTGATCGAACCACTCAGGACGCGTTTACTTCCACACTGAATCACTGTGATTGGTGTTGTTACAATCGATATGCACCTGGGAGAAACTCGCCCAATCACGAAACACAGACGGTGCTACAGTGTTTTAACTTTCATTTAGTCTCGAAATCTTTTCGCGAAATCTGCAGGCCCCTACCAATCACAGTAATTCAGAGCGGAATCAAACGCGTCCTGAGTGGCTCGGTCAAATAAGGCAACGACTTCTCTTGCAGACGGCCGCCAATCACAAGGAAGAAACCGCTGGTGCGGGTATACCTTATTGCAGTCTAGTAGACGTTCAGGTTTTTCCGCGAAAAATGCCTGCCCTTAGTTATTTATGACCAGTGACACTTCTCAGCGACGGTGTAATTCTGTGACGTGAAAGGCCGAGCAAACTCTGAATAGTTTATGTGTTTTATGAGTAAACTACGTTGTCTGTCCACCGATAACTTAAATACCTAATTATTTCAAGACTTTATTTTCTTATTTAAATCATTTAAAACCACCATTGATTTTATAAATATTTATATTTTTTTAAGATGTAAAATAAATTTATGTCGTCAATGTTACAATACGTGTGTATAGCCAACATGATAACTAGAGACCGGAAAAATTCGCGGATTAATTCGGCGATAAGCTAGAAGTCAAATACATATACCTTTTAGATGATTTTTCTATTGGCTTACTGTTCATCTGGACGAATCTCAACCAGTTATAAACCCTTAACCAAAGAAGGATCGAATCACAGATAAACCAGCTGCGACGACTTACAAGTCAGCAGCCAATGAAATTGCGTTATTTGGCCGAGTGTACAGGGAAATGTGCAGTCTATCCTGAAGGCCATTGAAATCGCGAATTTTTCCGGTCTCTAATGATAACACAGATAAACCTACTGCAATCACGGTTCCTAACCTTAAATATTGTTTACGTTAAACTTAAAAGTAACAAGTTTTGGATCTTAACACACTTAACTATGTAAAAATAAATTGTGCCACTAAAATTTCACACCATTTTATACTTATTATAAATTAATTACATTCTTAACATCTTATTTGCTTAATACCACCAATACCAGTATGTAACGTAGCGAAAGTGTGATAAGTACCAACCGAAATTTGTGTTCATACTCAAACACTGCAGTATAAACAGTTACAACGTCATCAATAGTTGGAGTTTAACGAAAAAAACAAAGTTGTTTTTGTACTTACGTAGCTTTTTTTCAACGATAATCTGCACTATCTTGGTTGTTTGCCGTGTCTTGTATCGCGACATAATCAGCGTGCTGAGGTGGTCGAACCAACCAATACTAATACATCTCCCACGGTACCAGAAGTGTGGCCCACAACCCAGAAAACCCTGCCGGCTGAACTATGATGGGATTAAACTTTACCCTACCCGTTTGGAAATGTAATGTTATGTAGTTGGCAGGTGTCAGAGATCTTGGTTAGGTTAGCTCGAACCTTTGCTCGATCTCTTTATATTCAATCATGCGCTATCGGGGCGTTATTAGAGTAGAGCAAACTACAAGCAGAAACGAACTTTAAAAACGTATCAACATAAAAAAACATTATGAATTAATAGCAGTTTATTTGATTGTAGAAGTAAAGGGATATATTAACTAATAAATCTATAAGTGGCCTTAAGGGGTTCTGAACGCAGGAGTTGATGTCCGCCATCTTGGATTGTGACGGTTATCCTAGATGGTTGCCGAAACCTTCGAAATTTGTCAAATTTGCCAAAACTATTATTTAAAATTTGTCAAAATTTGCCGGAAATTCTTCAAAATGACTCAAAATTTCCAGTTCTTAGGAAAACATTTTCCGCAAAAAAAAAATCCCAAAAAAATTCGAATAATAAAAACAAAATCCCTTTTTCGAGAGAAAAATTCCCGTTTTGAGGGAAAAAATTTCCTTTTTATTCCCCCAAGTAGTTGTGATCCATGAAAAGTCGTAGGTTCCCTATTAATTGCAATTTTATTTGTAGACTAGCTAATGCCCCGCATGCGTTGCAATGCCTCAATCATATATTTTATTTTATTTGTTTGAAGTAGGTACACATATACAAAGCATCTCTATTTATCGTTCTCTAATTCTCTATATCACTATCTATCTCTCTCTATATATATCTCTTTTTATCTACACATGTATCTACCTCTATACCCCTCTATATCTATATATCTATATCTCCCTCTATATCTCTCTTTAATTATTCTTTATATACCTAGATCTTTATAACTCTTAATATCTCTATGTACACATATATCAATCTTTAAAAATATATTAAAATTATTTGTTTTAACCTATCTATAGAGACCTGCAAAATTCGTGGTTTCGATGGCCTTCAGGATAGACTGCACATACCCCTGTACACTCGGCCAAATAACGCAAGTTCATTGGCTGCCGACTTGTAAGTCGTCTCAGCTGGTTTGTCTGTGATTCGATCCTTCTTTGGTTGAGGGTTTATAACTGGTTGAGATTCGTCCAGATAAACAGTAAGCCAATAGAAAAATTATCTAAGAGGTATATGTGTTTGAATTCTAGCCTATCCCCGAATGAATCCGCGAATTTAGCAGGTCTCTACTACCTATCTATAGTTTTATCTTTTTACCGGTAGCAGGTGTGACATAGGTAGGGACCGGAAAAATTCGCGGATTCATTTCGCGTTATGCTAGAATCCAAACAACTGTACCTTCATGTTGCTTCTGTGATTGGCTTACAGTTTGTCTGAAGGACTTTGAGCCAATGGACAACTTTCAACCAAAAAAAGTATCGAATCGCAAGCGTCCCAGTTGACATACGTCACGAGTCGATAGACAATGAGCAGGTGGCATTTGCCTGAGTGTGTAGGGGGTTGTGGAGTCTATCCTAGAGGTCACTGAAAACGCGAATTTTTTCTGTCTCTAGACATAGGTAAAGGTATCAAAACACGCGCGTATTCGAATTCAACGTTGTGTAAAAATTTCAAAGCAATCAGCGCAGAACTCTCGGTGATTTTATATTTTGAACGAACGAACATTTACATTTTTATTTATAGAGATCATAAAGATGTGTCAAAAATTTTGGTTTTTGGGTGTATCTGGCAACAGAGCACCCACGACACGGTGCCTGGAAGTGCAGTGAGAGCAGGTCTACTTGCAGCGGCCGCCGCCTGTACAGTGATTGGATTTCCTTGGCCGATTTGAAGCTTCAGGCAGTGAGCGTACTGTACAAGAACTGTACAAGAACTGTACAAGAAAATGCATCCGACGGATTGCGGAATTTTTTTTTTTTTGTTTTTTCCTGTGTTCGATTGGGCAGAAAAATGAAGAAGAACGGCACGCCACCCGTCCAAACATCCACATTCCGATTACGTCACGTTGCGGTCGTTTGCAACACGTGTATACCCAAATGTTACATTGTTGCGTAACCGGGGGCGTTGAGCCCTGGGTCGCGCGGCGTCCCGTGCCTTTTGAAATAATTATTTATTTTGTAAGGAAGTCACACACCGAGCGTTATCACCACTCCCCGGTTATCGCTGCGTCCCCACCCGCCTCGCTCGCCTTTGGACGCCTCTCTTTCCGTCTGCCCACTTGCAAGAATGTATGGTCTCATATCCGAGGATAACACAGTTTGACGGTAAAACTGCATTACGAGGCTGTCATAGGCGAGATCCGTCCAGCCTGTCCGGCGTGCTGGCCAGGAAGATTACTAGGGAACCTTCTCCCTCCCCTCATCTTCCTCACCCCCTCCCCTAAATACACGGACTCTTCATTAGCGGACTGCTTCTGGCAACCGCACACACCTTTCCCTCTCCCAGCGCCTTTCCGTCTCTCTGAAGGTCCCGACAGAGCTCCGTCGCGGGAAGTGGCGTAACTAGGACTCCATTGTTCTCGCAGCTTCGAGCGTCACGTTAGGACGCGACACTTCGGAGGACCACGAGAACTTTCCGCGGATGACACCGGCAGGCATGTAAAGGCTACGCCGATCTGCGGCGAGAGGAGATAGAGGCTGGTGGCGATACCGATACAAGAGTGCGGTGAAGAGGAGGGGGTGAATGACCCCTTGGCGAGCGATAGCGGGTGACGAGCGACGGGCTTCTTCGTGCGAGTGAGTAGTGGGAAGCAGTGTGTTGAGGCCGAGGTCCGTGGTCAGAGCCGAGCTCCAGTGGGGAGAGTAATCTGTGGACTTATTAACATGTTATTAATTGAGACCGGAAAAATTCGCGGATTCATTTCGTGATAGGCTAGAATCAAAATGCGTTTGCCTTTTTACTACATAAGTGATTGGGCCACAGTTTATCTGAATGACACTCGGCCAATGATAAACTTTCAACAAAAGAAGTATCGAATCACTAGTTTCCCAATTAACAGGTGGCACGAGTCAGTAGCCAATGAGTAGAGACTGGAAAAATTCGCGCTTTCAGTGAACTCTAGGATAGACTCCACAACCCCCTACACACTCAGGCAAATGCCACCTGCTCATTGGCTATCGACTCGTGACATCTGTCAACTGGGACGCTTGCGATTCGATACTTTTTTGGTTGAAAGTTGTCCATTGGCTCAAAGTCCTACTGACAAACTGTAAGCCAATCACAGAAGCAACATGAAACTACAGTTGTTTGGATTCTAGCATAACGCGAAATGAATCCGCGAAATTTTCCGGTCCCTACCAATGAGCAGACGTAATTTTCCCGCGTGCATAGAGGATCATGGAGTATATCCTACAGGTCATTGAAATCGCGAATTTTTCCGGTCTCTAGTTATTAATATTTGGAAAGTCATTTAGGTTGTTGCAATTTAGGAAAGAGGTTCACATAACACTGTAGTTAATTAGTTAAGCTATCTTTCGGACCTTTTTCCCCACTTGTAATATATTTAACACACAGAGCAAATATTTGGCACACGACAAATTATAAGTCGACTGAAAACTACAAGGATTTGTTATTTTAAATTATGTTTTGCATAGAAAGTATCTCTTATATGTATTTATAAAACTCGTGACTGCCACAGTCAAGAGAAGAACACATGCCTAATGGAATACCTTTGCACGGTCAACATAGTTTTGACGGCTGACGTCAGCAAGCAAAAAAAAAACAGGTGACCTTAGCTCCGTTATGCACAGGACTGTGATCTTTATCGCGGCGGATGAGCCACGATTGTTTTCGTGTATTCAGTGGATAGCAAAGTAGACTTGAAACACACATACACATCAGCTCCACGTCGGTGACGGACTACGGTGACCTTGATACGCCCTTGACGGCCTTGAGCCAGTTGTAAACAAGTAGAAGAAGTGCTCACCCAATCACGTGTAATCCGCTAAGGGATTTGAACTTGTTATCGACCAATAAACTCTGTAAAGAGGTTTCATTACCTATAGGCATGTTGATTCTAGCCTGGAGTGAAATGAATCCGGAAAATAATCACGGCTATACTTACAAAGGAAGGGGCACGACTTAGAAAATTCACTTCAGGATGATACTTGGTGGATTAGGAAACTTTCTTTGGGGTATTCACTCCTTAAAATAATAAGCTCACTTTCCAGTCAATCCCGAGACGAAAGCCTTTAAAAATTTAAGTATTTAAGTAAAGTTTATACACTGGTTAAATTTCATTGTTGCCAACCACGTGGTGGCCTTAGGTGGTAGCATACTGTCTTAATGACCGCCCAGAGCGTTAAGATTTTTGTGCGAAAAATCTCTGCACCTGCTGATTAATAATTGGGAAAACATATACATACTGCCTGTACTCTTTTCCTGGTAAACATAACGTATGTGAATTATAAAAAAAACGGAGGTACACAACAAACAAGCTCCCTATCCAGAGATGACTTACAGCGGTCACGCCTTTGGCCCGCAGATTCCGCGTTTATGCACCTCTTCACGAGAGCGTCGTTTCAAAGAGCCTAGTCAAGAGTAGACTGAGCGAATAACGAAATACTGTACATATAACAAGTAATCTGTAGGTTACCTTCGTGGTGGCTAGGACAGACTGGTACTCAGGGTATCCCTGGAGCTCTTCTTGGGGCAGAACTGGCTCCTTGGTCGTGGGGCGACGTCAGAGGGGGTGAGGGGCCTGGTGCCACGCGGGGGGAGGGGTGGGATTAGGGATGCAGGCCGGCCCAATTAAACCATCTCGTGACCAAATAATATTCATCTTAGGTGGCGCGCAATTTAGATAAGGTTAATCGTTTAGTATACATGCAGCGGGGTTCGCCGCTCTTGCAAGACGTGTCTGTTAGGGGATTTTGACGGGGGGTGGGGGGATTGGGGGGAGGTGAGGCTACCTTGCAGTTACGGACGGAGGGGGTGTTACGAGCGAGGGAGGGGAGGGGTTAATATCCCGGGAGGTAAAGGGGGTCAGAGACGCCTGCTGACTATTGTTCGCTTCGGCTTAATAGCGCGGACAATGGGGTTGCCCCTTCTCGGCCGCAATACTGCTTGCCGCTGATTATTAATTACTTGTAATAGGCTCCGTGATAACGCGACTCCAGAGGAGGGAAGTTCGTGGCCGGCGCTGTTCACTGGGTCACACCTACCCCCCGCGCTGCCACAAGTCTCTGCGACCCAACAGGCCGAGCGACTCAGCTGGAGACACTTGCTCAGTAGGGTTTAGGGCCATGCATATTTCGCGAGAAGAAACCAAGGCTAGCTGAAAGTTAAACACTGTAGCATCGTTTGTGTTCCGTGATTGGGTGAGTTCTTTCAGGCACACGTCGACTGTTAAAACACCAATCACAGTAAGTCAGTGCGGAAGCAAACGCATACTGAGTGGCTCGATCAAATAAGGCATCGACGTCTTTTGCTGACGGCCGCCAATCACAAGGCATAAACTGTTGGTGCGGATGTATCTTGTTGCAGTCTAATAGGCATTCAGGTTTATTCGCGAAGAATTCCTGCCCCTATTCATACCATTGGTAGTTTGTAGAGACCGGATAAATTCGCGTATTCATTTCGTGTTGTGCCAGAATCCTAACACATATACTTTCATATTGATACTGTTATTGGCTCAGATTTTACATAAAGGAATTTCAGCCAATGAATAGAGACCTGCCAAATTCGCGGTTTCGATGGCCTTCAGGATAGACTGCACATACCCCTGTACACTCGGGCAAATAACGCAAGTTCATTGGCTGTCGACTTTTAAGTCGTCTCAGCTGGTTTTTCTGTGATTCGATCCTTCTTTGGTTGAGGGTTGATTACTGGTTGAGATTCGTCCAGATGAACAGTAAGCCAATAGCATAATTATCTAAGAGGTATATGTGTTTGAATTCTAGCCTATCACCGAATGAATCCGCGAATTTTGCAGGTCTCTACTTATCGAGAAGATTATACATTTAAGATTTAACAGTAAATTTTATCCACGTAATTCTTTTATATTTCATAGCGTCGAATATATTGTTAGGAACGCGAGCGAGGATCGGAGCTGGCTGGCGGCCCTGCACGGACACTGACGTCACGCGCCGTCCACTGACGTAAGACATGCCACGCGTGCCTGGCCGGATTACAAGGGTATCGTAACCCCACTCCCCCCTCCACACCCCGGGCAACGTCCTTCCCCGGCGCCGTTATCTATCGCTGAGCGGCCTTGGAAATTCCGCTGGCCGTGGCGTGAGGAGCGACGCGTCGGGTTGGCGCGGGTCGGTTCTAGAAGGGCGCCAGAGACTATTTAAGCTAGGACGCCGGCCTCCGTGGTAGTTCTTGGAGTGGCGAGATTTCGGCGACAGAGTTCTGCGGTGAGTTCGGCGACAGGTTTTTGGCGACAGAGTTCCACGAGCAGTGCGGCCCAGTGAGGAGTGCGGACTGTGGAACTTGACAGACACTGAGTGACTTGGGGATAAACATTTTTAAGTGCAAATAATATGTAATTTTTAAGTACGATTATTTATTAGTGATGCAAATGTTAGTAATCAATAAAACTGTGTAATAAAACTTAATTGGGCTACCCCTTACGAACCCAGTTCTCCCCAACATTATTATTAAATCTTAACAATATGTAGGCTTACAAATTATTGTGTGACTACAGTATGATGGACGCTGCGCTATCTCTACAGTTCAATGTTAACTATGGGTTGTTAAAGTTGTAGTGCCGGGTTTCTAACGTATTATTTAAGTTGTTATAATTTCTTTACACGACTACAAATAATAACATGAATTATTAAACGATAGTTGTACTGTTATAATGTTTTCCTTTTTAGTATCCATGCGCGGTGTAAATTCTGCGATGTTCACGAAAGCAATACATACGTATGAATCACGCGGCTCCGCCATATAGTCGAGATTTCTGAGACTTCTACAGATGGCAGCACCATGGTGAAAAATTTTCGTTCATTCGACTACCGTCTCATTCGCGAAATAACTCCTTCCAAATGCCGTACACCGGAGCTAAGATGTTTACAAGTTTTCAGTCGAATACTTGCTTTACATATTAAAATACTCTGTACACTTTTGATTAAGAAATTAATAAACCACAAACAAAGATAGTAATATATTTAATTTTATATAATTATCAAGTCACTAAGTCCTAAAAATGTTGATGTGGTTATTACAACGTGAATAATTATAGTGGAAAATATTTTTCAGATAGGAGTGAATTATGTGTTTTTTAGTTTAGAAATAAATAGAGCAACCTATTCATAAATACATTATAATTGACGTTGCTTATTTTAAATAATGTAGCCTGCAACATAAATTTATTAATATATATTTTGATAACTTTTAACTCATTGAAATTTTAGCTACTCTAGCTACCTTTCCGCCTGAAAAATTATTGGAATGCGCTGAAATAATATTTTCTTGAGTATTTACATCCACAATACGAAAATTCATGTCTTTGTTAAATACTGGAGTTATTTATTATCTTACAATGTAGTAATGAACGCTAATTTATTTTCAATTTGCCGATGACATGCTTTCTGAACAGGTACAGATTTTGTGTGCTTAGATATTGTCTTTTTGCATTTTTTTTTGAGTTCCTAATTTTTTGAGGGAATCTTACGAAAATGCGAGTGCGTAGGCCTAGTAGAGTTGGATGTAAACACAGAAACGTTAGTTCAGAAACGATGGAACACATTAAATTTTCTTGTAGCGATGTGTTTTAGGCCTACAGCGTTCATAAATAAACACTAATCGACGCAAATACAAACAAATATGTTAAAATTTAGTAGACACCCTGGTTAAACAAAAAAATTTGCAGCTTTAAAAAGTTTACGGTTGGCAAATTTTGAAGGTCAAAGGTCAGGATCAAAGTTCAAGGTCTAGGTCTTCCAAGATGGCCGCCGTGACGTCACAATCAAAGATGACGGACTAGCACCAAGCACCACACCCTGAACCCTGTGCTAGGAACACCATTTACATACTACTCTTGACAATTCGTGTTACTTTTCCGGTTCCACGTCAGATTCCAAAAAAGACCACGCATACCTTCGAGGCGCATTAACTGAGTCAGGGATTCTGTGACGAATTAGCTTTGATCAGATTTCACATCACTGGGACATTTGTTTTTGCAGTGCCTGTAAATTGGTGGCTAACTCCCTGAGACGATTAAAATTACGGCTAATCAGAAAATATTAATTAATAAACAATTGTTTTCAGTCTAAGATATCGTAAGATATCATCGTGTGTTTCGCTGGTCAAAAACAATAAGAAAAAATGAGGCGTGGCTGTGTCATGTAACAGGTAATATTTTCTATACAAAATATAAAATACGCTATTAAATGTATGTTATAATATCGTTTTTTTTAAAATTTTCAACCATATATACCTATATTCACTGTAACTATTTTAAACTAATATTTTTACATATGCAATCGATAGATTTTGACGAGAGCTCACGATTGAAACCCAAACGAATGTCGTAGCTTCTCCGAGTCAAAAGTTATACTAGATGGAAATCTCGAAACGCAGCAAAAAAATGACCTCAAAATGGCGGCGCTTCCCCCTCCACCGCGCGCGATGCGTCACAATCCTTACTTAGCGTGACGAATTCTTTGATCCTTTAGCTATCCAGTGGTGTTATTAAATTTTGGATGGAGATTATAGATATGTAGCTGCAATACCAAACTGTATCCGTTATCATTATTTCGCAAAAAGATCCCGAAGGAAGCTGGAAGTTAAAACACTGTAGCATCGTCTGTGTTTCGTGATTGGGTGAGTTACTTTGAGGTGCATGTCAATTGTTACAACAACCAATCACACTTATTCAATGTAGAAGCAAACTCGTCATTAGTGGCTCGTGCAAACAAGGCAACGACTTCTCTCGCAGCCGGCCGCCAATCACAAGGAAGAAACCGCTGGTGTGAGTATACCGTGTTGCAGTCTTGTAGGCGTTCAGATTTTTGCGCGAAAAATTCCTGCCCCTAGTTATCATTCGTAGAGACCCGTGAATTTCGCGGATTCAATGACCTGCAGGATAGACTCCAATATCCTCTACACACTCGGGCAAATGCCAACTGTTCATTGGCTGTTGACTTGTGAGTCGTCTCGACTGGGTGGCCTGTGATTCGACACTTCTATGAGTGAGGGGTCTCTAATTGGCCCTCAGTCCTCCGGATTAACAGTGAAGCAGTGGTAGAAGCAGCACTAAGGTATAATTATTTGAATTTTAGCATAACACGAAATGAATCCGCGAAATTCACGGGTCTCTAATCATTCGTTTTTTGAATTGCCTCCCACTATGGACGTGTTCACGTCGATGACAACGCAAGTTGGACAGAGGGTGGCACGACGGGCACCGCTGCCCCAGTGCGTGGACTCTGGTGGCGACGAACCAGCGGCGAGCGCGCAGGGACGTGGGCCGCTCCAAATAAACACGTCCTGTGTCGGCAACTCCGCCCACGTCTTCATTCCCCCGTGTTTACACAGATTGTGCGCCTCGGACGGGCGAGCCGGGGAACTGTGTAGAGAGCGCGCGCCGCCATCTTGGCGTGACGCGGCCGCCATGACCGGTCCGCTATCCGTCAATCTGCGGGGTGATATCTAGAGACCCGTGAATTTCGCGGATTCATTTCGTGTTATGCTAAAATTCAAATAATTATACCTTAGTGCTGCTTCTGTCATTGGTTCACTGTTAATCTGGAGGACTGAGGGCCAATTAGAGACCCTCACTCATAGAAATGCCGAATCACAGGCCACCCAGTCGAGACGACTCACAAGTCAACAGCCAATGAACAGTTGGCATTTGCCCGAGTGTGTAGAGGATATTGGAGTCTATCCTGGAGGTCATTGAATCCGCGAAATTCACGGGGATCTAGTGATATTAGTAGGGACTGGAAAAATTCGCGGTTTCAATGACCACTAGGATAGACTCCACGATTCTCTGTGTACTCGAGCAACTATCACCTGGTCATTGGCTACCGACTCGGGACACCTGTTTTACTGCGATTCTTATGATTCGATACTTATTTTGTTGAGTGTTTGCCACTGGCTCAGAGTCCTTCAGGTAAATTGCGGTCCAATCACTGACGCAGCTTTAAGCTAAACGAGTTTGGATTCCAGCCTGTCTCGAAAGGAATCCGCGAATTTTTCCGGTCTCTAGATATTAGTTCTGGTCCCTCAGACAGACACATTCTTCCTCCGGAAGTCCCGCGCATCAACTGCACGATTCTGAATGAGCTAAACACTCCGTAAACTCTGATGTCACAATGACGTTAATTGTTTGCCTGTTTGCAGAAATAACGCGATTTTAAAGCTAGGCAGGGTTAACATTCATTATAGGGGCATGCAGATTTCGCGAAAATATTTCGAGACTAGATGAACGTTAAAACACCAGAGCATCGTCTGTGTTTCGTGATTGGGCGAGTTTCTCCCAGGTAGTCTACACATTGATTGTAACAACACCAATAACAGTGATTCAGCGCGTAAGTAAATGCGTCCTGAGTGGCTCGGTCAAAATAAGGCAACGACTTCTCTCGCAGACGGCAGCCAATCACAAGGAGAGTTCGCCGTTACAAAAAGTTAATTAACAGTGGCAAAAGTACACGTGGCCAAATGTTAAATTAAGGCCCATGACAACAACACAGCAAATCCACTTTATATATGTGAATGGAATAACTTTTTAAACTAAAAATGTTATTTTTTTACTTTTTTCCTTACAAATAACGGTAATACGCACACAAAGAAGTAGATAAAGTTTATTTAATAATACTGAAACACAACTTAGGCCTAGATGAGACGGCAAGGTTTAGACGACTGTAATATGAATAGTAAATTTTTGAGAAATTTATTTATTCAAAATGATAAACAAACACTTTCTATAGCTCAACGTTGTTTTTCTAAAGTATTAAATTCTGAAATTTTTTTATTGTCGTGTTTATGAATGTTTGGTAAATGTTATAATCAAATCTTGCAATCCCTGTAATATGTTAGGTACCTTAATCATTGAAATGTATTTATTTGTGAAATAAAAAATGTAGTTATTGCAATATTAGCCACTTTCCTGTTAGTAGTATAAGATATATTTTACTAATGTAAGATACATTTTACTGTTTTTCACCAATGGCAAACACATTCAATGAAGAACAAACATTAAAATTAATAAGTTTTGATGTAATTTATCATGTACCTAAAAGGAGTTATCGACACAACATAATATATTCTAGGTAGTCATGAATAGAACCTGGAAATATCGATCCATCATAAAGGCGGTCATTATTGACAAGCGTTCTCTTAAATAAGAAAATATTCATTCATTTAAAAAAATATATTGGTACAGCCAATTTTATTTTGCGGATTAATTTCACTCCATGTTAGCATCAACCTGCCTATACATAATAAGTTCTTTTTTTAAATTGTTCATTGGTCGATAACAAAGTCATTTCCTTAGGGGAATTACGCGTATGTGGATAACCTTTATTCTTCTTGTTTGTAACTCGCTCAGAGTAGTCGAGGACGTGTCAAGACCTCTGTAGTTCAATCATCAAAGTGAAGCTGATGTTCCTATAGGTGCTTCAAGTCTACTTTGATGCGTAATAAGTACGCGATACAAGCGTGGCTATAGTAATGGGTAGAGACCCGTGAAATTCGCGGGTTCATTTCGTGTTATGCTAAAATTCAAATAATTATACCTTAGTGTTGCTTCTGTCATTGGTTTACTGTTAATCTGGAGGACTGAGGGCCAATTAGAGACCCTTACTCATAGAAGTGTCGAATCACAGGCCACCCAGTCGAGACGACTCACAAGTCAGCAGCCAATGAACAGTTGGCATTTGCCCGAGTGTGTAGAGGATATTGGAGTCTATCCTGGAGGTCATTGAACCCGCGAATTTTTCCGGTCTCTAGTAATGGGTATTCAAGTTGGTAAGCGTATTCAAGCAATTCGCCAATACATCAAGCTAAATTTTTATGTAATATAAGTTGCTCTTTCGCAGAAATAACAACCAAATACTGTTTATGTTCAAATAAAATGTTGGCAACCGTGTGTTTAACTAACATTTTTGCAGGTATGATTCGCGTTAAAGCTAAAAATAACAAAAAAAAAAAAAAGAAATACCAAATCAAGTGCGCATCGCTTACACGAACAGTTTGCATTTTGCACTCTATACTAAAATATAATTAATTAATATTGTATTGTTTATCTTGCAGAAACATGGATACTAAATTAAATAATGAATTTTTAAAATACAATTATCAAACATTAGCTTTCCTGTTTCTCGCCGCTTTGTTTTGAACAGACCTCTTTCATGATGTGTTCATTCAGGTTCACTTAATTTGGACTCTGAAATAACACATACTCATGATCTTTCCGTACTAACAAAGATAAAGAGATTCAAGAAATGGTACGAATATGATTTTTTAGCGAAAAAAACTTATAAACAAATTTTTTTCTCAAATTAAGACTAAGTATAAAAACATGAAAACTGAACGTTTGTGCAATTTTATGTTGCCTGTCCGAAGAGGAAATTGAAAGTTAACATATGCCTACATAGACCTGGAGGAAGAGACTCAGTGTTACTTCTATTTTTGTAGCATCTTTATAGTTGACTAAAGTTGTCTTATCTCATAAAGAACAAAAAAAATTGTTTATATATTTTTTGTAGCTTATTAGTAGAGACCCGTGAATTTCACGGATTCAATGACCTCCAGGATAGACTCCAATATCCTCTACATACTCGGGCAAATGCCAACTGTTCATTGGCTGTTGACTTGTGAGTCGTCTCGACTGGGTGGCCTGTGATTCGACACTTCTATGAGTGAGGGTCTCTAAATGGCCCTCAGTCCTCCAGATTAACAGAGAACCAATGACAGAAGCAGCACTAAGGTATAATTATTTGAATTTAAGCATAACACGAAATGAATCCGCGAAATTCACGGGTCTCTACTTATTACGTTATTAGTAATCTGAATTAGTTCTAGAACATCAATCATAGCTAAGTAATATGCAAGGCAAACAGTAAGTTATTCAACATTTGTGTTGTAATGTGTTTCCGGTTTAGCTTTTCGGATTGATTGGACTCTTTAACATATTCATGTTTATGTTCGACGCATTATATAAACATAAAAGAACTAACCTCCTGCGTTTAGTTTGAAAGCAGATCTCTTCTCAGTAAATTCCAACTATCAAACGCCTTTAAAGTTTCCGATAAACACAAAGTGAAATACTGATTCATACATTCTCGAGTGAGCTGAAGCGAATTCCCTGTTCAGTCGAGATTGTATAACTGTTTAAAGAAAATACTTATCCACATTACATTTGTACGGTCACTTAATTAATATTTCACTGCGGCATCTGAGTTTTGTACATAGCTGCACCTAAGAAACCTACTTATGAGTAGAGACCCGGAAAATTCGCGGGTTCAATGACCTCCAGGATAGACTCCAGTATCCTCTACACACTCGGGCAAATGCCAACTGTTCATTGGCTGCTGACTTGTGAGTCGTCTCGACAGGGTGGCCTGTGATTCGACACTTCTATGAGTGAGGGTCTCTTATTGGCCCTCAGTCCTTCATATTAACAGTGAGCCAATGACAGAAACTGCACTAAGGTATAATTATTTGAATTTTAGTATAACACGAAATGAACCCGCGAATTTTTCGGGTCTCTACTTATGAGGCACCTGGTATGGCGGTGTGGCGACATAAAAAATAATTCCTTTGCTTAATTATAATTACACACTTGCATCTAAAATTTCAAACTGACATCCTTGTTCCGAGGCTATTTTAGGACTTTCAAAAGAAAATCAAAGTGAATCGCATTCCTTAAGAGATGTTGAAACTAACGAAGTCAATCATCGAAAAAAATTTTTGCTGTTATTCCGCCTTCTTCCACACCCAAGCTCCGCAAATGTTCCTCCAATTAATAACGCAATTATAACGATTGTTTTTCAAACGGCGAAGGGCTATTAATTAGGTGTGACTGGGGGCGCTTTTGAACAACGGTCGGAACATCGGATCGCGCTGGCATGTTGTATTTATTCTTCTCAACTCCAGTCGCCCGTGAAGGGTTCTTGCGCCTACATCAGGACAGTCGGAGCGAAAAATTGTGGAACCGTACCAAGAAACAGCGCTATCTTTTGAAAATAAAACGTCAATGCAATCATTTCTAGAGCTGCCATGGCTTGCACTGCAGTGATGGCGTACTTTTTCCTGAAAACATACATCCGTGGCCAAAAGCGGTAGTTTTCCCGGAATAGCAATGGTATTTGCATCTTCAAAACAACAACCAAAAATGTCATGACGGTAGTTGAGTATTTTATTAAAATTCATGTTGAAACTCACTTTCTTGCCCTGACATCACAGATCTGTACGTACACCACCAGTTAGTAGTGTAGGTAAATATGTACATATAGTTTACATTTCAATATGTCGCACATATCATAAAACTCTTTCAAACAACTTGACTCTAGTCGATTTAAGGCCGAACTACTAGAAGCGGGACGATATGAAAAGCGCAGACAACACGAATTTGCTTACGAAGCATTGAGCTTCGTGCTTGGTGATCGTAATGTTTGGACTTCGTGACTGGAAAATCCAAACATGATGACGCTACACATGGTCTTGTGGACTCACGGCATTGTGACGACTCAAATACTTGGACTATAAAGATCTCCCCTTCTATAGAAATCTTGCACAACACCATCAATTTAACAAATATTAAAATAACTCTTAAAACTAGATTATTACTATTTACTCTCCTTCATTAAATCTGAAAAATAAGGAATAAACGTTTTCTTTTTATGTTTGGGCTATTCGTTAAAAATGTGTAAGTTCAACATCTAGACTGTATCGATGCAGTTGATTTTCGGCTGGAAATTTAGTTTGCTTGCTAGTCATCGAAACACTATATGTCTTTTTTAGTTTTCCACATGCCACTTTATTCATTGGACGTGACCGGGGAAGGAAGCTCATGCAATAATTGACAAAGTAGAAAAAAATGCAGTTGCGTGCTATTTAAAGCTTATGATTCTACTCTGCTAAAAAAATGATTAACTCAATCAGAATTTTAAGAAAGAGCTAAAATGATTTGAAACATAGCTTTTTGCGAAACATTTTCGAGGAAATGAAACAATCCACATGTATGTGGCACCGAGAGACTGTAATTAAAATGTTTCGTATGGTTAATAGCCAGGCCTATGATGGAAATGATAACTCGTCACCAAATGACGAGGGTCATTTAAATGTACAACCATTTGCAGTCTATACTGTCATCACGTTTCAGCTGCATTAGCATTCGATTAAGTAACCGTCTTAACTCTATTTGAAGATTTGAATGAAAAAATAATAAAAATTAGAAACTGTAAAACGCAAATCTATAAGAATTTTAAAAAAGATCATTATGATATTTATCTTCTTCTGGACGTGTTCAGATTATATTTTTGCAGGTATATATTTATATATATCCTAGTGAGTACCAAGTTTAAATTTGACAGTTCATGCTGTCAAAAAAAGCTTTACTTCCGATTTATAAAAGCCACAAGTAGAATATATATTTCAAAGAGCATGGAAGCATGTAGTTTTTCTTTATTCTAATTTCAAAATGGTTTCAGCAGCTCTAAATCAAATCAAATCAAATCAAATGAGTGTATTTCAACAGCTTATTTCTTTAAACTGCTCCACTTGAATCAGCGGGTTACTACGGTTTAATTCAGCGACTGAACATCACTATTTTACCAATGGCTTTATCTAATTTTCTATTGAATCTTTCTCTTAAAGGTCAGAATCATAACAAAAACCACTGATTTGACAATCAACAACCGCTTGTAAGCAGAATTTTCAATCAGTGTCATTTCACTAGTTCAAATAATTGACTCAGATTTAAAGAGTGCGGAATTGTTTGGTTTTCGCATGTCTACAAATATTGATATTCTAGATACACAAATATCTGAAACTGCAGTTCACTAAGGCTACTTCATACATATTTGCACAGGAATACCATGTTTGCAAGTGGCTTTCCCATAGTCGTAAGTCTGGATTATGAAAGATTGAGACGTTACTGTAATATAAAAGTATAATGTAAATGACAGTGGTTATGTAAGTACTACGGAGTTGATTTGCCTTCTAATTTAATTTACATGATCGTATCTTATACTATGTATTTTATCATATTACATGATAATTAGAGCCACGGAATTTTCGCGCATTTATTTAGTCGCAAGCTAGAATGCAAACCTCCACACTGTCGCACTGTGTTCATGATTGGACCGCAGTTATCTGGACACGCCCCTCTACGACCGTGAGCCAACGATGTCCAGCTAGGAGAGAAGTAAGCGAATCAGCTAGTGCCAAATAACAAGGATAAAAATGTTCTCGCTAAGAAATCAACCAATGGGAAAGTAAACATGGGTCGAGCACACCTATAACTTTGAATTCTATCCTGCGGCCAGAGGAATCCGTGAAATTTCCGGGACTCTAATGATAATATAATAGTTGACAAACAAATATAGTAATAATAATATTATTTATCATGTATTGCAAATTTATATATTTTTTATAATATTCCAAAGAAAGAGCTGTATCTATCTCTAAAACATAATTCTACTCATTTTATTTGAGTACATACTTTCAAATACCACACAAAGGTGCCAAATATTCTCAGAGAAACAAACAAATGAAAATAACCCGTCCATTGTTTTTTTCGACTGATGTTAATAAAAAATATATATATTTAAAAATTAATCATAACTGAGATAACATTTATAAATAAAATTAGTGGCAACTAATTGAATTTAAACGTACTACACAATCAAATTATATTTGTTAACGCTCGGAGATAAATTGAAGTTTCCTAATTTGTGTTTGAATCAAAAATATAATTAAATGTGGGCATTTGAACATCCTAGAGAATATATGAACGATTATTTACAAAGATGAAGTCACGCACTACAAACTAAATCGGTCTTGCCAGTTCTTTACAGCACAGTCTTTAAGGCCATGTCCTGTATGAAAAGTTTGTAATTTCATTTTCTTGTCATTACTACACATTTTTAACCGCTAGAGTGAAGGCAATATGAAATAAGCAAAACGCTCTTATTAGATGTACAACACAATTCGTTTTTCACACATACCAAAGTGTGACAATATTAACATATCGCTGTAACTGTCGTTCTCTAAAGTTTTGCTGCACACTTGCAGTCGATACTTATCATAAGAACAAGTAAAACATATGTTCTGCTCGCACCGCGCGCATGGTATAAATGCGACAGTGTTGCGTAAAAATGTTTCTTTAACAAAGACTGACAGAAGCAGAATTCGTTTACATTTGGAATGTGACTCGTATTTCTATTATTTTTGCAGCCGACCAAGCGTATTTCAACATAATAGTAATGGAGTGTTTCAACATGTTAGATTGTTTCAACATGCTTGGAGTTTTCAATTGGCGAAGAACTAAGCAATGTATTTTGACGGCATCTTCGGGCGATGCTATTTTCCGTGGGACGAACAGAACATAGGTTTTACGTGCTTGTATGATAAGTATCACCATCAAGTGTTCACCAGATCAGTAGAACATTTCAGTCGAAGCGATGTGTAAAATTTTTTCACGATTTGGTTTGTGTTTAAAGCTGAAATTATGTTGTGTGATTAATAACCGCGCATTGCTTATTTCACACTACCTTCACCCCAGCAGTTGAACGTTTGTAGCAAAAAAGTGAGTGAGTCTTTAAGTACTCGTCAGTGATGAGTAAACATCTAACCTCAGTAGCGAACAAATTCATGTGTTTTCATATTGCAAATAAACATAATACAAACCTCGGACACCAAATTTAACGCAGAACTCTTAAAAATAACGCCGAGCGTGATAAAATTACAAATTCATTTTAGGAAAAATAAAAAGGAAATAATTTTCCCCCTTTTAAAACCTAAGTGCAATACAGTTTAACAAGATGGTACTCAGTGCCAGCTGAACAACAGGAGTACCACACGCGTCACATGTAAATGCCCCAACGCTGAACCTGTGATATTCCCCATTGACCGGAATCATCATCGCATGAGTTTTTGAAGTTATACTTCTTTAGGTGCGTTGAGGGCGAAATTAAGTATGCACCAGAAGTGCATTGAAACAAGCGCGCAATACACAACGGAAATTTAAAAGTTTGAATCTTCAATGCGCATGCGCGCAGAAACTCCTGCAGCCACGAGCCAAAGTCGTCAACTTGGCAAAACCACGTGTGGAAACATGTACCTCTGCATGTTCTGCGAATATCGGGGGATGTACTAAGCGTATTGGTGTGCAAAAGTAAACGTTATGTTAGTGAAACTATCCTGTAATACATTTTGTAAACTTTAATAGTCACAATAAAATATACAAGCAACTTTAAAAATACCTAAATTTTATTAGCGAGGAAAATTGTGTTGGGACGAACATGGTGACAAAGATAATTAACATTTTGTTGGGTCTGTAAAGAATTACGAACGTGGTGCTATTTTTCATGTATTTTTCAATCTAAAAGTTGCAGACCAATAGATCCCGGTTTTTAACTAAAATATCGACAAGGAAATTTATTAAACCGCTGCCCATCTTGTTCAAATTCATAAACAGTTAATACCTCAATGTTTCCGCACAAGTTAGAAGTTGTTCTTCTATTACATTACTAAAATATTAACCTGAAATATTTTGTAACACATATTTCCACACTAATTGTACGTTTGTAAATTAGTTTTTGCTTAAAGAACTGAAATCAGTAGTAAATACTTTCTACAAACGTACCTTAACTTTATCGAGCTGATTCAACATTATCATATGATATGATATTATAATGTTATTAAAATAAATCCCAGTGTCGAGATTTGAACCCTGTCCCTACAGGTTCACAAGCGTGCACTAAGCTATCGACCTCAGTTTGAGTTTTAGGTAAGAGACTGTGCGCTATGTTTATAAATCCTTGGATTACCGTTTACGATGACTATTTTACTTTACCAAATACATTCCAGGGTATTTACACTATCGTAAAGTTTCATTTTGCACACCAATACTTTTGTGTGTTCCCTAATTTTTTGACGTGACAACGTCTAATAAATCGATGAATGCCGGCTGCACGCACGAAAAAGTGTCCCGTAACGCACATTGTCCCGTTACGCTCATTGTACGCTTGCGCCGCATCTATCTCTCTTCCACTCGATTGGATCAACCATCGATTTGACTTTTTCGAGGCACATTAAACTAGAAACACAACCATTCGTTTCCTAATTTTCCTGTCATCGTCATATCCTTAATAGAATAACAAAGATTGGAAGAAGTTAAATAGCAAACATGTATAAAAGTTATAGTTAAAATAATCTCTTCGTTAAAGTAATAAACATATTTTAATTAATGAGTGCAAATAAAAGTAAATGTATCAATTAAAATGTAGATTTCATTTCACTCCTTCTTTGTATCCATACAAAATAGTGATAATTCAATAAAAATGATTCAATTTTATTCATAAAAGTATGCAATCATTTCATCAATGTTTTGTTATGACGTCACTTTAAACGATCGTCCGTAAACCTACTTTACAGACAACCAATTTTTTATTTGTATGTAGCATTTTTTTTCCATCGTGTGAAATTTCGTTTTTATGGTGCGCCCGCATTGTAAAAATTCACTCGCATACTGTTTTTCATAATGTATCTAAAGAAGTATATCTTAAAATATAAACTACCACTTAGAAAATATTGACTATTAAGGAAAAAAAGCATTAGTTTTAAAGATATCTTAATTAAATTTAAGTACTTGCTTTCTGTATAATATAATTTTACTCACAACTATGTACTATCATGGAATGAAATGTAGCCAGCGCAGTCGGTAGGACTCGAACCTTCGCTCCCAGAGGAAGTCTGACTTCTAGTCAGACGCCTTAACCACTCGGCCACGACTGCCTTACGTGCAACAGTGCATATATGGATGTATTTACAGTTTACTACTTTTAAATATTTATAGGTTATATGTGATTGGTTTTTAAATTAAATATAATTATAGTTTTATAGGTGTTTCGCATCACATTATCGAAATATACTCGTTATACTTTCGCTAATTTTTTATACGTAAAATGAAATCATTCCAGAAAATGAACCTGTTTGCGAAAAATTATCGAGAGATCTACTTCAATAATTTTTTTGTAGCCTTTTTGTAGCTCCGAGCAAGCAGAAACTGTTTCACTATTGGAAATATAAAACTGTTTACATAAAGTGAAATGTTATTATTAAGTCTATAAAAGAAAACCATAACTTATTTTAGTAGCAATCAATATCATTCATAGAACTCTTTATATGACTTTAAAATCGGGAAACTAATTTTATTTATATGCTGCCATCCTAACAGGATCTTCTATTACTAGTTTACAAAATTGATTTTTTTTATTTGTAATTTTGTTTTGGTGTTTTATTTCTTGTTCCTCTCACTCGTATGGTATATTCATGTGAAATTAAATTAATGTTCATTTTTTTACAAATGTGACAATATGTGAGTTTATGTTTGCTACACGTGGGTACGCCATCTTTGTCCCACATTTCCGCTCATAGGCTTTCATTACATTTTCACGAGGTTTCTCCTACCAGATGCCGTATACAGAGCGCTAAGATGTTTACATATCAAAAACTAAATATATTCACGTAAGGTATCCAGAATGGGATCGCGCGCAAGACGCCCGTGCTGTGACCATACGCTCTAAAGCTGCCTTAGGCATTTCTAGTGCAACGTTTACGGGAAAATGAGTTGCGCCTCGGTTTTTCGACCGCTGGGGTTTCTACTTCACAGGATGGAACGCTATTCGGAAGTACTCTTTTCTCGCAAAGGGGCGTCGAATTTGGCGACACGAAGTTCGCGCCCTCCCCATGTTGGCTGTCCGTAGAGCCAAAAAAATATAATTTTACATTTTCGAAAATAAAATACGAAATCTACGAGAAGTGAAATATGTAATACAAATATGATAAATATTGAGCAGAATTTATTTTTTGATAACGTAAACTATAGCTCGCGCAATGTAGGCTACAAGTGATTCTGAAATTATTTTGATGCACAACAATAATTATTAACACCTATGTTTATTTAAAGATTAATATAAGATAATATGTGGGGAACTAATAAATGTTTAGTGTTGTTTAACTAATTTTTAGAAATAAATCTTCACACAAACCTCTTGCTCAGTCCTGTTTTTTTTTTTTTTTGGAATTGCATCATTTTTGTTCTTTTCATTCACATATTCTAGCAGCCTAAAGTCAGTTGTCTAATTGGCCTGGTAGCTCAGGACAAGTAATTCGCATTTAATAACTAGAGACCCGTAAAATTCGCGGGTTCAATTACCTCCAGGATAGACTCCAATATCCTCTACACACTCGGGCAAATGCCAACTCTTCATTGACTGCTGACTTGTGAGTCGTCTCGACTGGGTGGCCTGTGATTCGACACTTCTATGAGTGAGGGTCTCTAATTGGCCCTCAGTCCTCCAGATTAACAGTGAACCAATAACAGAAGCAACACTAAGGTATAATTATTTGATTTTTAGTATAACACGAAATGAACCCGCGAATTTTACGGGTCTCTATTCATAACATGTATCGCTGCTGTGCTGAAAAAAATGTATTATCCACTCGCTTACAATCAGTGCTAAAATAATCATGTGTATATCTAAGACTATTGACACAATTTTAAACATAGAAACAAAATCATCGTCATACGTGACCTAAACCAAATTCGTGACATCTTTAAAAAAATACTAAACATTTAATTGGAGCGAAACGTTAAATCGTATTTAATTACGTCAAAAAACCTACTAAAAATATTATTACTTTGAAGCACGTAGTAGCTGATTGCATTTAACGGTTTATTTCATGTGATTGAAGTTGAGGGTTCCTTTTCACAATCAGCTGATGAAGTCTTCTGCGAACGGCGGTAATGCAGCAATACTTCACACGCACGGACACACAATAGCTTAAAAAAAACCAGGACATCTACACAGTAAAATACATATTGCAATTTGAACCAAAGTATGTTTTGTAGAAGTGCAAATTTTTTAAAGCTACAAAATGCATTTTACAAACATCTCTCTTCTGTAAGATTGCGATTAAAGTAACAGAAGTATTACACAAAAAATTTGTATTAAAACAGAAATCTTGTAAGCGCAAAACCATTGTGAATAGACTCGGGAATTTGCACTGAACGATATAGACAGTTGCATTGTAATTTGTTGTGTTTGTAATCAGCCAAACCCTGCGTGTAACTGTATTTTAATTCCCTGGACTTGTTGCTTGTCATTTCCAAGTGATGCTATACTGCCAGAATTATGTAATTGCAACTAGAATTATATGTACGTACCGAAAAATTGTTACGTTTTGTGCTGTGTACTTCCATTGAAATGTGATAGTTATTTGCCTGCAGAGTTTACAAACATATTCGTAGAAATGCCGCTTTTACTTTGTTTTTTTTTCCTCCGATGAATATGCTGTCTCGTAATTCTACAAAACATTTCCTGGTAACGTTAAAAATATATTTTTACTGTGTAGCTTGGATGTTACACGATCTGACCTCGCGCCAGCTGTCCACACAGCTGTCCGGTCATTCAACTGTCACAACCGTGCAAGCATTTTCTTCTCCAGCTTCCGTATTTAACTGCCGACCCATGACTGTTCAGAATGTGTAAATCTACTTGTCGGGATAAGTTGGTCCGTTGTTAGTTGTAAATTTTATTTTGAACTGCTCAAAGAGTACAAAAACAAACAACCACTAAAAATAAAGATAAAATGTATTTTTTTAATTGGAAAGTTTGATTCTCATCTCTGATTTGTGATTGGAAAACAAAGCCGATTCATCAATCACAGAAATTTTGTACTTCCATTTGTAACGTAGAACGGATTTCCTTCCGAGAATGTGGAATTAAGTATGTACACCAACACAACACGGTATTTATTAGTGTATAAATATCAACTTAATTTTACATTGCAAAATGAAGGCATACGTCTTTACCCCCATGTAACAGTAGGGTAGGTGACCCAAATATGAGACCCGGCCTTAATATGAGACCCTTGGTTATCTTGACAAGTAAGAGCTGCTACCTATCAGCTGCTCTTGGAACCACCATCAGCCTCCATTTCCCGACCACGGATAGAGTGAGACTTTTATCTGACGCGCGCGAGATCCAGAATAACAGTTTATACGATATTCTTCATTTTGAGTTTTCGTGAGTGGCATTTTGCAGCTTTATTATCAACATAGAGGTACGTTTATATTAATTATCCATTCATACTCTCTTATGAGCAGTGAAGTAAGCCTCCATGTGTATAAATAAGGAACTATGGCAGTTTAAAATTTCAGCCTTGTTGTTGTGTTTTGTAGCGGCCATTATAAGGTGCCTAATATGAGACCACTTACATGTCCTAATTTGAGATAGGGTCTCATAGTAGGAGTAAGGGTCTCATATTAGGTGATTTAGATTTAAAATAATACTGTAGCTGTAAGAACAGTGACTAATAAGTTTAATTTTATATAAAATATCTTAAAATTTTGTAATAGAACATAGTTAGATATGTAGGCCCTGCTAAGGCCAGGGAAAGCCACGTTTCGATCATCTGCTTACCTCCACACTCATCTCATAAGATGCAGCCGTTGGACGTAGGTTTTATGTTCCCTCTCAAGACATATTGTGCTCAAGAAGTAGAAGACTGGCTGCGCCAAAACCCAAATCTTGTTGTGACAAACTTTACAGTGGCTAAACTTTTCAGTGCTGCATACTAAAGAGCAGCAACAATGGAAATATCTGTTAATTCTTTTAATAAAACAGGCCTGTTTTCATTTAACCGAAACATGTTTCGTGATTATGAATTTGGTGCTTTCTCTGAATCATTAAATGGCCAAGAAACTAAAGAAGAAAATGGAGCTCAAGAGAATTCAGATACAGCCATTTGTAGAGAAGACCAGAGCCACCCAAGAGAAACTTCGATGCAGACAGATCAGCCATGTTGCAGCAGTGCAGTTAGGCCCTTTATCAGACCTGTGGATATTTCACCACTACCAAATTTTCCTTCAAAAAAAACATCCAGTAGATGTGGCAGTGCTAAAGTTATCACATCATCGCCATACAAAACATGCTTGGATGAAAATGTCGCAAGAAAGAAAAAGGCTGAAGCTCGTAAGAAATTGGTTCTTGGAAAACAGAAAGGAAACAAAGCTAGACCTATGAAAACCAGATCTCGCAACACGGACAAGTTACGGATAACTACCAAATCATTCATCGCTGTAGATTCTGAGGACTCCAGTGACGAAAATATTTCGCTGCATGACAGTTCAAATGAAAGTGATGGATCTGAAAGTGATGATGATGCAGAGTGTTTGTTATGCTGCTGCCTTTTCTCAGAGGACAAACATGGCGAGAAATGGCGGCAGTGCCTCAAGTGCTATGGGTGGGCTCATGAAGATTGCGGAGCTAATCCATGTTTTGTGTGTCATATGTGTAACAAACAAAAGTGCACAAGTGACTAAATGATATCAAATACGGAATTTGGAACATAATGTAGGGGATGTCTCATATAAGGAACACGTTTTTGTTTTCATAAAATTTCGCATTTTTTTAATTTCTTAGTTTAATTACTTTCTGTTTTAATAAAAGTGCTCAATCCTGTTTTGAAGTAAAAGTGCATTACATAATATATCATCTAAGATAAATAAATCTACCAATAGTGGTTTTAATAACAAAATATAAATATTTTTAAAAAGGGGTCTCATATTCGGTACATTTGCCCTAATATAATATTAAATTTTAACTAAGTTAAAACAGTAAAAGAAATTTATAAATTGTATAAAAATTTCACCTAGAGTTATCGTTTGAATAACAATTCATACAAACCAATTTCATTTTAAATATTTTATTTTGAAAAATAGACTTCACGGCGCATCCTACAGATGAATAACAGTTAACCTAGATTTTTTGTGGCGAAAACACGCATTGGAAGTATTTCCGGTTTACTCCCCGATAAAAACGTGACAATTCGTAAGAATCAGGGTGCGAATGTTCACATTTACATGAGAATGGAACCTGAGAAGAAGGCTTCTAAAGATTGCGCACCCTTTTGTATCGGAACAAAGGACAGTAACGTGATCTGTGCTCGTGACGTCAGCCAAATTTTTCCATTTGCTTTTTTTGATTGTAGATCTGACTGGAGTAACTAGTTGTTTTTCCTGTAAATTTTTATTTAATCATGTAATTTTGCAGGCGTAATAACCTAGATAGGTCATCATCGGTAGGTTAAAATCAGCGCTAACAAATGAATAAAATATTAAAATAGCTAGGCTATTTATAAGACTATTACAACAATTAGAACAACGAAGTAAGAAAACATTTTGTCAAAAAGACTTTCTAATGCACAAAATACCGTGTATTGCCAGTATTGGTGATGAGAATTAGTAAACACTTGAAAATACTATTTGACGACAGATGGTATTTAAACTTAGACTGAAAGGAATGGCAAACGAAACTTGAAATACGTATAGGTAGAGACATGCAAAATTCGCGGTTTCGATGGCCTTCAGGATATACTGCACATACCCCTGTACACTCGGGCAAATAACGCAAGTTCATTGGCTGCCGACTTGTAAGTCGTCTCAGCTGGTTTGTCTGTGATTCGATCCTTCTTTTGTTGATGGTTTATAATTGGTTGAGATTCGTCCAGATGAACAGTAAGCCAATAGCAAAATTATCTAAGTGGTATATGTGTTTGAATTCTAGCCTATCACCGAATGAATCCGCGAATTTTGCAGGTCTCTACGTATAGGCAATGATTTTTCGCGAAACAATCTGCTCACTTACTAGAGTGCAACACGGTATTTCTGCGTCAGTTATTTATGCTTTGTGGCTGGAGGCTGTTTTCAAGAGAACCCATTGCATTGGCCAAGCGTTTACTTCCGCACAGAATTGCTGTGATTCGTGTGACGACAGTGGACATGGACACGAAAGAAACTCTACCAATCACGGAACACGAAAGAAACTCGACCAATCACGGAACACAGACGATGCTACAGTGTTTTAACATACAGCTTGTCTTGAAAGCTATTTGCGAAAAATCACTGGTCCTAAAAAAAGGTTATCCTTATAATAAATTTACGCTTAAAATTATAAAAAACAATCCACGGGCTATTATCATAATACTTCTTCATTATAATCGCCTGTAGTACGAACATACGGCACAGAAAATATTGGTACGCTTTTTTTCTTACTATGCACACACAAATCTTCATGCAATGTCAAACATGTTGGTTTGATAAAAATAAGAAGTCGTTTGCAAAACCATGTGATTTCCAAACATTAAAAAATGTGCAAAAAATTATTTTGTTACAAAAACCGCAATAATAAAAATATTATTAGCGTAGAACGGATTAAAAATATAACATATATACTCGACCCAGCATTTTTTGAAGTCTTCATCAAAAAACTATGACGAACATAATATGAATATAATTTTTTTAACGTACACGCTATATGATTTTTCTAATATTAGCTATTTATTTTCCATAATAAGTGTGCAAGTGTAAAATTAAACAGAGATATCTTTATTAATTTAAGGCAAATTAGATTGTTCGAAAATAATTTCTACATTTCCAAGTAATCGAAGCAAACAGCTTATAAAGAAAAGTTAAGTTTAAATAGTTTTATCATGGATTTGTGAATTGCTTTAAAACAAACTCCTTAATGATACATTATTTTCATTGCACTAAAATATAATTAATGGTTCTACTGCAGATAAGTAGATCCTTTAATGAGAAAAAGAGTTTAAAGCACATTCGTATCAACTGTTTGGCGGTGTACCGGGCCTACAAATGATAAAATTATCACTCGTTCAGATGGTCAGTTGAAAAAAATGTTTCAGACGTCCGTTATTTCAATATGAGTAGCATCGTGCCCAAACCATTAGTTATTTATTAGTTTACAAACGTCTTTACGATGTATTCAATTTAATACGGCGTGAGTCAGGTTCGGAAAATCTTAACAGTTTGAAAAATAATATGTAGTTTATTTAAGCGTAAATGAAAGCCGACTTGCGAAAATATTGTCTTCTGGATCTAAAATTGTAGTTTATAAGTTACTGAAACACATTATTAAGTTTTTGTACAGATTATATTCAAAATTGTACAAATGTATACGTTACAAAAGTAATGTGTGACTAAGCAATACTAGGTACTCCCAACACACTCATGTACACTGCGTTTACCTGCAAACAGAGATGACCCGAGTGTGCTTACGACGTAGCGTTTGCGCGTAATGATTGTTTACCGCTTATCATCACGTTCTCTAGCGCCATACGGTTGCGTGAGTTCTCTAGCGCCATACGCTTGCGTGAGTTCTCTAGCGCCATACGCTTGTGTGAGATCGCGTGGCCCGTATGTGTTCAAGCAAGGCCTTTGGCTTTGCGAACCGTTACGATTACGTCACGCGTTAACGACCTGAATCAGCTTTCAAAATTCTGTCCGTTTTAAAGCGTGATGTAGCTACTTAAAACAGAAATTATTCAAGGTTATTATTTTAATGGAAAAGAAGATGATATTTCAAGATAAATAAGCCGCGCATTGAGTTGCCAGAGATGTCGGACGCATTTAAAGTTGCATTTACACATTACAAAAATTGTAGTGGCTGAATTCGTGATCACTGTAATTAGGTTAAAACAATTTATAAAAAAAAGTGAATTGCAATAAATATTTATAGGGTCAGGTATTTTTCGCGAAAAGATCTGAACGTCTACTAGACTGCAACAAGGTAAACCCTCACCTGTGGTTTCTTCCATGTGATTGGCGGCCGTCTGCGAGAGAGGTCGTCGCCTTGTTTCACCGAGCCACTCAGGACGCGTTTACTTCCGCACTGAATCACTGTGATTGGTGTAGTTACACTCAATATGTACCTGGGAGAAACTCACCCAATCACGAAACACAGACGATGCTCTGGTGTTTTAACTTTCATCTAGTCACGAAACCTTTTCGCGAAATCTGCATGCCCCTAAATATTTAAGTTTCTCGAGATTTCATACGTTGTCGTGATCGACGCGGATGTAAGCGTCACTAAGACAACATCAGCGGCACAGTTCAGACACTACGAGTTTCAAGAATGAAGTAACTCAGCGCTCGCGAAACTGTGTCCGCTTAAGCGCGCACTTACTATAGCTGCTGGACAGGCTCTCTGCTGACTTTATGTCCGGTGTGCGCGCTTAGAAATAATTAAATTTAAAAATATGAAAAATAATTGTGAAATGTAAAAATTAAAATTGTCTGGGTTGAAAATAAAAATTGTTCGCGCATAAATATAGTCGCTGTATAGTCATAACTGGTTGGTTGCTTCAAAATAAGTTTGAGGTAGTCTACTTTGGTAATTATAACAGCACATAGTGCACATATTAATTGAATGTCACAAAATTAATTCGAAATAAAAAAGTACATTTTTGTGCATAAAAATATTACTCTGTATTTCATTTGACAGAAATCTGTAGCACAACGGACAAATGGGAGAATTTTCTTGTGCACCTATTCCTATTAGCTATTAGGTGTGTTTCAAAGTGGGTTTATTAGGTTAAGAGGCTCATCGTATGGTGGCTTACAAACAAACCAATTATTGTATAAAATGACACATAACATGTCACACATAACTTTGCTTCGCCCAGGATTCGATCGAGAAGCCATTACGCGACATTAAGCGCTTAAGCACGCAGTGCCGTGAGTTCAACCTGTTTTGTAAGCGTTCTGCAATTTTTAATCAGCTGTGTGTAAAAATACACTTATTTAAGTAAACCTGGTTTAAATAATAATAATTGCTATTTAAAAGTCTCGTAAAATAAGATAATGTATCCGGGAAGCTTCATTAGTCAAAATAATTCAGAAGTGTGCAATATTAGCTTGACATTAAAATGTTTTTCGTAATTACTTTTAAAATCTAGCTTTAAATATTTTAATGCATATAAGAAAGAGAGCTGTTATTTCAAGCATATTTCCACGAATTTATTTTCATTTATAATGTGAACCTCGCAGCAATAAAAGCACACTTACAAAAAAATCTAATTATTTGGTTGTGTTTTAAAGCATTGTAATTTCATTATCTTATATTGAGCTTGAAGCTAAAGTAAACATGAATGAAAGTTTTTTATCAGAAATAATATTACTCAACAAAATAGAAACGTAATAATTAATAATAATTTTTTGTTGCATCAGCAATGTTTAAAATGGTTAGTAATTTAGCTCCATTTTTATTTTTAAAAGTCTTCAAAATGCCTTAGGAGTAACTATTACATTTTTAAATTTTGCTGGTTCCATATCTGTATGAGGACATAGTTAAAAAAATAAAACTGTAGGAGTAGTGTTTTATGCCAAACATAGATAGTGACACATATAGTGACGACGACGCAGTTATGTCAGGTAATTATTTTAACTATAGATATTTTGCCGAATTCAAAACAAATAGCAGATATTAAGTATGATAGATCTTCAGATAAAATATTAACAAAATGGATTATTAATGCTTGTAAAGTAAAGAATTCGAAGGCGTTGCAACAAAACACAAATAACGGCGTGAAACTTCAGCAACGCAACATGGTAGTTTAAGGCAGTTCCAAATGCCTCCTGGCTAAACGATGCATGCAAAAATCTTTCCGACGCGCGTTGCTGTTCACGCGCATTGCTGTTCACGCGCATTGCTGTTCACACGCATTGCTGTTCACGCGAGCTGCTGTCCCGGAACTGTTCGAGGGTATCACTTCTCGAGATAAAGACATTTAAGGCGGCCTCCGGGCTGTGTATGATTACTGATAGATAGAGACCCGAAAAATTCGCGGGTTCATTTCGTGTTATACTAAAATTCAAATAATTATACCTTAGTGCAGTTTCTGTCATTGGTTCTCTGTTAATCTGGAGGACTGAGGGCCAAAAAGAGACCCTCACTCATAGAAGTGTCGAATCACAGGCCACCCAGTCGAGACGACTCACAAGTCAGCAGCCAATGAACAGTTGGCATTTGCCCGAGTGTGTAGAGGATACTGGAGTCTATCCTGGAGGTCATTGAACCCGCGAATTTTCCGGGTCTCTACTGATAGATATGGGCAGGCAATTTTCGCGAAAAAATCCGAACGCCTATTAGACTGCAACAAGGTATACCCGCACCACCGGATTATTCTTCTGATTGGCGGCCGTCTGCGAAAGAAGTCGTTGACTTATTTGACCGATCCACTCAGGACGCGTTTGCTTCCGCACTGAATCACTGTGATTGGTGTTGTAACAATCGACATGTACCCGAGAGAAACTCACCCAGTCACGAAACACAGACGACGCTACAGTGTTTTAACATTCAGCTGGCCTCGGTATCTTTTCGCAAAATATGCATGGCCCTACTGATAGCATTTAAAAAGCCATTGCTATTTTCTTTACAAGTTTAATTACATGGTTCAGAGTTCAGAGTGTATTATTCGGACGGGGAAAAAGTCTGAAGCGCATATTTTCAGGAACGTTTTCAGGAATGCACAGTCCTACGCACAGTATTGTAAGTTGTATAGGTAAGTGCAGGGATCCCTTAGCTGTAATATGCTACCGTACAGTCATAGGCTCGCCGCTTGAAGTCGCATTGAAGTGCGTTATTGACGCGACTGCTGCGCGCCAGTTCGATGCCTGTCGGGTAGGGGCGAAGAGGCGTGTGGTGCGCGAACCATTGTCGCCCTTAGCGTCCTTTCAGCTGGCCGGCCCCCTTAACTGAGGCGAGCAAACAGCCTATAGCTAGAGACCCGTGAATTTTGCGGATTCAATTCGTGTTATGCTAAAATTCAAATAATTATACCTTAGTGCTGCTTCTGTCATTGGTTCTCTGTTAATCTGGAGGACTGAGGGCCAATTAGAGGCCCTCACTCATAGAAATGTCGAATCACAGGCCACCCAGTCGAGACGACTCACAAGTCAACAGCCAATGAACAGTTGGCATTTGCCCGAGTGTGTAGAGGATATTGGAGTCTATCCTGGAGGTCATTGAATCCGCGAAATTCACGGGTCTCTACCTATAGCTAGAGACTGGAAAAATTCGCGCCCTCAGTGACCTCTAGGATAGACTCCACAATCCCCTACACACTCAGGCAAATGCCACCTGCTCATTGGCTATTGACTCGTGACATCTGTCAACTGGGACGCTTGCGATTCGATACTTTTTTTGGTTGAAAGTTTTCAATTGGCTCAAAGTCCTTCAGACAAACTTTAAGCCAATCACAGAAGCAACATGAAGGTACAGTTGTTTGGATTCTAGCATAATGCGAAATGAATCCGCGAATTTTTCCGGTCCCTACCTATAGCACGCCAATTCAGCAAATATTTATTTCACGCAAAAGCTTTGTGAAAATAAAAATAAGTCGAAAGCCTATTTCGCAGCATATAATCAAACAGAGTACGATCGAAAGTTTCGTGTATTTGTTTGAACTCAATACTGACTTTAAAAATATATACATTCCCGCTTCTTAAATATAGCTAGAGCACGTTTATTTTTAATTGTGGCACAAAAATCTCACTAGATAACTCCCCCTATGTGAACCAACTTTATGGTTCATGGGTAGCAAAATTTTATCCCTATAACCATACAATTCTTTGTTGTTCTTTGCCAATCCTATTTCTTTGTGAATTCACACGCTTTAAATAGCAACCAAATTCAGACCCCTACGAACAAACATTTGTAAATTGAAGCAGTTATTCTAAACTTTAACATACATTTGTTGAGCTGTTCTTAAACGCTGTATAGCAATATAAATTTAAAAAAAAAATCATTTATTGATTTTATATTAGGACCTAACATTAGATGCGTGTTTTGGTTTTATAAATAAGATTTTTTAAATATATTTTGTTACAAAATTATAATAGGAATAAAAAATTCTTAAATAATTATGTATGCACACATTTTCAAATGCATAAATGCATCGAGCGAACAGTGAAGGTTTCGAGAATTTTACGGAACATATATATATATATATATATATATATATATATATATATATATATAGAAAATGTGTTGACCTGAAAAAAAACTGAAAAAGTAAATTATTTAAAGCAAAAATACAAAACACAAGCAGTATTAATGACTTTTATAAACTAATTTAAAGCTAATATTTATTATATAACTAAATGCTGGATTACAATTATATAGAGACCCGTGAATTTCGCGGATTCATTTCGTGTTATGCTAAAATTCAAATAATTATACCTTAGTGTTGCTTCTGTCATTGGTTCACTGTTAATCTGGAGGACTGAGGGCCATTTAGAGACCCTCACTCATAGAAGTGTCGAATCACAGGCCACCCAGTCGAGACGACTCACAAGTCAGCAGCCAATGAACAGTTGGCATTTTTTCGAGTGTGTAGAGGATATTGGAGTCTATCCTGGAGGTCATTGAATCCGCGAAATTCACGGGTCTCTAACATAGAATAACAAAATTTCACTAGAATATTTCGAATAAGATGAGCTATTTTAAATATACAAGAAAAACTATCTATAAATATACGCATCAAAATTACTGCCAATAGTTCGTTTGAGTATCATGAAAAGTGTATATTTTCCCAAATAAAACATTTAATTTTTTTGTTAATTTGTGAGTAACCTAAACTACACTCATGCCCACCGAGAAGATTATATAAGATGTACTAAACATATTTTTTGCAAGTAAATACAAATGTATTTTCTAAATCATTTAATTTTAATATATTTCTGTTATTACCTTCGCTTTTACAAGGATATATAATTTCAGCCATTTCCCATACGTTCGTCAATAAAAAATTTAATAAGTTTGACAATTAGCACTACTTTTCCTCTACTCGTATTTATTATCCTGAGATCAGTTTAAAAAAATAAAAATGAAAAGAATTTAAGGATCGCATTATCTTTCCATTCATTATTCTTTAAATTCGACGAAATTATTAAAATTTCTTCATTGCGTTCAGTATTATTCAAACAACCTTTTACTTTAAAAAATACTAAAACTAAGCTTGTTTTCTTTAAAAAGTGTATTTTTCGCTGTGTATAAAAATAACAATTCAGGTATTCTTATCTGAAAACTAAAGAATTTAAATCCATGTCTTATATTGATTTTAAGTAAATTAAATTGTTTTTCATCGTATGAACATGGTAGCGCACCCTTAATGAAAAATTATAAATTAAATTCAATTACACCAACAAACTGAAAAGTGATAAGATTTATCAACAAAATATGTTATTTAAAAAAATCGCATTTACAATGGCGGTACTAATGATATAAACATTGAAAACGCGCAATTCTAACAGCTGCATTTTTAAAACCTATCGCGTAGTATTTAAATGCTTGACAATATTTTGAACTTCAATATAGACTAAGTATGGAAGTATGGTGGTTATCGAGGGAATATATGACTTTTTGTTGGACCTATATATGCTTGTCGTATTTCTGTAATATTTTCAACCGTTTTTTTTTCTATGTGCGTTGAGAGAAGCTTGTGTGATTCTTAAAGATACAACTGTAACATTTCTAAATGTATGTGATTCGTTTGAAAATAATTACGTTATGTCAATTATATTTTAGCTAAAATGGTACGAAGAATTAACAATGCTAGTTTCTGTAGTCTGCGCAAAGTAGATTGACTGTATATTTAGACTTTTCAATGGTATTCTCAACAGACGCACATGCCATAAAGTGCCAAGTAAGTAACATAATATGCTGTTATATTTCAAGTCATACACAAATAGAATAATATTTCAAAAGAATATGTTAGGTTTTTGTATCAAAATACAATTTTTTTATGTCTGGATTAAAAACCTTAAAATATTCGTTTTTTTTTCTCAAGCCAATTTTTATTTGACCAACATTGTCATACACATTAGTCTCATAGTTAGTTCGCTCTCGTAATGTGAAAATTCTATCAGATATTCATACCTCAGCACTATTTAGATACAAAATTAATTTTTCGATAATGTTTCGTCCAGTAGTAGGGACACGTGTGAACATTATTTTAGCCATTGGCCTCTTGCTGAAGTATTTAGCCCGCAATCCTACACAGGGATCTTTGATGTAAGAACAATTTCATATTCTTGTTCCAACAAAAGTTTTTACGCAAGAATCATGTTACCCAGTTTCCAATAAGTTTTATGCAACAACTTAAAAACTAAAGTTATTTTATTTTATTGTTCAGCTGGCCGTATTTATTTCCTTTTTTGTTTGGAGTATTTCATTTTAGTAGGCTCCGTATGACATAGTTTGTACGCACAATATTTTTACTGAAACTCATATTAAATATATGGTTTTAATTAAAACATAAGCTAAGGACGACTTCAGTTATTTAAATGTTGTTATTTACTGTATTATTAAAAAATTATTAAAGCCATTGAATTAAAAATTTTTCTGACAGTACATACAGAATCTGGACAGCCTATTATTAACATATATTTGACGCAAAGACAATTATAGTTATCGATTTTAACCCCTTAAAAAGATTGGGTTCCAAAAAATAGGTTTTTCTAGCTAATTTCGAGCACCACTGAACAAACACACAATTGCAAGGTGAAGATACGACGTTAGGAGCAAGTATTTTATTCAAACTTTGTACACTTTGAGTAGTCCATTAATACAACACAATGTTTAAGTAGTGAGGCGTACTTCTAGGTTTTTTTTTCGAGGAAATCGCAACAGAATTTACGCATGGTTTGCATCCAAATTGAAGGAGGAAAGAGATATTTTTCAAAATGACAACGAGGTTTTTTTTTCGATAGAAACTCTGAAGATTCCTTGTGGATGTGGGAAAACTACATTCATACAATGTAGCAGATGCCGTTTTAATTTATGTTTCCAGTGTCGGTATGAAAAATATCATCCAGGAACTTGTCATGTCAAAAGCACAACCGACGATTAATTATACATTACCCTTATATGTTGGCAAATTGTAACTCATTGTATTATTGAATATCGTTATTTATGTTAGTCCTTTCTTTATCTATGTTTGACTTGGGATTTCCAGGCCCGTCGCTTCAATTGGCTTTTCTCGTCACATCTGTCTCTGTAGGTCGAAGCGTCCAGATACAAAGCAGTTCCGTGTACCTTACCCGGTCGCAGGTATAAGGAACGTCGCAAGTTACAACAGGCATACATTTTCAGAAAAAATGTATGTGTTTATGTTAGTTGTTTACTTGTCGATAGTTATAAATATAACATTTGTTGTAACAATAAACATTAGTGAACGTATCAAGAAAAATTGGAAATTCAATAAACTTTCATGCGAATACGCGTAATTTTTCATTATATTATCTTTGAATTGTAGTATGTATGAAAGATTATGATCAGTGTAGAAAAAAAAATGAATAAAAATGCCAGCAGTAGGACTCGATCCACAGACCCGTCGGTAACGATAACTACTCGACCACCGTCATCTCACTGTCATGGCCTCAACGCACCGGCATAGATAAGTTCTCTCGCAATTTTCTTGAAAACGCCCCAGTAGTACGGCGTACTACTTGTACTTTATGTTGTCCTAATGGACTACTGAAAGTGTACAAAGTTTGAATATAATCCGTGGTCCGAACGTCGTAGCCTCCCCTTGTAAGAAGATAATATTAAAAACACCTTTTGACTCACATTCATTAAAAAATATCCGAAAAACATACCCTGACAAAAAATTTCTAGTGCCAGAAAAAATAATTTTGTAAGGCATAAGTTAACAAATATTAAAAGGCGAATTTTTTAAAAAACAATTGTTTGCGTTTGTCATTAATGAAGTTTTATAAATTGAAATTGTTTATGTCCGTACTTGGACCACAAATAATTAAATGGTCCTTTTTATGTTGACTTTATCGTAATTCTTAAAAAAACCAAATATTAGTTAAATATAAGTCTTGATATTATATTTGTAAAATAACGTTATTTTTTGTGTTATACAGATAAAAAAAAACATTCATTTATATTCCGTCCTAACACCTGCAACAAAGTGAAACTGGGTTATTTTAGCGTGGCAAGCTATGCCTATGAAAGTGTACGAAAACATACTCATACGAGCTGCTGGTGGAAGCCTGAATCTAGCATACAAGCACTACTCTTTGTTTACCGATTTATTCCTAGATGACGAAATACTGCTAAAATCATCATAATACTTTTTATTGGTTGAATTCATTTTTGCAGCCCAGTGGCTGTGGCGGATCGTAGCAGAATCATAGTTCCCAAGGAGACTGTTTGCTTTAACTAGCACGCTTCGTGATTGTGACGGGTGCCTGCATAGAAATCCCACTCTGTTTGGTGTACAGACTTTAAGCAATACATTTCAGAGTGTGAGAGGCGCGATAAGTGAAGATGTCCCCAGGGGATGATTACTGCCATCTGGACGCAACATTCAAAGCTTTATTAGACATCGTTACAAGTTCGTCGGAACATGCGTGCTTCTGAAAATCTAGGTGTCGTGCTTATAACGCATGTTTAAAAAAAATCATTATAAAAATATAATATTATTCATGAAAAATATTTTACTAAAAAAATTATTTAGGAATCTACGTGTCATTTTGAAGTAATAAAGAAAGTAAATGTGAGCATAATCGACAGAAATAAAAAAAGGGATAACAATAATAAAAAAATATTGTTCATGCTAGAAATTAAAATAAGACATGTTTACTTGCTGGGATAGTATACTTTATGAATAATAACATTTCATTTGTTATTTGAAGCAAAAATTTAAACTTTCGGTAACGTCTCTACGTTTTAACTCTTACAAGTAAAGTCATATTTTAAATTTGTGCCTTACCATTTGTGTTATTATAATTGAACTTATTGCCTTGAAACGAAATAAATATAACAAGATAATATTTAACAGATAATTTCATACAGATAAAATACTTATAAAATATATATATAATTTTTTGTTTTGTTATTAAACGGAAATAACAAGTGTAGCAGATGCACTGATCAATTGCAGAAACAGTTGTTATTTGGTTAGGCTTCAGAATATTTAAAAAAAGTTAATCCCGCAATAGGTAAGTATTACTTTATAAAATATTAAAATACTAATTATTTCTTCAAAATATGTTAATAATGTTATAAAACAGTTATTTTAGCGTAAACCAGTTTCTGTAACATTCAGCCTGCATACCTTGGCTCTAAAAATTCACACATTTTACGTGCCTTAATATTAGACTCAAACAAAACGTGCCAGATTTTATTTTAACATTTGTTAGTAGTATTTTAAAACTGCTAGCCAAAATCTACACAACGCCTAATACAAGAAAGCACAAGTGGCTGTTAATATTTCACGCTTGCAAAAATTTAGTTGAATGCCAAATAGATAACAAATATAGAAAATGCCTTACAAAAATGATTTAGTAATTTGAAATAGCTAAACAACAGATATTTGAAGGCAATTATTTTTTGCGAAACAATATGGTCACTCACTAGACTGCAAGACGGTATTTCTAAGTCAGTAATTTCTGCTTTGCGACTATAGGCCGTTTTCAAGAGACGCCATTGCAAGAGAATGGCCAGGCGTTTGCTTCCGCACAGAATCACTATGATTCGTGTGACGACAGTGCGCATGAACTTAAAAGAAACGTAACCAATAGGCAATCACGAAACACAGACGATGCTACAGTGTTTTAACACAGCTTGTCTCGAAATATTTTCACGAAAAATCACTGGCCTTATATATATTTGCACATACCTCTAAAACAAAAACCAAGAATCCATGTTTAGTACTAACTATTTAAGGAAGACTTTCAAGAATGTAAATACGAAAGAGAAGGAAACGTAATAGACAACATTTTTACATCGGATATGCTCCAAGCAGGAAATGCCTTTTAAAATAGCAGTATGGCATTAACTACTAATATTAACAAACAAATTTTAAAATAAATTATTTAACAAAATGCTAACCTATTTTGTGAGACGATAACAGATAAAATAAACAGTTGCGATGTGCAAAAAAAATTACTTAGCTTGTTTCCAATTTTTATTTTATTTAAATTAAAAATTTCGTTATAAATAACGAACTGATTTATAAAATATAGCTTGGTCTTATTGGGTAGATATTTTACGTAGGTTTCAAAATCACTACCAACCAAAACATTTCTGAATATAACTTGAATCTCACATATATATATATAATATTCAAATAAAACTTAGTAAGTAATTTATAAATTGTAGTCTATTTGATGTTCGGTACGTATCTGGGAGCTTTTTACAAAAAAAAATCCGTATTATCTTTTTGTAATGTGGGCTATACTATACTTATACAATATGTGATTATGTGTGTAAAAGTCCTGGAAAATTAGGTGCATTATAAAAATGAAAATTTTTCTATTTTATTAATTACTGAACAAATAAACCAAGTTAAGTTCTTTATTTCGGAAAAAAGGGGGGAAAATATCATAACTCTATCCTATATACATTTCTTCAGATATTATATTAACCGAAATCGGCTCTATGAAAGAACACGCTATACTGTACGCCCAACCGGCGGTAAAGTAATGCTGCCAATATTACGTATTTGCGTCCACCCCTACGAGGTAATTACGGCATATATATATATATATATATATATATATATATATATATATATATATATAAGCTACCAAATTTATTAGCCGATGCTACGGCCTTATTCATTTTTCGTGTGAATGCAAAGTTATTATTTCTCATTATTACCTCAATACCTATTGGTGTGCTTAAAAATATCGCTTGGAAACATTTTTTGTACCTTTCAGCTGAATCCCTGCATCATATAATTTATATTTAAAAAGACCCAAGATAAGAAATTATAGTTCATAGATATTTAGATGTTCACTTTAATAAATGAAACAAAAATTATTCTGCATAGATCTTTATACTTAAATAAACTCCATAATAAATATTTTTTTGAAAAGTTAGTGGCAGTTATAACAAAAATGTTAGAAGACAGTACTGATTAATTGTTTTATTTTCAGTCGTATTTATCCATTCAAGTTAAAAAATTTTAATAATTACGTAAAATTACAAAATATAGGTATGATAATATTTTAAAATCATTTATAAAAGAAGTCACCGCAAACATCGAATTAGGATTTAGTTTTTTTCTTAAGTATTATTTTGATAATGAAAATTTTTAACTATACAGCCCATTTAGTAATAACGAAAGATTTGAATTCAACTACATGAAACATTACAATGTAATAGCTTTATAATAATATATAAATAAAATAAAAACATTACATTAATGGCAACAACGACAATGAGCAATATTTAAAATATAGATTTTCTCGCCGTTCTCTGCTAGCTTTTTTGTAGACAACTGTGATCTACGTTTATGATGATACGACAAAGGTTAAATATGCAATAGAACCATCTTAACCCTGCTAAAAATCCATAGGTAAACCATCCAAACCAATTAATAATTACATTTATTAATAAAGTTATGCGCATTTGTAAGTTACCATAAAATGTATGGTATTATTTGGATATTTAAATGACATCTCTTAATTCATCTTAAATTAATTCATTAATTATTTTAAGACTTCAAAATTTTACAAAGGATTCTGCAAAATTTTATGGCTTTCAATGAAATATAGATAAACTCTAATGTCCAGCATATTAGACACTAATAAAAATCCCCAGTTTTATTTTAGAATTGGTAAGAAAATAATAATAACATTAATATTATATATTGGTTGCGATAGTAAACCATTTTTTAAATGACATAATAGACTTTCATTAAATAAATTAACTAAGCATGTAATAAAAATATGTGTTTCGAAAAACTTGACTGTGGCATAAAGAAAGATATAAAATTATAATTAGAGACCCGTGAATTTCGCGGATTCATTTCGTGTTATGCTAAAATTCAAATAATTATACCTTAGTTTTGCTTCTGTCATTGGTTCACTTTTAATCTGGAGGACTGAGAGCCATTTAGAAACCCTCACTCATAGAAGTGTCGAATCACAGGCCAATGAACAGTTGGCATTTTCCCGAGTGTGTAGAGGATATTGGAGTCTATCCTGTAGGTCATTGCACCCGCGAAATTCACGGGTCTCTAATTATAATATATTAAATAAATACATTTTAATCTTTGTAAAATATAATGTAAATGACGCATGCAATTAATAATAGATATATGCATACGCTTCGATTGCGCTCGCTCCAGTTAGTTAAGAAACATAATTTCTTAGTTTGGTTTCAAAAATCTTTATGTGAAACATAAACTTATTTTAACCAAGCAACTAACATTCAATGAAATCTCAATGAAATCTCATGACTGAAGAATAAATTTGGAAAAAAATAGTTTTGTTGCAGAAAATTAATCCCTTTATTATATGCATTGAGTATTAAAATTTTACAGGCAAGAATTCTAATAAATTAAAAGAAAACTAATTTTGAAATGCGCGTAAAGGTTGCTATGTAAGTCTTAGATTGAAACTTGATAAACTATAAAAAAAACTAAAATTAATATTTACTTGTTATGAACATTTCACAGTTATTAATTTTGAACTCAACAGTAATTTATTTCGTACTCTAGAGTCCTACAAAAACATTTTATTAACTGCAATATTATTATTTATTTACGGAAAGCGCTTTTCCAAGAGCATAATTGATAGAACTCATTAGAACTCTGAATATATCAACAAAATAAAACTAAAACTTCAGTCTTGTTTGAAAATTATTTAAAAATAATTGTCACACAGGTATAAATCAAGTCGCTAGACGGTATTGGTCGCATACGCCCGTTAAGATATTTGTGTGTTTTAAAGGGACTCGATACATTACCCAACACTTTTATCCAAGGTTTAGTTAAAATATCTAAGATATTGATCTAAGATTGCATGGTTAATGTTTTATCGATGTTAGAGAAAAAGCAACTTAAATTCATGTTTTAAGTGAAGTTTGAATAAAGAAATTTCAGTAACAAATAAAATATTATATAAATATGCAAATTCGTTTTGATATTACATGCAGACTGTAACTATTAGTTGAACACCATAACCTTTTTTTAAAACAAACTAACGGACTATATAGTGCAAATTAGAAATGTACTGGATAGCCGACCATTTATGCACATAAATAATAAAAAACCAAAAAATTATATAGAATGAATTCATATCAAAGAATCAATTTTATTGAGACACATCTGAGTTTTCGGTTAAATATTGAATACGTTAATAATATTAAAAATTGGTTTAAACCAAGCGTAATTTTTTATACACTTGAAATTTGTATTCGATTAAAAGAAATTATTTTAGTTGCAAATGAAAAAATATATATAAGCACTCTTACAATATAAACATATCTACAAAAACTTGCCGAAAAATAAATTTCTTAAAACAAAACGTTTTAGAATCCATCATTTGTTATGGTACACTTTTTCAATGTATTGAAAAATCTCCAAAGATTATTAACTACAACAATCAATTTCTTAAAAGTAATTGTTCACATTGGAGTTTTTTTTATTTGATGGTATGTTTATCGTATTACGGATATGATCAAATGTTTCTCTAAGTAAAAAAATTGTTTTAAATATAATTTAAAAACAAATCTTTAAGAGCCTGTTGAAAAGTAATATATTTTATAAACGGTTCCAGCTTTTACAGTTTTTACCCGTCAAATTAAACGTAATAATATAAAAATCACTTAATTATTGGAATTACTAGAAACATGAATTACATTTTGTTAAATAATATAATAAGAAGCAAAAGCAGGGGTGTTAATGACATAATTTGATTTTCCCACATGCAAACAAAATGTCGAAAGAGAAAACCTAAGAAAATGAAATGAATTTCTTAAAAATGACAAAGGCATAATTTGTATAGTAACAATATTAAATCATAGGTAATTTTAATTTGGTTTATTTAAAAAAACTATGATTAAAATAAATAATTTATTTTAGTTATTGTTTGGATTCACGAAACGCAATTATCTGTTGTTCTCTTAAAATGCAACGAAAACCAATTTTTTTTTTGCTTAAATACTAAAAGATATGTGAGTATTCTGATGTTAAAGACACCCTGCAACTTAATTAGCGCTTAACAAACTGCGATTCAGTCTTAAACGTAAGTTTGCGTTTTTGAACATGATTGCACCTTTCGTCCAAACAAAAGTAAGTAATAATTTTCAGGCATTCAGGAGATAACAAACCTAACTTAATAGCAGTTTTGTGCTATGATAGCTGAGAGAAAATCCTAATGCGAACTAAGAAAAAAAAGCGGCACTTAAAAAACTTAACTTGCATAAACGCAAAAAGGTCATGAGTAAGCGTACGAGAATAGAACTTACACTAAAAGGAACGAAAGTAAACACAGCTGCAACACGACATAAATACGTATTAAATATGCTGAACATGGTAATGTTTGATTTTATTTGTTGCTACCAAATATAATTATTCATTACAAAACTTATATCTAACGTTTGTCAGTGAAATTTGAATATAACGCTCTTAGTTATTGTTCGTTAGAAAAATGTTTTAAAATACAGAACTTATAAACTTTCTATTTTAAGAATTAAGTTTTTAGGAACTATAATTAAAACATGAGCTTAAAATGCAAGAAACGCGATTACGATTACAAAGAAGAAGAAATTTGAATGAGTTTTTCACATCAAACATTAAGATTTGAAAACATAGGTTTAGGAGTGATGGATTGTGATTGTTACGAGACATACACTGTTTCTCGAGGTCACACAAATTCAAGACAAATCTAAGAAAATGAATGTAATAAGCTTTAATTTTTTTTTTGCATTATGCAGGCACTAAAGCAAATAACAAACAACCGTATTATTGCCTTGAAACCTCAAAAACGTTAAGTTTGAAATGAGGTTAAAATTGGAAATTTTAGATGGTAAATAGTTTAAGAGTACTCCAACTGTTCTTCTTTTTCCCTCCAAAACAACAAGAAAACTTTCTTTTTAGTAAAACTAGTTAAAGAAATTGAACATCTTTCGTTTATTTTCTACCAAACTAAGTGGTCGTAAGACACGCGATGTGAATTCAAAGGTTCACTATACGCATTTTTGGCTTGAGGAACTTAAAAATATTAGATAAGAAGGTTTGAAGATTAAATCATGTAGATGAAGATACAAAAATTTGTGTACTTTTTATTCATACCCCGATTACAATTTTTATACGACAAATGAACCTGCGCGCGTGCCGATAAAGGAGAGTTTCGCTTATCAGCGTTTCTTAACCGATACTGTTAAACAGCTAGGCTGATTTCACACTTTGAGTTTCTAAATATTTATTAAAATTTTTTCTATAAAGTTGGCTGTGGTTAGGTTCGTGTTTTCCACGATAACTCGTTGTGATTGTTACTAGAACATTTTTAAATTACATTTGATGTAGCTAAACTGTTCAGCAATTTTTGTTTCTAAAGATTTATCTTGAAATTAATCTACAAAAACTATAGTAAGTCAAGCTGGTACTTCAATCTTTGTTATAAAAACCATACTTAACTTTTGTTGTTAGTATAGATATATGTTTTTGAGTTTCATCAGATTAAATTAAAGAACATAACTAAAATGGCCATTTTTTTTTCAGAAACTCACATCACTTAAATACTTTTCCATCAAAATTTATTAACATTAAAATGAATAAAAAACTAAGACGTTATCCGCGTGAAAGTTGAAACAGATATCTCAGTACACCAAGAACTAAACAGAAAACCCAAAACTCACTTGATTGATGTATTGTTTTATTTTAGGCATATAAAATAGGACAATATTGCATTTATGCTGTCCGCAACTGCGTTTAACCAGAAAGGTCACGCATGATATCAAACTAAGCAAAAAAATATTCAATGTTTGTGAGAATGTAACTTAAAAATGAATTTTACGTCAAATGCGTAGAGACCGTACAATGTTTAAAAGAAAGTCGGCATTGTTTTTGATTGGTGAAGTGTAAGGTTGTAATGATGAGCCAAGCGGTAATTACTATGATACTAAATAGTTTATATTACACAAAATAATACAAAATGTTTTTGATGTTCTACCATAGCAAAAACTATGTAACGACGGCCTGATAATTTGCTTACAACATCAAAAGATTAAATTTTTTGAAGAATCAAGACAGCATAATAGTGAGTGATTACAAAATTATCCCCTAGTTGCCACCAAAAAATTGGCTGCAGAATTTTCAAAAAAATACATGTATATATTTCATGCCAGCGAAAAAATTGTTAATAGTAGAAAAAACGTTATGTGAAAGTAATTTTATTCAGAACATTGTATGCGGTGTTTGCGAAACGCGCTAAACGAAAGTTTTTAAAAGAAGAAATGGATTTTCAGCAAAATAAGAAGTGAAAATTGTCTTCATATATGAATAGATAAATACATAAAACAGCAATATTTAATTTTTTTTACCAATTATGAGTGAAATTGCAAATATTTAATGTTACTGGCAATTTCTGTGGTATTAAAAATTCAATAAACGGTATTACCTGTGAATAATAATAATAAAATACCAATCATATTATATATATTTTATCAGAAAAAAATATTGAATAGAATTTATACATTTATATGTAAACGCCTGAATTTTAAATATATGAAACCAAGAACCACTTACTAAGGAACTATTATTCCTTCTTAAATTCAAAACACGCTGTTTTACGCAGACGTTTAGTGTAATTATTAATCTCAAACCAACAAAGATTGCGCAAATGAAATATCGAATAATGAACATATTTCAATATTTTAATTACAAAATATTATTAACTACACTTTTTACTATAAATAACATTTCTGAGATAAATTTTGGCCAAAATAAAACCAAAAATCACCTGGTTACAAGAACGTATCATAAATATTGCGCAGCTTAGATAATAATCTGCATGTTTACACGCTCTATGACTATCTATATTAACAATTAGTAATTACCTATATTTAAATATTTAGAAAGTCATGAAAATATCTGTAAAATGTTTGTAAACTGTTTATGATCACACATAACATGGACCTATAGAACTAACATTCTTGTGCTAGACGATCACGGCTTGCATTTAATTCTAAAGTAATTAGAAACAAATACTGTTATTTTTAGTTAAAAATATTAATAACTGTACGACATCTATATCATACTACAAAAAAATCTCACTTATAATTATAATTATTTCGAAATCATTCTTTAAGTTGTTATTCTAAAATGACCAGAATATTTGAATTTGCATTAAATTTATCAATATTGATAGTTATAGTATGTATTTTATACGAAAGATACGGTTAAAATGTGTAAATTCATACAATTTCTGAGGAAATGAATATTTAAAGATTTAAAAATCGCTAAAAGAGCAAGCGATCCGCGTTTTCGATGATCAGAGGACAAAAAAACACAGGTTTTCTCAAAATCACCCAAGTGGGATGCTTTTTTTTTTAAATAAGAAGACAGGTTAAAAAAAATAGCATAATAAATATGTTATTTCAAATTTTCAAACGATATTCTCGGTGAGTAACATTTGTTCGCATCATAATATCTGTTCGAGAGTTTTTTTAAAAAATTCAAATTCAAGGCCTTTCTGATTGAAAATAATGAAAACACAGTTATGCCAGTAAATTTACGTAGATTATAATATGGTTATTTTATAATTTTTAGCAAATTTTTTTTTATAAATTTGTTGCAAATTTGTCATAAATTTGTTATTTATAATGTCAATTTGTAATTTGGATTTCTTTTAATGTGAAATTTAATTATTTGTTGTAAATAAATTGTAAAATAATTGTATAGACATGTCCAATACGGTGATGTACAAAACATGTATACTGTATTTACTGGACAACATAAAATGAAATGAAATGAAATAAAAACAGTAGTGTGATGATTGTGGAAATGTTTGCGAACGGGCTCGTGTTGTTCGGGCGACAATTGGACATTGCAACCGAGGAGTTTAGTTTGCCGTGTCCGGTGTCGGCGGTGGAAGTCTGGGACTGGCAGACGCCGCGCTGGGGGGTGACGGCTAGGGGCGAGAGGGGGTGTGTTGTTTCGCGCCGGCAGACGAAAACACAACAAGGCGCGCGCGAAGGGGTAGGCGACGAGGGGTTGTTGCGAAGCAGGGGAGGGTCGCAGGGGCGCGCGAAGCTATTTACAACCGGCCGCACTCCCTTCGCCGACGCCGGCGGAGAGGGACGCCTGGCGTCGGCCTGCGACGCTCCTACCCCGCGCCGCGCGCGCACAACTGCCGATATACACTAACTAACGAACTTTCGTTTTTTCTTAAAACAGGGCATTTCGGTGTTACTGTTTCTATTTTTATACATTGTGTGTATTCATAAAAAATGGTACTGATTTCACCAAAACAGTCTCATTTTGACTGACACGCGATGCATTTATACAATAAAATAATTTGTAATAAATAGAGAACCGGAAAATTCGCGGGTTCAATGACCTCCAGGATAGACTCCAATATCCTCTACACACTCGGGCAAATGCCAACTGTTCATTGGCTGCTGACTTGTGAGTCGTCTCGACTGGGTGGCCTGTGATTCGGCATTTCTATGAGTGAGGGTCTCTAATTGGCCCTCAGTCCTCCAAATTAATAGTGAACCAATGACAGAAGCAAAACTAAGGTGTAATTATTTGAATTTTAGCATAACACGAAATGAACCCGCGAATTTTACGGGTCTCTAGAAATAAACATACCTAGAAAAAAAATTATCTGACATATTTTTTTTTTAGTTTTTGAAAAAAAAAAAGCGCCAATTTAAAATATGTAACTAATTAGAAATGTGAGATCAAACAACGTGATATTAATTTTGTTAAAATCCATTTAGGTTATACATCTTGGTACAATCAATGAATTTAAGATGATAAAATATATTTTTTTGTTTTGCAGTTTGAGTTAAGTTTGGTCGAATTGCTGATTGTCTTCGTGTTTTTAGTTACGTTTTGGTACTAATGGTGTGTTAACTTATTTTTAGGTGTCGTGTGTTGTACTGACTTTGCGGTGTTATCACAACTCACTATATAATCTTGTCCCTAGCAATGAATTTACTTCAGCTTTACAAACATTAAAATTTTCCCGCGATAATAACACAATAATTAGTGATTCGATTGACGTTATTTTTTAAAAAAAAGTTTTATTTGCATAATAAATTCGCTTGATTAGAGCAAATATTCGATTGGGTGGTTTGAGGGGGAAAAAATGCATTTGTTTGCGCGAGTAAAGAATTCGCAATTTTTGCACGAACTGACAAATTTGATTTCTATCGCGTGTAATTTGACATGTCCAGAAGAGACTAGCAGTCAGTGACCACATTTTTATGAAATGTTGCGCAGCCAGGACGAAAAGTAAGCTGTGGTTGCAGCTAATATACAAAACTACAGCGCTTGATTTTGCGCAAGTAAATTCAGTCTAGCCCGTTGCCATGAAATGCCTCCGGTTTTTTGCAGTTTTATATGCATTTGTTTTCAAATTACTGAAACAAATATGTCTTGGTCACAAAGTATTTTATTGGATAAACAAATGTCACTTTCAACAGCATAAAATTTGTAAAAATTAGAAAAACATATTTGACGAGAAAAATAGCATTAAACAGTTATTTCTCTTGCTGCAATCTGACAGAAGTTTTATCCAGGATGACAACGGAAAAAATACGTTTGATTAAGATTGTATTGTAAATTAAAAATATATATATTTTTTTGTTTTATGGCATTTTTTTAAACTTACTGCCGAAATATTTAATTAACGTTATAAATAAAATCCGCTAATCTTAAAACATATTTATTACCAACTAACGAAACTTATTTTATTCCAAAATTGTGACTTCTTCGCATAAATGATAAATAGAGAAAAAAAGGATACTTATTGTTCACTAAAAATTAATAAAAATATAAAGCTCTGAAGCAAAAAAGACATAAACCGTTAGGAAACGAAAATATGGCTTATTAATAATCCATCGAATTACAGATAATCGTGTTGATCAAGTCCAGAGAATTTAAAGTGATTTTGCAAATTTTCCACCTTCTTTCATTTTAGTCCCGCAAATTTTAACAAAGGATTCTTTCAGTGTTCTTAAAATGATATTCGCGAACCAAAACTCGGAATAAACCATCGAATATTTCTTGTATCTACGTGTAGGCCACGCATAGTTATTTACTATCTTTCCACGGCGTCCATAGAATGATTTACTCGTCTTCTTTAAATCATTGCCACGTAGTTGTGTGACGAAAAATGTAATGTGCGATTTTGAGAACGCAATTTTTGTTTGTGATTCGAGAGAATGACAATTATGATAAATATATTTAATTTTTTCGCTGAGAATAAGTTAAGAACACGTAGATATTAAAAAATAAATAAGACTTTTTCTAGGTCATATTCAATTTCGCGTACAGTATTTCGCGACAAAGTTTAGTCCAAGAAGGCATCTTGTTGTAATATTTTGAAACCAAAAGTTATTCTTTGTAAGAATGGTGTTTAAGTATTCGTAATTATTTCAGAAAATAATTCTTTATATACGTAAAAAAACTTTTATAATTTTTATTTTATTTGGTTTAACCTGGGTAAAAAAAAATAGAATAGGACTTTAAACTTGGTTTTACAAGCTTTGTAAATATTCTTTGAATACTTATAATTTTTTTTTGTATTTTTATAATGCATAATACTAGTGAAATAATAAATAAAAAGCTTATCCATGACTATATATTTCACTGAATAGTTTATTTTACAAAAACTAAGAAGAAAACCTTCACTATACATAATTTCATTAGTACAAATCTGAGAATGACCCTAAACAGGTTAAACCTGCTACTGTTTCCTTTCGTATTGTGCAAGAGAAAAAATTATATTCCACAAATAAAGGTAACGTTATATTAAAATAATTAAGACATATTAAAATTGATGCCTACAAAAAGAATTCGTCAATGCATCCTAAAAATGTTTCTGAGTTTTACGGCATTTAAATAACACACATTTAAAACCGACAATTTACTTTTTTTGTTTTATGAATCAAATATTTTCTGAATCAACTTCAACAGTTTCTCTGTCTTAAATAACAAACCATAAGAAATATGAAAGGCTTATTAAAAAATCGGTGCAACAAAATTTTTACTACGTTAGAACATTGGCTACAATAACAACTTGAGTCCTAATAAGTCGCAATGAGTTTCAAATGTATGTGAAAAGCATAAATACGCAGACTCTCCGTGTTTGTAAATAAATAAGGCCCGCGGGGACAATAAACAATGTTCCAGAAGAGATCTTTAGAACTTTGCTGAAAGCCGTAACCTCTGGTTTTTAATGGCACTTCTTACAGTCACAGGCGCAACGACCACATAACAACGTTTCTTTTTATTCTTTTTTAGTTTCAGTCCGTAAAAAAAATATAAAAAAATCTTGTTATTGGTGTTCTAAGCGAAGCAGGCTTTATTACCCTATGCCTGATGCTGGCTGCTTAGAGTTCATAAAACCCCATACACTGGGATTCATATAACTTTTTTTTAAATCAATTTTTATTTCGCGAAGCGGCAGTTGAACGTCGTTAATGAGGGATGTCTCGGGAGGAATACATTTGCGTCGATGAATCGTTGGAATTCCAGTACAGAGAGGAGTCCCTGAATGGACTAGGCCCTAAGCGAGACCATAGAGGAGTCCCTGAAGGGACTAGGCCCTAAGCGAGGCCAGGTTCATGCGTGAAGTCGCCCGCACCGGGAACAGGCGCGAACTTGGCGTAGCCTGCAGACTCTACTAATTTCGCGTCGTCTGAAAAATTTGTATTTTATAAAAAAAAAAATATTTTTTTTTGCTTGTGGTGGAAAAGTTTGAATAATAACTCTTTGAAACACTACATTTCATTTTAAATTATTTTGAAGCCATACTTAGCCAAACCGATGTATGAATTAATAAAAGTAACTTTTACGTCTTGAACTCTCGTTAATCGACTATCGGAAGGTTTTTATTGCGGAAACAAATAATTTCTCCTTCATGATTATTAACATAACGTATTTTTGACACGATGCAGGAATTTTCCACAGTGAAGTAACTGCGTTCTCGCTTGTACGTTTTTTTTTTTTAAATTTAAAATTGTGCTTTCATCGCGGAAAATTTAAGAGGAGATTGTGACATTTCAGTACATTTCGCTCACTTCTAAGAAGAAATACTACCTGGTTGGATCTGGCCTGTGTTGGAACAGCCACTCTTGCTTGGGCCAATGAGAGCCCAGTCGCTTCATTGGGGAACGCCCTCGACTAGTCTGAAAACTTCTGCAACATGTCCAAAATATATTATATTTTTTCTTAATTATATCGGAAGAGAAATATTTTCTCGAAAATCAAACCCTTTCGCATCGATTACCGAGTCGTTAAGCACAATAATATGTTAATCAATTCAGATGAGAAAATTACTTGATTTTCTTCTACACCTGTAAATTTATGCATGAAATCAAAATAATTTTAAAAAAGGAAATTGAAAACCTTATTAGTGAAATATTTATGTCATGAATATATTTTAAATTGCACAAAATACATTTTTTATAACTTTTAGCTAAACATTTTTTTTGCGCAAATGTTGAGCGGAGTTAGTTTTTGTAAAATATAAGTCAAATAAAGGAGAGAAAAATTTTCCAACAAGCATTTTTGTATCATAAAGAGAAAATAATATGAATGTTTTTTCGCTAAGAGTTTTTTAATATTAAATAGAGGTTTCTTTTTTATTTTATTTTTCGTGATTTTAGAAATTAAAATTATTTTGAGTACTGGGATCTTCGCAACCTTTTTTTGAGAGCGCAAATCTATCGTTTTTGCGCGCTAGGATTCAGTGTTCGCTACGTTCTTGTTTGAATAACGTGTGCGTTTGATTTTAGATGAAAGGACTGATTCGCAAATGACTGAATGAAACTATTCCTCCCTGCCTTGTAATGGCTGCCAGTGTGACTGCAGGACAAGCCAAGGATCCGGCGACAATCCTTCCTGCTGTCTACGGCCTCTTCGCACGGATTAGCGGCCTTCACGGATCACGTAACGGGTTGTTTTTGACGACGAAAAGACGTTCCCACCTCCACTATTAAGTGAAAATTGGCTTTGTTATTTTTCCAGGTTGAATTTTCATCGCGAAATCAATGCATTTACGTGACATTTCTGAAGGCTTTGGTATTCGTGCGATCCAAGTTCGTGCTGATGCGATGTCGGACGACCTTTGACAGAAAGAGAACTTATGACTTGTGAGCATCTATCCTAGTAGAACTATGTTGTAATTTTAAAAATATATAGTTTTTTTTGGGAATTATTATTAAAGTACGTTTAATGTCAAAAACGGAAAAGTCAAATATTCAACAACGAATGGCAGTAAAATATACAAAACTAATACTGTATTAGAGAAAATAATTATTCAAGCAATAAAATGTATCATTAACATGGAAAATAACCATTACAGATATACGATCCACGAAACATTATTAAAAAATGATTAATATATTACTTTGCATTTACAAAACATATAACGACGCATATTTTTCAAATAATTTTTTGTACGATTAAATTTTCTTTTTACTTTTTTGGAAACTAATTATAAATATACGGTATCACATTTTCTTAAGTTGTTTTGATTGCAACCATTTCTAAGAGCATCTTCGTCACCCTAATTATTTTATGAATGTTAACTATTCCAAGCATTTTGTGGTGATGACAAAACTGTATTTTTATAACTCATGTAAGACGCAACACATTTTGTTATCATTCACAACTAGTCTTGTGTTTCATTAAAAAATTATTTTACTATAACCATGAAACATATTTAAACTTGAATTTTCGTAATTTTTTTTGCGGCGGCCCAAAACAGCCTCTTTTGCAGGTTTATGATTCATTCTTATCATTTTCAATTTAGAAAGTGTTACAAATTCTAAAGAAAATTTCTATTTTCAATTATATGTATACTTTAAAATGTATAGTAAAAAGAAAAGCTTGAGCAAATTTACAAAACTGGCCCACTTGTTTTACTTGTGTATTTCATTTTACAGATTTTAACAGATTATTTTTGTTTAAGGAAAAAAAAATACGCATACTCGTAAACTTTCTACGTACGAAATTTTAACAGTTTTATCAAGAGAACAATATCTACTTGCTAAAAAATATATACACAAAGCGAAAGTAACTTCCCCGCTAATTCTTAGCTCTGTAAACATATTTGTTGATATCACTTTGTAAAAAATTCCATGAAGTTTTATTGGAGTAATAAAGTCACAAAAATATATATAACGGTACTGATGATATGATCAAAATTTCTTAAACTTCGAGGGGATTTTCTAATGATCTGCGAGCGAATAGTAAGTATTTATTACTATAAGTGTGTAGCTGCTTGGACCCACGGGGTAAACAGTAGCTGTCGCAAGCTGGTCCTTACACGCGGTCAGTTCGAAGCAACAAAGTGTGTGACATCGATATGTTCACTGAACTGCCGTGGGTCGGGATGTGACATATTGTCCGCGAGTGTGGCGGGAGTCAGAGCGGGCAGCGCAGGTCACATGGCGGTCGGCCGCGCGCCGCGGCGCTACTGGCGCGATCCACGCACAACACAACACAACAACCCGCGCCGCAGGAGGGGGGGCGGCGCCGGGCGAGGGGAGGGGGACCAGCCGGGCGAGGGGAGGGGAGACCGCGGGCGCCGGTTTCAAACAGCGACGCGCCGCGCCCAAAGCCCCGCCACGGACCACTCACTCGCCACTCACCTGCACAGGGCGCCAGCGGGGCTCCAGCATCTCCAACTTGTTGCCTGCGTGCCGGCGACAATGGTTCTGAGCGCCTCGCGCCCCGAGCCACGCGCCCCCGCCGCCGCCTCGGGCGCCTCCGCCGCGGCTCGGGCGCGCTCGGGCGCCTCCGCCGCGGCTCGGGCGTCTCCGGGGCCGCTCGGCCCGCCTTCGGGCGCGCGCCGGCCCGCCTGCTGCGCTGCAACCCGCAACCCGCCTCGCGCGGTGATTGACTCCCCCTGACGAGTGCCAGACACTTGTTTACCCCCGCCCCCTCCAGCTGATCAATACCCCGTACTGCGCCGCCGGCGTGCGACTTGTCTCGGGCGGAACCTGAACTGCGGTCGAGAAAACTACGAGCAATCACAATAAATTAAATAATAACTAGAGATCAGTGAATTTCGCGGATTCATTTCGTGTTATGCTAAAATTCAAATAATTATACCTTAGTGCTGCTTCTGTCATCTGTTCTCTGTTAATCTGGAGGACTGAGGGTCAATTAATTAGAGACCCTAACTCATAGAAATGTCGAATCACAGGCCACCCAGTCGAGACGACTCACAAGTCAACAGCCAATGAACAGTTGGCATTTGCCCGAGTGTGAAGAGGATATTGTAGTCTATCCTGGAGGTCATTGAATCCGCGAAATTCACGGGTCTCTAATAATAACTAGAGACTGGAAAAATTCGCGTTTTCAGTGACCTCTAGGATAGACTCCACAACCCCCTACACACTCAGGCAAATGCCACCTGCTCATTGGCTATTGACTCGTGACACCTGTCAACTGGGACGCTTGCGATTCGATACTTTTTTTGGTTGAAAGTTGTCCATTGGCTCAAAGTCCTTCAGACAAACTGTAAGCCAATCACAGAAGCAACATGAAGGTACAGTTGTTTGGATTCTAGCATAATGCGAAATGAATCCGCGAATTTTTCCGGTCCCTAATTAGTACAAACAAAATACATGAACGGCAAAACATACTAGAGCATTTACAAATTCTATAATTTTAACAAGAGTAAAAAGTTTTTTGATACATCATTTTTTGAAAATAACCCAATATTGAACTATCATAGAAATGCAAATGTATTGTATAATAATAGTAATACAAATTGACAGACAATCACGAATAAAAAGCAAACTTAACTCACAGCCGAGATCGTGGCAACATCGGTTCTTAGTAGGGCCATGAAAATTTCGCGAAAAGATCCCGAGATTAGCTGGAAGTTAAAACACTGTAGCATGGCCTGTGTTTCGTGATTGGGTGAGTTACTTTGAGGTGCATGTCGATTGTTACAACAACCAATCACACTAATTCAGTGTGGAAGCAAACTCGTCCTTAGTGGCACGTGCAAACAAGGCAACGACTTCTCTCGCAGCCGGCCGCCAATCACAAGGAAGAAACCGCTGGTGTGGGTATACCTTGTTGCAGTCTAGTAGGCGTTTAGATTTTTTCGCGAAAATTTCCTGCCCCTAGTTCTTGGACTTTCACATGTGAGATTCCCTGCGGTCTCTACGTTAAAGTCATGCTAACGTGCCAGTGTTAGAGGGGCCAAACCGCCACGGAATTGTTTTAAGGGAATTTTCTTGTTCGCATTTGACGTGAAAACAATCGTAAAGCTATATATTCTTATAACTTAAAATTTAATGTAATATTAACTCACTTATACTAACTTTTTTATTGTGTAATTTATTACATCATTGTTCATTGCTGATAGATAAGGGCATGCAAATTTCGCGAAAAGATTTCGAGACTAGATGAAAGTTAAAACACTGTAGCATCGTCTGTGTTTCGTGATTGGTGAGTTTCTCCCAGGTACATATCGAGTTTAACAACACCAATCACAGTGATTCAGTGCGGAATCAAACGCGTCCTGAGTGGCTCGGTCAAACAAGGCAACGACGTCTCTCGCAGACGGCCGCCAATCACAAGGAAGAAACCACAGGTGCGGGTATACCTTGTTGCAGTCTAATAAGTGTTCAGATCTTTTCGCGAAAAATTCCTACCCCTACTGATAGAATATTTCAATTTTTGTTGATACGTTTTAAAAACATTTATGACTTCTTTGAAAACTCGTAATCTGTGTTACAAATCTTTAAACTAGTCCTACCAGTGGAAAAATATATAATTCCTTGCCCTAAAGTGCTCTGAGAGAAATCAATTTCGTTAGTATTACAGGTCACTGTCAAAATAGAAAAGGAAATTCAATGTGGACCTAACCCAATGAACATAAAACATCTGCTAAAGCAAACGAAGCACTGTGAACTATTAACTGTAAGTTCTCAGCACCTTCAAAATTATCATATTTGTTTGTTGCGTGTCTGTATAAAGTCACCGGCCAAGGGAACCACGGAGTGTAGTAAAAATACGGTGAATAATTTTACTATGAACAAAGTAATAAATAACCTAACATCTAATTTGATCTAATATCCTTCAAAACATTCTCCTTGGCTAGCAATGCGATGTTATCCCGAAGTTGATTCCATGGTTAAAAGCATTTCTGGACCTGGAGAGACAGGAACCTTTTGTTCGGAACATTGTCGCGATGAAGGAGGAAGCCATTCACCCATTTTCCTGGTCTATGTTTCGCAAACAAAACCTAATGGTAACGCGTTAGAAATACATGATAAGAGATACGTAGAGACCTGTAAAATTCGCGGTTTCGATGGCCTTCAGGATAGACTGCACATACCCCTGTAAACTCGGCCAAATAACGCAAGTTCATTGGCTGCAGACTTGTAAGTCATCTCAGCTGGTTTGTCTGTGATTCGATCCTTCTTTGGTTGAGGGTTTATAACTGGTTGAGGTTTGTCCAGATGAACAGCAAGCCAATAACAAAATTATCTAAGAGGTATATGTGTTTGAATTCTAGCCTATCACCGAACGAATCCGCGAATTTTGCAGGTCTCTAGAGATACAGAAATTTCGCGCATATATTAAGTCGCATGTTAGACTGCAAACACGCCCCTTTATGACCATGAACCAACGATGCCCATCTAAGCGAAGTAAGCGAATCAGGTAGTTCCAATAAACTAGGATAAAAATGTTCTGAGCACACCTATCACTTTGAATTCTACCCTGAGGACAGACGAACCCGGCTGTCCATCCACGAAGCGCGACAGAGCCAGACACGGTAAACACGACCTCGCTCTTCCGGCTCTGGAAGCAGACTGACAAGTCACGACTTGTTCAAACTCGACAATCACCATCTCAACAGACCAGGCTACCGGGCTTATTACTTCAAATAGATGTAGCGTCAGCAGTTGCTGTTAGAAAAATCTATTCATCGTATTTTTTTTTTATCACACCTTGTATATATATATTTTTTCAAGCGTGCTTAAATATTCTTCTCGGAGTGAATCCCCTAATCCGGGAAGTTTGCGTCTGTAAAGTGAGCCATTTGCCACCAATACACTTCCTGGTATCCTATCACCCTAAATAAAATAAAAAAATCCATGCTTATCACACTAACTCACTTCTCAAAATACTGCAAATGACAGATGAATCCACAGTTTTTTTCCTTGGCAGCTTCTACGAGGTTCCCCCTATCACGAACACTCTCACGCACAAAAGGCGACCGCGCCTAATTAATGATGCGGCGCCTCAACTAAGTGAAATCGTTAAGTTTCGAAAATAGTGGGGTGGAAAAATTATTTACTCCTATGAATTCATTCGTTTTTGGAGCGGAAGTTTTTTTTTTTTTTTTTTTTTTTTTTCGCTTCCCGCATGCTTGGGGGATGAGAAGCTTTGCGCGACTTTCGCTGACGGGATATTTTTTTTTCCCCCTGCTTCCCTCTCCGACAGCCGAAAGCTTGAAACTTTTCCCCGCCGCCTGCCAGCAATTACGCCCCGTGACGTACACTCACGCAGCTTTTACTCCGACGCACCGCTCTTCATAATGACGACTTTATCACTCTTTTGAGGCCCGTGTTAATAAAGAGAGATTCAATATTTGTGGCCACGAGAACACTGCTCTTCTCCGAAAAAAAAAAAGAAAGTTTTAGTTTCCGTGAGCGTTCGTGCTAATATAGTCCGTCTGCGTTACCCCTAAATCTTTTCAGAATTCCTAGACTTACATTGTTAGTAAAATTATCATCACCTGAAAGCTGTAAGCAAGACAATAAATGCCGTTCCATGTTCAAATTTTCATTTAATCTTAACGTTTGCAACTCACGAGTAAAATAAAAATATTTATTTGGATTTATGTGTGAAAATCCCAACAGATAGTGATGAAATTCAAACTCATGTTTGAAACTCTAAAAAGCCATGATCATTAAACGAGCTCGTTGCAAAAATACGAGTCATTTAGCAAAAGAATGAATAACGAAATATTCTAAAAGCCCTAAACTTAATCATCCTAATGTTTCACGCTAAAAATAATATTCTTAGCTGGCATGCTTAAGATTTTCTTTTCATATCCTTTCGCCATTTGCGTTAACACCGTTGCAAAGGGACTGGTCATTTTTATATGTAAATTTACCGAGCATGGTTTCAAAAAAATACAATAAACCAATTTATTTGATCACTAGCACTTCTCGTGACATCGCTACAATGCATTGGGCTTTGACCAGGCGTACTGTCTCACCTTGTTCACAGCTGGTAACTTTCAAAGATCCATTCCAAATAGGTTTAGATAAGGTTGAAGGGGCTATATATAGCCTATACATCAGAAACGTATTAAGAGCATAAGGATCGCAAGCTGTCGCGACCATTGTCTGAAGTTGGTTGGCTTCCGGGTTCTAGCCGTGTCGAAGGCGAAGATTCCACCGACGTTTCGGTCGACCTTGCGGTCAACCATCTTCAGGATTGCAGTAGCAACGCGGCTAGAACACCTAAGCCAAGCAACTCCCTATTGATAGCACTTTCAAAACTGTTAGTACACTCGGTTGTCTTTGCACTCTCTTGAATACTTCTTGGCTGCACGCTTTAAGGTTGATTTTAGTGCGGAAACTCGTGCTTGGCTAGCACCTATTATTTTCATCAAGTGATTCCGAGCTTTATAGTTATGTCAGCGGTAACGTCACCCTGAATGTCTCTCCACGTAGCTTCGAGGCACCAATCGTTTACGTCATACTTCTCATTCTTTGTTCTTTCCTGACACGATTCCAGCTATTAGAATTAGCATAGAAATTTTAGATATAATGTAATACGTGCACTTTAGTTAGAAGTTAAAATATTTTGAAATTGTAACATTTAAAAAATTCAAACTGTCGAGACGCATCGACGTTTTTAAGAAACATGACATAGATAGAGACTGGAAAAATTCGCGGTTTCAATGACCTCTAGGATAGACTTCACGATCCTCAATGTACTAGGACAAATTTGCACGTGCTCATTGGACAATGACTCGTGACACGTGTTACCGGGGATGCTTGTGATTTGATACTTCTTTTGTTGAAGGTTTTTCACTGGCTTAGAGTCCTTCAGATAAACGGTGGTCCAATCACTGATTCAGAATGAAGGTGAACGAGTTTGGAGTCTAGCCTACCGCGAAATGAATACGCGAATTTTTCCGGTCTCTAGACATAGATGAATGACTTCTAAGATATTTTCCTATACAGGCGCACCGCGAACAGATTATCGTTGCTATAGAATACATGTTTACAAAAAGCGTCCTCGGGGGCCGCATTCGCAGACGCAGCTCCCAGGAAGCGGAGGTTGCTGGTTCGATACCGACATGCAGCATGACTGGACTCTAAGAGCAGCGTGTGGACTGTAGTGTCCTGTGCATGGCCGCGTCACACAAATCCCTTTTAACCAACTTGTGACATGCTGGACGTGATGAGTACGTATGTATTAGGTCTGGGGAGAGTAAAAATCACAAGAGAATTGATTAATTGAAATTCCCACTTCCTCGACAGGAATCGACTGGACTTTACACGTAGCAGATTAAATAAACCCACATACACATGCCTTGTTATCAATAATACGCTATGAAATAGTTTTATTTTCCGCGGAAACTGTACGAAAATATGGTTCATTTCAATCAAACATGGAATTCACGTTTGTATTTTTTAATTCGTGATAAGTCTGCTATTTTATGTACATAAGTTGAAGATCACAATAGAAAAAAAATACTAATAATTTTCTCAGGCAAAGAGAAACACAAACTTTATAGTTTTTGTCTGTAATTAGCAATTAGTAATTTTTCGCGGTTTATTTCTTGCGTGTTTGATTGGCAGTAGCATTCGCTTTACAACCTGGCTGGCTTCGTCCAGGTCCTTCCCTTGATATGCATAAATGTCAGTAATTTAAATAATTTCTAGAACATACTATTGCAAGAAGAACCGTACATTGTAATACTCCTTTGATGAGTTGCTTTAAGTTAAGGGACGTGGGCCACATTTTGAGTCATTATTTTGTATTTAAGTCAAACGCTTGTAAACATTTTGACTTTTTCAATGGTTTAACTTCCATGAAATGAAAAATATTAACATCGCAAACTTTTTGTCTGAATAATTTCGAATTTAAATTTGTAACTTATTTTGGGCGTAAAAATAAAAATAATAAACTGGAAAAAGGGACAAAAATTTTTAGGTTTAGTAACAACGCTACTTTCTACTTCAAGAATCGGTTGGAATTTATTTCGAAAAAGTTTATTTTATTTTACGTAGCCATTCAAATTTCTCAAATTTGTGAGGATTTTGACAGCTAACGAAAATAAAACAAGGATTTTATAATAGACGTGCAAACCATATCATGAAGTAGCCAGTATCATTGCCTTTAAACCTTAAAAGCGCTCTGTTCGGGCTTATAATTATCATTATCAATTTATTTTTACTATTGCCTTCAAGAATACTTGTCGATGATATAATCTGTTAATAATTTTTGGTGGAAAATTATAACGATCGTGAATACATTTTTTGACGTTGGACGTCTTTAAATTCACACCGAAACATACGGGTACCAGAACAGCAATTTGTACCGTAACAAGAAAGTATATATCGTCTTGCCTTAATAGTAAGCTAACTATTAGTGTTAGAGACGTAAGCGATGCTGTCAGCTCGCTGATACGACCTTTGGGCCGACAGGGGAGGGGGAACCGCGCTGATTGGTCGCAGCCGCTCGCTCATTTCTACTCAGCGCAGCTCCCGACTCGGTGGGTCCTGCGCTCGTGTGCGGAGACTAAAGGCAAGGATGGTGAATTCAGGATAATATGTGTTAGTGCAAATGTAAAGTGAGCCTACAAGAGACCTCGTGTGCGGAGACTAAAGGCAAGGATGGTGTATTCAGGATAATATGTGTTAATGCAAATGTAAAGTGAGCCTACAAGAGACCTCGTGTGCGGAGACTAAAGGCAAGGATGGTGTATTCAGGATAATATGTGTTAGTGCAAATGTAAAGTGAGCCTACAAGAGACCTCGTGTGCGGAGACTAAAGGCAAGGATGGTGTATTCAGGATAATATGTGTTAGTGCAAATGTAAAGTGAGCCTACAAGAGACCTCGTGTGCGGAGACTAAAGGCAAGGATGGTGTATTCAGGATAATATGTGTTAGTGCAAATGTAAAGTGAGCCTACAAGAGACCTCGTGTGCGGAGACTAAAGGCAAGGATGGTGTATTCAGGATAATATGTGTTAGTGCAAATGTAAAGTGAGCCTACAAGAGACCTCGTGTGCGGAGACTAAAGGCAAGGATGGTGTATTCAGGATAATATGTGTTAGTGCAAATGTAAAGTGACACTACAAGAGACCTCGTGTGCGGAGACTAAAGGCAAGGATGGTGTATTCAGGATAATATGTGTTAGTGCAAATGTAAAGTGAGCCTACAAGAGACCTCGTGTGCGGAGACTAAAGGCAAGGATGGTGTATTCAGGATAATATGTGTTAGTGCAAATGTAAAGTGAGCCTACAAGAGACCTCGTGTGCGGAGACTAAAGGCAAGGATGGTGTATTCAGGATAATATGTGTTAGTGCAAATGTAAAGTGAGCCTACAAGAGACCTCGTGTGCGGAGACTAAAGGCAAGGATGGTGTATTCAGGATAATATGTGTTAGTGCAAATGTAAAGTGAGCCTACAAGAGACCTCGTGTGCGGAGACTAAAGGCAAGGATGGTGAATTCAGGATAATATGTGTTAGTGCAAATGTAAAGAGAGCCTACAAGAGACCTCGTGTGCGGAGACTAAAGGCAACGATGGTGTATTCAGGATAATATGTGTTAGTGCAAATGTAAAGTGAGCCTACAAGAGACCTCGTGTGCGGAGACTAAAGGCAAGGATGGTGTATTCAGGATAATATGTGTTAGTGCAAATGTAAAGTGAGCCTACAAGAGACCTCGTGTGCGGAGACTAAAGGCAAGGATGGTGTATTCAGGATAATATGTTTTAGTGCAAATGTAAAGTGAGCCTACAAGAGACCTCGTGTGCGGAGACTAAAGGCAAGGATGGTGTATTCAGGATAATATGTGTTAGTGCAAATGTAAAGTGAGCCTACAAAAGACCTCGTGTGCGGAGACTAAAGGCAAGGATGGTGTATTCAGGATATTATGTGTTAGTGCAAATGTAAAGTGAGCCTACAAGAGACCTCGTGTGCGGAGACTAAAGGCAAGGATGGTGTATTTTGTTCGTTGATAAAATAAAAGTGTTTTTTTTCTTATTAACTTGTATGCACGTTAGAAGTTATAAATGTTTTAATATAAAATTTCATTAACATAACTTTTATTCCAGAAAACATCTTACAGCACAAATAATATAGAGTTAATTATTTGTACATGTTTCCCAGGCTTTACGCAGAAAAATAACATACTTCATTAAGGGAAAAAAGGATGTTCGCCCCCCCCCTCCTCCGAAATCAATGCAGGCATTTTTTTAACGTCAAGTGTGCACATTTTATTAAGAAGTAGAAAAATTGTGATTTGAGGGGGTGTGGTAGGAATATGGGAATAGTTTTCCGATTTTAGATGTAAACAGTAATTTTTTCCTTATTTTGAACATAAATTATGCAAACATTTATCAAATAGAACCAAAATTTTGGTTTGAGCATGGGAAAGGAGTTGGTTTTTTTTTAAAATCAAATACATCCAGTTATTACACAATTATTTTGAAAATCAAGTACGCAAATATATCTGTACGTACTCTCACAATTATGTTTTAAGAGCCCCGCCTACCTGCGCACACATGCGATGTCCAGAGTTTCAGAAGAAATAACGCGATTTGAAAACCACCCAAGATTAACGAAATTAATTTAATAATTAGCTGAGTGCAAATAGGTAGTTTTGTTGCCGTATTTGGCTTTTAAATTATGTTTTTAGGAGAGAGAAAATTACAAAAACCCTCGCTTTTAGAATAATTTGTAGATATGTAACGCCCAGTATAGTTTGTTGAAAGCACTCAGGTACTTGCATTACATCTTAATATTTATTTTCATTTAATGTTATGGTTACAGTTTAAATTTAATAGTTGCATTATGCACAACGAAAAGACTGCGCGCCAGTTCAGAGGCGACACCACGCTAAAAGCACAAGCAAGCATTGCACTTATTATTTCGCCTCACTGACACAGATACAACCTTGAATAGGAGAGCCCTTAAGGAATGGTCTAAGGGGGGGAGGGGGGTTGGAGATTTTTCCTTTTAAAAATCAGACATATCCAATAATTTCCGCAAAATTTCACCAAAATGTACCAAAATTCTGCTTTAGTGAATCGGAAAGAGAATATATTAATATAATTTCATATAGAGATTGACTTGTCTCGTTTTTTAAATTTATTTTGAAAACAGTTTATCACCTCATTTTGAATACAAAGTGAGCAAAATTTCTTTAAGTAGTGTCAGAGTTATGTTTTAAGGGGTGGGAATATTCCATAAAGACAGTGAGTGTCCTTCATCTGTTTTTCGAAGGTCATGTTTGCCAAAGTTCATCAAGCTCGACGTAAAATTTTAGATATCTATAAAAAACAAGAAAACAGACAAACGTACAAACCTATAAACGGAAACATTTCATACACACACACACACATATATATATATACACATCCCAATCAATCACTCCGATTGTGTTTAAAGATTCAATCATATTACAAGTAAAAATATGGTTAGTTGCCTACATAATGTAAAATAGCTAAAACAAAACACTGAACATTGTATTCAAAGGATGTTAATGGACTAGGAAAGTTGCGCTTACTGCCAATAGATGGCACTTAATAAAAAATACGATCCAGACAATTGTATTGTAATTTGTCTTGCTTGTCGCCAGTAGAACCAAGCGTAGTCTAAGTTAGATAAAAATTAATAACAGATAAATATTTGAATATTCTTTCTTTCAGATTTTGGTTTTTTAATTAAAGGTATATAGTTTTTATTTACAATATTTTTTATATTTTGATACATATTTTTAATTTTTTAACCATAATTATACTGACGAGTTAACTTAGTAAGAGACAGTACTCATGTCTACTTACTTTCTTATTTAAAATTACTTACCATCTTGTCTCAATATTATATTTATTATGCACTAAAGTACACAAACATACATTTTTTTTCATGAACGTACATAACATTTGATCATTTGAAGTGTTGGTCCGTGTGTTCACAAAGTTAGTTCTACTCTCGCCTTCAAAACATGGAGTGCGAAAATGACAGGGGACTGTCGTCGACGACAAAAATGGCGTGCTGTAGTAGATCCATCATCTGTTCCGCGTGACACTTGTGCTGAAGCGGCCACGTAGCGGTGATTTACAGCTGACGAGAGCAGGTAGACAACACCGCCCGCCCCATCTGCGCTGATGGCGTGTCGGAAGCCAGGCGCAAGGCAAAGACCGTCAGGCGTCACTGCTGGTGATTTACTTCTTCGTCAGTGACACCTAGCGGCGCGAAGCGCAACTACGTGCGTCTCGAGGAGGGGGTAGGGGGGAAGCCTAAGATGTACATCAAGCTCCGTTCCTGCCCGAACACGCCCGAATAGTCACCTTCGGCCAACCTCGGGTTTATTTATATACATTTATATTTCTCTGTTTATTTTAATGTAGCTATACTAACCTAACTAACCGTCCATAGTGTTTTAAAGTGTTTTAATGTAGCTAATCTAACCGACCACTTCTAATGTTTGAATTCATTTTTCCTGCGCAGAAATAAAACAAATCGCGAGGTTGGCCGAAGGTGGATATTCGGGCGTGTTCGGGCAGGGACAGTACTTGATGTACATCTTAGGCTTCTCAAGGGTAGGGCCTGGTTTATAAACTACTCAAGAACGCAAGAACGCAAACGTGCAAGACGTTCAGCAAACACGTTTTAGAGCACTGGTTTATAAACCATGCAAGGCGCAATTGTTCAACTTCCAACTTTATTCAGTATTGGCTTGAATTTTGGACAAACATGTTTGAAAAGAAGTGTTTAAAAAAAAAAATCTTAAGACGCAGAGATCTTGTTAAACTTTCAAACCGTGAAACTAAAAAATAATAATAATAATAATAAAATAAAAAAAATAAAAAAAATAAAAAAAACTGTTTTTTTTTTTTCTTCTAAACCGAACTTCATAATTTTCAAATTTAAATCAGCTGACTTTACTGAACTTTCCGCCCATTGAATGAACAGCGTGTGCTGTAGCAGCTAGAAGCAGCCATGGCGCACACAGGAGCGACCCGCCCCCCTGTATTGCTCGTTCACCGCCTGACGGATGCCTCAGACTTGGAGAGCGCACATACGCCGGTTCATACATCACGTAAAAAACACAATGCGATACGGTTCATACGACAGGTTGTAAGAGTTTCCTTGTTGCAGAAAAGACAGCGTGGTAAGGCGAGGCGTCGACACATCAGTGAGAAACTAAAAGTGTAACTGCACAGGAGTAGGGCGCTCGATGGTGGAGAGGTGAAGAGGCTGAGGATTGGGGTGCTCGATGGTGGAGAAGAGGAAGAGTGGGATATCGGAGCGGGAAAGGGGGAAGATTGATAGCTTCACTCTTCACTCTCGTGCAAGTGTTTGTGAAGCGACACTGAAGTCCTTCAAATTCGGTCGTGCTGGAAACGACAGAAAGGTTTCTATTAAAGAATTTAATTAGTTTAAAACAAGTTTTAAAATTTTCTGCAGACATTTACAATATTTTAGCTATCGAAAACCCATAATTTCTTCCTTAAATGACATTGAAGACATGGGCACTCACGAATGAAGATATATGTTGTGTATCAAATATTTTCGTACAATTCAGGCTTCCTGTCCCTCAATTTGTGAAGTTTCACTTCTAAAGCGCACACATGCTCTTTTATTAAACGTGTTTGTAAAGGTGTTTTCTAATTAGGAAATTAAAATATAAATTGAATCAAGGGATTTGAAACAAATTATTATTTACAGGTTAAGATGTGTATTTACGTTTAAGTTTACATGATAAAAATTCATTTTAGACTTTTAAAAAATATATATATATTTATTATTCAGCCTTAACGAGCTCTAACAGTGAATTCACTTTACGGAATGCCGTCAGTGCCTATAATGAATAAGTTATTTAATGTTCCGGTCAACGGGAAACCTACGATACACAAATAACGTCGCACGTGTCCGAATACCTGCCTTCACTTCGGGAATTTGGGAACGGCACAGTAAAGCGGGTGCCACCATGTGTGAGTCCCTGCTGTGCTTATTTCAAGCTAAACTGTTATGGATTTTTTTTCAATATAATCTTCAGTTATGTTTGCTAAGATAAAGTGCTCTGGGCAAAACATAAGTAACCATTTGTCGTGTACACTACTTCTGGTTTGAAGCTTAACCTGAGATCACGGGCTCGTTGTAGCAACCTTGGTCCGAGCTTGCGGCAGCAAGAGAATGCAGGGTTGAGTCGGGGTCGATTCAAGCTCGCAGTCTGTGCCTCAGGGGCATCTACTGACGACCTCAGGGCCGGCTCATAGAACATGAGCCGATCTCGCTCGTCACTTGTTCGGCTCCAACCGACACACGACAAACCTCCCCCACCCCCCCTGAGGGAAACCGGGAACCACACTTCCTTTCCCTTCCTTCCCGACTGATTTGCAAAATTCCCTTCCTACGCGCTTTCCTTCTGTTTCCACCAACACGCTTTCTTGCCGCGTATCCCGCCTCCCCCCCCCCCCCCTTCACCCCTCTCCAGCCCTCCGCGGGTCCATGCCCAGGCATTTCATATTCAAGATGGAGACCGGCGGAGCTGAATCAACAAGACGAACGCTCGCGAACAATAGGTTTCGGCCCGCCTAGCGGTTTCGAAGGAGGAGCATAAAAAGGGGTGAGGGTGTGGAGGGGGGTAGAAAAACCAACACGAGCGCCCCGGCGCCATGCTTTACCGGACTGTTTTATTCGACAAATATTTAATTTGCCCGGCCGACTGACATATATACGACGCGATGAGGGTTTCCGCGGCGGGCGGTGGGGTCGGGGGTGGTTTCATCCCCCACGCACGACCGCGACGCCAGTAATTGTTTTGGTTTGCGCGGGAACCGAGACGGACAGCCCTGCCTTCGCCGCACTTTTGCTCGGCTTGTTTTCCCGAACGCTTCTGTTTTGTTTCTTCTCCGTCCCTTCCCCCACACCCCACTGGTTCTCTGCCGCCCGGCCCTTCGCTCAGACGACGCTATTTTGTGTGTAAACACCGGGGGAGAAGCTTCGTCGGCAAATACGCCCCTCCGTGCGAGGGCATAAACTCCGGCCGACCAGCGTGTCTCTGCCGGACACATCGCCGCAGCAGACTCCGTGTCTGCTGGCTGCTCTGCTGCGCGCTCTTCGCAGACAGCAGACACCTGCACGGCCATCTTCAGCGCCTGCAGAACCACCGAACAACGTCTTCGCCCGAGCACAACGACCAATCAACGCGCGAGAAACAACATTTCCCAGTCCAGTCCCCAGGACATTTTGTTTATAATTAGTAGAGAACTGCAAAATTCGCGGATTCATTTGGCGATAGGCTAGAATTCAAACACATATACCTCTTAGATAATTTTTCTATTGGCTTGCTGTTCATCTGGACGAATCTCAACCAGTTATAAACCCTCAACCAAAGAAGGATCGAATCACAGACAAACCAGCTGATAACGACTTACAAGTCGGCAGCCAATGAACTTGCGTTATTTGCCCGAGTGTACAGGGGTATGTGCAGTCTTTCCTGAAGGCCATCGAAACCGCAAATTTTGCAGGTCTCTAATAATTAGAGACCGGAAAATTCGCGATTTCAATGACCTGTAGGATATACTGCATGATCCTCTATGCACGCGGGAAAATTATATCTGCTCATTGGCTACTGACTCGTGACACCTGTTAACTGGGACGCTAGTGATTCGATACTTATTTTGTTAAAGGTTTTTCATTGGCCGAGTATTGTTCAGATAAACTGTGGCCCAATCACTGATGCAGCAAAAGGGCAAACGTTTTTGGAGTCTAGACTATCACGAAATGAATCCGCGAATTTTTCCAGTCTCTACTTATAATACTTCGTTTTTTTGCTCACGATTTAAAAATATATAATATAACAATACGTGGTTGCTGTGGAAGGTATTTATACAATTAAACATAGGGGCAATTATGTGCGCTCCTCCAAGCATCTACTGAAAGTATAAAGTAATGTGGTGCATAGTTTTTGGCTGACCATTCGTGCGTAGCCTGTGTTTTTAAATGCTTTATTTTTATTATATCATTGGTAAATAAATTAAGATTAGGTTTTCCTGAGACCACAGAAACTTATTTTTTATTGATTTATGAATGATGTACTAAAAAATAAAGAGTTCCAAGACGAAAGATACATAACATAGGTTAATCCAAAACTTTACACCACACAATTCCATGCTTTGAGCACATGCTAGGACTGACATAGAAATTTGCGATTTATTTAATTAAAAACCATTACATAAGTAAGTAATTGTTCAGTGGAAAATAAACCAGTTTATAAACAAATTTATGATTATATTTTGAAGTTTTTTAAAATCACGTGCGAAAATACGAAATATTAGAAGTAAAATAATCAATGATAAAACCCATTTAAATCAGCAAAACTTCCGGATTTCATGCTAAAAAAAAGCAAACGTCCTCCAGAATATAAGTATTCTATCCAGGATGAAATCGATTTACCCAGGCATCGCTTTGCTTCTTGTCGAAGATGTTGTCAGAGACGACATGACGTAAATAAGTGGCGTTGATGACGCATTCGGCTAGCATCTGTCTGGAGTGATTCAGAGAAGTCAGGAAAAACCGAACTCAGGTTCTTCAGCGTGACAGAACAGTATTCAACCACTGCACCATTTTGCTATCTTACGTGACGTAGTAAAATGCGCTGCTGCATAAATATTGTAATAAACCTTTTTTTTTAGAATTGGGAACTAACACACTGGTTTAAAGATAAGGTATTTCGTTCTCAACACGAGCTTCACCGAACATTCACAATTTGGCAAGATAAATATTGTTTCGACGTAATTACACGGATTCATCTAGCTCCAGATTAGTTAACCTTTAATCAGTAATTATTATTTTGTAAATTTAAAATAAAGTTCAGCTGCCAAAGTCTGAGTGTTTGTAAAATAGTGTGCCGAAACGTCAGCTCAGACTTATTTACGTCATTTGTTTGCTGTTGACTAATATTGATATTATATTCATTTTATTAGCATGTTCTGTAAACTATAAACAGTAACTCTACGCAACACAACTCTATGTCAATTATTGGACAGTTTTAAACTAAATGGCTGAGACCCCTCAAGGTATTATTGCATTTTATAACGAACATATGTGATGAAGTTTAGTTATTAACAAAAACTATACTGTGGTTTATAATTTGAAAAAAAAATTGGTTGTCTGTAAAGTCGGTTTACGGACGATAGTTTAATGTGACGTCATAACAAAACATTGATGAAATGATTTCATACTTTTATGAATAAAATTGAATCATTTTTATTGAATTATCACTATTTTGTATGTACACAAAGAAGGAGTGAAATGAAATCTACAATTTAATTGATAAATTTACTTTTATTTGCACTCATTAATTCAAATATGTTTATTACTTTAAAGAAGAGATTATTTTAACTATAACTTTTATACATATTTGCTATTTAACTTCTTCCAATCTGTGTTATTCTGTTAAGGATAGGACGATGATAGGAAAAGTGGGAAACGAATGGGAGTGTTTCAAGTTTAATCTGCCTCGAAAAAGTCAAATCGATTGTTGTTCCAATCGATTGGAAGAGAGATAGATGCGGCGCAAGCGTACAATGAGCGTAACGGGACACAGAGTAACGGGACAATGTGCATAACGGGAAAATTTTCGTGCGTGCAGCCGGCGTTCATTGATTTATTAGACGTTGTCACGTCAAAAAAGGCAACTGATTGTCAATACGTGGCATACCCGCTCACGCGGCTTGGAGGCTATGCTCGCATGCGCCAATGACGTCACACCTGGAGTCTGTGCTTGTCTTCGCGATACCGCGAGCTTCCGAACGCAACAAGGAAGCCTCTAGTGTGTGAGAAATCTGAACTCTCATCTCACGGAAGACATTTGCCGGATACAATCAGAGCCACGGCAGACGAGCGGACTTTTCGCGACTGTTCTGAGAGATTCAGTTAGTTATGTCTCAAGTGAGAACAGTTGTGACGAAAGAGAGATTTGTTTTCCTTTGTTGCGTGAGTAATGAGTTAAAGTCCGAGAATGGTATTGTGCTATTGTTGCAAGGAAGTGTTATTGTTGGACTGTTGAGTGAGTATTCTTGAAATAACACTGCAACGATAAAATTGTTTTCTGAATATGAAATAGGCCTACTATGTTTTAGGTATGGTTATTCATGTTAAACCTATTTTCCATCGTTTAGTAAAAGTAGTTTCCTGTATTAAGTTGTAAACTTTCATAATTACAAGGTTGGTGAACTCATATTGTTTTAAAATAAAAATGATCTTGGTTATTTAGAAAACTACGTGAAGAGAAATGTGTCAGATCATCACGCCCGGGCAGAAACATAAACATTTTGGAGTTTATATTTTATGTAAACACCACATGACAACAGAAGCGATTCTGGAGTGACACGTTACAACGTTTTGTATGTGTACTGCGATACACTTGGCAACCCCGCTTGTGTGAAACACAAATAACGAAAGGTCCTCCTAATTCTACTGCATTTTCCTTCTACTTTTTCTTTGAGGATGCTAGGGCGTCATTGGCTGAGCAGTCTGCTATAAAATCTGTCGGGTGGATTATTGTGTTCTTAAGCGCACTTCCGTAGTTTGAATTTTAATGTTGCTTCTTGTATTGTTCCAAGCGCTAAATTGTCTTGAGCTAAAGTAGTTTTAAGATGACACCGGGTTATTGCAGCGTTGCTACCCGAATTATTTTTTTTAATCCCTTAAAAGGTTTGTCAGGTGAACTTGTTAAATAAATTACTACAATTTTAATAATTTTTTATTTCGTCTGTTTTACAATACTAAAATATAAGCTATACCACAGTGAATGTTATAAGCGTGGATTCAAATAATTAGAGACAGACTTATGTGTGAAACAGTGAGAAGGACCTTAACAGAACTCACTGGTTTGGGAGGGGGGGGGGGGGAATTTGAGTATTTTGAGAAAACATTCCGGGCTCAGGAAATCGTCCTCAACGCTCCTGATTTCAAAAACATTCGGTTTTGACCCAACAGGAAATCGTACACATCAGGGTCGTCTTGATTTTCACGAGCCCGATGATAAAAACACAAGCATTCTGACTAGGTAACAGCTCACTTATACAAAATTCCCGTTGGTGAACTTCACTAGCTCACTTCGACATCCAATTAATGAGCTGGGAATTATTTTTAAGCGTGGCGAGCGTCCCCCACATTTGGAAAATGAGAATATAAATGAGAAAGTAAAGATTCTGTGTAAGGTTTACAGGCAGCTGTAACTGAATTTCAGCACGCCCAATAAAATTATCTGCATACAAAACACCTTTCATGCCATAGTTTATAACAGTTTTATGTACTGAAGAAACAGTTATATAGCACCTTCAGCCTAGATTATTGCTGTCCCTACATAAATCATAGAAGAGATGGTCGGTAAATATTCTGCCAACTACATTCATATGTTTTCCTCGTGGCAGGTGTGGATTCACGAATAGGTATATTCGGATATCCGACAAAGGACAGGTAAAATATGCTTGGATCAGAACCAAGAATGCAGTCCAGAAACAAGGAGGTTGTCCAGAAACAAGGAGGCGGTCTAGGAGCAAGGAGGTTGTATAGGAACCAGTACGTAGTCTAGGAGCAGGTTGTCCAGGAACGAAAGGGTTTCCAGAAGAAAGGAGGTTGTATAGGAGCAAGGATGTTGTCTAGGAGAATTTATTCCAGGAGCCAAGGAAGTTGTCCAGGAGCTAGGAGGTTGTAAAGTGGCAGGTCATCCATGAACAAAGAGGTTGTCCAAAAACAAAGAGGTTGTCCAAAAACAAGGAGGTTGCCTAGGAGCAAGGTGTATGTCTATGAGCAGGTTGTCCAGAAACAAGGAGATGTCCAGGAGCTAGGAGGTTGTCGCCGGCAAATGCTTGTATTCGTCCACACAGCCGCCCCGGGCGCACATAATTACGCGCTGGAAACGGCACGTGCCTCCTTGGAGTTTTTAATGAAAGTGAGCTGCGGCCTTCTTGTTTACCCCCGGGGGGTGGGCAGGGGGGAGGGGGGAGGGGGGACGTACACTAACGTCTCCCACAAAGGGAAAGGAAATGACAGGAGTTTGTTAAAAGAAATGCAAGACTGTCTCTGCTCGCGAGTGTATTCTTGCGATTATTACTCGTGGCCGCGTTTGCACTGGCTGGGGACACGGGCAGATTTGCATTCGCCACTGAAATAAAACCATAATGTTTGCGTTTTACACGCGCATAAATGATGAAATATTGATGCTGCAAAGAAGTAATGGTATCGTGTACTCAACTTATATCTTACATTAATATATACTCGATGTGCCGCTGTTCGGTAAAACCGAACAGCATTTAATAAAATATGTACCCATTGGTAAGAATGCTTATTTGTTTAACAGTTTTTTGTTAATTTTGCATTAATTATAAGATGAATCACAGAATTTTCGTTTTTTTATCTCACACACCAAACAATTTTTTGAATAGAAGTTAACGATGACATTCGTTTTTTAATATGTTCAGTTTGGGATCATACACGCATAATAATTCGCTCGTATAAAAAATTACGACTTCGTATTTTTGGCCGTGGTACAATTTATAAGTCTGGTTGATACAGAACTATTAGGCTAAGAAATATTATCTTTAAGAGATTAATAGAACTAAACTTTTTAAATTTTTTATTATATCCACCGTTTTTTTCGTTGTAATGACCTGAAAAGTTATTCAAATAATAGAGCCTATTAACATTAACATACATAATTAGCGTATAATGGATATACAGACAAGAGCGCGGGAAAAACATAATAATGGGAACGAGTAGTCCATACACACAAAAAAAATTGTGTTTTGTTAAGAAAAATATGAAACATCTGAGACTATTATTTTAAGTGAAATGAGAGGAACTTAACACAAAATAATGGCCTTAATGAAGCAATCGCGCAATATGGGTATGTGTAAAATACAAGTAATCCGAAGAAAATCTACTGTCAGCGATAAGGCTTGCTTTTGTCCATAAACAACTATGATGTAAGCCAACATATTTATTTAAAGGCAAAATATTGGTTCTGTGTCTCCATAGTTCACTGAATGAACACTGCGTGTAACAGATTTTAAATTATGTTAAATAAGACCAGCGCGCACAGAGAGCGAAACACAACAATCACAATATTTAAAAAAGTTGGGAACGAAAATAAATTACAATTCAGACATTTTTTTGTTTTTGTGACGGCTGGCCTATGAAAACAATGCAATGATTATCTTCGATTTTGTTAATGTCGTTTACTTAAATGTTTCCTGGCTATTGTGTGGTGGTATGTTTTTATTTAATTTTTTGTTTTGCTGTTGAGGCCGGGCCCCTTCATAGTCCCAACTCCCACTGCAAGCATAAACTCTTGTTACCTTCCACAAGGTAAACACTTGCCCAGATGGGGCCTAACCTGCATATTAAATTCAAAATCAAACAAAATCAAAGGGATAAAACCTATGCTGAAAAATGTAAAGTGGCAGAACATTGACCGAACACATCAAATTATTTCCAATGTTTATTGTAAATCTTTAACATCTCATAAATAGTACAAAAATAGTTAGATCTGTTATGACTAGATATATCTCATAAATAACAAATATGTTATAACTTACACGCAATAAATATATCTGACTTTAATGCTTTCTTTGGTTTCGAACTCTAGGCTAGAAGAGCCAACATTTATTAAAAAGGTACATTTAAATGCTTCATGTCTTTAAACCAAACATAAACAAACTATTAATCAACTCATAAGGAAAAGGTCTTTGGAGAGCTAAAATAAATTTATTGAAAGCAATATAGCCGCCAAAACAAGAAAATGTACAGGAGGTGCAGCAAATTTAACAAGTACCAATCCACATTATTAGCACATAAACAACACTTTAAGTTTAAACAGGTGCATCATATTCACACAAAACACAAGTCCAACAGATACTACACAAAAATCTCAAAGTTATTTTCATCATTATCAAAAATTTAAACTCTACTGGCCATTTCATAACAAATAATTACAACACTCATACTTAGCTCTCCAAAACACCTTGCATTCTGTCAATCTCTCTCTCTCTAATGCCTCATGATGATGTTGGTGATGGTCCTGCTGCTCCATGCCTAACTGATCAAAATCCCGGGCTTATATACCCATTTCTCACCACCCCCCCCCCCTTTACACCTATTGCCACTCCAAATCTCGGGATTAATAGAGATGATTTTCGAATGTTCTAGAAGGATCTTCATACCAGTTCACATAATCGATAAATAACCAATTTCCGAGATTTATTCTTCTTCTTGCTAAATCCGGAGTTGGTAACACTGAATTCGATGTTGTGTAGGAATGAAGTCTCCACTTTGTCTATGGTTTTTGTTTGAAAGTGCACTGTCTTTTGCCGCACACAGCCGTAGCCTATCTATGAGTCGTGACGTCACAAGATGTCAGTTTATTCCTACACGTCAACATGAAAGGTAAGCTTCTTAATGTCCTTAAATGTTTTGTGGTGGAATTTTAATTTAACGTCTCGTGACCATACACGGTCACACTGTTAATTATGTTATGACCTACATGAAGAAAAAAAATGAGGATTTCTGAACAAGTGAAGAACAGGTATCTAGATGCAAGTTTTATTGATTATAAGATATTTTTTAAGATTCAAGCTTAACAGTTTACTTAAAAATTGAATATTATACTTCAGGAGATCAAACCCAACGCTTATGGTGGGCAGTTTTTTTCTATAGCACTCCAATAACTCACTTAACTCCAATAACTAATTTACAGCCGCCAGATCTGTGAACATACCTTCAAACTAACCCTCGAATTTTATTGGTAACTATGACGTCTACTTAATATTTTCTAAACGAAGCGAGTACTTGCGCCTTTGAAGAGTGCTGTCTGCAACCCGCTTAGCACCAATGTGTAGTGGGAAGCAGATGAAACTCTGTGTTGCTCTGAAGGGCAAGAAATTGCCGCCACTTTACATTTGCAAGCCAGTGCGAAACAAGCCGTAATACATTTCTCTATATTTGCTTGCTTATTGTTCACTTTCCACAGTGTATCATCCAAATTACTGCAATATGGTGGAAACTGGTAATGCAGGTACAAACACGTACTCAATAACGAGCATTCCAGAGTATTATTATAATAACACTATTTTGAAGTATCCTATATCAAACAGAGAACGCTCCAAGCTGAGGAAAACAAAGTAATACATTAAGTACCAATGACTGCAACTAACGTTGCATTTTGCCAGATGTTTGGAGTGATATTAACAACATAATGATAAATATTTTACAGAATATTTTTGTTTATATTTTTGTTTGGAATTCAACTTAATAATACCAAGGGGTTTCTGCTATTTATTAAAAATATTTCATTCATAAAATTAATTTTAAATCAATCAATATAAACCTTTATTTTAAGCTAATATTTAAGAACTTCGTTTTTTTAGTGATTGTGAAATAACTTTGATCCAATCTTACAGTTTGACTACAGATTTGTATAATATACTTCAATAAAATTAATATACATAAAACATTTAAGGTATTGAATAGTTACAAAAATATAATAAATCAAGAACTATTTTGCTGAAAAATGTAATACTTTAAAACACTTTCGAAAAAAAAAAACTGTTTCGAAGAGTTAGTTCAATCATACGCATAACTAAAATTTGTTACATATTTTAAAATTTGTGAATTATATTAATAAGATTCTTAAGGTCTTTTAAGAACTGATTAGCGTGGTCGACAGACAGACAAATTTTTATTGTCAAGCAAATGAATATCGAGAAGATTCCAAGAATTTCCAACCATAGTTAAAATAAAAATTTTCTTATGGGTAAACATTTTGAAATGTTTACGGTCTATCTTTACTTCAAATCAAAAGGGTAGGATGTCTTTAAAAGCTATGTAAGCTCCGTATCTGTTGCCTGGTTATATGAAATCCTGCTTGGATTCAGGCATGAGTAACCAACTTCATCACTGATTCTTTGGATATAACCTCATGTCAGTGTTCCCTGGGGCAGTTTTAGAATCAGTTTAGCCAACCTTATGTCGGTTTCCCGTAAATCGCCAATATCCGTCCCTGGTGTTGCTGCATTAACTTCTAAATCGGCCGCTCCTAATTTACCATTGAAGGTTTGTGATGTGTTATCAAGTCTGGAATAGTATTTGCTATGGACGAGACTTTGAGATAATTGCAGGAAATGTTTGTGGGGTTACGTTAAATAAACAGTTTGCACGCCTCATTTACACAAACATTGTGCAAACATTTCAAAGAATTATTATTTCACGAAGTAGGACCACAGGATTGACCAAGGAACAGCCAGCTGTAACTGAAATAAGAAGGAAAACAGAAAGCTTCCCTGGCCAGCTGTCACAGCGAGGGAGACATCTGGCGCCTGGGCACAGCGCGGATACAAGGTCGTCGCATTAGGAAGGAACTTGAGTTCAACTCTCAGTCAGGGAACGGCGATTAGGTTTCTCCCGTGTTATCCTGGGATCACACAAGTAAGAAATGTCTGGAGGGCTCGCTGTGCACGTGTCGAGGTTGATGGCTCGCTCTGTGTGCTCGATGTGTGTGCACTGACCACACTGTCAGCGTGAAGCCTGGCGTGTTGCTGACCATCTTCCAGCCGGCGTGGCTTGTGCAGGCACGACTTCTGCAGGCGCGGCTACTGTAAGTATGGCTTCTCTAGTTGCACGTCCTGTAGGCGCGGCTTCTTAAGTCGCAACTCCTTTAGGCGCGGCTTCCATAGGCGCGGCTTCTGTAGGTAAGACTTCTGTAGTCGCAACTCATGTAGTCGCAGTTCCTGGAGGCGCGGCCTCTGTAGGCGCAGCTCCTGTAGGCGCAACTCCTGTAGTTGCACCTCCTGTAGGCGCGGCTGTTCGGCGGTGCCAGCCCGGCAGAGCCTCGGCCGCGCCATCTCCGGCTTCGTGCTGCCGAGCTCTTCTCCTCGTCTCTCGTTGTTGTTTTGTTTCTAATTATAACTTCAATAGTAATGATTTTTTTCAATCTGGCGAGCGGAAGGGGGGGGGGGGGCGAGGAGTGGAATCACACGCTCCCGACCGCGGTGGGTTTTCGGAAGGGTTTGCCGGGGGAGGGGGGGGGGCGTCGAGCTGGGGGTTCTCGGAGCGCCTTAATGGCGAGTTCTCACGAACCCGAAAGTACACACAAACACAAACACGATGCCTTGGGGGAGGAGTTATACACTGCCCATAAATAAACTTCACTACTACCTTTGCCGCTTGGGCAGACCATACCACCCACCACCGACCCCTTCCCCCCTTTCTCCCCCTTCGCATTCTACCTTTCACCGCCCTACACCAATTTGCCACTAAAATATGCCGCTGTTTTCTTTGCCTTCCGCGCCGCTAACGAACCGCGCCTGTTCTCTCTTCAAACATCGGCCGTCCGGTCGACTCCACGTCTTCTTTCGGCAAAACCCTCCCTCTGACAAAATATATTTGAAGCGTGAAAACAGTTTCTTCTGTCGACAGCGCACCTCCAGACCTCGGAGCGGCAGCCACTCGCTTCGCTCCTCGGGGGCCAGCCACTCGCCTCGCTCCTCGGGGCGGCAGCCACTCGCCTCGCTCCTCGGGGCGGCAGCCACTCGCCTCGCTCCTCGGGGCGGCAGCCACTCGCCTCGCTCCTCGGGGCGGCAGTCACTCGCCTCGCTCCTCGGGGCGGCACCACTCGCCTCGCTCCTCGGGGGGCAGCCACTCGCCTCGCTCCTCGGGGGCCAGCCACTCGCCTCGCTCCTCGGGGCGGCACCACTCGCCTCGCTCCTCGGGGCGGCACCACTCGCCTCGCTCCTCGGGGCGGCAGCCACTCGCCTCGCTCCTCGGGGCGGCAGCCACTCGCCTCGCTCCTCGGGGCGGCAGCCACTCGCCTCGCTCCTCGGGGCGGCACCACTCGCCTCGCTCCTCGGGGCGGCAGCCACTCGCCTCGCTCCTCGGGGCGGCAGCCACTCGCCTCGCTCCTCGGGGCGGCACCACTCGCCTCGCTCCTCGGGGGGCAGCCACTCGCCTCGCTCCTTGGGGCGGCACCACTCGCCTCGCTCCTCGGGGCGGCACCACTCGCCTCGCTCCTCGGGGCGGCAGCCACTCGCCTCGCTCCTCGGGGCGGCAGCCACTCGCCTCGCTCCTCGGGGCGGCACCACTCGCCTCGCTCCTCGGGGCGGCAGCCACTCGCCTCGCTCCTCGGGGCGGCACCACTCGCCTCGCTCCTCGGGGCGGCAGCCACTCGCCTCGCTCCTCGGGGCGGCAGCCACTCGCCTCGCTCCTCGGGGCGGCACCACTCGCCTCGCTCCTCGGGGCGGCACCACTCGCCTCGCTCCTCGGGGCGGCAGCCACTCGCCTCGCTCCTCGGGGCGGCAGCCACTCGCCTCGCTCCTCGGGGCGGCACCACTCGCCTCGCTCCTCGGGGCGGCAGCCACTCGCCTCGCTCCTCGGGGGCCAGCCACTCGCCTCGCTCCTCGGGGCGGCACCACTCGCCTCGCTCCTCGGGGCGGCAGCCACTCGCCTCGCTCCTCGGGGGCCAGCCACTCGCCTCGCTCCTCGGGGCGGCACCACTCGCCTCGCTCCTCGGGGCGGCAGCCACTCGCCTCGCTCCTCGGGGCGGCAGCCACTCGCCTCGCTCCTCGGGGGCCAGCCACTCGCCTCGCTCCTCGGGGCGGCACCACTCGCCTCGCTCCTCGGGGCGGCACCACTCGCCTCGCTCCTCGGGGCGGCAGCCACTCGCCTCGCTCCTCGGGGCGGCAGCCACTCGCCTCGCTCCTCGGGGGGCAGTCACTCGCCTCGCTCCTAGGGGGGCAGCCACTCGCCTCGCTCCTCGGGGCGGCACCACTCGCCTCGCTCCTCGGGGCGGCAGCCACTCGCCTCGCTCCTCGGGGCGGCAGCCACTCGCCTCGCTCCTTGGGGCGGCAGCCACTCGCCTCGCTCCTCGGGGCGGCACCACTCGCCTCGCTCCTCGGGGGGCAGCCACTCGCCTCGCTCCTCGGGGGCCAGCCACTCGCCTCGCTCCTCGGGGCGGCACCACTCGCCTCGCTCCTCGGGGCGGCAGCCACTCGCCTCGCTCCTCGGGGCGGCAGCCACTCGCCTCGCTCCTCGGGGCGGCAGCCACTCGCCTCGCTCCTCGGGGCGGCACCACTCGCCTCGCTCCTCGGGGGGCAGCCACTCGCCTCGCTCCTCGGGACGGCACCACTCGCCTCGCTCCTCGGGGCGGCAGCCACTCGCCTCGCTCCTCGGGGCGGCAGCCACTCGCCTCGCTCCTCGGGGGGCAGCCACTCGCCTCGCTCCTCGGGGGGCAGCCACTCGCCTCGCTCCTCGGGGGGCAGCCACTCGCCTCGCACCACGGGGCGGCAGCCACTCGCCTCGCTCCTCGGGGCGGCAGCCACTCGCCTCGCTCCTCGGGGGGCAGCCACTCGCCTCGCTCCTCGGGGGGCAAGCCACTCGCCTCGCACCACGGGGCGGCAGCCACTCGCCTCGCTCCTCGGGGGGCAGCCACTCGCCTCGCTCCTCGGGCGGCAGCCACTCGCCTCGCTCCTCGGGGGGCAGCCACTCGCCTCGCTCCTCGGGGGGCAGCCACTCGCCTCGCTCCTCGGGGCGGCAGCCACTCGCCTCGCTCCTCGGGGGGCAGCCACTCGCCTCGCACCTCGGGGGGCAAGCCACTCGCCTCGCACCACGGGGCGGCAGCCACTCGCCTCGCTCCTCGGGGCGGCAGCCACTCGCCTCGCACCACGGGGCGGCAGCCACTCGCCTCGCTCCTCGGGGGGCAAGCCACTCGCCTCGCACCACGGGGCGGCAGCCACTCGCCTCGCTCCTCGGGGGGCAGCCACTCGCCTCGCTCCTCGGGCGGCAGCCACTCGCCTCGCTCCTCGGGGGGCAGCCACTCGCCTCGCTCCTCGGGGGGCAGCCACTCGCCTCGCTCCTCGGGCGGCAGCCACTCGCCTCGCTCCTCGGGGGGCAGCCACTCGCCTCGCTCCTCGGGGGGCAGCCACTCGCCTCGCTCCTCGGGCGGCAGCCACTCGCCTCGCTCCTCGGGGGGCAGCCACTCGCCTCGCTCCTCGGGCAGCAGCCACTCGCCTCGCTCCTCGGGGGGCAGCCACTCGCCTCGCTCCTCGGGCGGCAGCCACTCGCCTCGCTCCTCGGGGGGCAGCCACTCGCCTCGCTCCTCGGGGGGCAGCCACTCGCCTCGCTCCTCGGGGGGCAAGCCACTCGCCTCGCACCACGGGGCGGCAGCCACTCGCCTCGCTCCTCGGGGGGCAGCCACTCGCCTCGCTCCTCGGGCGGCAGCCACTCGCCTCGCTCCTCGGGGGGCAGCCACTCGCCTCGCTCCTCGGGGGGCAGCCACTCGCCTCGCTCCTCGGGCGGCAGCCACTCGCCTCGCTCCTCGGGGCGGCACCACTCGCCTCGCTCCTCGGGGCGGCAGCCACTCGCCTCGCTCCTCGGGGCGGCAGCCACTCGCCTCGCTCCTCGGGGGGCAGCCACTCGCCTCGCTCCTCGGGGGGCAGCCACTCGCCTCGCTCCTCGGGGGGCAGCCACTCGCCTCGCTCCTCGGGGGGCAAGCCACTCGCCTCGCACCACGGGGCGGCAGCCACTCGCCTCGCTCCTCGGGGCGGCAGCCACTCGCCTCGCTCCTCGGGGGGCAGCCACTCGCCTCGCTCCTCGGGGGGCAAGCCACTCGCCTCGCACCACGGGGCGGCAGCCACTCGCCTCGCTCCTCGGGGGGCAGCCACTCGCCTCGCTCCTCGGGCGGCAGCCACTCGCCTCGCTCCTCGGGGGGCAGCCACTCGCCTCGCTCCTCGGGGGGCAGCCACTCGCCTCGCTCCTCGGGCGGCAGCCACTCGCCTCGCTCCTCGGGGCGGCACCACTCGCCTCGCTCCTCGGGGCGGCAGCCACTCGCCTCGCTCCTCGGGGCGGCAGCCACTCGCCTCGCTCCTCGGGGGGCAGCCACTCGCCTCGCTCCTCGGGGGGCAGCCACTCGCCTCGCTCCTCGGGGGGCAGCCACTCGCCTCGCACCACGGGGCGGCAGCCACTCGCCTCGCTCCTCGGGGCGGCAGCCACTCGCCTCGCTCCTCGGGGGGCAGCCACTCGCCTCGCACCACGGGGCGGCAGCCACTCGCCTCGCTCCTCGGGGGCAGCCACTCGCCTCGCTCCTCGGGCGGCAGCCACTCGCCTCGCTCCTCGGGGGGCAGCCACTCGCCTCGCACCACGGGGCGGCAGCCACTCGCCTCGCTCCTCGGGGCGGCAGCCACTCGCCTCGCTCCTCGGGGGGCAGCCACTCGCCTCGCACCACGGGGCGGCAGCCACTCGCCTCGCTCCTCGGGGGCAGCCACTCGCCTCGCTCCTCGGGCGGCAGCCACTCGCCTCGCTCCTCGGGGGGCAGCCACTCGCCTCGCTCCTCGGGGGGCAGCCACTCGCCTCGCTCCTCGGGGGGCAGCCACTCGCCTCGCACCTCGGGGTGGCAGCCACTCGCCTCGCTCCTCGGGGCGGCAGCCACTCGCCTCGCACCACGGGGCGGCAGCCACTCGCCTCGCACCACGGGGCGGCAGCCACTCGCCTCGCTCCTCGGGGCGGCTGCCACTCGCCTCGCTCCTCGGGGGGCAGCCACTCGCCTCGCTCCACGGGGGGCAGCCACTCGCCTCGCTCCTCGGGGGGCAGCCACTCGCCTCGCACCACGGGGCGGCAGCCACTCGCCTCGCTCCTCGGGGGCAGCCACTCGCCTCGCTCCTCGGGGCGGCAGCCACTCGCCTCGCTCCTCGGGGGGCAGCCACTCGCCTCGCACCACGGGGCGGCAGCCACTCGCCTCGCTCCTCGGGGGGAAGCCACTCGCCTCGCTCCTCGGGCGGCAGCCACTCGCCTCGCTCCTCGGGGGGCAGCCACTCGCCTCGCTCCTCGGGGCGGCACCACTCGCCTCGCTCCTCGGGGCGGCAGCCACTCGCCTCGCTCCTCGGGGCGGCAGCCACTCGCCTCGCTCCTCGGGGGGCAGCCACTCGCCTCGCTCCTCGGGGGGCAGCCACTCGCCTCGCTCCTCGGGGGGCAGCCACTCGCCTCGCACCTCGGGGTGGCAGCCACTCGCCTCGCTCCTCGGGGCGGCAGCCACTCGCCTCGCACCACGGGGCGGCAGCCACTCGCCTCGCTCCTCGGGGCGGCAGCCACTCGCCTCGCTCCTCGGGGGGCAGCCACTCGCCTCGCTCCTCGGGGGGGCAGCCACTCGCCTCGCTCCTCGGGGGGCAGCCACTCGCCTCGCACCACGGGGCGGCAGCCACTCGCCTCGCTCCTCGGGGGCAGCCACTCGCCTCGCTCCTCGGGGCGGCAGCCACTCGCCTCGCACCACGGGGCGGCAGCCACTCGCCTCGCTCCTCGGGGGGCAGCCACACGCCTCGCTCCTCGGGGCGGCAGCCACTCGCCTCGCACCACGGGGCGGCAGCCACTCGCCTCGCACCACGGGGCGGCAGCCACTCGCCTCGCACCACGGGGCGGCAGCCACTCGCCTCGTTCCTCGGGGGGCAGCCACTCGCCTCGCTCCTCGGGGCGGCAGCCACTCGCCTCGCACCACGGGGCGGCAGCCACTCGCCTCGCTCCTCGGGGGGCAGCCACTCGCCTCGCTCCTCGGGGTGGCAGCCACTCGCCTCGCTCCTCGGGGCGGCAGCCACTCGCCTCGCACCACGGGGCGGCAGCCACTCGCCTCGCTTCTCGGGGGGCATCCACTCGCCTCGCTCCTCGGGGTGGCAGCCACTCGCCTCGCTCCTCGGGGTGGCAGCCACTCGCCTCGCACCACGGGGCAGCAGCCACTTGCCTCGCTCCTTGGGGGGCAGCCACTCGCTTCGCTCCTCGGGGGGCAGCCACTCGCCTCGCACCACGGGACGGCAGCCACTCGCTTCGTACCATGGGGCAGCAGCCACTCGCCTCGCTCCTCGGGGGGCAGCCACTCGCCTCGCACCACGGGGCAGCAGCCACTCGCTTCGCTCCTTGGGGCGGCAGCCACTCGCCTCGCACCACGGGACGGCAGCCACTCGCCTTGCACCACGGGGCAGCAGCCACTCGCCTCGCTCCTCGGGGGGCAGCCACTCGCCTCGCTCTTCGGGGGGCAGCCACTCGCCTCGCACCACGGGACGGCAGCCACTCGCCTCGCACCACGGGGCAGCAGCCACTCGCCTCGCTCCTCGGGGGGCAGCCACTCGCCTCGCACCACGGGGCAGCAGCCACTCGCCTCGCACCACGGGGCGGCAGCCACTCGCCTCGCTCCTCGGGGGGCATCCACTCGCCTCGCTCCTCGGGGTGGCAGCCACTCGCCTCGCTCCTCGGGGTGGCAGCCACTCGCCTCGCACCACGGGGCAGCAGCCACTTGCCTCGCTCCTTGGGGGGCAGCCACTCGCTTCGCTCCTCGGGGGGCAGCCACTCGCCTCGCACCACGGGACGGCAGCCACTCGCTTCGTACCATGGGGCAGCAGCCACTCGCCTCGCTCCTCGGGGGGCAGCCACTAGCCTCGCACCACGGGGCAGCAGCCACTCGCTTCGCTCCTTGGGGCGGCAGCCACTCGCCTCGCACCACGGGACGGCAGCCACTCGCCTTGCACCACGGGGCAGCAGCCACTCGCCTCGCTCCTCGGGGGGCAGCCACTCGCCTCGCTCTTCGGGGGGCAGCCACTCGCCTCGCACCACGGGACGGCAGCCACTCGCCTCGCACCACGGGGCAGCAGCCACTCGCCTCGCTCCTCGGGGGGCAGCCACTCGCCTCGCACCACGGGGCAGCAGCCACTCGCCTCGCACCACGGGGCGGCAGCCACTCGCCTCGCACCACGGGGCAGCAGCCACTCGCCTCGCTCCTCGGGGGGCAGCCACTCGCCTCGCACCACGGGGCAGCAGCCACTCGCCTCGCACCACGGGGCGGCAGCCACTCGCCTCGCTCCTCGGGGGCAGCCACTCGCCTCGCACTTCGAGCGTTGGCTAGAACTGCTGGTCCTACATGTCCCTGTATTCTAGTGGCATGATGTGACTCAACGTAAGCGACACTAACGAACACAGAAATTCTGTCCACAATTATTATTAGATGTCATTTTGGGAAATACTTGCACACTGGTTCTAAACGCTGGTTGACATGGGACTGTTTCTTTTTTCGTTAGTGCTAATATTTATTTACCTTAATTACATCAGATCACTTTACGCACAATTAAGGTTTGTAGAATGCTTTACGAAAAAATTACACTATATATTCTCATTCTTGTTTGAATGGTATAATTTATCACTTGTCTCTGTGAATGGCGCTGATATTTCAGTGGCTTATACCTGCAACGACTGATACTCTACAGTATAGAATTTTGGTTGATCAATCGTTTCAAAATATTTCACAGCTATTTAATGGCATTGCTTTTTTTTTATGTTTCTGCGCGTATGTATAAGATTATTATTATAAAAATTTGCATTTTGAAAAATGCCTTCTGAGACAAATTTTTCACTGAAAGAGGACAAACTATTTCAATAAATAAATGCTTCTACTGATTCCACCCAGCATGTAATAAATTAACTGAAATTCTAAAGCAAAACTCTTTCAGAGTAAGAACTCTACAAATTTCAGAGAGAAACTGTTCGCACAAAGAGGAATCGTTTTTTAATCGTTAAATAAAGTGTTTTACATAAATATGTATTATAAAGGTTTCATCTTGGCTACAGTTCATAAGCACTGATCTGTTATATTTATCGGGCAATAGCAAGATATATATTTCCTGTATTTGCCAGTTAATTGTTATGCTGTCCAGACATGTTTACACAGCCCGGAAGCTTTACTATGTCAAAAATTTAACCTCAGTAAAGGAATTAAAGAAACAAATTAATTGCCTAGTTCGAGTTTCCTTCATTTTATCTAATCGTTTACCATCTTTTATTTGAATTAAGCAACTCTAGCAAATTGGCCACAAAAACTGTTCAAGAAGGGATACTGCTAACTTTTATTAAATAAACAGCCTATGTGCTCACAAACATATTATGTCTAACGACAGTGATATTATTTTTTTTTTACTGAAATGGCAAGATGGACGGATATATTATGCGAACGCAGGCCCATCAATGGTAAGAAATGTTTTTATATTTTAACTAATATCAGTATTGTATATTTATCAATTTGACATTATCTTTTAGTTAAAAAAGAAAAATTGTCCCATTGGTTAGTTTGTGTGAAGAGATTAGACTTTGGCTGACGTCGACACGGAGAAAACAAATTGCAATATTTTGTGTCGGGGTTAACTTGAGGGTGAAGCACAATACAATGAAGGCAGACTTTTGGCTAACGCTAGAACAAAACTTCCGCCCCGAAGGAAGACAATGGATCAATGACGAGATGATGAGACAAGTGTCGCTAAAAGGAACACAGGGTTACAGGAAACAAGCGACTCAAAAAGCGTGATGGTTTATGCCCGGTCTCATTCGCCATGTTGATCTTACCTTCATCATTTTTTTTCCGTCATTTATTTTATGTAACGACTATTTCTCAAATTTAACACGATACCTACATTGCATTTGTTGTTCTACCACGAATAATTTCTACAGATTTTACACTAAGTGAATACGTGATGAAAATATTTTTGGCAGAAAAACAAATACAAGGGACTTATAGTTTCGAAAGCTTAGAAGTAGTTAGAAAGTTATTACGAAGAATGGCGTGGGAGAGATAGTCTCTAAGCCACACGGAGCCAAGCTGACACTAAGCTGGGACGATGGGTGTGTCTAGCACAGGCGAGCGAATGACGTCATGGCTCCCGGACGAAGTTACGTCATAGCAGTCCGTAACAACGGAACTAAACATTATAATAGTTTTCTTTGGCAGCGGGAGTTTCATCAGCCAGATTTGACGCTATCATTAACGTCTTCCATCAATTGCCTGCAGTTTATCTTTGTTAAATTAAGTACTACACATGTCGTATTGAGAGAGCTGCCAAATTCAGTTATTTTGAAACCGGCAAACATGAATACTATTATAAGTTTAAATAATCTTTTCACTCCCTTGTGGGTGTTCGACACACCGATGAGAAAATGACACATGAACAGAAAAATGTAAGCTTTTGTTGAGCCAAGAAATCTCGTTCGTTTTGTCTGTCTTCAAGACATTCGTTCCTAACTCAGGACCTGAAACGGTTTCTGTGTTTGTGTCACGCCTTATGTATATATGTATAGAGACCTGCAAAATTCGCGGTTTCGATGGTCTTCAGGATAGATTGCACATACCCCTGTACACTTGGGCAAATAACGCAAGTTCATTGGCTGCCGACTTGTAAGTCGTCTCAGCTGGTTTGTCTGTGATTCGATCCTTCTTTGGTTGAGGGTTTATAACTGGTTGAGATTCGTCCAGATGAACAGTAAGCCTATAGTAAAATTATCTAAGAGGTATATGTGTTTGAATTCTAGCCTATCACCGAATGAATCCGCGAATTTTGCAGGTCTCTATTTATATAATGCGCTTGTGTTCGAAATGACTCGAATGCTTGCTTGAAGCGTTGCGGTAGTGGCGTCCAATGAGCGCTTGCCGCCCGGCCAATGGGGAACAGAGGAGCTGGACAGTATTTGGCCACCCCTGGCCACCCCTGGCCACCCCTGCCTCCAGCCAGGCATGCCGTCGGCTCTCCGGGGCGGGCGCAGTCTTGCCAAACTTTCAAATAGATGTGACACCTTTTATCGCGGCGCAGGAGAAATGGCGCAGCCGCCGCCTCCCTTGGCCTATAAAACAAACGCTGTTTTCCTGTATGCCGGCCATCATAAAAGATGTGGCCGGCTGCTACTTAGGTTCAGCGGCCAGTTTTCGGGGGAAATATTTTCCCTTCTCGCGCGCTTTGTGCGGTCTTTTCCTCTCGCCGCGCCCTCTTTTGTTTCTCTCCTCTACATCTTTCCCGTTTCTTTTCTTTTTTTGCGGAGGTGTCAACGCGTTCCGCTTGTAAATAACTGCGACATTCTTCAGACTGCTGTTGTGTCGCTGCGCGCGCAAGAGTCCACTCATTATAGTTACATGTTTTTGGTGTGTGATTTTGAAAATATAGTACACTTGATGTAATTTTGCACAAGTGTACCTATAAAACGATAAAGTTCTACAGGCTTCGGTAAGAATACTCGAAAATACAATTGTTATTACAATAAATAACGTATTAAATCACACATTTGGATGTATAGATGAAAATGCGTATAAACAAGTGTTAGATTAATCAGTATCCTGTTTTACTAGAAATACACTATACTTACGTATGAGTAAAAATGTAAAATACTTGTCGGAGCAAATTTACAACTGCCAGTGAACTTCCAAAAAAAAGTATACTTTGTAATTTTTCTGACAAAAACTCAATTTAATTTACATAATGTTACAAAAGTAGCATTCCCGTTAAGCAGTGCATGATGGGTGAGGGATTATGCTAGACTAACAACAACGAAGCTCTGGGTTCTATACTGGTCTAAGTCACTTAGATTGTAAGAAGTGTTTGCTTGAACAATCTCAACGATAGAATTGCAAATCTCTATTAAGTACACATTGTTCATTAACAACTTTAAACTAAAAAAATACATATTTTTGGATGGAGTATATATAAACATGTTCATTGTCAGTATAAATTTGGCAACAATGCAGTTAAATAAACTGACAGTTGCAGGGAATATACATTTATAAATTATATTTCACAAAGTAAAAATACACAAGTAGCAATGCCATATCAACCAAACAATAGTAATATCACTTTTATATTTTTGTTTGAATTTTTACTTGAGCAAAAGTGTTAAAATACACATATATATGTTTACTTTAAAAAAAGTGTAATTTTACACCGATGTTTTGATGGCATCTGTATCTCCGCTCATGTAGATGTATTTTTACCCTTCATGTGTCGTGTATTTTAAACTACACAGATATGCATAATTTTGTAATAACACCAACAAAGTAGGTGAAATTTTACACATCACTGAGAGGTAATTTGACTTTTTAGCATTAAAAATCACATATACTCTCTATGCGTAATTTTAAACAATATAGATGAGTACTTTTACTAATTTAAATGTAAATTAACATATACATTGAGTATGTAACTGTGTAGTGCATTTATGTGTATCATGGTGTGAAATAACACCACCCTCTTTTTTATTATTGTTGCGTGTGCTCCGCACACGCACATCAAGATATGTCGCGCGGCGCCTAACCGCGCGCCGATGCAACCCGCACAAGCCGAGTGTTCGCGCGCTGCGCGAAGTTCGGAGCCGCTCGGCAGTCCTCGGGGAGGCTCGTTTTGGCGGGCTGCCAACCGGACATCGCCGCAGGCGCCGGTTCCGGTTGCCCCGACCGAGAACATTCTGCCATGCTTGAAACGAGCAGCTCGCAGAGTATAAAAGGGGGCCCATATTGCGCTGAAGGAGACTCGTCGCGACCGCCAGCGACACCAGCCGGAGGCCCTGCCGGCCTTCCCTGCGGAAGGAAGCTACACCGTCAACACGTCTCGCAGGTCTGCCGTCACGCTGCCCGTTGGAAGAAGCTACCACTTGGTAATGTACTGTTTCGTCGTAGACACTTATAAACCGAGTGGGTAGAAAACTTAGACTGAGAAGAGGGGCAGTGGTGACGGAGGCAAGGCTTGGAGACGGCGGTGTGAGCTGTGAGTCCCGAGGAAAGACTTGACTACCGACTGGACATACAACGCTTAGGTGCGAAACCCGGCAGTGACACCCGAAGAATAATCCCAGTGCCCACACCGACGAGCATTTCTCCCGCTAAGATAGTTTGCGCAGATAGTCACTGGTAATCCATGCATCGACTTGCCCGCAGAAATACGTGTCGACAAGAGTCGACGAGGTGTTAGAGTAATTCTTAGAGGTCTGCGTACCTACGTAAAAACATGGTATATGTATTAGTTGCATAAGTCAAGAGGTTTGGTTAGTTATTTTCTTTTACAGTCTGGGAATTTATGTACGTTGTAACTTAGCTATTCTTTTGACGGTGTACCCAGCGCCAAGCGGCGTGCCTAGTATGAGAGCACGGGCAATTGTAAAGTTTATTTGTTAAGCTGCATTCACGTGTCTCATAATTGTTAAACGTTTCTGTTCGCAGACATTCGAATCAGAGCCACGCCGCAAATATCAACTGTTTACGTTTTCGTCATTAATGTTGTAATGAATAATTTCTTGTATCATCAGTAATAAATGTATTCAGTTGTAAAAGCTTTCGATGACTTTTCGCCACACTCTGTTCCCTTCCTACTCCTTGTTCCCCTCGAGTGTTTAACACGAGAGGCTACATTATTACCGGCTCTATATGTGTTTCTATAATTCATAAAAGCATTTAAATCGATTTTGCTGTTTGTATAACATTATGGAAAGTCTTTTAGTTCACTAAAAGGTGTCGTTAGTTTGGCTTCTTGTAGATACTTTTAGCTACAAAAAAATAAGCCAGACAAACTAAGAATTTTTGTTTCAATTACACACATCGTGTTTTCATAACTTACCCATAATTGCGTGTAAAAATACACCTGTTTCAAAAGTGAAAAATAACTTTTTTACAGTGTAGGAACATGAGGATACAAGTGAGTAAATTACCATTTATTGATAGTTTTAAAATGCATACTGCTTGTGTAAAGTTACACAAGGTTGGTGTATTATTATCACAACACAGTGTATTATTTTACTTCATTTTGAAGTACTTTAACAACGACCTTGTGGTCGTAAAATTATCAGAAGAATCGTTAATTTACACCGAAACTGTGTAATTTTACACCAACGTTGAAGTTTTTACAATACAAACCTATAGTTGATGTAACATACATCACGTAGTGGTAACATTACATTATAAATGTACATACGTACACAAACTCTATGTGGTTTTTTGAATTTTTTGTTAAAAATGTAAAAATACATTAACACTGACTGTGTAAATTTACACATTATACAGTGTAGTTGTAAAATTAAACTAAAATTTGTACAGAATCCATTGCCACTTATAATCTTTTGTAATATTAAAAAAATTGTCAGCTAATAACAAGCAAATCCTAAAAACCCCTTGAAGCGACCGACGCTTGCAAGGCACATCTAGGACAGTAGATCAGTGGGCCACAACTCAAAAGCTGAGTCATGCTGGGGGTAGAACCTGTGACGGGCTGACACCTCGGCAGCAGATGATACTAAGAACCATCGCGCACGACTTAAGGAAAGGACATACGAAACATGACTTGCATTCGGTGAAACGGAGGAATATCGCAAGTCGGACGAAGCGATCAACTGAGAAATGAATACATGATTGAAGGAATGAAAACTTCTGTTGTTAAAAAAACTACCAGGGTGTTTAACACAGATACAACAATAAACTAGGTTGATGGTGTTATCTTTAAAAGATTTGTGCAATGGGAGTGCATGACTTGATGTAAGTTTTTGGACATACGCCATTGATAAGAACTTTTTCTGTTGAAGAAAAACTAATAAATAAAAATACCCAAAATGACAAAAAACACACAAAATTAAGCAAATTTTGTGTGTTTTTTGTCTTTTTTGGGTATCTTTATTTATTAGTTTTTCTTCAACAGAAAAAGTTCTTAGCAATGGCGTATGTCCAAAAACTTACATCAATGTTGATGGTACTATATGCACATGACTTCCATGACAAATAAAACCATCAAAACAATAGTTTACAAAGCTCTGTACGGAAGTAATTTTGTTAAGTTAATGCTGTGTTATCAACGTAACAAGTAACTGTTATTTTGTCATTTCTCTGCTTAATTATTCAATGTGTCACCCAGGGTTACGTTACCCTCATCACGACCGCAACACTTCGAAATATTTTGTTGAATTGTCGTTAAAACAGGAAAGGCCAACGCAGTTTTAAATTTCCTTCCCATATGGTAATAAATATGTAAATGAGTACGATGCTATTAAAGTAGACAATCACATGAGAAAGTAACATTGATCAGCGTTCCTTCTGGAGTCTGTTCCTATAAAATAGCTTTTTTATGTGTGTAAGCTAATTTTTAACTTTTAATACCTATGCGTAACACCAAAATATTGTCCAAATCCTTCACTGTTTCTGCATCTCGTAACTGGAACAGCCTCGACTATAATAGACACCAACTGTCTACCAAGATATAAAAAAACTCTTATTAAAAATGGCTATCTAAATTCCAGACACGAAACCAAGAAAAAATTGAATGAATATGTATGTGAGTGTGTGAGTGAATGACATTATCATGATTAGAATTTTAATTTTATTTCAATATTTTTTCTATTAAAAATAATATTTAATATGTTTTAGGTTAGTATTTAATTATTGTTTAGTATCTTGTATTTAAAATAATATTTAATATGTTTTAGGTTTGTATTTGATTACATTTTAATTATTTTATATTTAATAGATTATTTTATAGGGTTTATGTTAGTACTAAACTTGGATGTTAAATTGATAGATGATTCTTCAGTGATTTTTGGTAGTTTTTAATTTGTTAGTATGTATTTTAATGTTAGATCCCTAGATATAACATATTATACGTTGTTTATATCTCAAGGCTCGGTGTAAGAGAAGGCGTACACTCCTCAACTGTGCCAAACTAAAATCGAAACAAATAAATAAAAATTATATAAATAATTTATTTACCGGCTGTCTCAGTTCTTTATAAACAAACTCTGGTAATAAATTTTGCAGTTCGGAAAGAAAAAAAAATGTTTTAAAAAGTTCCTCGTTCAAGAGTAATTTCAAAAATATTTTTTCCAAATTTTCAATCTATTTCCGTATAAAAACGCTAAAACTTACAAACTAACAAACACTGCAACAAATTCTACTGCCCCATTGAAAGAGCGTTAGATTTTCTGTGAGACCATCTTATTTAGAATTTTCAAAGTCTTAACAATTTGACTTGAATAGGTTCATATACTTTAAAACTTTAAAAACAGAAATATTAATTTCTTTTTTGCATTTAGTTCAATTTAAAAAAAATTATCATCTAAGCGTCATTTATTTCCTTCCTTCCCTAAAGTTTCAATCTGAACTACGTTTCTTAGGTTTCGATCATTTTTAAAACTACTACAATTTGAAGTAAAATTTTAGTATACAAATGGAAAGTGTTGTGGATGAAAATGTTTGCACACATGGACAATCTGTAACATAAAAAATTTTTTTACGTGTTTAGTAATTTACAAACTGCGTATTTTAATTTCTCATTATTTAAACATTATTGGATAATTTTTTAGCAGTTTGAAGATTTTCGGACTGAAAATTTCACGTTATTTCGTAAAGTGCAATTGAATTTTTAGTACCATGAGTAGGGACCCGGAAAATTCGCGGGTTCAATGACCTCCAGGATAGACTCCAATATCCTCTACACACTCGGGAAAATGCTAACTGTTCATTGGCTGCTGACTTGTGAGTCGTCTCGACTGGGTGGCCTGTGATTCGACACTTCTATGAGTGAGGGCCTCTAATTGGCCCTCAGTCCTCCAGATTAACAGAGAACCAATGACAGAAGCAGCACTAAGGTATAATTATTTGAATTTTAGCATAACACGAAATGAACCCGCGAATTTTACGGGTCTCTAACCATGAGTAAATATGTAATTATTAGAGTTTTATACGGTTGAGTATGGAAGACGTGAAAAAATATTTAAAATATTTTATTAAGAAAAACATTTTTTCGAAACTCTACAATTGATTCCTAGAGCATTGAGACTTTCCGTTAATTTGAATAAAACTAAAACGCCCATCAGGCGACTCTTTGAAAAAAAAGGAAACATGTTTACAACGTTTCCAGTGAATCAATTGCACATTCAACTATCCAAATCAATTATTTTAAGCATAAAATTGTATAACACACCCAAGTTTCAAAACTGAAGGTGAATGAGGGTGTTAACCATGTTTCTACATGTGTATCTTATCTTTTGTAAGAATGATTATTCGCCGAAATTATGCTTAACTGAAAGTTTTCTTGGATATTATATATATTTTTAAAAACGGTGTGCGTCTTTCTTAGTAATCATTACCACATTAAAGAAAAAAGTTGCAAGATTAGGTTTAGTCTCGTTTCCTTGCAAAAATTATCCGCCAGGTGTTTATTTTTTGTTAGGAAACAAGCTCCATACAGGATGATTCAAAAAAAGATATAGCCTCTCACTGGGCCTATTCCTAACATCATTAAGTGCAAAATATTTGATTTAATGTAGGTCCTCTAATAAGACAAACATTTATAGGACATATTCTAATCCAAATGCCTAAGTAATGAGCCCTGAGTATGGTGGTAACTCCTCGGGCATAAACTTGTGTTGTTGGCGCGAGATAATGTTTATTTGGGAAAGCAGGTTATGATGTAGTACGAAAGGAGTAGAAAATACTAAATTAGTAGCATCATCTTAAAAAATGATAAATATCTTAGAATAACTTTGCTCGAAAATAAAAAAAAAGCGCTTGGATTGGAATATTTATTTGTTTCAAGATTTCGGAAATTTAAATTTCTTGTGTATGTCTGGTTAATATAAAAATGTATTAAATTTCATGAGTAATTTTTTTACTGTAAAGCCATTTCAAGGTTACTTTGTATAAGAACATACTAGCATTTCACGATCTAGTATTTATAAATTACATTTGAATATCATCGGATTCTGATTTGTACATGGACTCTAGGTAACGGGCTGAATTGTTGCAATTTTAGGTTCAATCGTAGACATGTGTCTGGTATTTCAAATAGGCACATAACCAGTTCCACCACGGATAGGCAAAGATAACAAACCAACGTGCACTTTAAAATGCAGATACCTACGAATACAAAAAATTCAACTTGTATAACATGGCTGCTTTCTCGCCCGTTCTCGTTGGCTTGAATTGACAACGACTAATTCCATCGCTAGAGACCTGCAAAATTCTCGGATTCATTCGGTAATAGGCTACAATTCAAACACATATACCTCTTAGATAATTTTGTTATTGGCTTACTGTTCATCTGGACGAATCTCAACCAGTTATAAACCCTGAACCAAAGAAGGATCGAATCACAGACAAACCAGCTGAGGCGACATTCAAGTCAGCAGCCAATGAACTTGCGTTATTTGCCCGAGTGTACAGGGTATGTGCAGTCTATCCTGAAGGCTGTCGAAACCACGAATTTTGCAGGTCTCCATTAATCGCAAATGGGATATATTAGGGGCAGGCATTTTTCGCGAAAAGATCTGAACACTTATTAGACTGCAACAAGGTTTACCCGCACCAGCGGTTTCTTCCTTGTGATTGGCGGCCGTCTGCGAGAGAAGTCGTCGCCTTGTTTTACCGAGCCACTCAGGACGCTTTTGATTCCGCACTGACTTCATGTGATTGGTGTTGTGACAATCGACATTTACCTGAAAGAAACCCACCCAATCACGAAACACAGACGACGCTACAGTGTTTTAACTTTCAGCTAGTCTCGGAATCTTTTCGCGAAATATGCATGCCCCTTAGATATTACTTAACCACGTGTTCGTTGGCGTACATGCTACGTTGATAATTTTTTTTGTTTTAATGGGGAACCCACCTTTGGTGGTCTCGGCCAATCGCGGCCTCGCGAGGTCCCGCGTGTCAGTTCTAGGGGCGAGAGTAGGGGCATGGGGTAGCGGGGAGCGGGGGTTGTTTTACGGTCGCCCTGGGAGACAGAGGGTGCACCAAGATTTGCCCCATTTGCGGCGGCTCTGAAGAGAGCGCGTATATCGCACGTGTCCCCCCTCCCCCGTGGCCAATGAGAGACGATGGCTCGTGTAAGCCTCTACCACGCTACACAGTACCTTCTTTCCACCAGTTAGAAAGCCATTTAGAAACACCCCTTTCTCTTGTTACCACGCGCTCCGACTTGAGGTAGATGTTTTTGAAGTGTAACTTCTTCGGGCGCGACGGGAGTAAAATTTCAAGACCGAATTTCGATGCAACGTTTGCGTGTGACATTGTTTTGAAATGTTTCTGACCCCGAGGAGATATAAAGAGAGCACTTACGAGTAGGGTCATGCATATTTCGCGAAAAGATTCCGAGACCAGCTGAAAGTCAAAACAATGTAGCACCGTCTGTGTTCCGTGATTGGGTGGGTTTCTTTCAGGTACATGTCGATTGTTACAACACCAATCACAGTGATTCAGTGCGGAATCAAACGCGTCCTGAGTGGCTCGGTGAAACAAGGCGACGACCTCTCTCGCAGACGGCCGCCAATCATGAGGAAGAAACAGCTGGTGCGGGTTCAACTTGTTGCAGTCTAGTGGACGTTCAGGTTTTTTTTTTTTTTGCGAAAAATGCCTGCCCCTACTTACGAGACCTGGTTTGGATTGCCAAAGAAGTTTCACTTATTTCACGTGTACTGAGTTACACGCGCTCTTTTTTTCTTTTTAACTTACAATGACTTACAACCGGTTGGATATGTAACAAAAAGCGTAACGCTCAGGATTGGAGCGCTTGATAGCAGATAACGAACGAAGTAGAGAGTCAGACAACCGTACGAATTTTTGCAGGTTTGTCTTCGCCCGGTTTGGTACAATTGTGATACCGCCATTGTGAGTATCCATTGTTTACTTTTGTCGTTCTAGTGGATTGTTGAACTGTGACGGGACAGCGGTGTCGTCCATACAGACGGAACACACAACGATGGAGTCCAGGAACGCCGAGGAAGGAAAAAGTCATTTCCTGCAGCGATGGAACATTCCAGCACTCGCCTGAAGTTATCTCGGTAAACAATTGAAAGTCGAAATCAGGAAGGCGTGAATGCGATTCGATCCGGGTCGTTACGAATGAGAGGCGAGTGTGTTACCACTGCGTATCCTCGCACCGTACGTGAAGTAGAGCAGCTTTTGTTTCCACTACATGTCTGCGATATGGAAAACCAAAATTACAGCAGCTACCATGGAGCACAATGGAATCTGCCGGGGTATTCGCAAAACATACTATAGAAATAAATATGTTCCCTCAATAGCACAAGCACGGCTCATTTCAGTACGTCCAGAAACAAAGCTTAGAACGGGGTGTTGAAGTACTGACCGCTGAATATTAATAACTTAGGTCTTAAGTGGATTTCTAAATTTTTTTTTCTGAGAAAATCATGTCCCGAGCGTACTTCAAATTTATAAAAATGTACCTTTCTACGTCCAATATTTTAATCTTGATTTCTTCTTATTTTCCAAGAGCACCTTTCTAATAATCCAAAAAATATTATTTTTCTCGATGGTAAGCGCTTTTTTTCTCGGTGGCTGGACATTCACTTACACATTCTTAACAGTTGTTATATTTAAAATATGAACTAAACCTTGGGGTTCATACGTAAAATTATACTGAAATTTGTAAGATAATTCTGGAAACATAATAAAATATTCATCAATATTCGAACAACGGCAATGTTACCAAATATTTGCCTTTATGTCAATTATTAGGCATAAAATGTGTTATATACCCCATATATAGAGACCCGGAAAAATTCGCGGATTCATTTCGCGATAGCCTAAAATACAAATAGTTATACCTCAGTGCCGCCTCTGCTATTGGCTCACAACTCACCTGGATGACTGGGCCAATGAGAAACACGCAACCAAAGCTTTATCGAATCACAGGCTGCTACGATGGGACGTCTCACAAAACAGCAGTCAATGAGTGGGTGGCATTTTACCGAGTGTACGTAGAACTATGGAGTTCATTCTGGAGGTCATTGAACCCCGCGAAATTTTCCGGTTCCCATCCATACCTGCTGCTGCCACGGAGGCTTGTCTTGCAGTTTTGCTGGAAGCTTCCATCGTGCGACACATTCTCGAGAGTTCGCAGCTGCCTGCATTAGTAGAGACCCGTAAAATTCGCGGGTTCATTTCGTGTTATGCTAAAATTCAAATAATTATACCTTAGTGCTGCTCCTGTCATTGGTTCACTGTTAATCTGGAGGACTGAGGGCTAATTAGAAACCCTCACTCATAGAAGTGTCGAATCACAGGCCACCCAGTCGAGACGACTCACAAGTCAGCAGCCAGTGAACAGTTGGCATTTGCCCGAGTGTGTAGAGGATATTGGAGTCTATCCTGGAGGTGTTTTAACCCGCGAATTTGTCGGGTCTCTATGCATTAGAGAGAAGGGGTGTCCAGCAGTTCCAGCTCCAGAGCGGCCGGTGTTTGCCTGGAAGCAGCGGCCTCCTGGAAGATAGCGCCAGTCTCGGAGGGGCTGTAGCGAGGTCTCCCACGGGGACACACCCTCATTCCAGCTGCGGCCGACATCGCGCGGCGCACACCGCCTCGTCGTTAGCCGAGTCGGCCGCACTTTTATTTTTACGACTGCCCCGTCGCAATGCAACCTCCGCAGCAGGGGGACGTCCTCCGACCAGTTCTACCAGCGTCCCGGGCGGACATTTACCACATTCATCATCACCAACATTCCTATTAAAGATTTATTCAGTAACATACAATTTTATATTTCATACGTAGGGGCAAGCATTTCTCGCGAAAAAAAAACCCGAACGTCTACTAGACTGCAACAAGGTATACCCGCATCAGCGGTTTCTTTCCTTGTGATTGGCGGCCGTCTGCGAGAGAAGTCGTCGCCTTGTTTTACCGAGCCACTCAGCATGCGTTTGATTCCGTACTGACTTCATGTGATTGGTGTTGTAACAACCGACATGTACCTGAAAGAAACTCACCCAATCACGCAACACAGACGGTGCTACATAGTTTTGACTTTCAGCTAGGCTTGGAATCTTTTCGCGAAATATGCATGCCCCTATTCATACGTAATTCCTTGTTGGTAAGTATAATTAAATTATCTTTTTCTTAGTTGTTTTGAAATGAGAATTAGTATTTATCTCTGGTAACTGTGTGTTAGCGACGCTAGCGCTCGGCGGGCACAAGTGTGAACAGCGGAGCAGCGCGCTGATTGGCCGGGCACAAGTGTGAACAGCGGAGCAGCGCGCTGATTGGCCGGGCGTGGCTGGCAGAAGAGCTCCGACGCCTCGGCTGTCCTGCCCAAAGAGCGAGTCGGAAACTGCGAGAGTTCCCGTTCGAGCGAAATGAAGTAAAGTTGACAATTAGTGTTTATTTATGGGCCTCCCCATCACCGAAATTATCAATACAAGAAAAAAGCTAAAATTATTTGAACGTGTTAAGCGTTTTTTTTTATTTCTTCCGATTTTTCAGATTGGTCCCAAATGCTGAAATTCGTCAATGATACATATATCATATCTGGACTTCAATAATCTCCTTGATTTCGAATGCTGAAATTGCTGCTTCAAGGTTTACATCAATGCGCAGTTAGTAATGTTCATGGTGTAGGTAAATCAATGATTGGTAGGGGCACGCAGATTTCGCAAAAAGATTTCGAGAATAGATGAAAGTTAAAACACTGTAGCAAAGTCCGTGTTTCGTGATTGGGTGAGTTTCTCCCACGTACATATCGATTGTAACAACACTAATTACAGTGATTCATTGAGGAAGTAAACGCGTCCTGACTGGCTCGGTAAAACTAGGTGACAACTTCTCTCGCAGACGGCCGCCAATCACAAGGAAGAAACCACAGGTGCGGGTATGCCTTGTTGCAGTCTAGTAAGTGTCCAGAACGTTTCGCAAAAAATGCCTGCCCCTAAATTGACGTTGAATATATTAGTAGAGCCACGGAATTTTCGCGGATTCATTTAGTCGCAAGCTAGAATGCAAACCTTCACACTCTCGCACTGTGTTCATGATTGGACCGCAGTTATCTGGACACGCCCCTCTACGACCGTGAGCCAACGATGTCCAGCTAGGAGAGAAGTAAGCGAATCAGGTAGTGCCAAATAACAAGGATAAAAATGTTCTCACTAAGAAATCAACCAAAGGGAAAGTAAACATGGGTCGAGCACACCTATTATTTTGAATTCTATCCTGAGGCCAAAGGAATCCGCGAAATTTCCGGGACTCTATATATTAGTTACTTCGGTATAGCAGAACTGTTTATGAAAAACTGCGCGTAATTACATTCAGATCTCGTCCAGAACGCCGTACATAAACTGAGTTTCCTTCGCGAAGGCCGTGAGTTTGCAGTAGGGATCTCAGTGTACGTGCACGCTGCCATTGTGCTGGGCACGGATAAAGACGTAAGCAGGCCTAGCGACGGATGCCAGTAAGTTTGTTTGACAACGACCTCGAGGCGAGGTCAGCAGAAGTCCCCCGGTAATGCCCTCGGCAAACTGCGCCCGAGTGGTGGGGAGAAAATACCACCCGAGGGGCTTCCTGCCACTCGCGGATGAATACAACAGAACAGAATGTAAGTGACCTCCGACCATTCACCTCCTTTTGCTGCCTACTCCTCGTCAGTTACAACTCAGCTCGCAGACTTAAAAATTGGTTGTCTGTAAAGTCGGTTTACGAACGATAGTTTAACGTGACAACGTCATAACAAAACATTAATGAAATTATTGCATACTTTTATGAATAAAATTGAATCATTTTTATTGAATTATCACTATTTTGTATGGATACAAAGAAGGAGTGAAATGAAATCTACAATTTAATTGATAAATTTACTTTTATTTGCACTCATTAATTCAAATATGTTTATTACTTTAATGAAGAGATTATTTTAACTATAACTTTTGTACATGTTTGCTATTTAACTTCTTCCAATCTGTGTTATTCTGTTAAGGATAGGACGATGATAGGAAAAGTAGGAATCGAATGGGAGTGTTTCAAGTTTAATGTGCCTCGAAAAAGTCAAATCGATGGTTGTTCCAATCGAGTGGAAGAGAGATAGATGCGGCGCAAGCGTACAATGAGCGTAACGGGACCAAGCGTATCGGGACAATGTGCGTAACGGGATAATGAGTCATCCTTTTTCTTGCGTGCAGCCGCGTTCATCGATTTATCAAACGTCGTCACGTCAAAAACTTTGTTTCCTTGTCCCGTTACTGTATTGTCTTTGCCATGGTGTTTGTATTTCTTCATTTTTAAGTAACCTAGTTATTGTGATAATAATAAGTAACTTGGGGAAGCAATTGTTTATGTATATATAAACATATAAAAATATTCACGTAACAATACGAAAGAAAAAAATTAAAAAATGGACGGAAATAAAGGAAATATATATATTTCAAACGAATAAACAACCGTGTACGACATAATATTACACATGCTAACAGAGTATGGTATCTACAACGAAAATTAACAATAGCATTGATATAAAATATATAAAATCAAATAATGGAGTTTAAAAAATATTTTGGGAATATTGCTAATTAAGTTCATAGTAATAAGTAAATTTTTCTTCGCTGATTGCCGTGTTGGCAACATAAATTCACATATTTACTATAGAGTATCCAACACTTAGATTGAAGTGTGGAATTGAATGGGTGCTTTCTCTCTGTCTCTCTCTCTAAGACACGCCGATTGCCGTTAGCGCTATAATTGTTCCTTTGTGCGCTGTTTTCATACATCATACAAATTTGAAATTGTATTTTTTTTGGGATACAGCGTTATTGCATATTGTAAAGCATCCAAATACACCTCAGGCGATATATACTTTCCATACTTTTTGGCATTTTAAGGGGCCTAAAATAAAACCTAACTTCCTCACTGGGAACTGTTTTGAAGTATTCCAAAATATACCACATCTAAAAAAATCAAATAAACTTACTGGTGTATTCAATTCAGATTTTTTGTTAACTAATTAATATTAAGGACGCCACCGAATAAATCTCAAGCCAAAGAAGCTCAAAGTTTTAGTTATATAATTTGTTCCTAAAATGCATTTCCTCAGAAACTGACACTGCGGAAAAGATCTTTGCTAGTACAGCTAGATAAGGGTCGCAAGCGTGAAAGATGTTCACAGCGAATGTAATCTGTGCTTGTAAGCACTGCGCCTACAAAAGCTGTGCAGACGTGTCTCATCAGTGCAAGGGCGCGCTGCAGTAGAGGCGGTCGTGACAAGGAACACGGCCGTGTGTTTGGAGAAGTGAGGTTATGTCCTGCCAGCAAGGATAGAACACGGCCGTGTGTTTGGAGAAGTGGGGTTATGTCCTGCCAGCAAGGATACAACATGGCCGTGTGTTTGGAGAAGTGAGGTTATGTCCTGCCAGCAAGGATAGAACACGGCCGTGTGTTTGGAGAAGTGAGGTTATGTCCTGCCAGCAAGGATAGAACACGGCCGTGTGTTTGGAGAAGTGAGGTTATGTCCTGCCAGCAAGGATAGAACACGGCCGTGTGTTTGGAGAAGTGAGGTTATGTCCTGCCAGCAAGGATAGAACATGGCCGTGTGTTTGGAGAAGTGAGGTTATGTCCTGCCAGCAAGGATAGAACACGGCCGTGTGTTTGGAGAAGTGAGGTTATGTCCTGCAAGCAAGGATAGAACACGGCCGTGTGTTTGGAGAAGTGAGGTTATGTCCTGCCAGCAAGGATAGAACACGGCCGTGTGTTTGGAGAAGTGAGGTTATGTCCTGCAAGCAAGGATAGAACACGGCCGTGTGTTTGGAGAAGTGAGGTTATGTCCTGCAAGCAAGGATAGAACACGGCCGTGTGTTTAGAGAAGTGAGGTTATGTCCTGCAAGCAAGGATAGAACACGGCCGTGTGTTTGGAGAAGTGAGGTTATGTCCTGCCAGCAAGGATAGAACACGGCCGTGTGTTTGGAGAAGTGAGGTTATGTCCTGCAAGCAAGGATAGAACATGGCCGTGTGTTTGGAGAAGTGAGGTTATGTCCTGCCAGCAAGGTTATAACACGGCCGTGTGTTTAGAGAAGTGAGGTTATGTCCTGCAAGCAAGGATAGAACACGGCCGTGTGTTTGGAGAAGTGAGGTTATGTCCTGCCAGCAAGGATAGAACATGGCCGTGTGTTTGGAGAAGTGAGGTTATGTCCTGCCAGCAAGGATAGAACACGGCCGTGTGTTTGGAGAAGTGAGGTTATGTCCTGCCAGCAAGGATAGAACACGGCCGTGTGTTTGGAGAAGTGAGGTTATGTCCTGCCAGCAAGGATAGAACACGGCCGTGTGTTTGGAGAAGTGAGGTTATGTCCTGCCAGCAAGGATAGAACACAGCCGTGTGTTTGGAGAAGTGAGGTTATGTCCTGCAAGCAAGGATAGAACACGGCCGTGTGTTTGGAGAAGTGAGGTTATGTCCTGCCAGCAAGGATTGAACTCGGCCGTGTGTTTGGAAAAGTGAGGTTATGTCCTGCCAGCAAGGATATAACACGGCCGTGTGTTTGGAGAAGTGAGGTTATGTCCTGCTAGCAAGGATAGAACACGGCCGTGTGTTTGGAGAAGTGAGGTTATGACCTGCCAGCAAGGATAGCTTCCTCAGCTCCGCTGTTTCCTTCGACACGCGTGTCTGGCTACCAGCCTGCAGTCGGTGCCGGGTCTTGCGACCAAGCCACACGTTGTCTATTCACAGCTACAATTCACATGTGCGATGCTGTTTTCTGCCCTTACGTGGATTACACAGATGTGAACTATGGAAGTTGGAACACCTAAAAGCTACGAGCGAGGGAGCGGAAGATTTTATCTAAAGTATTCGAGTGTGAAAAATGCAAGCAATTAAGGAAGCTGTGGTCAACTTTGGTCAGCGGTAGCGATTGTGATTAAAAGGTATGTTTTTTTGTTAGTTGAAGTAATCGGTGGTCATATGGCTGCTGGCGATATTGTTTCGGTTTTGGATTGTCCATTAACCCTCAATAACCTGGGGAGATCACATTCGCTTTAAACTAAACGAGTAGTGAATCATATGTAATATAAGTACTTAAAAAAACTGTTATTTTAAAATTCAGCTAAGGCTATTAAAATTGTTTGTATTATAAACACGATAAATTAAACAAATTATATATGTTCCTGTTTAAAACTAGTAAGATGAATAATTGAAATTAATGTTTTTTATAATTCTCTTTCGCAGACAGGTTTTATAAATAAACTACCAGACGTTTAAGTAGAAGAATTGATCGTTTACCAGAACCGCATATTTGATGCGATTGTTTTACACTCTATATTCGTGGTCACTAGTACATATTCTTCTTGCTCCGTGCATCATAAAAGGTAAGCTTGGTGAGCATTCTTGATATAATACACCACTTAGGTCGCTTACATTTACCAAAAAAAAAATTGCCCTCTAGTTCAAGCCGAATATATTTCGTCTGTTTTTTTCGGAAAGAGGCACTCGATAATTCATGTGTAACTTGTAAAATGAATGACAGCAAAGCGATCAATAATTGAAGCGAATGTTTGGGAAATAAGCAGGCAGGCAACTGAACTTGTAGCGTGTTTCAAGTGGACGCTGAATTATGTAAGCAAGGTACGTGTATGTGCGCATCCTGTTTTCAAAAAAGACGCTGCCCCGCTGAATAAAAGAAAAAGGGGCTGGGTAAGTCAGTGGGAAACCATTGCGACACAACAGGACCAGCCACTTCTGGAAACATAAATTACAGGTATCCCTGAGCATTGCTACATTTTTAACCGCACCGGCTTGTTTATGATGGTAACGATAGCCCACAATTCCGTGCACACAGAAATATTTACTTTCGGGACCCATCATTGTGGACAACTTTACCATTTTTTTATCAATGAAAACACTCTAACCACAAGCAGGAGACAAACTTCCCAAAATGGCAATTTTCAGGGGAATATATTAATGTGCGTTTCATCATGCTTCATAAAAATACAATTATATATACAACCCTTAGACACTACGCTACTCATACTTCAGTAACATTACTATACTTCACAGTATTTTTCAGTCGCCAGTTTGATGCACGATGTTGGTTTGAACACCAGTATACACGATTACAAAATGTTTAGTCGTTTTACTAACAGTTTATTTTAGAAAAAAAATTGTTTGAAATATTCTGGTTAATGTAAAAGTTTACTATTCTGAATTATATTGTGCATTGCTGTGATACAGCCAGTACTTTTTTCTTCAAACAAATAGAAACCATTACTTAAACAGTCCTTGTCTTACAGGAAGTTTTTTTTAACTTTTTATAAAATTTAAAGCTCAATGGATTTAACAAGTTTCTCATTTTAATTGTTCCATAAATATACAGCCATTTCCCATGAGATATTTTAGGTTTACGAAAATATTTTTACTCTATTTTCAACAAGGGACACTATGATCAATACTAAAACAAGAAATTGACGTTTTCACAAAGTTGAAGTACTATATGTTTTGAGTTCTGGTTGTTGCTGAAGCAGCCAAAAACTATACAAATATATTGTATTAGCACATAGCGTGTGATTAAGCCATTAAAAGTTACATATATATTTTTTATAAAACAACCACATTTGCAGAACAAATTTTAATGCAACACACAAAGTTAATTTTTATTGTAAAATGGTTTACTTGGCTGACAAAAGTCACAAAGCGTTCTTCGTAGCCCTGCTCCCACGATTTCAAACATAGCTGGCTTTTAATCAAACCAAGATATTTTAAATATTTCTGTGTAAATTTTTAAATGTTTTTCTATGGTGATATGAAATATTTTTCGATATAACGAGCATCGATTATGCCTACCGTTAATTTTGTTTGATTATCTGTAACTGACTGATAATAAAAGGAAATGTTTTTAAAGCCAAAGCTGCCCTGAGTGGAATGTTTAATGATTTTTTTTGTAAATATCCCCTATTTGTAAGTGAAGTTAATATTTTCATTTCGAAATTTTTGTGTTTTGAAGTGAAAGCATGACAAAAGAGGATCCCCTAGTTGCCAGGACTTAGAAGGGGGTTTTCATCCTGTTACATGTTCTTTTTTCTATTAAATTTGATCGATTCCCTTTGGAGCATGCCCGTCAAATGAAGTTACTGAGCAGACAACTAGGTCAGTGACCTTTTTCCTCGTTTTTGTTGAGCTCCAACATGTAAGCTGTCCTACGTTCAAGTGCACATTTATTTTCAACAACACTTACAAAAGCTGGCAGGATTTAACTTGCGAAACGATAAAATATAAGTAAATGCAACAGTTTTATTTCCTTACAAAGAATGCGCCCTCGACAGTTAAGTAAAAAAATATGTTATAAATTAAATCAAACCAATCGGCTGGTAGTGTTTGGTGGAACGGATATTTTGCACCTCTATGAAGGTGGCTCGATCTAGTGGTGGGCAACATCGAATAAAGACTATCGAAAAAATCGATAGTACGAAACTATCGTTAGTCACGACTGACATGAAAATCAGTCGATTCAATTTAGTCATCCATTCCCTCGTTCCCGGCCAATCAATGTGTCGTAGTTTTGGTATATGGTACTAACTTAACAAGTTAATAATTCGCTTTAAAATACATTTTCATTATTACACATTTTGTTGATGCTATCTCACAATGCCATCGTAGAAAAAATTTTAAAGAAAAATTTTTGGTTGAAAAATGTTTTAAAAAAAACCATAAAGCACTAACATTGACTCTAGTCGTAAGTTCGCGTTCACGGTAAGATAATGACCGTTTTGAAAGCTGATTACTTATGCGGATATGCTAGCACAAAGATTTCTTTTCTGAAAAAATGGAAATAAAAATTCCAAAATTCATTTTTCCCCACTTTCTGACACGCTTTAAAATAATTATCTAAAATGGCATAGAGATACTTAAAGTAATTTACCAGTAGTTGATTATTTTGTGAAGTAGATAGGCAAGGTACGTAAAATTGCGTCAAAAAACGAAAACTGTTCTTAGGTAGCCACATTAAAAGTAACGTGAAAATATTGGTTAAGTTAGGGTAGCTACATAAAAAATACTGTAAAACTATGTAAACAGCTTGTTAGCTACATTTAAAGTAGGTAATTCAATTTCAAATGATTTTGCAGTATTTTTACCGTAGCTAACCTAACAAACAATCCACACTGTTTTTAAATGTCACTTACCAAACTTAACTCACCATTAACACTATCTTAAAAAAAATTTAATGTATCTAACCTAACTGACCATTCTCACAATATTACAGTATTTGTAACGTGTAACCTAACCCTACTACTCATTAAACGTAAATTACTGGTAAATAACTTGAAGTACCGCAATACCCTCTAAGATAATGATGACAAAACATGTCATGAAGTAAAAAAATACATTTAGCAATTTTTATTTAATTTTTTTTTTTTTTTCAAAAAGTGACTCTTCTTCAGAATTACCGCTTAAAAGATAGCAGTGATTATTATTTTAATACGAACACTAAGGAATTTAAAATGCTTGTAAAATCTTTACTGATAACATCATGAAAAAATCATGAATGAATGTCAGTCAAAATTAGTAATTTTAAAACATGGAATTACTTTGAATCAAATCAACACCAAGGATGGATATAAATTGATTCAATCATTATATTAATGAGTAATTGTTTGATGAATTGTGGAATGTTTCCCAAAATTCAAAGTTTATTATTACGAATTTTCAAGATGGCAGTCAATACGTCATCAATGGCTTACTAGAAGCTGGTTGTAAAGGAATTTAAGCTTATTTGAAGACTTTACACCATATTTATTTAAATTATACATTTTTATATAAAATTAAATATTTTCATCGCCCAGAGAACGAACCAATGATGCGAGTCAATCGAATGGTATAGTTAATTAATTGCATATTTATTTAAAGAATTTTGGAATTTTTCCCGAATTTCTAGTTAAATAATTATGGATTTCCAAGATGGTGCCCAAATTTCAAGATTGTGGACGCCGCAGTAATATATGTATACTGCACTCTAGCAGGTAAAAATTAAACTAACGTAGTTGCAGTGCACTCTATCAGACGAAAACAAGATGGAGGCCTCCAGCAGTTGAAAACAAGATGGCGGACATGACATCATACTAGCTGGCGATGCATATACGTTGGCGTTAGTGGTGGGAGATCAGTCTGCCGGCGGCTTTCGTTGAAAAAGGATCGGTGGCAATAATTTTTTTATTTTTGCCCTCGCTGGGTTTGAACCAAGGACGTAAGTGCGTTTGTTTAGAATATAATTTATTAAAATTTAATTAATTTGTTTATAAATTCAAACATGTTCCCATTTCCAGTTACGGATTTTCAATATGGCGGTCATGACGACATAATCCAAGATGGCGGGGTGTTTTATTTAAATTTTAATTATTTTTTTTTTAAATTTTACCGATTTTCTAACATAAAGATTATGAATTTCCAATGTGGCGGTTGTAACGAAAATTGCAACGATCTAGAATACAAGATGGCGGAATTAACTAAACATTCTTCGGACCAAAGAAAGTAATTAATCGAGTGAATTAATTTGTAAATAGGTAGTATATTTAACGATATTTGGAATCTTTTCGAATTTTTTGAGTGGAAATGACTGATTTTCAATATAGCGGCCAAGATGGCCGATAAGTTGCAGACTCTACGACCTGGTGATTGACTCTACTGCACTCTAGCGGGTAAAAAATAGTAAACCAATAAGGTTGTAGCACACTCTAGCATACGACAAGAATAAACCAGATGGCGAATCCAAGATGGCTGCTATGACGTCACACTGTCAGAAGTAATATATGCCTTGGTAGTAGTAGTAGGGGAAAGTCTGATTGAAGACATCCATGAGGAAGGACCTTTCACCATTTTTTAATAGACTTCGGTGGGAATTGAATCAAGTACCTCCAGTCTTGATTGTGTACATTATTTTTGTATTTAGATATTTTGTTAAAAAGTTTTAAAATTTTGTTCTGAATTTTTTAGTTTATATTTAAAGTTTTTAAAGATGGCGACCGGGTATTAAAGTCGAGAGTAGTATGTTTTGGTTCCTCCTGCGCCAGGGTTCAGGGTGAGGTGCCTGAGGTGCCGACCGCCATATTGGATTGTGACGTCACGGCGGCCATCTTGGATGGTTGTGACCTTGAAATTTGACCTTGACCTAGAATTTGATCCTCAAAACGTGTCAAAATCGCCCAAAATTGAGCAAAAATTGCCCAAAATTTCTCAAAATCCGCCAAAATTTACATTTTTGTGGAAAAAAATTCAGCCAAAAAATCTCAAAAAATTCCTCAATTCAAAAATCAGGATTTCGAAAATCCTCAAAAGTCGTTTTGCCCTAGAAAGAACCCAAATTCCTAAAAGAGGCTTAAGCATCCTTGTCTACAGCCTCCGATAAGCCTCTGACGTCATCTAGGATTATGACCTCCATTTTGGATGATGACATCACCGTTGCAATTTCCGTTACGGTCGCCATCTTTAACTTTTTTATTTATTATACGATTTTAATGAAATTTTTTTTAAAATTTATAAAAAAATCAATAATAAAATTTTAATAAAAAATATTTCAAATTTTACTTTTACGACACAGAGATCGGAGTCCTCGGTACGAACCCGGTGAGGGCAAAAAAAAAATGGCGACCGATCCTTCCCCCGTGGAGGGTGCTGGCAGACTGACCCCCACCACTCTCCAACTCCATCATTGTTGCTGCCATCGAGGTCCCCTCTGCTGACGGTAGACAGTTTATTCCGGTCGACATAACTAAACCTCACGAAACTACCTGAAGAGAGCGAGTCCATACTGCACCGCGGTCAGAGGTGAACTGCGGGTCCAGCCGTCTGAACCTCGCTTATATACCCGTGGTCTACTAGTATACTACATTAGTCAAAATATTGTCTGTATTTAAAAAATTTTTGTTAGGTATCTAAAAATTGTAGAAATAAAAAACACACAAGTTCAAGTTTTACACATTTATTTATAAAAATTACACAAATACACATTAGGTTAAGGAATCAAGCATTTTCACAAGCAAAGTCTTTAATGTCGCACGAACTGCCTCTTCGACTGCGGTTCCAACTGGTTCGTTGACTCCGGTACCAACTGTTTCGCAGGCCACGGGATCAGGAACACAGGTTTCCAGCTGGTCATCTTCTGTGACGTTGACAACTCCGACAAGACATGGTCGGTGACGTCTGTGACCACGTCTACACCTGGGCTTAGGCTCAGTGCCAGTTGGGACAGATTCACTGCCTGAACTGCGACGACGAGACGCACACCGTTTGGACGTCTGCGTAGAAGCATCACAGGTCGCAACAGGTTGCAACACGTCCATGTTTGGTGTTGCACATGCAGACGAGGCGACTACCTCAGCGATGCTAGCAGGAAGGATTGTGTGTGGTCTCATGTGATAGACGGCACAGTTTCCAGGTTCGCAACAATCTACCAGCTGCTGAGTCGGTTCGTAGGACACAGGAAAGTGCGCAAACCGCCAATGCTGAGCGCCTCCATCACAGGTTTCTGTATATGTACGTAGATACCCGGAATCCCAGTAGCTGTACTCGACACTGCTGAAGCTAGGTCTTGCGCTCACGTACACGTCAGCAGGGTGAAACGTAAACATCTTCTTGCGGGTAGAACGACAACTGAAGGCACGTACGTATGTACGCCATGTATATATGCAGGCTCCTACTAACACTGTGTGTGCCATTTCTGCATTAACTGCGAGTTTGTACAGGCAGAGCCACATTCAAATTTGTCACGTGGCTGCACGTCATACATTTCACTAAGTTTGCGCAGGAAAGGACAGCCGTAGTCGGTCTGTATATCTACAATTTCAGCTGCTCCGTCGTCACACAGTTCTCGTAGCCATTTCTTCTGTTCAGGTACGGCAGCGTATATTATTTCGTTTTGAACTAGTAAATCTTGAAGTGTGTTTTTTACTTGGTGGTACGGAATTTTTCCTTCGTCCCACTCTAGTCCGTGATAATATTTACATAGCCATTCGTTCGACCGTTTACTTTTTTCGTCTATTAGTTTCCTCGGATACGAAGGACGGAAAGTGCGTGTTCAAGTCTTGTCTCCGAAGGTGTCGCTAATTTCCTTGAGCACGAATCCATTTTGACTCTGGAAACCTTGCAGGTTGCAGTACATCTTGTCGCTAACAATGCTCGGTCGTAACTAAATTATCATAGAAAGCGAAACGGTATTTATGTCAGAATTTTCACAAGTTTGTCTCGACAATTGTCCGAAGCAAGCCGATCGTGAAGTATCAGAAAAAAAGCATAGGTGTTTGGTGGAATATTTCCGCTAGTCGTTATCTCGATCCTACAGTCGATGATGTTTGAATTTATTCGTTTATCCTGTTTGGAAACGTCAAACACCATTAACGGAGCCTTATTCTTGAAACTGTCGGGACTCAGTATCGGTGACTGTCTCCGCCCATAGTAAGCTTCCTGAAACTTGGCATACATTTGATATGCGAGAAGAAATCTTCCACTTTCAAAGTCCATGTTCATGTCTACGTACGGATAACTTTCGCTGTTTGAAATATTTTTACATTACATATTTGACAGTTATCAAATACGGAGTGACTTATCCTGCATTGAGCTGTCTTCCGGTCTGAAGCCCGACGGTGACGTATCTTGGTTTTTCCGTAGCGAATCTGGACTTTACTATCAAATTTATACGCTGACTATGAGGCAAGCCAGGATAAGTTTCCAGGCTCCAGGATCGGAATGGTACATCGAAGTTCTTGCCATTTTCTATGTTCTTCAACATCTTGACTCGTTCAACAGTGCTCACTTGGATGTGGGGCAGCATCCACTCGATTGACTGCAGTGTTAGCGAGACATCTTGAGGGTTTTCTGCTGCGGCGACAATTGCATTAATGTGCGTGTTGGCTAGAAGCAGTACGAGCTCTTGTTTCGAATTAATGATTATATGCTTGTAGTCCTCAGCGAATCCAAGAAGCATGGACAGCGGAACAGAAACTTCGAACTTCCCATCGGCATAAACCGGAAGCTTATATTCATTCTCGAGAGCCCAACCGGCCACCTTTGAAGCAGACAGTTCATTTGGCGTGAGCAAAAGGTAATTTTTCATAGCAGATGTTATGCCTACATCTCTCGTCTGGTCTACCTCGACACCATTAAGTACATAAGTAATGCGCTCAATTAGGTGAAGAATACCATTGCAGGATATTGATGTCGTTGTCGGGTGCGTACCATCCGCTTTTGTAAGCGTGCCTCTTATACGTAGAAATGACTGCGAAGGTAAAGTACAAATATCTTGGTGCTGTACAGCAATGCGTACTTCCGATGGTAGTGTGTACGGTCCGAGCAGGAAAGGCTGGTACTCGTGCAATTCCATTTTCGTAATGCTGTCATCAAAAATGACCGGATCTTCCACATTGAGAATTTCGTCTTCCATATTTATTCGGCACTTTTCCAATACTAAGAAGATACTTTATGTTGTCAGGTGTTAACGCACCGATGTCTGGTAGAGAACTGTTCTTATTCACGGCGATACGATTTCTTTTATAACTCTTCGGTGTTACGAACTTTATGCCCATCGCTTCAAGTGCAGACGTAATGTAATTTCTTCGTCTTGAAAATTCACCAATCGTCCTCGCTGGTCAACGATTCTGACGACGACTTCTTCGTGTGCGCACTTCACGACGACTGGAACGTAAATGATACTTTGCGGTACTTCGACCAGTTTATATCCTGGCGGGACCATCGGCGAAAACTCGTGTAGGATGTTGTTTAGTCTTCCGTTGAGGTACGTTCCACTTGCCAAATTACAGTTTATGCGTATTACATTCACAAGGCAAAATGTTTACCGCGCGCGTAGATTCGTACGTTCTTCCTGTATCATACACCTTTGATTCGAATCCGAGCATCGTACCTATGGTGCCAGGTTTCGTAAAGTCAACGTTTTCACTGCATGTTAGAATGCTTTTTTGAGTGTTTGGATTTCCACGCAGTTGAAAGTCTACATCCTGTGGTAACATATCCCTGATGTAATTTGCAATGTCGTCAATTTCGTAAGAGCCAACAGGTAACCGTATTTCATTTGCGGTCGCATCGCTTTTCAGGAAGCATATCTTACAATTTTCTTCGTCGATATTCGGTATGGCATTATACGTTGGAAAATCTACGAGTCCGATACACCATTCTCCGTCTAAATCCAGAGGCGGGAAATGAACCGCCCGCAGCTCAGATGCGTGACCTGTCAAGGTAAGTGTTATCGACATGACTAATAAATTATTATCACTGCACATTCTTTAAGTAGCAATTTTTATTTGTCAGCTAATTTTTGTTTGTTAAAAAGCTAAGACACAAGTGCCCGCAGTTTGTTTGATTAGGTGACTGTTCGGTCTCGTAATTGTAGAACAATTTCGTGGTTCGGCCCAGGTACAACCTAAGTTCTGGAGGAGGTCGTAAATTTCCAAAACTATCGTAGTACTCGGCCATGTTTCCCGTCTTTACATAGGCCACCCAGTGCGTGCCTCGACCCGCCGACGTGTCTAAATTAATGATGGCACGCTCACGTGTCTTTGGCTTGCTGGGCAAAGTGTCTCGCATAAACACGCCGCGGAAATTTGGTATTTTCAGTTTGCGTGCGTACCTGATCAAATCTATATTGGTGAGCGGACGTTTCGGTAGGGAACTTAGGATTTTTCCATTCGTTTCTTTCTCATGCCTCGACCTGATTTGTGAGGCCGTAAGTACAGTCCTGCGCTGTTTTTTTTACCCATGGCAATGGCTTCCATGCTGGCATTGCGTCGCTGTGCTTCTTTTAACTGCTTGCGCTCATTCTTCGAAGTGTTGACTGCCCGCACTATACCGCTCGTTGCACCGATGAGGCCGCCGAGAGCACCCAATGCAGGCAAAAGCAAAGGAAGAAAACCTCCTATAATCTTCTTGTCGAGAGTCTGTAATTTTGCTTTGCTTTTTGCACGCCTGCACCAGTCTTGCGTTTGGTCTTGCGTGAGTTAGTCTTTGACTTGATGGAGCTGGCTTGACGAGCACCCAGTCCTAATTTCGTCTTTGCCTTCATTATTTTAGATACGCCCCACCCTGCGATTTTCTCTCCTAGTCCCGCGTTCGACGATTTGCTTATTTCCTTGGCTTCCTGTGCCAATATCTGATCTGCTCTGTACCTATATTCCAGATCCTTGCTTAATGAATATGCAATATCGTGCTGCATGCACTTTTCGTCGAGAGAATTAATGCCCACGTCACCGCGAGCTAACCTTTTCGCTAGTTTAGTCCCGGGGCCGCAGAATCTGTAGCCGGGGATGTGTAGCTCGAATGGTAGATTGTTTATCAGCGAGTTCACGAGTCCTGCACCGATGTGTTTTTTGTTCTTACCTCCTCGAGTCATTACGCACAACTGACCAGAAAGTATAAATGTGTTTGATTTTATACAATTTCTTTAGTACAATGCAGGTCGTCAAGCAAGAAGTGTGTTTGCCCGTGCGTATTACGCAAGACGATGTATTTAGTGCGCGTGAATCACGACATGGCTTACTGTTGCCTTCTGCTGTACGATGCATAATCGCGGGTCCGTCCAACTGTGGCAAAACGTGCGTTCTGCTGAGTTTACTGGAGGAACCAAACGGTTTTCGGTACGAGAACGTTTACTTGTATTCCAAGTCGTTGCAACAGCAAAAGTACCAGCGCCTAGCTACTGTTCTACAATCTGTGGATGGTCTGGAGTATTTTCCATTTAATGATAATGGGGATGTGGTACCTCCAAGCGAAACAAAGGCCAATTCCGTGTTTGTTTTCGACGATGTAATGTGCGAGAAACAAGGCATAGTACAAGAGTACTTTTCCATGGGCAGACACTCCAAGGTAGACTTCGTTTACCTGTGTCAGACGTACAGACGTATTCCAAAACATCTCCTACGAGACAACGCAAATGTCATAGTACTTTTTTGCATGGACGAACTTAATTTACGCCACGCTTATGATGATCACGTAAACACCGACATGACATTCCAGGAATTCAAAGACATGTACTCCTTGTGTTGGAAACACGAGCACGGATTTCTAGTCATCGTAAAGGACTGGCCTCTATATAAGGGCAGGTACAGACGAGGTTTCGATCAGTTTATCGCCAAACATGAGTCATAGCATTTCGAAATTCGGTCGTAGCAGTCGAGACTTACGTACTGCTCTCAAGTCTCATGACGACGTTATCCGCAAATACATTTCGCTACTGGCTCAAAAAGTAGAAAGTGTGAAAAAGGAATTACTAGAGTATCTCGTTGCCATCGACCAGCGTGTGGAAGCCTCGGATTCTTGCATTCGCGACATGATCGAAGTATCGAATGCACAAAGACGTGACGATCTGAGGACTTTTCAAAGTAGTCTGAAAGCATCACTATCTCACTTGTCAACAAATTCAGATTTAACCAAACACAAGAAAGAAGTTTCTGCGAACGAATAAAAAAGTATAAAAGGAGGTCTTGCAATAAGTTTTCAGCCAGTACAATGTCGGACCTGGCCAGTGACCTTCATCGAGCTATACAGTCTGTTCGTGAAAAATATTTACTTGCTAGACGAACCAGACTTGCACGTGAGATGGAAAATGAGGAGATATTTAAACCAATCACTAGTCGCCTCGACGAACTTAAAAACAAGGAAGAACCGGCCATCATTGTGAAGACAGAAGTTGAAGATGAAATGCCGACTGTAAAGAAGAGAAAGTATGAACCAGATCGAGAAGAAAAGGACTTAACAATTACCGAGTCCATGCACAAGAAAAAAATACCGAAAAAGGGACATCAAGTTAATGCAATGGTCCGACCATACCTGATATCGTTTACGAGTCGGAATTTTGAAACGACCTACGGAGTGTACAGAAAACATAATAAGTGGTTCCTCGGTGCTAAAGAAATAGACTTTCTACCAGGAAATATCGTGCGCGTAGAAGAGTATAAAACGCGCGGGACTCCGGGTCTGTACGAATTGCTGTTTCGCAGGGAGCCTTAAGGATATTCTCACAAAGACTTATAAGATTACAAAAAACTGCTAGAGCTAACCAATGCACATTTTCGCGATAAAGATCCAGATAGTGGTGTATATAAAGACGAAGATCATGAAAAAATCGACATTCTTGCTAATCTCTTCAGTGAACTAACAATACATCGAGAAGGTTTAAAAAAGCTAGAAAGTGGTCAGATATTTGTCTATGTATATTAAGACGACCCCAATGAATTATTTGATCGTCTTAGAATTCTACATGCTTCGCTTAGTGTAGGAAACTATTCGCACATCAACGAAATAGTCTCCATACTTGAAGAACTGAGGGAAGCCGGCTACATACAATGAGTCGAACTGGAATCGCTCGCGAACTTCATGCTCCTGCTAGACGGAAATACCTTCGTCGCAAAGTCATAGTTCGCGGAATTGACGATTTATTCCAGGCGGACCTTGTTGAGATGATAACGTATTCCCGATTGAATAAAAATTTCAAGTACATGTTGACAGTTATCGATGTATATAGCAAGTTCGCTTGGGCTAGACCTGTCAAATCATAGACTGCAACTGAAGTAGCCAAGGTCATGAACAAAATTTTGCAGGATGGACGTGTACCGTCGCACCTGCAAACGGACCTCGGAAAAGAATTCTACATTGCAACCTTCAAGGCTTTGATGAAGTGGTATGGCATCAAACACTACTCTACATTTAGTAACGTCAAAGCCTCCGTTGTCGAAAGGTTTAACAGAACTTTGCGTTCCAAGATGTGGCGGCAGTTCACGGCTAACGTAAATTACAAGTGGCTTGACATCTTGCCGAAACTAATAAGCGAGTATAATTCCACGGTGCATTCTACCACGAAAATGAAGCCAAAGGACGTAACGGACAATCGCATGCTTCAAACTGTGTTTTCGAACACGAAGAAGAAAGATCCACGAAAGCGTAAAGCTAACGTCGGCGACATTGTGCGAATCTCCAAGCAGAAAGGTATCTTCGAGAAAGGTTTCACTGCGAACTGGAGTCCCGAACTTTTCCGTGTGACACATGTTCGTGAATCAGAGCCTAGGACCTACTACCTCGAAGAGTTGGACCACAAACCTATCCATGGTGGCTTCTATGCCGAAGAGATTCAGCCTACGTTGTATCCCGATACGTACTTGGTGGAGAAGATTATAAAACGAAGAAATGGACGGTCCTACGTCAAGTGGTGGGGCTTTCCACCTCGCTTTAATTCGTGGGTGGCAGATGTGGAAATCGAGAAATCCACAAAACTTTAGTAATTTGTCTGTGTATTTTTTTTGTACTTGTAGTAGTGTAGAATTTATGTAATAAAAGTTGTTTTAATAGAACTTGTGATGTTTTTATTTTCTCAAACCTAACACTTTTTTAGTGTTTTTTTAAATTAAAGTTGTTTTGTATCATCCTGGGATCGAACCAAGGACAGGAATCGATCGAATCAAACAGTATATTTATTTCCAATTTATTTAATGAATTTTGAAATTTTTCCCGCATCTCTAGGATTAAAATTATGGATTTCCAAGATGGCGCCCGAATTTCAAGATGGCGGGTGTCACAGTAATAAATGATTAATGCACCCTAGCGTGTAATAACTAAACTAACATGGCGTCAGCGCACTCTAGCCGACGATACAATGATGATCGCTTCCAGCAAACGACGACAAGATGGCGGACATGACGTCATACTACCTGATGATATATACTTTGAAATAAGTGGTGGGGGTCAGTCTGCCAGCACCCTCCACGGGGGAAGGGTCGGTCGCCATTTTTTTTTTGCCCTCACCGGGTTCGAACCGAGGACTCCGATCTCCGTGTCGTAAAAGTAAATTTTTAAATATTTTTTATTAAAATTTTATTAATTGAATTTTTTTATAAATTTTAAAAAAAATTTCATTAAAATCGGATAGTAAATAAAAAAGTTAAAGATGGCGACCGTAACGGAAATTGCAACGGTGACGTCATCATCCAAAATGGCGGTCATAATCCTAGATGACGTCAGAGGCTTATCGGAGGCTGTAGACAAGGATGCTTAAGCCTCTTTTAGGAATTTGGGTTCTTTCTAGGGCAAAACGACTTTTGAGGATTTTCGAAATCCTGATTTTTGAATTGAGGAATTTTTTGAGATTTTTTGGCTGAATTTTTTTCCACAAAAATGTAAATTTTGGCGGATTTTGAGGAATTTTGGGCAATTTTTGCCCAATTTTGGGCATTTTGACAAGTTTTGAGGATCAAATTCAAGGTCAAATTTCAAGGTCACAACCATCCAAGATGGCCGCCGTGACGTCACAATCCAATATGGCGGTCGGCACCTCAGGCAGCTCACCCTGAACCCTGGCGCAGGAGGAACCAAACATACTACTGTCGATGTCATGACCTTTGGCGGGACCTTTTAAAGAAACAGGCCCACTTTTAGGAATATGTCCCTTCTCTGAAGAAATTTGAGCCTTCTGGATTTTTTAAAGGGCGGCAAATGGAAAATTTCTTCTCAAAAAAGGGAAATTAAAGCCACTTTCAGGATTTTTGAGAAGTTTTTGAGCACTCCTAGCTGACCTGCCATTCTTCTGGACTTAAAAAGATGCACCAGTTTCTCATGCCCCAAGGCCAACACCCAACAGCATTACAGATATGCAAGAGCCAAAATAGCAAATATGACGATCAAGCAATTGCTTCTTTTGTTTGTATCAACTTATGTCAGATATAAGTACAAGTGATATGTTGTTTGCAGCCTTGCAAAACACTTCTTTGTAAAGGAATTGTATTTATATAAAAAAAATTGCAGCGTGTAATTATTTATGCTCGTTAGACGTTATACTTATTTTGTGTGATAAAAAAGAACTAACCTTAATTTTGTATGCAAATAATAGATAGAAATAAAATAATAAAAGTACTGGAGTGATATTATTAATATGGTTGGAAAAGTATAAAACAAATCAAATTTAAAAAATTAAAGAAATACTTAGTATTCAATATTAATATAAACAAGTCTATTAAATTACTTTTTCCTTTAGTAAATTATTCAAGATAAATATCAATTAATAATGAAAATCAATAATTATGCTGAATGATTATTCAAATTTATTTTTTACGTATTTATTAAACAATAATGTAACAATTTATAATGAAAATAAATTTTACATACGTGAACATAACCTCACAAATATAAATACACTTTAAGTTTTTATAAACACAATTTATATCACTAATATGTACAGTAAAAAAGTAATATTAATGATATAGACCATATTCAATATCATGTATTAAAACATAAGATTTAAAAGCACGTATATAAATTTTATTCGTTTGTAACCTTTTTTGTATGTAGACTTTTTTTCCATCCTGTGAAAACTTTGTTGCATGGTACGCGTGCATCGTAAAAATTCACTCTTAGCATTTTTCCATAACGCGCCTAAAGCAGTATAACGTCAATAGACGTAAAAACAAACTATATTGAACCATTTAAAAAAAATTGGTTGTCTGTAAAGTAGGTTTACGGACGATAGTTTAACGTGAATACGTCATAACAAAACATTGATGAAATGATTGCATAGTTTTATGAATAAAATTGAATCATTTCTATTGAATTATCACTATTTTGTACGGATACAAAGGAGTGAAATTAAGTCTACAATTTAATTGATAAATTTACTTTTATTTGCACTCATTAATTCAAATATGTTTATTACTTTAACGAAGAGATTATTTTAACTATAACTTTTATACATGTTTGCTATTTAACGTCTTCCAATCTGTGTTATTCTATTAAGGATAGGACGATGATAGGAAAAGTAGGAAACGAATGGGAGTGTTTCAAGTTTAATGTGCCTCGAAAAAGTAAAATCGATGGTTGTTCCAATCGAGTGGAAGAGTGATAGATGCGGCGCAAGCGTACAATGATCGTAACGGGACACAGCGTAACGGGACAATGTGCGTAACGGGACAATGAGTCATCCTTTTTCGTGGTGCAGCTGGCGTTCATCGATTTATTAGACGTTGTCACGTCAAAAAATTTAAATATTTGTTAAAAATCTTTTTAAACATATTTCCCAGCTGTACCGGTCAAAACAGCAAACGTACAGAGCCAGAAGTAGGGCACAGAAGCCAGTTTGTTGCACGTAGTGGTGAGTTTGCTGTAGTCCTGAATAGCCAAGTTGAATAACAATGTTGTTGCATCGGAAACATAAAGAGTATTTGACAGGGTGAGCATCGACAGAATCGTCATTATATGGACTAAATGTAGGTATGATTTTTTTGAGGAATGTGTCGAGTTTTTTTTTTTTCCAATAAAACGTCCGCTGTTCTGCAAAATCATAATTCATTTAACAAAAAATAATATTCTCATTCATTATCTTTAACGTTTGTACCAATAAATATAAATAACTAACAAAATACGACAGAAGAAATTTATGCATTCTAACTATTTTTTAACGAAAGGGCAGTATTGACTTTTAAAATCTAAGACAATATTTTTTTGGAGAATTACTTTGCATATCATCAAGTTTCAGTATTTTATTGAAAATTCTGAGCGTACTCAAGTACTCACAAGGAATGAAAAGCTATTATCGAAGCAGATGCCACACAAATTACAACGAGAAGTAAACTAATCATAGCAATGCAAAATATACCTTCTAGATTCTAGAGAATATAATTTTTATTATTTACTTGATAGTCAATATATATAGCATGGTTGTAATCACTCATAAAATTTTAATATATTTAAGCTTTTGTATAAAGTAATAAAGGTAGAATATTAAACGGCTTTTGACAGAGCAGAGATGCAAAAGACAAAGAATTTTAATATGACACTATCCCCCAGATAAATCATTTTTATGAAGAGTTAAGTTAAAAGTGACAGTGAAATCCAAATGCATTTGTATATAACAGATTACGTAGAACTGAAGACGAAAATTTTAAGAAGTGGTAACAGTCAACCTTAGTTATTATCAGTTTTGACTAGGCTCTGTCTCAATACGTAAATATGTTGAACCGAACATTCCTGTGGAACGTGGCAGAAGCACTACAGTTCCGGTAGGGGAAAAAAAAAACATTTGAAGTCGTCGCCCCGAACAAAGAATCCTTAACGTAAGTGGATGTTTTCCCAGAAGGCTTGAGGACCCCAAAAAACATGTTCGCTACGAGTGTCCTTAATTGGGCAGCATGGCCGCGCGGGAGAAAAAGCATAGGACGGAACCTCAGGCATTTGTAATTCAATTTGAAGGTTTTTGAAGGGGTGGGAGGAGGGCGGATCTGGGAAATCTCCTAGGCGGTGGTAGAAAAAAAAAGAGGGGGTGGAAAGAATTTCACAGCTATTAGCCGATCGGCCGAGTTTTCATACCCGCTAAAAGGAAAAGGGCTGGCCGGAAAAAACAACAGATTAACGGGGGTAAAAAATACGGGGGTTGCGGGCGCTGTCAACTAAACAGCAGACGCGGCGAGGGCGGTCGGAGGAGGGTAGGTAAACAGCAATGACCAATCAGCGCGGCCGCTGCGCTCGGGCAAGCCGATTAGGACTTAGCGCCTTGGCGAGTTGGCCCGGACTTGCGCAGATTAAAACTGGCCGTGGCGCCGTGCGTGCGTGCGTGCGTGGCAGGTGACCGCCGTCACCTCGCAAGAAGGCGGTTGATTGGACCGTGTAGCCGGAATGGGAGGCTTCCATCAGCCGCCCCCGCAGAGATGTGCTCGGCTAATGACATGCGCGCGGCTACAAGGCGCCGGAATCTCTTCCACCCCCGGGGCATGTCCTTGGGCCGTGTCCCTCGCCAGCCCCTCCTAGCGACTAGTCCCGGACCTCGCATGGGCGGGGACCACCCCCTCCCCCCTCCCGCCCAACAAGTGAGAGTTTGGAGGTCACGGTTGGGTCGGGGATATTTCCCTGTTGTCGGAAGGCAACAACAAGCCATCGCGGTGTCATCTCGCCTGGCCTGCTCGTCGCCACAGCTGGGGATTGCGTCTCTCTCTCACTCACTCGCTTAAATATATTTCGCTTATTTGTTTTGTGGAAATTGAGACATGGTATTCAAGAGCCACTTACAGCCTGTCTCGATTCATAATTAATACTCGGAAACCTCTTTGAAAATTGAATTTACTTAAAATTTTGAAAACTATTTAAAATTTTCAAAAGAGAGTGATTTATTTAAAAGAGTTTTTTTACCATTCAAAGTAAAAAAAAATTGTAGTAGCCTATAAGTTATTTTTCATTTTCCAGTCACAACTGTCACAACTTGTGGAGCTCTCTACAAACATCCTGTTACATTTGGTGGAGGCGCCGGGTACATTTTTGGTAGGGTGTGACATGTTTTGGTTTGTTATTGTTTGTTTTACGAACTTACAACTGATAACGCTCACATAATTTAACTTTCGGACCCATATTTCTGTTATGCTTATTTTAATATTACTACTATAAGGTCTATACTACTATTACAACTATAAGGATTTTACATGTCTTTCTAAACGGTGTATACATCAAAACTATTTAACTGTTTTTTTTTACTTTCAATAAACGAATCTGTATAAATTGCTGGTGATAACATTCTGTTTATATACTGAGAAGATGTTGCGAGTCGAGTAAAACTGTTGGCATATTTGCTTATTTTGCCATAAAAGTGTTTGCTTTCTGCCATGAACCAAAAAAACACTTCAACATAGCCCAGTGACTGCTCTGCAGCGCCGCCAGCTAGGGCGCCACCGGTGCTGCAGCGCCCAGAATAAACACGCAAACAAAAAGCAGGCGCGGGCAGCGACCAGACTTTCCACTCCCGGCCGCGATTGGCATGCGGGCGACCCTTCACGCCCTTTTTTTCATCTCGGCCTCCTCGCTGGAATGAAATAATTGAACAGGGCGAAGGAGGGAGAAAGCGAGAGGACGAGCGCTGTGCAAGTGGGCCCGGGGGGGGGGGGGCGGGCAGTGTAAAAATGGCACCACCGGATCAAGGTAACCTGTCTGGCAGGGAGTGGATGCTGGAGGGAGCAGCGGCCAGGGGAGGGGGTGGCAGAGAGAGAATTGCAGACGACAAGATGCGGGAGTTTGTTGTCATTGTCTGTTGATCGATGCCGATTCTCTCTCACTCCGCGCCCCGGCCTCCTGGCAAGGGAAGCCTCTATGCTAATAGCGAGACCCTCCGGCCCCCACATCCTGGTACACAACACCCTGCCCGCATCAGCCCATTCTGAATCCCTCCCTGCCCGAGCCCACTTCACGGCATTCTCCCTGTCCCGGGTCCTCGAGCGACTCCGGGCTGGTGTCCCGGGGCCTTGGGGGGGGGGGGGCATCCCCGCCCCGATATTGTTTTGTCGCTTGTTTATGAGCTCCCCGCGCGGCCGACATCACCGCTTGGAGCGCTGCCAGCGCCTCGGACAACTCTCACCGGCGCTGGAGGCCTCCTTCGGACTGCCTGCCCGCTCTGGTCTCCTGGCAGATCACCAATTCATTTACTTCCGAGCGTCGCCGGAACGTTCCCACTGAGCAGGCGCAACATGTCCTTATTCCGGTTATATCTGTTTTATTTAAATATATATTTGTTATGTTTTCAAAGCATCTTGTAACACAAACAAAACTTGTAATGCGAAATCTGAAACACACAAGCCTTCTGTACTCTGTTTCCATGAAAATGCATGCTTCAAAACCAACTTTCACCTCACAGGAGGACTTTGGAAAACAGTTGCCAAGAAATAGTTTGTACTATTACAAGAAAAATATTGTAAGTAGTGTATATTGACAGGTCCTGCGGTTGGGTTTTGGTGTGGTGGCGGCGATGCTCGCCATCTTGAATTGTGATGTCATGGCAGGCATCTTGGATTATTTTGACCTTGAACCCGGCGACCATTTTAAATTGAGATGTCATAATGGCCATTTTGAATTATCTTGACATTTGACATTCACCCCGGCCGCCATTTTAAATCGAAAATAATGGTGGTTATCTTATATGACCTTGAAATTTTACATTGACCTTGGATGTTGACATTAAACTTTTACATTTGACCTCGTCCGCCATTTTATTTTCCACCATTTTGAATCGTGACATCACTATTGTAATTTTTGTTACGACGACCTAATCGAACTCACCACTCTCAAATGTTGCAATTTTCGTTACGGTATAACATTCAGCCATTTTCGATTCCACCATCTTAGATTCTAGAAATTTCCGCCCTCCTAACCGCTATTTTTGCCGCCATCATTGATTCCGCAATTTTGATTTGTGATGTCACCATTACAAAATTTACTTATGGCCACCATCTTAAAAAATCCATAATTTATATCCAGAAAATTGGGGAGAATTTTTAACATTTATGGAAATATTTTTTAAATAAAATAATTTTCATTCAATCATTTATTGAAAACCCGGTTTGAACACAGAGAGGTCAACATAAAAATGGCGGTGGATCATCCCCCTGTGGTGGCAGCTTGAAAACTTACCTCCTACCACTTTCGTCAAGACAGATATTATATTAGCCATTATTATGTAATGGCAGCCATCTTGGGTTATGATGTCACAGCCGCCATCTTGAATTTTATAATCACGTACACCATATTGTTATCGTCTGCTGGAGGCCACAATATTGGATAACATTAAGACAACCATCTTGTTTTCGTCTGCTAGTGTTCCCTGCCTCCATATTAGTTTAATTTTTTGCCACTAGAGAGCCAGTGTAGTATTAACTACCAAGCCTTTTGCCATATTACCGGCCATCTTTAATGACGTATTGATAAATATGTAATTATTGAGCTATACTCGTAAATTCAGAATAATTTCCAAAAATTATTTAAAAAATGATTTATTAATTTACTGATTGAGTATATTGATTACTCTTCTTGGTTCGATCATTGCTCGATGGAAAAATATTATTGTATGTAAAATCTACATATTTGATCAAATTTGGTTAAAAATTCCATAAGACCTTAAATTCCTCGTCTAGCAGGCTCCAGTAAACTGATGAGGAAGTTTACGATGGCAGTTCTGTTGCATTTTGTGCTGCCACAAACTATGTCATCAGATATTCACTAAGAGCATTGAAATAGCACGCAATTGTTCACAATTGCGACAATTTGCGTGACTTTGTACAGCTTGAAAATAACGTTACGTAAATATTTATACATATTATTTTTCAAAGGTGCTTTTTGTCGTTATGCCATATCTTCCTTAACACTTCATCAAATTTACTGATTGAGACATCATTTTAAAGATAACTTACCCCGCTAATGACTAAATATAAAAAATATATAAAAAATCCTTTAAAAAATATCTTAAAAATCTATTCTCTTAATACTTAATCAAAATCAATTAATTTAATGACATTAAAATATTTTTAAAACATATTTATAAATATATTATTTTTTGTCATAATGGCAGCGCCATTTAAACCAATTGACAATCTGCTTGACTAACATGGACGACAGCTGTTGGATTTGTTTTTATATTCTTTACGCAAGAGTAGTCTATCATCAGAATAAACCGAATTAAATAAAAGTTTCTTATCACAAGTAATTATCATATACTTCTATAATTTAACTTGTAACTTAATTTATTTAACTTTTATTCATTACTTTACAACGTTTGCAAATTTAGATTATACTTCTTCTAACCTCAATAACACTGATATGCTGTTTTATATATTTCTCAAAGTTTTTTTTGTCGGTACACCATATCTCCCTTTAATACTTCATCAAAATTAATAATTAGGAAATTCTTTTAGCGTTTGAAACGTTACTTTATACTTAAAGCAACACCCTTTAATTAATAATTACTTGCGTTTACTTATTTCCCTATTATTATTATCTCACCATTCGGTGACTGGTCTAGATACAATGCAAATTATTCGCACGGGTCAACCTGTCTGGTGAATGTCTGGCGACAGAATTGGCTGTCAATCAACCACTGTGAAATGGCTATCGCGATCGACATTAAGGAAAAGAGATCACGCACAAAAAGATGTGATGGACGTGGTGCGAGGAAAAGCGCTCTGCGTTTCAAGTGAAACTCAGCACGTCCCTGAAAGCCGACGCGAAGTCACGCAGACCCTCGTGGTAATGTACAACCGAGTGTGTGTTTTCGCTGGGAAGTTTTGCATCGATTACACTGCCTTCGTTCCTTTTTTTATGTGTGGCGCGGGCGCAGGGCTTGGCGATGCCATATCGCCCGCGTCTTTTATAAGGGCTCCCTTTTTCTAGGCACGCGTCGTGGGGTAGTACGGTGCGACTCAGCCCTCTGGGCACATAAAATCTCCTCTGGTCAAAATTTGGCACCCACTGGGCCGGTACGATATTGAGGTTTATTTTTAATTAAGGGTAGTGCGTGCAGAGAGAGACAGGAAGGGCAAGTGTTTAGCGTCAGCAAAGCCCGGAGCCTGCGAAGCGGCCTTTGGTGTCCTGAGCTGTATCACCACGCCCGCCTTTCCCTAAGGACACTTTATTTCCAGCTTTCACTCGCCCCTTTCCTTAGCCCTTTCCCCGTTGTTTGCCCTCCACTCTAGCTCGGGTCCCCGGCCCTGCGAAGAGCGTCAACTTGACTTGCGCGGTCATCAAGTGCGCATCAGAGATGCCGCGGACATCGGGCGAATCCACGCCAATCACGCGGATCAAAGGGAAGTTATATTCCCTTCAATCAACACATTTAACAACTTGTACCTGCTCACTTGTCCCACAGTTAACTCGACTAAACCAGTGCTTTGCTTTGCACGCAGATTAAAAAGATAATACACTCATAGATTTCAACATATGACGTCATGGGTACCAGTCTGACCCAGTAAGTGTGCTTAAAAATTTAACTGAGTGTTCTGACTTTGCGGTTGCCTGTTGCGACTGAGAACGTAAGAAAAAATTGTTTATTAAAAAAATATTTTAAACTTTCGAATATGATGATCTTCTTTTTGTCATTATATCTCGTCATTCACAAATTGAACTACTTAAGATATCTTCAAGTTCACTTATTTGCAAAATTATTACATTGGCCTTTAAAACAACCAATTTTCATATAGTAAAACATTTTTGTCATAATATGTTAAGACATATAATTTTACTATTGTAATATTTTATTTATTTTTATGTTATTAATTAAATTTACTTATAGGTAGTTTCTAACAGAAACACAACATTTAAACATTTTAAAATTACTCGCGAAAAGTATTAATCTTGTGGAGACTTCTTCCAAATAAAATTTCGATAGTAATAATTTCATGGTTGTAGCGATCAATAGCCTAAAGAATTATGGAAATGTTCACAAAATATTCATCACTTAGGCCTGTACGGTGAAAAGAAAATTTAAGAGAAGATTTACTTATTAATTTAATAAAGTATGTTTCAAAAATACATCTACATACTTAACCTGTAATTTCTGGACCACTAAAAATATAAATATATTTTTGTCATGTTATCTATTTTATTTAAGAATGTGTTACGAGTATAAAATTGCTGTATAATGATTTAACGTACTTTTAGTATTTGGGATCAGACGTAAAATATTAAAGTGATTGTAATGCTTGTTACAAATACAATTAAAATAAGTGCCAATTTTAACTACACAACAACTTTATTCGAGATATAATATTTATATTTAATATTCGGTATGAAAATAAGCTCAGTTGATAACTGCGCTAGAATATTCGTCATGCACTTCATGATGTTTTTAAACTTAACTTGTCTTTAAAAAAAACCTATATAATTAATTATATATTACAAAGTTACATAAATAAACAAAATAATGAAGTTGAATTAAAGAAGTAGTTTATGGATAATGTTACTCATAAACTAAGTTAAATACTGTACTATGGTCACATTTACCAAAACCTGTGTTTATAATTTTAATGATTTTTTTTGTTTGTAATAAAATTATATTGTTCTGTAGATACCGTTAATATTGTTATCTTATTTTTTTAATACATTTTGTACTCGTGTAACATCTGACCTTTGTAAAAGTTTTTAAAATATTTCAATACGTCATTTAAAGTAATTTTGTGTTTTTACTGTAGAATGAATAAGTTATCTGCTTAGGTAAACTTAATTTATCTTCCTGTTTAAAATTAAAATCATTTTCTTTTATATTATTTCTCTCTACAAAATTTATATTTGGTATGAACAGTACGACATTAAGCCTGCGCCAGCCACCATCACTTACGACGTCATAATCAATATAATGAACTTGTAATGTGATAGGCGCCGTCATACATGATACTTGGACTTTGACCTTGACCTTTTACATTGACATGTTATCACAATTTTTGGTCACCTTGACTTTGGTGGTATCGTACAGAATATTTAAGAACTCAAAATGGAATAATCAAAGATGGTGGTCTATAGAATAACTAGAATCTAAGACGACGGATTCAGTAAGACAGACGTAGTTCGGGCCAAACAAAATTGCGGTCAAAAGTATTGTTCAATGTCAAAAGTCAAAGGTCATCCAAGATATTGCAGTGACATCAAAAATCTTAGTTGGTAGCCATGACGTCATCCAAAATGGCAGCCGCTGGAGGCTCCATACCCTGAACCTTTTGCCAGAACATACTTAAATATATAACTCTTTTATATAATTGAAAACCTGACATTTATATATAAGGTCAATTAAAAAATTTCAAATATATGGTACTCCACTGCCTTTAAACGAAACATGTGAATGTGAAATATTTTTCCGTTTTGTTTTCCTATGATTAGAGACCGGAAAAAATCGCGGATTCATTTCGTGATAGGCTGAAATTCAAACTTGTGTACATTTCTGCTGGTTCTGCTATTGGCTCGCAGTTTAACTGTAACTCTCTGGGCCAATGAGAGACTATCGACCAAAGAAGCGTCGAATCACAAGCCACCCAGTGGAGACGCTTCACAATTTAGTACCCAATGAACATGCGTGTTTGCTTGAGAAATGCAGAGGATAATGGAGGCTATCCTAGAGGTCATTGAATCCGCGAATTTTTCCGGTCCCTACCTATGATTCCATGGTACACAAAAGTTTCAAATGATAGCATGTTTGTAAGCGTTTAAGAGTTTGTACTTTCATATAATTGACGAAAACTTCAAAACTCCTTGCTAGAGTGTTAAGATATATTTATAAAAAATGGGTGCTTTAATTGATACCAACGTTTTCTTCATAACCAAGGAACTTATTTTATGTTTATCCCTCACATATTTTTTTTTTCAAAATGTATTATTTTTATCACCAAAGAAAAAAAAAGTATAGATTGCTGTCGGTCCTGAGAGGATCAGTTGTAACACGACACTTTCCCCCACCCCCCCTCCTCCCGTAGCTCGAAGCGCGCACACGTGTGCGTGTGAGTATGCTGATGCAAGTGAAACTGTAAGTTATATCTTGCAGCTTCTGAAAAAAAAAATTGTTTGGGGGAGGGGGTGGGGGGAGTATTGTGCTTGGTTTACAGCGATGGGGGAAAAATGACAAGCCTAGCTTGAGAAAAAAAATATTGTTTGTTGGGCGATGGTGGGAGGGGGAGTTGTTCATGGTGAGCGAGGCCCCGTCTTCCTAGAGAGTTGGTGTTTTATGGCGCTTTTTTTTTGAGGAAGCAAGAAATTTCGGTGAGGGGGGGGGGGGGGGGCAGGGGAGGTTGGAGCGAGAGTGGTTTGCATTGATTGCAATCTTATCCGTAAGAGGCGGGAATGGTTTCATCGATTGGCGAGTAGGGGAGTGGGAGGGGTTGAAAAAGAAAAGCGGCAGTGTTGTGCGCGCGGCCTAGCAGTTCAGGGGCACGGGAGGCTCACCCCTGTAGGTTGAAGGGGGTGGGGGGGGGGGGGTGTATCCTCGCGAAATGTGTTGACTCTCAGATTGAACACGTAGGCATGAGCCCAGGACAAGCCTGCCGCGATGCCTGCTTGCGTCACACGGGACCGTTCTAAAAACATCAACCTGGCCGACAAACGTCAGCTGCCTGTTCATCATGGCAAAATAACATTGAAACACATATTTAATATGGAAGTATTTATTAAATATGGATTACTAAGCGTCTGAATTATGTTTGATTGAACGAAGTGCTACAACCACCGATCATTTTGTCACTGTAGAGATATAATTCATTTAAATAATTAGGGGCAGTAACACGCCAGAAAATTATTTGGAAAATAAAGTTGTTACCCACGAATTATTTTAATGAAATTTGCTTCTGTGACAGAACTCGTGGTGGTTTAAAAGTTAATTTGGTTTTCATTACTTATTACAACAACAATTTCGGCAATAAAGGTTAATTATTCTTGCATTTTGAAAATCTGATTACTAGCATAATTTCAAGTATTTATTCTTTTATTATTAAAATAAAAATGATTCAATTTTATTCATAAAAGTATGCAATAATTTAATCAATGTTTTGTTATGACGTTGTCACGTTAAACTATCGTCCGTAAACCGACTTTACAGACAACCAATTTTTTTACCTAAATCCTGTATTTCATACTGACACTAACAGGGAGTGCCTGGTTAATCAACTGCCACGTGGAACTGCACTGAAAACACATGCCAAGACATGCAAAGGACTAGCTGCACCTTCTAAGAAGACTGCGGAAATAGAGAAAAGATAGTAATTTGCTTGTTTTTGTACTTGCAGAATTAGTGCTAAAAAATTTTTTTGTTTGTGAAAATGTGTTGTTTTATTTCTGGAACATGTTACTTTTATGGTAAATTGAGGTGATATTTAATTAACTAAATATTTTTTAACTAAATTTTATTTTAATTGACCAAGGATTCAACCATATACTAAAATCGATCGAATTAATCATTTCATTATCGAGTAAGTTTTTAAAAAGATTTTTATAATTTTACCAGAATTTATAGATTAATAATTACAGAATTTCAAGATGGCGGTCAAGATACCCGACAAGATGGCGGACGCGACAATAGTTGACTGTCTGGAAATAAATACTACTACACTCTAGCGAGTAAAAAATTAAACCAAGATGCCAATAGCGCTCTCTAGCAGACGACGTGTGTACTACGTGACATCAGCTCTCCTAATAGCAAGTATTTAAAATAAAGATAGTCGCAACGCCCTTTCGCAGGTGATGCCAATATTTCTTTAAATAATAAAATAACAATTCCTAACATGTGTTTTATATCCCTAATTTGATTATCGGTCTGGTAAATGTCTCGACGGCTGTGTGGTCAAAGGTGCATGATTCCAACCTAGAGGTCCGAACTGTTATTGTTCGAATCACCTCGCTTCCAATCCATTCAGTATAAAAATTAAATTTAACATTTTATAAGGGTCATAACAACATCGGTAGGTAATTTAACATCGACCTTATATACATGAGACAGAGTGATGCTAGTGCACTGTAGGAACAAACAGCAGAAACCAAGATGGTGGTATCAAAGATGGTGGCCTCCACCAGAACGAAAAAGAAAATGGTGACAGTACGATCATCCAAGATAGCGGCCTTCAGCATGATATCAGAATCTAAAAATAGTCCGTAATATTAGATTCAAGATGGGTAACGTGATATCAGAATTTTATATGGTGGAAAGTTCTACCGTAACGAAGATTGCAACATTAAGGAGTGGGGCACTCGATGTCAAGATGTTGGCATTTAAGATGGCGAAAACCAATTTGGCGAATGAGGTCAAAGGCAAACGTCAAGGTCATCCAAGATGGCTGACGTGGAGTCAAAATTCAAAATATTGACAGTTATAGAATCCATGATGGCGTAATTTATGTCATAAATTAAATTGGCCGCCGGAGTAACTGTCGAAGATCAAGGTCAATGTGAAGGTCAAGGTCAGAATGGCGACCGTAATGCAAAATGAAAATGTGAGGTTATAATTCAAGAAGGCCGCCGTGACGTCATATGGTGGTCGGTCACTGACCTCACCTCACACATCACCCTGGACCCTGTTTCCGGAGCCCCCATATCTTACTACTTATCAGCATAATTGGTTTAATTTATTTATTTATTGTTTTATTATTTATTATTCTTCATTTCTTAGTCAGTTATATTTATGCAATCGTTTTAGCGAGCCATGCAGAGTTGTCTCAGGTCCCCAAATAATTAAACTACTTTTTAAAGTGTGGTTATCTAAAATGTGTTAGTTACATACTTCATAAAAAAACCTTTTTTTACATAATTTTGAGCTTAATTAATCTTGCAATAAAATAAAATAAGAACTTTATAATTTTTTTTTAGCGCCTTTTAAGTAAATTTCTTGAATATATTTTTCGCTAGTTCTATTTGCATTCTATATTGATCCGGGCTTTCAGGCTGTATGCATCAAGGATAGAAAATAAGGGACGAACCTACAAAATCGACTGAATGTTAAGTGTCCCGAGTCTCAGCCGTCTGAAGAAATAGCAGGGAATATCCACCTGGGAAAGAAATAATAGCTTCCTCCGAGCATTTCCCCCCCCCCCCCCCCTCTTGCCTGGACGAAGAAAGCGATTCATCTGACCGCGCGCTCGCTCCACGACCGGCCTGCGTAAATGTATAATTATTCCGGGCTTGATCTACGCCCATGCATGAGCCGACTCGAAATGAGGTAATAAAGAGTTGGGGGCAGTGGGGGGGGGGGGGGGGTCAGGGGGCAGAGGAGCAAGGAGCAGGTTCCAAGGAAGCCCCCGACTGCATCCGGAGTGTTTCTTTGCAAACATTTCGGCGGAAGGAAGGCAAATGCAATTAGTCGGCGCCCGTCGACCGCAGCGCCACAATAAATCAGTCGGCAAAAACAAAAGGTAAGTAGAAGGGCCCCCCTCCCCCTTACCACCGCGTCTAGGCCTTAAAAACGTTGCGGCTGCAATCACACCGACTCCAGTCGATCACTTTTAATTGAGGGAAGCTGACTGACGCTACAAAAATTACCTAATCGAATCACTCGAGGTGGAAGCGGCTAATTACATTATCATACCGGGGTTTAAAGGGCCTCGCTGTATCAGTTGGAATTCCAGAAACGAAGCCTGCGCTGAAAGAATTACAGCTCGGGTTATTTGCCTCTGCTGTCGCTCTCTTGCCGTCCATGCTTGCTATTCACCGCGAGCAATAAGTAACGCTGTTATTTTATTACCTGCCCATAAAACATTCCTATATGAATAAATTACGTTCTATTTTCTAGAAACTTCATTAGGCATTCTAAGTAAGGAACACTAAGTACAAAGTTCAAAGTACTAGTGATATAATTATATTACGGGACCTTGATGACGAAAATTAATTATTTGAATTAACATTACATCATAGGGGTGGATTCAAATATTTTTTTACGTAAATAAATGAGGCATAAATTTAATGACAGCTACAAAAGTTTTGGTCAAAATATATTCTGGTGAAAAAAATTAAAAATTTTTGTCTTAAAAAAACTATTTTAAGTGATCGCTGTCACAAATAAAGAGCGTAATGAACACTAAAATATATTTCGCTTTCAACACAAGATATTTTCACGAATATATATTTTTAAAAAATGAGCTCACTGCAATACCGTTTCTTCGGTGTGTGACTCAAATGTTTTCAGTTCCACTGGCTACTGAAGGCGATAAAATAATAACGACTTGTTATTAATAAATTTTGTCTCTCACGATTCTTGTATTCACATTAAAGTAAATAGGTGTAAGAAAGACATACTGAGTATGGCTGTTGTACGCCTAAAAGTTTGGAGAAGTTAGTCAATTATGCTAGTGGCAAGGCTATTGTAGCGTAACAATCTTATAAAGCTAAATATAAGAGTACATTATTTTGTTCTCCAGACCATATATAAACACTTAATTATTTTTTTGTTGAAATTTAATAAATGTGTAATAAATCGAACAAGAATGTTTCAAAACAAGCGTCACGTTTTAAGGGGGTGGTTTACTTAATAACTTTAGTTCTTTGAGTTCCTCTTTTGACATGTTTTACATTTAATTCGTAATATTACAAAAGCCAAAGTGATTGATATTATATTTTTTTTAATTTAATAATCTCTAAATAAATAAAGGTATTATACCGAAATTAATTTTACTCATTGGAAGATGCATAAATCAAGGACTCTGATTTTCGTTCTGTAAGTCAAAGTTTCCAAAAAAATTAACCCTTGTAATAAAGCTCTTCCAGACTATTGAAAAAATAATATTTTAAATAAATTTTACTTAGAGTCGTTTTAAAGATGTGACCTTACCACGATGGTTCTTGACCTCCAAGTTCTAGGAGTGAGAAATATTTTACTTATAAATTTTAACTTGTTTTTCTTAAGTTGTTATCAGTATATACTTTTGTGTAATTTCATTTTTAATACCAATATTTAAAAAAATCATAATAGTGAACGGGGTTTTTGTAATCTCCAAAGTTTGGAGATTTATTTTCTTACAGTTTTTAGCATGGTTAGTGCCTACTCTAGCAATGGAGGTAAGTAGTAAATAAATGGGCATCATTCGCCTGGGTCCAGGGTCCGGATTTGAAGAGCCGACACCTATGACGTCACGGCGGCCATCTTGGTGTAAAATTTCCTTAAAAATCCTCAAAATTCCTATAAATTTCCCTTATTTCGAGGGAAAATTCTCTGTTTAGGTAAAAATTTCCTATTTTTTCCATCAAAAAATCCAGGGAGGCCAAATTTCCACAGATTGAGGAAATTTTCCTCAAACGTACGTGACATAATATTTTCAAAATGGCGAAAGGTTCTAATGTCCTAGAAGGCGGGTGTAAAGTAAACAAGATTTTATATCAAAATTTTATTCAAATTGTAATAAAATATTTTTTGTACATAAATTGAATGATTACTCTTGCCAGGAATCTAAGAGATGAATGAAATGGATTAAGTAACTAAACATTTGAAGTAAACAATTTTTTACCTTTTATTTAATAATTTCGAATTATTTGATCAAAAATAAAATAATTTCAAGTTGACGGTCAAATCATGGTCATGACCTTTGCTGTGGCTTTTAAGGGGAAAATGCCCCTCTCTGAGAAATATTTCCCCACTCTGAGGAAATTTGGCCCCCTTGGATTTTTTGAGAGGAAAAAATGGGTAATTTCCAGGCATTTCTAGGATTTTTTATCAGCATTGAAGAAGTTTGAGGAACTTTGATACCAAGATGGCAGCCATGCCTGTATGGTAGTCGGCTCCACGGCTTCGAACCCAGGACCCAGGCGCCGGAGGCCCGCTTATATAGTACTGAGGTGTAGACATAATTCGTGTAAGATATTGTTTGTTACCCCTTGGAAAGCGATTAGGAAATTGATGTCTGTGAGGATCACAAAAATTATTTCCGTTGAAAGTTAAAGTTTTAATTTTGCTACTTTTTGATGATTTTATGATCAATAAAATAAACTTAAAGTGAACATCTGATCATGGTTCAGATATGACGGCGCTTGAAACATCCAAAAATATTACTTCGTATTCTACACAACCCTTTTATTAGGAATAGCGAAGGCAAGATCTTTCTGGTAGTGCTTATGAAAACTGGTGACTATCACCAACATGGCCGGTTATATAACATGGTGAAATCTCTCCAGGATATCTGTTTATGATGAAAAAGGCTTTTTGATTATTTTGTTACAAAAAATTTACGTCATTTTTGTTCCTATAGGTACCTTGTAACGCCTGCATAATGAATCTGAAGTAGCGTGGACTTCGATTGTAGCCACACGTGACATCTCCGGGACACAAGTGATTGGCTTATAGTTAGAGCCCCGGAAAATTCGCGGGTTCAATGACCTCCAGGATAGACTCCAATATCCTCTACACACTCAGGCAAATGACAACTGTTCATTGGCTGCTGACTTGTGAGTCGTCTCGGCTGGGTGGCCTGTGATTCGACACTTCTATGAGTGAGGGTCTCTAATTGGCCCTCAGTCCTCCAGATTAACAGTAAACCAATGGCAGAAGCAGCACTAAGGTATAATTATTTGAATTTTAGTAAAACACGAAATGAATCCGCGAATTTTTCGGGTCTCTACTTATAGTCCTCGAAAGGGCGTGTCGAATTACACCTGATCCAATGGCAATAGTAATTCAGATCTACAACCCTACACAATCTATACTTTCATCAAATAATAACATGCATTTTGCATTCAAACTTTAATACAACTTTTTCGTGTAACATTATTGTGAAACGTTTCTGTCGCGAAAAGGACAGATAACTATGCTATATATGTTGCTGGGCTCATTTTCCTTCTCCTCTTTGTGCGATGATTCGATCTCATCCAACAAAAAATAGACTCGAGAGAAATATATGAGCAAAAGAATAAGAGAGAGTGTGTTCGCACGCGCTTGTTTCAGAAAATAGATATAGGTATCCTATACAGTCAGCTGTGAATGCCTTGAATTTTATATTTTAATACCAGCACGTTCGTGTTCCTCCTTGTTCAACCAGCAGCGTAGAGAGCGCTGTTCAGACAGTCCCTTCTGCATTTCCCGCATAGATAGCGCTACCTGTTATAGTTCAGAGATTTGGCGTGTTCCGAATGGCAGAACTGTTTGAAGAAACAGTAACACGCATATTTTTTCTTTATGGTGTGAATATTTCAAGAGTGAGTAATATTTATTGTTAGTTAATCATTATTAAAAACTGTCTTATTCTCTCTGTCGTTTTACCACGTACGTTATACTAAAGAGTCGAGGTATGAATTGATCAAAGAAGTTTCATTTCCATCACGTGTGCTGAGTTGCACGCACTCCTTTTTTTTCTTTAAACCTAAATAATTGAAATTGCAAGGCAGAAGCTGTTGCCATTCCAGCAGACACGAGCAGCCTGAGACATGATTGGTGTTCGTGGATGCGTTCAGCATTGGCCGCTAGCCGAGACGTCAGTGTCCTCCGTGTGCTCCTGGTTATTCCTGGCAAAACAATTTCTGCATGTATTTGTTTTTGACGTGACAACGTCTAATAAATCGATGAACGCCAGCTGCACGCACGAAAAAGTGTCCCGTTACGCACATTGTCCCGTTACGCTTATTGTACGCTTGCACCGCATTTATCTCTCTTCCACTCGATTGGAACAACCATCGATTTGAATTTCTCGAGGCACATTAAACTGGAAACACTCCCATTCGTTTCCTACTTTTCCTATCATCGCCCTATCCTTAACAGAATAACGCAGATTGGAAGAAGTTAAATAGCAAATATGTATAAAAGTTATAGTTAAAATAATCTGTTCGTTAAAGTAATAAACATATTTGGTTTAATGAGTGCAAATAAAAGTACATTTATCAATTAAATTGTAGATTTAATTTCACTCCTTCTTTGTATCCATACAAAGCAGTGATAATTCAATAAAAATTATTCAATTTTATTCATAAAAGTATGCAATCATTTCATCAATGTTTTGTTACGACGTTGTCACGTTAAACTATCGTCCGTAAACCGGCTTTACAGACAACTATATTTTTTTGTCGTAAGGAGACATGCAGTTGTATTCAGTCTCGTATTACCAAAATCAGCAGCTACAATAGTTGTTATCAAGTGAAATCCAGACAAAAGGGATTCATTACAGAGTCGATGACTGTGCCTCGAGACGACTGAGAAACACTGTCGTGCAAGATGATACCCCTCCGCTTGAGCCCGAGCGAAGTCCCCCGACCGCCGGGAGAGCAAAGGGTTGCGTTATCTGGCGGCGGCCCACAAGGGGAGGGGGCGGGGGGGGGGAGGGTTTTTGCGCAAGTGGGCCAGCGCGCCGGCCAATGACAGTGCGGCGGCAAGAAGTTGTATCTGCGCGGCGCTGTCTCCGTATCTGCTCGACTCTGGACCTGACAACCGTCTCGTACCGGCCCGCATCCGAGCGAACACCCCCTCCCCCCCCCCCGGAGATAACGAGCCCTGCGTCTTGGACACATCTGCCCCCCCCCCCCTCCCTGGTCACTGCAGTCAGCGGGCCTGTCCTCAACCTGCAGGTTCGTGAACATAACAAACACTCTAATTCAATACAAGTAGTATATAATAGCCCGAACCGGGACAGTGCTATTCTTGTGGGACTATGGCTTGTGGCTGACCAGTCGTGAGGATTCGGCTATGTTCGGGCGTGTCCGCCGCTCGGTGCCTGTTGATCGGGACCGCGTCGGCCATCTTCGGTCACTTTCGAATTTTCTATCCGCAGTCCTGCCCGGTGACCGCAGTTAAAACCCTTGGAGAATCCAGCGATGGGCGCGAGTGACTTTCTGAAGCTCGTGGGCCAATCGGATGCCATTGCACAGAACCCTAACCTGGCACACGTCCTGGAACCAATGTGCATTTTAATGGCTATTTGGTGTAATCCGTCCAAGTCAATAGAGGACAAAATAAAAGCCACCACGGGCTTCGTGACAGCATTAGCGGCCAGCTTTAATGCCGCACACCCTTAATTTAGGTTCTGCCATTAATACTACCCCCGTAGACAGTAAATTAAGTACCATCCTTTACTGGAATGCACGAGGAATTAGAAATAAAATAATCGAATTTACCGATCATTTAATTAAACATAATATTAGAATCGCGGCTATAAACGAAACACACTTAATTCCAACAGATCGTCTAACTATCTTAAATTACACTATTTATAGGCGCGACCGCGATACCAGAAGTGGAGGGGTTGCCCTACTAATCCACAGAAGTATACAACATAGTAAATTTCATTTACCTGAATTTAATAAATTAGAAGCTGCTGCAATTACTTTTAAAGTCAATAAACAACAAATAGTGCTTATTTCGATGTATGCACCACCGGGGAGGTCACTAACTGAAAACGAGCTGGACATCTTGTATGGCTCAGCTCCCACATTTCTAGCAGTCGGCGATATTAATGCCAAGCATAAAGACTGGAACTGTCGGAGAAATACAGCCAATGGCCTACTGCTGCAAAGACACGAGTCTAACAAAAATTATCAAGTACATGCTCCCTCAGAGCCCACTCATGATAGCGGAGTACGAAGGCACAACCCCGATATTTTAGATATTGCATTAAATAAGAGAGTTCAAACGGGATTAGAACTCAGAGTTTTTCACGAAATGTCGTCTGACCACTTTCCAGTACATCTACTATTCGATGACGTGGACACTGACATCAGTCCTCCGAGAAAAATTAAAGACTAAAAGAAAGCTGACTGGAGAGGCTTTCAGACGTATTTAGTAGATAATTTGCCTGCAGCCGATGCTGCCAACTTCGAAACGAAAGATAACATCGAATCAGCAGTCACTGAACTTACAGTTAAAATTCAAACTGCAATTAACTCGTGCATCCCAGAAAAGGTGGTTAGATTTAAGCAAGATGTACTGCCGGTGTATATTAGGGATTTAATTTCTCTGAAAAATAGATTAAGGCGCGAATATACTCGACGTAGGCAGCGCGACATTAAAGCGAGAATTAATGAATTACAGAAAATAATTTCCGATGAAATAACTCTATGGAGGAGCAGCCAATGGGAGACGAAAGTCTCTCAGCTACAGGTGCAAGATGGTAGCACCTGGAGTATGACAAAGCGATTCCTTCATAAGATAGATAAAATACCTCCGCTACAAACTCGCACTGGGTTCGCTTTTACACCGACAGACAAGGCACAAGCCTTCGCGAATACCCTTGAATTAGCCTTTCAACCTAATGTCGAACCCTGTGACCCGCAATGTAATGCCGGAATATACAGAGACCTTACAATTAAACTTAATCAGCCTTTAACTTCAAAACCTTCCTTAACTCAATCTCAGGAAGTTAAACAGGCTATCAGGCGTATGAAACCACGTAAGGCACCGGGAAACGATGGCATTCAGGCAGTAGTCCTTAAGAAACTGCCCGACGAAATTTTGGAATACCTAGCTCAATTAATAAATGGAATACTTAAACTACAGTATTTTCCATTGCAGTGGAAAGAAGCGAATGTGATAGTTTTTCATAAATCCGGAAAAGATAAGACACTGCCCCAAAATTATAGGCCCATTAGTCTGCTGAGTACATTGTCAAAAGTAGCCGAATGCATAATTCTGCAGCGACTAAATGCTCACATTAAAGAAAATAACGTACTGCCGGACGAACAATTTGGTTTTCGCAGCGCGCATTCAACAACGCATCAACTGGTCCGTTTGACAGAACAAATAATAACTGCGTTCAATCAGAATAGCTATAATCTCGCAGCGTTTTTGGACATAGAAAAAGCCTTTGATAGAGTACTTCATGAAGGCTTAATTTATAAATTATATAAAACTGGCTTCCCTGATTTTTATATTAAATTACTGGCCTCGTATTTAGAAAATCGATCGTTTAGAGTCACGACAGAAGGAGCACAGTCCGATTTAAAAATAATTAAAGCAGGAGTCCCACAAGGCAGCATTTTGGGGCCGGTTTTATTCAATATTTATATTCATGATATTCCTAAGCCCGCACACCGATCAGTTCAGTTTGGCTGCTACGCGGACGATACGGTATTGTTTAGCAGATCTAGTATTCTAGAACTCGCAGCAGACAGATTGCAAACCGCGTTAAATTCAATAGAACAGTGGTGCACAAAATGGCGAATTAAGGTAAACCCTACTAAATCAGAAGCTATAGTTTTTACGCGTAAACATCTCCCGCCACTCGAAGATAGACCACAACTAACACTTTTCAATGAGCAAATTCCTCACAAAAATGTTGTTAAATATTTAGGCGTGCACATGGATAGGAAACTACTATGGCGCGATCACATAGAGGCGAAAAGAAAAACAGCTTTCACTAGGCTCATGGCCCTCTACCCCGTCATGAGCAGACGTTTAGGTAGCTCTGTTAAAAACGGAATAATAATTTATAACGCATTAATAAAACCAATAATCACGTATGCAGCGCCGGTGTGGGCAACAGCAGCGGAATATCACTTAATCAAGCTACAGAGAATTCAGAATAAGAGTATTCGCATTGCGACAGATGCGCCTGTGTATTGCCCCGTAAGGGCTATGCACAGAGAGCTCAAACTCGAACTTTTAAAACATTCTATTTCCGAACTGCGCAAAAACTCTATGATAAATGTGCCATAAGCAGAAACCCATATATTTCATCACTGGGCGAACAAGATCCAGAGTTGCATGGAAAATATAAAATGCCAAATTCAATCTTGGCTCATTGTTGGTTACTACTACTGTAAAAATAATTGTTTTATGTCGTCCTTATGTTATTACTTAAAAATTTTAAAACGACAAAAGAAGTTTTTCATCTTTGAGTGGATTCAAACCCACGACCTTTTGATTAACAGCGCAGTTGCTTTAATCACTTTTTTTTTAAAGATGGGTGTCACACAGGCAAGTCCTGACAGTCACCAGTGTGCCAATCATCTCCCCCCCTTAACGTTGTGTTGTTATGTCACCCCGAGTCATTGTGAAATAGTAGTTGTGATTGTTGGTGTATTAAGACAACACAAATTACAACCATGTCTTATCCGGGATTCGAACCCAGAGCCCCCGCACCGTAGCCACGGAGGCCGACTCATCACTCAGCTACCGAGTTACGATTGAAAATGGGTGGTTTATTTGTGTAGTCATATATTCTTTAAAAAAATATACATATCAGTTTGACATTCGTAAAATAATGTTCATGTCCAGATTATAAAGGCAAAATATGCATTCCGACTAATGTGCTTTTTTTTTACAAACTTTACTAGCACTACACAGAAGCCTCAATATTAAACATATTTAATGTTATAAGTTTTTAAGTCTATGGTGGTCTATGTGCCAATCTTCCTGCTAATATATCACCACATTTTGGCTCTCGCTAACATACCCATTTTAGGATATTATCGGTTATTTTAAAAATTAGTCATAACAGTTTAATATTGCTGAGTATATATTCTCAGTTGTGTGATGAACAGCGGCGAACAGCTAGTTAGTTTAGGTTGGCTTAGGATAGATTAGGTTAGTTCAGATTAGGTTAGGTTGGGTTAGGTTAGGTCTGATTTGTTTAGGTGAGGTTAAGATAGGTTAGGTTAGGTTAGGTTAGGTTAGGTTTGGTTAGGTTATGTATGTTAGGTTAGTTTAAAGCCATTTCTGTATAGCTTTGATATCATAGTTGATACATTAAGTGCTGTATGAATAAGCGTATCACGATCTTAACTTGATTTGAAAACTTTGTTATTGAGATATTTGTTGGCTCTCTCAGTCATGTACATAGTTGGCAAGTAAACACAAGAAAGAGTTGATTGTTTTGAGAGTTTGCAATCGTACTCGAAGCCCCTGTAAGGAAGGGGAGGGGAGGTCTCCAGCTACAAATGGGAGGGGGAAGGCGCAGGAAACAGAACTTGCTCCTTCCTTGTTTCTAGTTATTTCACGCCGGTTCGCTGCTCAAACAGTCGCGCCGGTCGCGTCGATTTCATTTAAACCAAGCCCCGGAGCAGGTCTGTCCGTCTCGCAATTCCAAGAACAAACACCGCGAATCCACCACTTGGATTGCGGGGCTTACCTGCCGCCGCCGTGCCTCCCTCCCCGGGCTCCACTGCGGCTACTTGCGTGGGCCTTTAGGGCGAGGATCGCGTGGCAGCCTCGTCCTGGGGTGTCACTCAGACGGACCAGTATCCTTGCGGTCTGACATTGCACGTGCCGGGTGCTGACAGTTACATAACAAATACATATTTAATTAAATAGTTGAATATCCAACCTCATATATGATGGTATTTCTAATATTGTTTTTCTCACCCAGAGTTCAGTATAATTAACAATAATTTTAATGACTTCATAGATGAATGTGTATTTAAAATTTTTTGCATAAACATAGTATAAAATATAGTAATTAATTTGATCGGAATTTTTATTTCGAGAAGTTAATTACTTTCAAGTAAATTGTTTTTACGTAGTTTTAACTGTATACTGTCGATGATTATTGCTGAAGTTGGAAAATATGCTACTTAGCTCCAAGCTAGAAACTCAAACATATTTATACAGTAAAAGTGCTTTTAACTACTATTAAGGTCAATGAAATATGGTCATCAGTCCTGGTTTATCCATGGAGGCAATTGGGCAACTGCATTTGGGCCTCATGGCCCGTGAAAATAATAAGTCGACGTAGTTTTAATTTGATGCTTTTTTTCGTTTAAGAAATGTTTTGGGTTTATTATTTTTAATTACAGGCAATTTCAAAATACAGTTTTACATTAGTTGAATGTTAAAAGCTTGTAAAGTACATACATATTTCTCTAAAAAAATAATATTAATGACATAATGACATTAACAGACTCAGAAAATTGTCCTGTCACTACCTCGGCAATGTTTAAATATAATTTCATAACGCATTCCAAATTAACTCCACGCACTTTCATTAATAAGGTTGGTACGAAATCAGTACTGCCAACATTGTCCTGGTTGGCAGTAGTGGATATTTAATTATTTTACATGAAAAATAATACTGGAGGATTTTCTTATTCTCTCGAATACATTTAATCATAAACAATGTATTTCCTTTTGTTCAGTCATTGCGTGGTAACCGTTAATTTTGTTTGGATAATTTTATAGTATTTCGAATTTAGAAATGAGTGCGACACTTATAAATAGATTGTGCATAAAAGTGCTTTGAGAAAATCGATACAACTACGTAGTAGGGACATTTAAATAAACGTAGAAAACTGAAGTGACATCTAAGTAAGATTTAAATTAAGTAATTTAATTTGTTATAATTCATTTGATTGAATATAGAGTGTTAATTACTTTTTATTTATACTAAATACATCATACGTTTGTTAAATAATTCATGCGATGGCGAATTTTGATTTAATACAATTTATTGGACATGCTCCATTGCAGCTTCACACTGTTTGTCATGGGAAAAAAAATTTCTAATGAAAGACTCGTCACTGGTTTTGAAAATAGCACTCGATACAATGGGGTGTGCAAGGGTTTATGCGACTAACGCTTTGTCAGAAGGTTACACCAGTTTCCAGAAAGCTTTGCAGTCTATTTCTGGCGTTAATAAATCAGAAGTGGTTTATGTGGTCAGATGTATATTGAAAGACTTCGAAGGAGGGACAGGCCATAACGACAGTCTTCTGGGCTGTCATACTAAATCGGATCACTAGTGTCAGTAATTCTATAAAAAAATTGAACTTCGAACGCCAGTTTATCTTTTGAAATCGCTTCTAGATATTTTGATATCAGAGGGAAATCTTTAATGTCTACGAGATAAGGCAAATGAAAAAAAAAACTGTGATGAAAATCTGCATTTGCAAAAAGGAAAAAGAGTCATAATGATGGAAGTGCAGAAGACCTGCCGAGAGAGAAACAAAAGTTAAAATTGAACATATTTGCCAGTATTTGATATGTTGCTGTATTGAAATGATGTTTTGAAAACTTGATTAAATATTTACCTATATAGTTTTCAATGTGGTTTTTGATTGGTGGATGATTGGTGTTGGTGGTTTACAGTTGATCATCGTTATAATATTAGCATTATCACCATTTTCAGTATTGCATAAACTGAAATGCATTACCTATAAATAGTTTTGGCTTAATAAACGACATAGTTCATTAGTGCCGAGGTTACACACTTCCTGCCTAGAGACATCCCTGCCTAAGGCAGAGGCCACAAGGCTGGCTTCACCTGGGGGCCTCTGCATGGATTGATCTGGCTCTGGTGGTTATCATTGTGTTGGAGAAAGAAGAATATTTATTTTTATAACTATATTAGTTTCTTAGATGAATTTATCCATTATAAACATAATTTTTGGTATTTTAATACTTAATATTGAAGTATGTATTTTTTTAAATTGGTGAAATAGATTTAGAAATGATTATTGTTTTATATTTGACGACTGTTTGATAGTCTGTTTATTCAGAAAAAAAATTGTATATCACAAAACTTTTATCATGATTCATTTGTGAGAAGTATTGTGTATTCAAGAACTGTAAGTAACCAAGTCCTGTTCATAATGGTTTTGATAAAGTGCATTAAGACTGGAAGCCACCCAGACAGGCACATTAGTGTGATTGTCCACCCAAGGTTGAATGCGACAAAAGGAAGCATTTTGCGTCACGAGGTTTTGTAGATAAATGTTCAAGTACAAATACGCTTTCAAAACTATGGCGTGATTCGGAACACTCGGAGACAAGACTTGGTGTGTCCTCGATGAAGTAATGCCAGAAGTGGTGAGACCTTAACCTCACCACAGCAGACTGGCTTCTTAGATGAAGTGATTCCAGGTGTTGAGAGACCTTAACCTCGCCACAGCAGACTGGCTTCCTGTATGAAGCGATGCCCGGTGTTGAGAGACCTTAACCTCGCCACAGCAGACTGGCTTCTTGGATGAAGTGATTACAGGTGTTGAGAGACCTTAACCTCGCCACAGCAGACTGGCTTCTTAGATGAAGTGATTCCAGGTGTTGAGAGACCTTAACCTCGCCACAGCAGACTGGCTTCTTAGATGAAGCGATGCCAGGTGTTGAGAGACCTTACCTCACCACGGCAGACTGGCTTCTTGGATGAAGTGATGCCAGGTGTTGAGAGACCTTAACCTCGGCACAGCAGACTGGCTTCTTGGATGAAGTGATGCTAGGTGTTGAGAGACATCACCTCACCACAGCAGACTGGCTTCCTGGATGAAGTAATTCCAGGTGTTCAGAGACCTTAACCTCGCCACAGCAGACTGGCTTCCTGGATGAAGTGATGCCAGGTGTTGAGTGATCTCACCTCGCCACAGCAGACTGGCGCCTGAGTGGTCATGCTCGTACATAGCCTGCATCCTTGACCGGCACATTTCCTAGCAATAAATTGTAGTCATATCTTAAGCCCCATTGTTAAACGCAGTGTTTCGAAAACACCGCTGACCACTTGAAAAGGTTTTGTTATAAAGCACCGGCTCACACAGGTACAGTACGGTGGCTGGGGTTGGGGGAAGGACAGTGAGTGAGCTACTGTCCTCATGTGCTGTCCCACTCGTCTCCTATGACTACCAGCTACAGCTCTCTCCCGACTGTCCACACGAGGATAGTAGCGCGACTTGACCTTGTTGCCAACCTTGTTACTCTAGCCGTGCAGTAGCTCATTTTAGAGCCGCACGAACTTGTTACAGCGAGGGTCAACTTGTTTCATCTTCAACTCTGTGGTGGCGCGCCCAGACCTACACATCTTACGCAATTACACGCACTTGTACAGGAATAAGTCGGGGTCTATAGTCACTGGCTGCCGCCGCTTTACCTCACGACCGAATTGCGTATGATCGGGTCATTTGAGTTGTTTCGGTGACGTTATTTGTTGGCTGTCCTTCGGGGCGTGTCAAAACTGAATTTCTTCCAATGAGAGTGCAGCTGTCCGAGTAATAAAGCGAATTTAGCAACTCTCTAATGGTTCTTTTTTAAATTTGCCTGTGTCTCTAGTGGCATTTAGCATTCATGTCCATTACAGTAAAACACTAAGTGTTGTGAACAGTCATAATTACACTGCTGCTGAGTTTTCCTTCTTGAGAACTTTTGACAACTGTTTAAAAAAACATACATATTTGTAACCTTATTGACATGATCTTTTGTTTTTCTTTAATGACAGGACCAGGAATTATTAAAAATTAACATTGTTTTCGTTGTGAAAATTGGAGTAAGTTATTCGCTCTCAATATTTCCATAGCTGATCTCCATGTTGTGGCAGTTGAAGATGTGTAATGATGATGTGCTTGACTTCTGGAGTGCTCTTCTCCGCGGGGCTAGTGTCTGCAGCACGCGACACGCGACGAAGACGAAGGCAGGCGTGTTGCGTCGCAGCACCACGGGGGAGCGTCGCAGGAACATTCGCACGCCATCACTCCCGCAGGCGTCGCGCAGATATCGACAAGGCCACCTCCCTCGCCCCCCTCGTAGAAGAATGTCTCAATTTCACCTAACCTGCGTGTCGGGGCCCCCCTCCGCTCCCTGAAAGTAATTTAAAAATGGAGTTTCCTCTCCCCTTCCCAAACCCCTCCGCCCCCCCCCCCCACTTCTTATCCTCAGGCCGAAGTGCTCGAGAAGCAGTCAAGCTTAAAAAGCTGCTAAAAAGCTTCTCTGCATTTTGATTTAATGAGTTTAATGTCATTATGGGACGATGATTTTCATCGTTCACCCGCTATTGAAGGCCTCGGCGTTTGGCAGTTAACGGAGGCATTTGGACCAAGCCGAGTGGAATTGGGAGGCTCCCCCTTTGCCGGCAAACCGCACCCTCCGTAGACGGCGAACCCAGAGGTGCGCTCCAGCCTTACTCGGCCTTACCTCTCTCGCGTTCCTTCTTCTGCCATGATACTTCCAGCAGATCTTTACCAGTTGTTGTCTGATGTGTGTCGAAAGTAGCGCAAGTTTTTGTAATTGTTTTCACTCACTGCAGCAACTACTTCACACTTTAATAATATATGTTATATAATAATAACAATAAATTAAAGTAAGGTATAGAGTTCAATCTGCGAAAATAGCCCTTAGCTAATTATAATGACAAGAAAATAAAACAAATTCAATATGGCGTGTGAGTGGCCCCGCCTAGGTGTTTCGGACAGACGCAAAGAAGCACCAAGGGCGACTTCGCCCAGAAAATAACCTGCCTAGTCGCCTCTAAGACAGTGACATATATTATTATGTTTTTTTTTTTAATTTTTCAGGGTTTTTTTTCACGTTTATTTTCATATTTTTTAAACATTTATTACCACTTTTGGTTTTTATAAACATACCTATGCTTGTTGACGTTGCACTGGCAACGTGGCATCTATCACCTGCAAGCCTATAGCTGTGGTTTAAGTATTAATTTTGGGGTATTGCTGATCAGAAGGCAGTCTGTGAGACGAGAGTCTGGAAGTTAGGTGTGCCTCACTCAGCGACGAACATTGTGGAAGGCGTTGCTACCTTAATAGTCTACAAACGATGATAATTTACAGTGCCACGTGCATCAGTAAAGTAAGTGTAATCGTTGTGACGACGTAATCTGCGAGCGTAATCGCTGAGAAAGTAGAAGTAATCTACAGAGCGGCTTTTTGAATTAGCCAATAATTACTACGGCTAAAACATACTAAGATAAAGTGAAATTGGAACTGGAGTAATTGTTTGTTAAATTACAAATATCTGTAAAGATAGGAAACATTTTTTGCAGACCGGTGGTACCATAAGAAGAATGTAGTATCTTCTTTCTATATGTTTTAGGATAGTATCGGAGTTATTACATATTTATGTTGCATTCATACATAACTTCTATGAGCACCCCCACCATGCTCCAAGGACTGGGAAGTTTGCGCCTCTGCCGTTGGATAAGAATGACATATTTAATTTATAAGTTGGACTGTGATTTGTTATGCTTGTCGCCAGCCAAAACTATCGTCAAACTATATGTCAACACTTTACATCTAGTAAGTGTGGTTACCAAGTGATGTTATTTTCTCTAGATTAGGTAATTACAGTAGATTCCCTTACAGGTATGTACCGAACAAATGCAGTGTGTTGTGGTATACATGCGAACACGACAATCTAAGAAACCTCTCACTGAACACTAGGGAAATAAACAATTGAAAGTCACAAGTAACTCACTCGACTTTGAACTACAGGGTGTTCCAAAGAGAGAGGGCTGCTCCCTCCCACCTGCAAGCAGATTCTTGTAACATTACAAAAACATTTGCTTTGTACTTGTAAGCCACATCTTGTACCATTACAACCCATCTTTTGCAATATTGCAAAACATTACTTGCAGATCATTCAACATTGAGGTGGACATAAACACTTAATTTCGAATAAATTGTTCCATTGTTCAATTTACTCAGTGGTAACAGGTTATAGAAACCACACAAACACATTTTTAGAAAAACATCATGTACTTTGTAATTCCCCTATAAATATGCTGTAAAATTTACAAAGGTTTTTCTTGTAATTTTACAATAAAATACTTGGACAAATTTTTTTAATTATTAAAAAATATTTTTTTAACATATAACGCGCCTCCTGTTATTCCAGAAGGTGTGTGACTAAATAGTTTAAATTGATCTATCTTTTTCCATAAATGTTTTCATGGGTTCAAAGTTATTTTACAAATTTTGGCCGATTTCAGATTGTTTCATTGCGTCTCGGCCCTTAAAACAGGTAACTAGACGATGCGTAGTTAATATCACAAGGTCTTTCAGTAGTATTTAATCAACAGTATTGTGGTTGTAGCGTATTGTCATCGTGATGACTAACGAATAAATGCAGTGTACTCCCATTCCTTAGAGTTGTTTCTAGTGGACGCAACGTCCGCACACTGACAGCGTGGCCGTGATTGGTTGCAGCACGTTCAGCGGTCGTGGTGAGTTGTGCTTGTCCCGTGACTGTACTCTCAACAGCAACACAATGCTGTCCAAATTACATGACATAGCTAGTGTCTTATCACCATCTCAACTCTGGAACTCACCCAGTGTCTGAGTTTCTCTTAAAAATAAGTCTCTTGACATCAAGAGAGACTAACTTAACTTGGATTCAGTATCGTGCAAACAAGCAGAAATTTTTGTTATAATTATCCTACAATGCTGTCGCTTGGCCTCTCATGGCCAAATATAAAATTATATATATTTATATATATATATATTATGTGTGTGTAGTATCTTTTCTTCGTAACATGAACAAAAACATACCTTGTGCGATATTTCGCTGTGAAACATTTGAAATACACGTAGTTTTTGACGTGACAACGTCTAATAAATCGATGAACGCCGGCTGCACGCAAGAAAAAGTGTCCCGTAACGCACATTTTACCGTTACGCTGTGTCCCGTTACGCTCATTGTACGCTTGCGCCGCATCTATCTCTCTTCCACTCGATTGGAACAACCATCGATTTGACTTTTTCGAGGCACATTAAACTTGAAACACACTCATTCGTTTCCTACTTTTCCTATCATCGTCCTATCCTCAACAGAATAACAGAGATTGGAAGAAGTTAAATAGCAAACATGTATAAAATTTATAGTTAAAATAATCTCTTCATTAAAGTAATAAACATATTTGAATTAATGAGAGCAAATAAAAGTAAATTTATCAATTCAATTGTAGATTTAATTTCACTCCTTCTTTGTATCCATACAAAATAGTGATAATTCAATAAAAATGATTCCATTTTATTCATAAAAGTATGCAATCATTTCATCAATGTTTTGTTATGACGTTGTCACGTTAAACTATCGTCCGTAAACCGACTTTACAGACAACCATTTTTTTATTGATAAGTTTTAAATACTCTGATTACTCTTACACTTTAAGGACATTTGCTGGCGTTTAGTAAATATTTATTCGAAGCTGTTCAAAGTTGCGAAAGGGCATCACCACACTGCTATATATACCCGACCATCTACTGGAACCACCGAGCCAGTTATTGTTTCACGAAAAAATTGGTTGTCTGTAAAGTCGGTTTACGGACGATAGTTTAACATGACAACGTCATAACAAAACATTGATGAAATGATTGATCCAGAAGAAAAGGAAATATCATATTCGGCCTGAGACTGAGCCGTAATAGGTTTTTGCAACCAAACCATTTAGGCATTAAAAATATTATATTCTTTGAGGAAGAATTTTTTTTTAATTATTCAATCTTTTGCATGATAAAATCTACCTCTGCATACTTTTATGAATAAAATTGAATCATTTTTATTGAATTATCACCATTTCGTATGGATACAAAGGAGTGAAATGAAATGTGCAATTGAATTAATAAATTTACTTTTATTTGCATTCATTAATTCAAATACATTTATTACTTTTGAAATGTTGCGTGCGCCATATTTATTTTTACAAGTATAAAAAAAATATCGGATATGCCGAGTTTCGAACCGACAACCTTTCGATTAAGAGTTAGGTACGTTAACCACATGCCCACAAGGCCGTACGAAAGTAGTGAAGATTCATATGTTATATATACATATATTTATAAAAACTTTGTTCACGGTAGGGGTATAATATTAACACGATTTTATAACAAATACGCATCCCAAATACACCAAACTTATTTATAATGTGTTACAATATTTTTTAAAACATTGTGCAAAAGATCCCGGGTGTAATTTGAATTATTATGTGTAACTGTAAAACACCATTGTTGGTTCAAAACGTATTTGAATTTTCAACATTACTTTTAAATAACCGTACCGATTGTGCTGAAAATCGGTGGACGATCGTTAAATTACATAATATTAATAATTCAAACGACGAAAATATGATTGAAAAGTCAAATCGATGATTGTTCCAATCGAGTGGAAGAGAGATGCCACGCATGCGTACAATGAGCAGACAGAACACATCCGTAGTGGGACACTTTTTCGTGCGTGCAGCCGGCGTTCATCGATTTATTAGACGTTGTCACGTCAAAAAATTACGAGCACGTAAGGATGGGACAACGGGTGTTTCGGAAGCGTGCTTACTCGCCGGCTCATGGAACATTCGGCGACGGCGTGACACCCGGTTGGAGGAAGGTGGTTCGGCACCCGTCACCATCAAGAAGTGATGGCCGTTGGTCCCGCGGACAAACAAGGCCGCGGGTAATGCGTGCGCCCGCCTCCGGTAATGACACGGGTAATACCCGGGGTAATACCCGAGGTAATGCCCCGATTACCGACCACCCTGCCGCTTGATCGAGTTTCGCCGCAAACACGTGAGCGCTCCGGCGCGGCACACACAACACTGCATTTTTGATGCCGGCGCCGACGGCAGCTGGTAATAGCGCAGCGCTTACATCTTTCATCGACTCCCGTTCGTGGCCAACTTCCACGCCACTTCAGAAAAAATTACATATCGTGTAAGAGGAACAGCGTATTTGTTTGCGAAGTGCCCACGCAACCCGGTCAAAGTCCCTGAAAGACATAATAACGGTCCTCCACTTTCCAAGCCCACACAACGTAGCGATGAAAAATCAATTTAATATTTATTTTTTTTCAATCTGCAAACATATTTGTTTCAAGATATTTCAAAATGAACAATAACTCTGACTCACGGAAATATTTTTCGTTGAAAAAATATTTAGGTATTTAAATTTCTACAAAAATAATAATATTTAAAGATTTAGCTTTTAAATCTAAGTTTTTTCGACTCATTCGTGGCAATGCTTGTAACGAAAGTGCAGCTTTGATAACTATTCACTTATGTACGAATAATTACCTTTTTTTAAAGTGCTGAGAACCAAGTAGTCAAAACTTCGTATTAAAATTTATTTAAAATTTTAATATCGGGAAATGTATCAGCCGCTTTACGTTGGGATTTTTTTTTCAATAATGGAGGCTTCTTTAATAAATAGTTCAGTATATCCTCCAAAAACCTATAATTATTTCAAGTGATCTGTAGTAACTAAATAATGATAACTGAACGACGTTTAGATTTCACTGTGCTATCAAGATACATAGTTTTACTTCCTTCTGTCAGTTGTAAACATAATGTCACGACTTCACGAATGCCAAACTTAAAATTTGATCTATTTTAAGGAAAGTATTCATGACAGAGATTTTCTTAAATCATTACATAAGATTTCTTGAGAACTGAAATACAAATTTTTAATTTAAATTAAATAAGTGTTTCCAAAATAAAATAAAAATGGCTACTTATGATCACTTTATTGAGAGAACAAATATTTATCAGTTATAATATTTTCCATCATTTTTTTCAATACTCACGCTGCTACAAATTTCGCCATCTTATTTCAAAGAGTCAGTTTTTGAAAAAATATTTATGAAACACCAGCCTATTTGAGATAACTACAGAATATTGGTTGGTTCAAAGTACTTTTACCAAACGGCTTAGATTAAATGAGAATTGATTTTAAAATAAACCTGTTTTAGTTGCATGAGTACCTCGTGTTCTTACGTGAATTGAAATTTATTCATAGAGTCCTTTGCAACCACGGCCTAGGATAATAGTTTCTCTTTATTTTCGTCCAATGATCACTCCGACAAAAAAAATTGTGGTTCACCTAGAAACATCTTGATCTTGTTCAAACAAAATTGTCTGTCTTGAACACTAGAAGCCTAAAGCGACTAGAGAAAACCTAGTACAGCAACTGAAAGAATAAAGAAATTCATGTAGAACTTGTTTATAACAATTGTCTTGCAGAAACTTTCTTAGTATTGCTGAGAGTTTCAATTTGAATAATTTAAAATACATAAATGTAAAGAATAGTAGATATTAGACACCCACTGTACTAATTTATGGGAAATATTGAACAAAGAGGATTAATACTTATTCTTTTTTTTTTTTTTTTGTTCGTGGCAAATAGTATGAAAGTTGATATTACTGATTTCGGAACAGAATTGTATTGTGGATGTACAGCTTTGTAGGTTTAAATCGGCAGTTTTTGTTTGATAAACAGTTTAGTTTTAATAAATTCGCTACTGTTAAAGAAAACATTCGTTCATTTCTGGTCAATAAACTAATCACTTTTCCTAGGCTCTTCCCCCTTTCCCAACCCCCCGAAAAACACTATTTGATTCAATGTAAGTTGAGGTCAGCTCATCTTGAGTCCGCCACTGAATTCATTCATTTGTAGTGCTGTTCCTTTCAGAAGGCGTCAAGAAAACACTGTAAGATCACAAAAAAGTAAACACTTTCAGGGTTCTAACCTGTTCCTTGATAGCATATCAAACTTGCAGCAAGCCTCTTCTGTAGTCTTTAAACACATTTTGAAAGTATGAAGTCTTCTTCCGTTGTTGTTACTCTGCCAGAGAGCAAGCTCATGCAGCAAAGCAAATACCCGTGATTCGCACTAGAATAACCATCCCTTGGAAATATATATATTCTAAGCAACAGAAAAAGTTACAATACAACCGAATAATATTCGCGACTGATTATAATTTCTGGCTATCAGTAGGGATGAGAAGATATTGTGGATTGATTTCAAAACTCGACAAAATTTAAATAAGTACACCTGTTCGCTGAATCTCCGGTTAGCAACCAGTTAACAGGAGCATCTGCGCCAATAACTAGAGACCCGGGTGTTTCGCGGATTCTTTTGTTTGCAACTAAGACTGCAAATATGTATGCCTTTAAGCTGTTTTCATGATGTGATCATAATAGTTTGGACACACCCCTCTATGACCATAAATCAGTAAATACAAGCCAACAGTTGAGTGGCTGAAAAACATCGGCACACTCCAAAGAAGGGGTGGTTCTTCAGTAAGAAGCCAACCAATTAGAAATCATATGTGGTAACAGTATATATTGAACTGTGAATTTCAGCCTGACACTAAATGAATCCTCAAAATTTCCAGGGTTTATACTTAGAGACAGTGATTTTTTTTCCCGCGAAAGTATGTTCACTTACTAGACTGCGAGACGGTATTTCTGCGTCAGTAATTTTGGCCTTACGACTGGAGTTTGCAAGAGAAGCCATTGCCTTATTTGGCCAGGTTATTCAGAACGCGTTTGCTTCCGCACAGAATTGCTGTGATTCATGTGAACAGTGTGCATGCACCTGAAAGAAACTCAACCAATCACGAAACAGAGACGATGATACAGTATTTTTAACACACAGCTTGTCTCGAAATCTTTTCGCAAATAATTACTGGCCCTACCAATAACAAACCTGCCTGTCAAGTAAGTTCCCAATTTCGAACAAACCTACTCAAACTCTGAAACATTTGACAGCCAAAGAGTGTATTTTATAGCTTTGGGTTAATTTACTGATGATTGACGCTACGAAGGTTTCCAATCTCTTGTCATTATTAGCGCCTAGAGACATAAAAACTCACGAAACAGTTTTTTTTCCCGCCTGCACAAGTTTTTTTCTTCATTGTAATTGGAAGCTCTCTGTTGGAGCAACTAAGTTTATTTGGCCAGTCCATTAGGGGAGTTTTTCTTTTCTCGCAAATAACGGCTGTGATTCGTGAGCTGACAGTAGACAGGCTGAGATCGTGAAAATGCGTAGGCTCGTTTTGCAGTAGACTAGATTTAAAACAGATTTACCTTGATACTGCTTCAACGATTGGACAGTTTATTTGTAGAACTTCTAAGACAATGAAGAAAAAAAACCTTAATGGATGAAGTAGCCAATTAGAAAACACGCAGTTTAGCCAATTAGTAGATGACATATTCCCGAGGACGCCGATGATTGTGCAGTCTATCTTGGAGTTCACTTGTGACAGTCGTTAAACCCGCGTGGAGGGAAGAGGTTCGCAGAGCGAGTAGTGTAGTGGGGGTTTGTGAGAAGGCTCCGAAGATGCGCAGAAAGACGCGGGTTGTCCGAGACTCTGAGTCTGAGCATGTGAATAGGCTACTTCGGGGTGCCTCGTGGTCGGAAGAGGGGAGGTTGTTCTAGAAGGAATTGCAGGCCCATCTTGGCGGTGTATAAGGAGGAGGAACAAGGTAGTGTGTCTTTAGTCCAGCAAAGTGGGGAGATCTCCGGGAGATGGCGTCGCCGAGTGGAACACGTGGTCAGCCGAGATGACCGAGTATCAAGGGGTCGCTGGTTTGGGTCCCGGCTACCCGGGAGTCGGACAATGTCCAAGGGAAGAGGTCTGGCGTCGTCCAGCGGTGTGGCTGATTGCGCTGGTAGACTCCAAGGATGGGATGTCGGAGATCAGCACCAAGGGAGGAGTCTGCTGGGTGCCTGGTCCAGCGAGCCGAGGTGAAGCCGACTCATAGCGACTTCCCGGAGGAGTTGCGGCGAAGGGACCGCCGCTCCTGAACCCTCGCGTGCCCGCGAGGGGTTTGGTGCCCAAGACAGCGAGTGGTTGGTCCCGTGCCCACTCCAAGCAATGTTGGTAGCCACTCAAACAGAACTGAGAACCAAGCCAATAACTAGTTCAGCACAGATGACCGTTTCAAGCAAAGACTCCGGGTGGCGTGTGGATACAATAGTACTCTCGTGCGACAGAAGTTGTGTTTGCAAAAAGTTCAATTTCGCTGCCTAGAATTATTGTGAAAACAGCCAATGTCTAATACAAATTAGATGTGATTTGGTGTCTTAAGCAGCCCTGTAATATAATAAAGGACTTTGCTACGAGTGTGAAAAAGAAAAAAAAATGCGTTTTGTTTCTTGTAAGTAAATTAGAGCTATGTTTAGTTAGTAAATAGTTCTTAAATCACGATTAATTGTTTTATGACGTCATCCTCGGAAGCCATAGGAGGACTCGCAGAGACAAATGAAAACAGATGTTCACAAAACATTGTCTTGTATTTGTGTTGTGAATAATATTCAAGTTAAAAGAAGTTATTTTTGTGAGTCTGGTGTTGCACACTTTGTCCGTTTTTCTAAATCATCGCTGTGATCAACGCAACGTGCAACACATTAAACATGACAAAAAATTACCAGTCCTTAGACACGTACGTCTCTAAAAAAAATTATGAAAATCACTAGATACGTGCAAAATCTCTTTCATTCTCTCTCAAAATCAGGCTCCACAGACGTGTGCAGAATCATGTCGAGGTCCATATGTCCATTGGCTGCAACAACATTCCGCCTTCCATCGGGGTCACACACACATTGGGTGAACTGATTTTTTATAGTTGTCTCCCATTGGATTACGAACCTTCAGGATGTGTCGAAAAACTCGTGGTCCAATGTCACGGGTCACTCAGGTGTACACACCTTATCGATCTCTAATTTCGACGAATCGGGAGGTGTGTTCTGTAATCACGGAACAATGAAGGATGGTACGGTGTCTGAAGACAAGCCAGTCGGCTCCCTTCTCGCACGTATCGGCGGTGCACCTTCGAGGGGAGAAAAAGGCAGAGCGGTCGGGTTATGGCTAGGGGGGATTGGGGGGTGGGGGAGCTTTGGCGTGTGACAAATTGCCGCTCGATGATTGGCGCTCCCCGGGGTGAAAACCCGCGAGAGCGGGAAATTAAAAACACCACACGGGCCGGAGACAAATTTCTTGAGGCGGCCGGGCCCGCGCGCGATTTATCGGCGAGAAACCCAACTGCAAGCCACGCAAACCTTGTCCCCCCCCCCTCACCCCCCTCACCCTAATTCCCGGACATCCCAGCGGCGCATGCGCGCTGGCGCAGTTCACACGTGGCACAATGAGGCTGAGTTACTGCCTCGGCCGGCAGAGATACAGCACGTCGTGTTACTTCCCGCGGCTCAGACTGCTCCAGAAACACCTCCGGCACGACCAAACATTCCGTTCTGTGTTCAGCGACTTCACAACGGTATGTATTCATGCGTCTATGCTTATTCTTGCATACAACTATCATTTTTAAACAAATCCATATTTTTAAAGAAGTTATATATACTTACTATATATTTGTAGCAGATATATATTTTCTAAGCATTAAATTATATGACTTGATGTAAGCTTTTGGACATTCGCCATTGCTAAGCACTTTTTCTGTAGAAGAAAACTAAAAAATACCCAAAAGACAAAAACCTAATTAAACAAAAAAATTGCTGTTTTCAACAGGATATAAACGCCACATAATATTCCATAACAGGAATAAGGTCAACAAACAAAGAAAAACAAAGAAAAATGGACTAAGAGAACGAAATAACCCTCACAAATGATGGCAGCACATAAATATTGAAACCAAAAAAAAATTCTGCACAACAGTTGAAACGAAACAAAAACACAGCAATTTTTTGCTTTATTTGTGTTTTTGTCTTTTAGGTATTTTTTAGTTTTCTTCTACAGAAAATGTTCTTAGCAATGGCGTATGTCCAAAAGCTTACATAAAGTCATGCACTCCCATTGCACAAATCTTTCAAAGATAACATTTAATTATATGTTATATGCATACTTTAGTTATCATATTTATTTTTTATTCACAGAGCATGATTTTGCTATACTTCTGTTGGATTTATCCGTAGGCTACTGATTATTCCTGTCTTCCTGTCCATGATGTCCCATCGTATCCTGTCGCTCGTGTTCTTACGTCCTCACTGAAGGCAAAGCATATGCTGGTAATAAGTGTTTGGTGAGCGTGAAGCATGTTGAGTAACTCCGCACGGCAGAACATCGAGCTACAGCCAGCATCGAAGACGTTGTTCTTCGTCTGCGCGCGCACCAGACTGCCCAGGACGAGACGCGATGCGAACCTGTTGTGACCTGCGATGCTTCTACGTAGACGACCGCACGTCGCATGACGCGCGCGTCACGTCTGTGATCTCGCAGTGTTCTCCTGCGCCCAACACAGCTGCACCTGAAGCCAGCATCGCAGATCCTGTGCCGACAAGAACGGAGTGAACGCCCTGTGACGGCCGTAACCGCAGATGTCGTCGTCCATGTCTCACCCAGGTAGTCGTCACCCAAAGTCTGGCAGTCGGACACCTTCGTCAGACAGCCAGTGATCCAAGTCGAAGAAGCAGCAACCGGAGTCGACGAGGCAGTTCGTGCTGCATATAAGACTCTGCGCACCAAAATACCGCCTAAATGTGTGTCCTTTTCGTTGTATGTGCGTCCTTTTTTTTTTACGAATGTGCGTCCCACGTCGTGGGAATATCCAAACTTATTGGTCGATAGGTTAAGACTTCTACTTGCTTCTCGCAAAATTTTGCAAATTTAAATACCACCAAAGAAAAAGACTGTACTATACTTTATGAACTAAGGAGTGCGGACTGCATACAATGAATGTCTTGTATAACCTGCATGCGTATAAGATAAAAAAAAATTAAATCAATAATGTAGAATAAAAACAAAAACATTTATTTTATTTCTCGCAATCTAATTTATAACTTAGACTGATTTCTCGTACTACAGCTTCTAACTTAAGGAGGTAAAAATCGTCACCAATGGGTCACAAAAAGGAGAGTAATAATAAAGCCATTAGGGCTATTGAAACCTATTTGAGCAAAGTGCAGTTGGAATCAGTTGGAGCAGCTGCAGCCATTGTAGCCAGATGGAGCCAAATATAATAGAAGCAATTGAAGCAAGTTGGAGCAGATGGGGACACTGACGCTAATTAGAGCCAAATTTAATCAATTGGAGCAATTTGAGCCAATGCAGCCAGTTGGAGCAAATTGAGGTATTGCAGTAAGTTAAGTAGTGGAAGTCAGTTGGAGTAATTGTAGCCAAATGTAGATCCAATCGCATCCCGTTAACATCCTGGCAAGCGAATCCTATAAATCGTATCCTACCGATCATATCCTATCGTATCCTATCGTAATCCTACCGAGATGAATGTGTGTCAAAATGTGTGTCCTAGATGACGAATTTGTGTCATAATCTGTCTCCTGGATGATGAATGTGTGTCCAAATGTGGATCCTAAATGAAGAATATGTGTATAAATGTTAGTCCCAGATGACGAATGTACGTTTAAATTGTGTCCTAGATGACGAATGTGTGTTCTAGATGACGAATGTGTGTCCAAATGTGTGTCCTAGATTACGAATATTCGTCTTTTTGGTTGAATGTGCGTTCAAATGTGTTTCCTAGATGAATTTGCATGGTCAAGTCTTTTGTATGGACTGAATATTTAATAAAAGAACCTCTTTGTTTTGTGGTAAGCGTAAAACATATATCAGGGATACTTTGTCCTATATTAGGCGTAAACCGTGCTTATTTATTTGGCATTTATGTTTGTAATAAGTTATATTTATTATTTAGGTCTGGCAGTTTGGAGACTCTGGTGTTGTCTGATTCAAATTGGTCATGGATTGTTTGAATGGAATGACACGTATCAAAAAAAAAGGCATCATGATTCAGATAAGCTTGGCCTATGCGACTGAAATTTTACATGACCTGGTTGAAAGATATGCCATGTATCGAAAAAGAAGTTCTCTTGGCTTGGAGAAGATTGCCCTATATGCCTGGCATTGGACATGACTTGGTTGAAAGGCTTACCAAGTATCGACGAAGAATGTCCCATGGTTTGGAAATGCTGGTACTATATGCATGTATTTGAAAATCCAGTAGTCATAAGGTGCACCGAATATGGCTCCACGGTAGGTTAATGATATTGGGTAGCATATTTTTTCAGATGGCAGTTGTCTTGTTTAGAGTCCTTGTTTGCAGCGAGGATTATTAAGTTTTATAGTGATTTTAGAGCTTTAATTCATTTTTGCTTCGACTGAGGATCAAATCAAGGATGTAATTGATCGAAATATTCAATTTATTAAAAGATAAGTTTTTTATTATTTTTTTAATTTTTTCCAAATATTTAGATTATTAATAACAAATTTTTCAGTATGGCGGCCAAGATGGCCGACAAGATGGTGGACGCCACAATATCTGATGCTCTGGTGATTGACACTACTGCACCTTAGCGAGTAAAAAAAAAACAATATGTTGGCAGCGAACTCTAGCAGACGAATACTAAATGGCGGATCCGAAATGGTTGACATGACGTCATAATTTATATTATCTTTGGCATTAGTGGTGCGCGTCAGTCGTTCAATAGCAACCATGGGAGAAGGACCTGCCGCTATTTTTAATAGAATTACCTCACCGGGTTCAAACCGAGGACTCCTAAGTCCATAATGTATGTGCGTTTTGTTCAGATCTATAAATATAATAATTTAAGCATCCAATTAAAAATAATTATTTTGGGAAAGATTTACTGAAGATTAAAAGATTAAACCACACATAACTGTGTTAAAAATGTTCACAGTTGAAGCTAATTATTTACTTAATCGCGAGTTTTACGCTTCTTTCCACATCCTTGAAATACCCTCTGCCAGGACTATGATTTAAAAACTTTGTAGCATTGTTTGGTTTTCGTGATTAAGATACATATGAACTATCAACACATGAATCACAGCTATTATTTGCAGGAGCAAACGCGTCTTGAATGGCCTTGTCAAATAAGAAAATGGCTTTTCTTGCATACAACAGCCAATTACAAGAAAAAAAATATCTAATGTTTCAGGGATGCCAATGCAGTCTAATGAGCGGGAAAAATTGCTTTACTAAAAATCACTTCAAGAAAATCGATTTAAAAAATGTCATTCGACTGCAAAGAAGACTTGAAGTATTTCTAGATCGGCTTAACTTCACAATATAATATTAAGAATTCACATAGTTTTGTAGAATGATTTCAACCGAAAGATTTTGGCGATAAATATTTATCCCTCAGGATGTGAAATAATCGTGGCTCTACCTATATAATATATACTTTTTTTGTAATTACAGTTACATCCAGGCCAAACACTTCTGTTGTATACAAAATAAAGTCACTTCAGTGTGCTCTTTGGCCCATACGAAGTACAAAGTCTGTTAATCGTTTTAGCTGTCTTTCACGTGATATGGTAAAAGTTTTTTTTTCTTTTTATTTCTCTCATGAAAATATGCAGTTGAAGAACAGCACTGAAACAGAATTGTCCGTATACAGAATATTCTAAACTGTATTTGATAACAGATTCCGTGTTTTGCGGTACCAGTTTTTGCGTATCTCCAACTCAGCGTATAGATGAGCCTTAATAAATAGCTTGAGAGGACCGTGGTCATAAAACAAAATATTATAATGAATGTACCGATTCATTTTCTTCTATGGCGTGTAAAGCTGTAAAACTATAAAAAAAACTAATTTTTTTAATTATGTTAATATTTGGCTGGATAATTTAACTGATGTAGAGATTGCTTTATTATTTAAGTAAGTTTTATAAATTGTTGTAACTTACTTTCGTACTTATACTTTACTTTAAATACTAATTTTATTGAATTATATTTGTATTTATTCATGAAACAATGTTATACTTTATACTTTTTTTACGTTATACATTATAATGAATATTAATAATTTGCTGTGTTTATCTTTTATCTTTGTTTCTTAGGTTATATTTTATATATTTCTCAGTTATTACAAATTTATAAATGTTTACATTTGTCAAAATACCGCATGTAATTTGAAGTGACTAGATGCACTCACATACAAGCTTGCTTTCGTGAGTGCTAAATTTCCTGGTTAATTAAGTGAATATTGTTAATAAAACATAAAACAGAGAAATAAATTATTATTACTTCAAAAAAATAGGACTAAGAGTGAACTCAGAGAGTGAAGTGGATGTACATGCACTTCAAGTATACTATGTCGCCACATGAGTCCTCAGCCTCCATCTATCATCGGAGGACTGCAAAACTCACGCGAGCATAATCAAGTCAATGTCACGTGTCCATGGACTGCAGCCACTCTCGGGGTCGCGCGTGGTTTTGGTCAGCTGTTTCCATGGTTTTGTCATTTTTGACGTCATAACGTCTTATAAATCGATGAACGCCAGCTGCACGCACGAAAAATCATGACTCATTGTCACGTTCCACCTGAGCCGAGCGTGCAAGAACCGGCCAACCACCGTGCGAGAAAATCTTCTATAATATCAAACAGGTTAAGGCGGGCTTTTTAAAAGCAGCAATTAAAAAAAAATATATTTATTTGTCCAATTTCGTCATTTCAAATTAACAATTTATTGACATTGATTTGATTTCAGTTTATTTATAAAACTAATTGTTCGTGATTATATTTAAACAAATTATTTAAATTAAATTTGCAAAAACTGTAAATAATATTTGAAAATTAAAAAGTATGCAATTTTTCATCAATGTTTTCTTATTACGTTATCACGTAAAATTATCGTCCGTAAACCGACTTTACATACAACAACCCCTTTTATTGTTGTCTTTCGTTGCGTGTCAAACTACCCGTGATCCAACGACAAGAGATACTTTGAGAATTCTTTGGGAGCCAGGCTAAAATTCAAAGCCTTATGATTGCTTTGCCAAAGTTTAATTTTACTTTGGAGATTTCTTAGCGAGAAGCATTTTGTTCTCGTTAGTTGGCACTGCCTGTTTCGCTTTCTTCTCTCCTAGCTGGTTATCGTTGGCTCACGGGTGCGGATTACTGCGGTCCAATCACGAACACATTTCACTCGCATCCTAGCTTGCGACCAACTGAATACACGAACTTTCCGCGTCCCTAGTTGCTCGCCGTGTAGTATGTCTTTATTTCCATCGCGAATTCAGTCGTTTGTAGAGACCCGGAAAATTCGCGGGTTCAATGACCTCCAGGATAGACTCCAACATCCTCTACACACTCGGGCAAATGCCAACTGTTCATTGGCTGCTGACTTGTGAGTCGTCTCGACTGGGTGGCCTGTGATTCGACACTTCTATGAGTGAGGGTCTCTAATTGGCCCTCAGTCCTCCAGATTAACAGAGAACCAATGACAGAAGCAGCACTAAGGTATAATTATTTGAATTTTAGCATAACACGAAATGAACCCGCGAATTTTCCGGGTCTCTAGTCATTTGCAGTTTTGTAATGTTGTCACAAAGATGGTTCACAGGTGAGGAAACCCGCAGTGGTGACATGTCACCCACAGAGCGAGCGCCCGTCCAGAGTTGGGGATGACGAACTCTGCAGCAGGCTCCCAGGAAGTTTCTTCGAATTACCATTTTCTGTTGTGACCACCACGAGCATCCTGCAATATTTGCTGTTTGTCCTGTTCCCCCTCCTTCCTCCCTCAGTTCCCCCCCCCCCCCCCAACTCCCCCACGAATCCCGCCTGTAAAGCAGACCGATTGTGAACAATTGCGTGCGTCAGCTTTCTGGAGTTTTTCCTCCCTCTTATTGACCGATCGATGGGTTTGTCGGAGGGCGGAAGAAGTGTGCAGGGCGGATGGTGGGGGGGGGGGGGGGGGGTTGCGATGCCGGACCATGCAGTAAACAAGACTCAACCCTGGGGGTCATCAGTCGGCTCATTGCTTTAACGACTCTCGCTTGTTTTTCCTCGACCCTTCCTGGAGGGCCGCGCCTTCTTATTTCTTATTGTGGACCGGGCATCGTTTATTGGCTTTTTCGAAATTCACAGACCCAATTACCGAAACTTTCTCCACTCGCGATGGCCGTGCAATTTGTTTTATTTCGCGTCGTCCCGCGGAAGAAGTAAAAGAGGAAAAAAAAAGGGTGGGAGGGGGTTAGGCGGCGCCAAGCTCAGGGTCGCTCTCGATAAGTTTGGGGGGGGGGGGGGGGTCTTTACAACCCCTTCGGGCTGCACGACAGTTGTAACAACCGTACCGACATTACAACCACGGCCTCCCTCTCCACGGTACTCAATGACCACTTTACCCATGTAGCATTTTGCCTCGCGACGGAACTGCTGTGAGATCTCGCCATAGCGAGCTTTCAACTAGGTAACACTGTACAACATATTGTTCCCCTGCACTTTTAAACGATTTTTTTACGCCCAATGAAGTACATCCAAAACAAAAACAAAATAATAATTAAAAAAATACTATTCTATTAATAAATGAATTGTTATGTAGAATATTGATATGATTACTTCAATATACGGGTTTCTTTCGCACGTTTTTTTTAAACATTTAACATTTTTTATGCTACTAAAATCTGACTTTTCGATGAACCTTAGTTTATAGCAGAAACGGTTAACTTCGTCATCAAAATTTTTGCTTCACTACTTCAGTGACAACGCAAGCTTGACTGAAAATGTTGTGTTGCACTGGATTGTATATCGCATCAAACCATTTGTTTTCGCAAAGAATGTGGTTTCACAGTGTGGTATAAAGAAATGTTTTATACATGGTGTTGAAATTACCAATTAAAAATCTCTACAACAAACGAAGTTTCTAAAGCACGAGCGGTTTAGTTTAGAGTTCTTTCGAATGAACAATACCTGATAGGTGGTCATTTTTCCTGGAACTTTAGGAAACGTAGAATCTATCATAGTGTTCGTTTTTCAGGTGATTTCTTTTCCTACCTAGCCTCTTTTTGTTCCTACATGAACATATTTTAAGTGTAGTGGGTAGAGGATTCTGATTTCTATAATCGTCATATGTTTAATGTTTTTTTTCATAACGTAGCCAAGCATTGTTAAAAAAATCTGTACGTTTTACAAGGAAATTCATTAACACATAAAGTGTTTCAGTGTAACATCTTAGTTCTCGGTACACGGCTGTTGGTGGGAGTAATTTCGAGAATGCGACGGAAGCGTGCAACGGAACCGAACGGAAATTTGTAACAACCATGGTGCTACCATCTATGTCGTATGACGTAAACCAAAGTTCACAAATACAAAGGAATACGTTATAGTGTTTACATTTTAATGACTCTTAGCAATATGAGCAGTACTTTAATAAATTCCTTGTCGAAAACCAGGTCCAAATCCGGGTTTATTTTTCAAGTCTTTTACATTTTCATCGGAGCCGTTTCATCACATAGTTTAAATTTTCGTTCTGCAAATCGAATATTCGATAGTCGACGTAGATGCTTCGGCAGCGGATTCTAGTGGCGGGCGCGGAAACTACGTGTGGTTCGCGTCCAGAAATGCAGTTGAAAACTCAGTTCGCGTATATTTATCACACTCGGCATTATTAAAAAAAAATTCTGCGTTAGTTTTGGTGTCCGAGTTTCCTATTATAGCTAAGTGTATTTGTAATATTAAAAAGACATGAATTTGCTCGTTATCAAGGCTAAATATTCACACATCACTGGCGATTACTAAAGTCTAGCTCACATTTTTGCTTCTAAATGCAGTACCATCAGTGTAATGTTGTGATCTCATTGGTGCCCCGAGCTTCGCTACGCAAGTCCACGAGCAGACCCCTCTCTCACTGCTAGTGCACATGTCTTCCGCGTGAGAGCGCCACTTTCCGCCTCGAACGGGAAAAAAATAACTAAATCGTATTTTCAAAATGAACTTATGAAAAAAATATTTTAAACTAAGATGAACGACAGAAAATAAAAACCAAATACGCCATCTTTGATACAAAAGTTCACTAACGGTCTTTAAATTCGCAATCATTTTACCAATGCCAACTCGATAAGATAACAAAGATAGAACTGAAAGACCTCTATTATAATCCGAAAGCGAATGAAGCGTCAACGGTGCAAAAACCGATACCAGAAGACGAAGTAAGTATCAACAACGCTTTAGCTGTTGCCATGAAGATCTTTGGGAAAAATTTGTTGAAAATAACTGAAAAAAAAATTCTAAATAAAAAAATTGCTTCGAAGTTCAAATTGAGAATCCACATGCGAAATTTCACAGCGTGATAGGTGATATACAGTCAGACAAGCTATATATTTTATTGGTTTAATAGATTTATGTGTAGGGGCAGGCATTTTTCGTGAAAAGATCTGAACACTTATTAGACTGCAACAAGGTACACCCGCACCTGTGGTTTCTTCCTTGTGATTGGCTGCCGTCTGCAAGAGAAGTCGTTGCCTTATTTGACCGAGCCACTCAGGACGCGTTTACTTCCGCGCTGAATCACTGTGATTGGTGTTTTTACAATCAATATGTACCTGGGATAAACTCACCCAATCACGAAACACAGACGATTCTCTGGTGTTTTAACTTTCATCTAGTCTCGAAATCTTTTCGCGAAATCTGCGTGCCCCTATATTATGTGTAGAGACCTGTGAATTTCGCGGATTCATTTCGTGTTATGCAAAAATTCAAATAATTATACCTTAGTGCTGCTTCTTTCATTGGTTCTCTGTTAATCTGGAGGACTGAGGGCCAATTAGAGACCCTCACTCATATAAATGTCGAATCACAGGCCACCCAGTCGAGACGACTCACAAGTCAACACCCAATGAACAGTTGGCATTTGCCCGAGTGTGTAGAGGATATTGGAGTCTATCCTGGAGGTATTGAATCCGCGAAATTCACGGGTCTCTAATTATGTGGTATTCAAATAACGATAACTGTAGTGAATTAATGTTAGCCTAATTTGGGTGATCAAAATATTTGCTGGTTTATATAAACCATTAGTTTTGTATAATTTAGAGGAATGTTTTGTATAAATCGTGTTTTTTTTTTATTCACGAGATAATGTTCTGACAACTTTGCAGGTTGTCAAAGAATTTCTCTGCACGATTGCAGTAATAAATGACAGTGCGCGAAGCGGGAACACGGTTGCCGCCTTGTTTGTTGGTCGTAAAAGACGACGCGAGATCCAAATGGGGACCGGGAAGTTTTTTTTTTTTTTTTACGCCCTCTCCAAATCTGCCATCTCTCACCCGACGTGCCTATGCTTCCCAGGCGACGGGCTGCGTCGATCCGCCTCAGGGTCGATCAATCATATCGAGCTGCTGATACAGACGCCTGCATGAGCGGGGGGGGGGGGGGGGGGGGATGGTCGAGTCAGCAGCGCGAGATCAGCCAACACCACAATGCCAGCACGCGACAAGGCTTCGCAGTAGGGGCATGCGTTTTTCGCGAAATAATCTGCTCGCTCGTTATACTGCAACAAGGTATGTCATTGTTCCCTTGTGATTGGCGGCCGTCTGCGAGAGAAGCCATCGCCCTGTCTGGCCGGGCCATTCAGGACGAGTTTGCTTCCGCACTGGGTGGTTGTGATTGGTGCGCCGACAGTAGACATGCACCTGGAATAAACCCAGCCAACCACGAGACACAGAAAATGCTGTAGAGTTTTAGCACACAGCTGGTCGGAAAATCTTTTCGCGAAAATAACATGGCCCTACTTCGCAGTATCTCGACGCACAGGTACATTCGCCTGTTTCTGCCGTTTGCAAAAAAAAATGGTTGTCTGTGAAGTCAGTTTGCGGACGATAGTTTAACGTGACAACGTCATAACAAAACATTGATGAAATGATTGTATACTTTTATGAAAAAATTGAATCATTTTTATTCACTTATCACTATTTTGTATGGATACAAAGAAGGAGTGAAATGAAATGTACAATTTAATTGATAAATTTACTTTTATTTGCACTCATTAATTCAAATATGTTTATTACTTTAACGAACAGATTATTTTAACTATAACTTTTATACATGTTTGCTATTTAACTTCTTCCAATCTGTGTTATTCTGTTAAGGATAGGACGATGATAGGAAAAGTAGTAAACGAATGGAAGTGTTTCAAGTTTAATGTGCCTCGGAAAAGTCAAATCGATGGTTGTCCCAATCGAGTGGAAGAGAGATAGATGCGGCGCAAGTGTACAATGAGCGTAACGGGACACAGCGCAACGGGACAATGTGCGTTACGGGACACTTTTTCGTGCGTGCAGCCGGCGTTCATCGAATTATTAGACGTCGCGTCAAAAAATGTCACCAGTCATGAGGACTGTCAACAGAAGTGAAAACTTAAAACTTTGTTTTTAAATGTGCAATATGACATCATTTATAAGTCAAATGTACGTAGGAAAATGATTTTGATATATTATATCAGTACGATGTCAGCATGATAACATTTATCCTTACATCAATTTTTAGCCACAACAGATGTCAGTGGTATGTCAAAATTACGTAAAAATTCATTACCTAGCTATGACTTACCATTGATGTCAGACCTAGGTCATGTATTCACGTGGTCAAATTACCTTCACTGACTCCTATTACAGCATGTCGGTGATGCGAACTGACAAGATTTTACCCATCCAAAAATGAGTCCGACTCGCACATGATACAGTCGAGTATATACAATGTACTAGTGTATATATGCGTATACATGTACACAGGCCGCTGCGCGTCGCCAGTCTGGCGCAACACGTCACTAGCATGTCAGTGACGCGAACCCAGAAGTTTTGCCCCCTACCGAAAGTCGCTCAACGCGGCTGAAGAAGTTTTCACTTCAATAAAAGGAAAGATGGGTTAGGCTGTATCGGGACACACAGCTGCAATTTTTTAACGTGAACATCTCGTGCAAATGTGAGTTCAAAAATCTCAGAAGTCCGAGTCAGCTGTTTATAATTTTAATATCCAAGTTATTAATAGTAGTATATAATAGTTCCTCCGAAATCAGGGTCCAGGGGGTGGAGCCGAGAGCCGAGCCGCATCTCTGACGTCACGTCCATCTCTGACGTCACGGCGGCCATCTTGGACGAGCGTAACGGGACACAGCGTAACGGTACACAACATAACGGGACATAATGTAACGGGACAAGTAGATCACGGCGACCATCTTGGATCCGCCATTTTGGATGATGTCATTGTGTTCTCGAACATTCCGGCGATGTGTTATCCATATATCGTCACCTAGTATGACGACATGTCCGCCATCTTGTCTTCGATGCTAGAAGCCATCATCATTGTATCGCCGGCTAGAGTGCGCTGACGCCATGTTAGTTTAATTCTTACCCGCTAGAGTGCAGTAATAATTTATAACTAAGGTGCCCGCCATCTTGAAATTTGGACGCCATCTTGAAAATCCGTAATTTTAATGCTAGAGTTTCGGGAAAAAGTTCAAAATTCATTAAATAAATTTGTAATCTATATACTGATTGAATAGATCGACTAAGGTCCTTGATTCGATCCCTGCCCGATACAAAACAATTTTAATATTTTAAAAAAGTACCACTAAAGTGACAGGTTTAAGAAAATAAAAACACCGCAAGTTCTTTTAAAAAAAAAAATATTACATACATACTACACTACTACAAATACAAAAAATACACACAGTCAAAGTACTAAAGTTTTGTGGATTTCTCGACGTCTGCATCAGCCACCCACGAATTAAAGCGAGGTGGAAAGCCCCACCACTTGACGTAGGACCGTCCTTTTCTTCGTTTTATAATCTTCTCCACCAAGTACGTATCGGGATACAACGTAGGCTGAATCTCTTCGGCATAGAAGCCGCCATGGATAGGTTTGTGGTCCAAATCTTCGAGGTAGTAGGTCCTAGGCTCTGATTCACGAACATGTGTCACACGGAAAAGTTCGGGACTCCAGTTCGCAGTGAAACCTTTCTCGAAGATACCTTTCTGCTTGGAGATTCGCACAATGTCGCCGACGTTAGCTTTACGCTTTCGTGGATCTTTCATCTTCGTGTTGGAAAACACTGTTTGAAGCAGGCGATTGTCCTTTACGTCCTTTGGCTTCATTTTCGTGGTAGAATGCACCGTGGAATTATACTCGCTTATTAGTTTCGGCAAGATGTCAAGCCACTTGTAATTTCCGTTAGCCGTGAACTGCCGCCACATCTTGGAACGCAAAGTTCTGTTAAACCTTTCGACAACGGAGGCTTTGACGTTACTAAATGTAGAGTAGTGTTTGATGCCATACTTCTTCATCAAAGCCTTGAAGGTTGCATTGTAGAATTCTTTCCCGAGGTCCGTTTGCAGGTGCGACGGTACACGTCCATCACGAAAAATATTTTTCATGGCCGTGGCTACGTCAGTTGCAGTCTTTGATTTAACAGGTCTCGCCCAAGCGAACTTGCTATAAACATCGATGACTGTCAACATGTACTTGAAACCTTTATTCAATCGGGAATACGGTATCATCTCAACAAGGTCCGCCTGGAATAAATCGTCAATTCCACGAACTATGACTTTGCGACGAAGGTATTTCCGTCTAGCAGGAGCATGAAGTTCGCGAGCGATTCCGGTTCGACTCATTGTATGTAGCCGGCTTCCCTCAGTTCTTCAAGTATGGAGACTATTTCGTTGATGTGCGAATTGTTTCCTACACTAAGCGAAGCATGTAGAATTCTAAGGCGATCAACTAATTCATTAGGGTCGTCCCAATATACATAGTCAAATATCTGACCACTTTCTAGCTTTTTTAAACCTTCGCCATGTATTGTTAGTTCACTGAAGAGATTAGCGAGAATGTAGATTTTTTCATGATCTACGTCTTTATATACACCACTATCTGGATCGTTATCCCGAAAATGTACATTGGTTAGCTCTAGCAGTTTTTTGTACTCTTATAAGTCTTTGTGAGAATATCCTTTAGGCTCCCTGCGAAACAGCAATTCGTACAGACCCGGAGTCCCGCGTGTTTTGAACGCTTCTACGCGCACGATATTTCCTGGTAGAAAGTCTATTTCTTTAGCACCGAGGAACCACTTATTATGTTTTCTGTACACTCCGTAGGTCGTGTCATTATTCCGGCTCGTAAACGATATCAGGTATGGTCGGACCATTGCATTAACTTGATGTCCCTTTTTCGGTATTTTTTTCTTGTGCATGGTCTCTGTACTTGTTAAGTCCTCTTCTTCTCGATCCGGTTCATACTTTCTCTTCTTTACAGTTGGCATTTCATCTTCAACTTCTGTCTTCACAATAATGGCTGGTTCTTCCTTGTTTTTAAGTTCGTCGAGGCGACTAGTGATTGGTTTAAATATCTCCTCATTTTCCATCTCACGTGCAAGTCTGGTTCGTCTAGCAAGTAAATATTTTTCACGAACAGACTGTATAGCTCGATAAAGGTCACTGGCCAGGTCCGACATTGTACTGGCTGAAAACTTATTGCATGACCTCCTTTTATACTTTTTTATTCGTTCGCAGAGACTTCTTTCTTGTGTTTGGCCAAATCTGAATTTGTTGACAAGTGAGATAGTGATGCTTTCAGACTACTTTGAAAAGTCCTCAGATCGTCACGTCTTTGTGCATTCGATACTTCGATCATGTCGCGAATGCGAGAATCCGATGCTTCCACACGCTGGTCGATGGCAACGAGATACTCAAGTAATTCCTTTTTCACACTTTCTACTTTTTGAGCCAGTAGCGAAATGTATTTGCGGATATCGCCGTCATGAGACTTGAGAGCAGTACGTAAGCCTCGACTGCTACGACCGAATTTCGAAATGCTATGACTCATGTTTGGCAATAAACTGATTGAAACCCTGTCTCTACCTGCCCTTATATAGAGGCTAGTCTTTGACTATAACTAGGAATCCGTGTTCTTCTTTCCAACACAAGGAGCACATGTCTTTTAATTCCTGGAATGTCATGTCGGTGTTTACGTGATCGTTGTAAGCGTGGCGTAAATTAAGTTTGTCCATGCGAAACAAAACTATGACATTCGCGTTGTCTCGTATGAGATGTTTTGGAATACGACTGTACGACTGACACAGGTAAACGCAGTCTACCTTGGCGTGTCTGCCCATGGAAAATTACTCTTGTATTATGCCTTGTTTCTCGCACATTACATCGTCGAAAACAAACACGGAATTGGCTTTTGCTTCTCTTGGAGGTTAAATATCGGTATTATCGCTAAACGGAAAATACTCCAGACCATCCACCGAGCGTAGAACAGTAGCTAGGCGCTGGTACTTTGGCTGTTGCAACGACTTGGAATACAAGTAAACGTTCTCGAACCGAAGACCGTTTGGCTCCTCCAGTAAACTCAGTAAAACACACGTCTTGCCACAGTTTGACGGACCCGCCATTATGCAACGTACGGCGGAAGGCAACAGTAAGCCATGTGGTGATTCACGCGCACTAAATACATCGTCTTGCGTAATGCGTACGGGCAAACACACGTCTTGCTTGACGACCTGCATTGTACTAAAGTAATTGTATAAAATCAAACACATTTATACTTTCTGGTCAGTTGTGCGTAATGACTCGAAGAGGTAAGAACAAAAAACACATCGGTGGAGGACTCGTGAACTCGCTGATAAACAATCTACCATTCGAGCTACACATTCCCGGCTACAGATTCTGCGGCCCCGGCACTAAACTAGCGAAAAGGTTAGCTCGCGGTGACGTGGGAATTAATTCTCTCGACGAAAAGTGCAAGCAGCACGATATCGCATACTCGCTCAGCAAGGATCTGGAATCCAGACACCGGGCCGACGAGATATTGGCACAGGAAGCCGAAGATATATGTAAATCGTCGAACGCGGGACTAGGAGAGAAAATCGCAGCGTGGGGCGTTTCCAAAATCATGAAGGCAAAGACGAAATTAGGACTGGGTGCTCGTCGAACCAGCTCCATCAAGTCAAAGACTAACTCACGCAAGACCAAACGCAAGACTGGTGCAGGCGTGCAAAAAGCCAAGCAAAAATTACAGACTCTCGACAAGAAGATTATAGGAGTTTTTCTTCATTTGCTTTTGCCTGCATTGGGTGCTCTCGGCGGCCTCATCGATGCAACGAGCGGTATAGTGCGGGCAGTCAACACTTCGAAGAATGAGCGCAAGCAGTTAAAAGAAGCACAGCGACACAATGCCAGCATGGAAGCCATTGCCATCGGTTAAAAGAACGGCGCAGGACTCTACTTGCAACCTCACAAATCAGGTCGAGGCATGAGAAAGAAACGAATGAAAACACCCTACGTTCTTTGCCGAAACGACCGCTCACCAACGTAGATTTAATAAAGTACGCACGCAAACTGAAAATACCAAATTTCCGCGGCGTGTTTATGCGAAACACTTTGCCCAGCAAGCCAAAAACGCACGAACGTGCCATCATTAATTTAGACACGTCGGCGGGTCGAGGCACGCACTGGGTGGCCTATGTAAAGACTGGAAACATGGCCGAGTACTACGATAGTTTTGGAAATTTACGGCCTCCGCCAGAACTAAGGTTGTACCTGGGCGGGTCCACTACGTTGTTTTACAATTACGAAACGGAACAGAAGCATAATCAAACAAACTGCGGACACTTGTGTCTTCGCTTTTTAACAAACAAAAATTAGCTGACAAATAAAAATTGCTACTTAAAGGTTGTGCAGTGATGATAATTTATCAGTCATGTCGATAAAACTTACCTTGACAGGTCACGCATCTGAGCTGCGGGCGGTTCATTTCCCGCCTCTGGATTTAGACGGAGAATGGTGTATCGGACTCGTAGATTTTCAAACGTATAATGCCATACCTAATATCGACGAGGAAAACTGCAAGATCTGCTTCCTGAAAAGCGATGGGACCGCTCATGAAATACAGTTACCTGTTGGCTCTTACGAAATTGACGACATTGCAAATTACATCAGTGATATGTTACCACAGGATGTAGACTTTCAACTGCGTGGAAATCCGAACACTCAAAAAAGTATTCTAACATGTAGTGAAAATGTCGACTTTACGAAACCTGGCACCATAGGCACGATGCTCGGATTCGAATCAAAGGTTTATGATACAGGAAGAACGTACGAATCTAAGCGCGCAGTAAACATTTTGCCTGTGAATGTCATAAGAATAAACTGTAATTTGGCAAGTGGAATGTATCTCAACGGAAGACTAAGCAACATGCTGCACGAGTTTTTGCCAATGGTCCCGCCAGGATATAAACTGGTCGAAGTACCGCAAAGTATCATTTACGTTCCAGTCGTCGTGAAGTGCGCACACGAAGTCGTCGTCAGAATCGTTGACCAGCGAGGACGATTGGTGAATTTTCAAGACGAAGAAATTACATTACGTCTGCACTTGAAGCGATGGGCATAAAGTTCGTAACACCGAACAGTTATAAAAGAAATCGTATTGTCGTGAATAAGAACAGTTCTCTACCAGACATCGGTGCATTAACACCTGACAGCATAAAATATCTTCTCAGTATTGGACAAGTGCCGAGTAAATATTGGAGACGAAATTCTCAACGTGGAAGATCCGGTCATTTTTGAAGACAGCATTACGAAAATGGAATTGCACGAGTACCAGCCTTTCCTGCTCGGACCGTACGCACTACCATCGGAAGTACGCATTGCTGTACAGCAGCAAGATATTTGTACTTTACCTTCGCTGTCATTTCTACGTATAAGAGGCACGCTTACAAAAGCGGATGGTACGCACCCGACAACGACATCAATATCCTGCAATGGTATTCTTCACCTAATCGAGTGCATTACATATGTACTCAATGGCGTCGAGGTAGACCAGACGAGAGATGTAAGCATAGCATCTGCTATGAAAAATTACCTTTCGCTCACGCCAAATGAACTGTCTGCTGCAAAGATGGCCGGTTGGGCTCTCGAGGATGAATATAAGCTTCCGGTTTATGCCGAAGGGAAGTTCGAAGTTTGTGTTCCTCTGTCCATGCTTCTTGGATTCGCTGAGGACTACAAGCATATAATCATTAATTCGAAACAAGAGCTCGTACTGCTTCTAGCCAACACGCACATTAATGCAATTGTCGCCGCTGCAGAAAACCCTCAAGATGTCTCGCTAACACTACAGTCTATCGAGTGGATGCTGCCCCACATCCAAGTGAGCACTGTTGAGCGAGTCAAGATGTTGAAGAAAATAGAAAATGGCAAGATCTTCGATGTGCCATTCCGATCCTGGAGCCTGGAAATTTATCCTGCCTTGCATCATAGTCAGCGTATCAATTGGATAGTAAAGTCCAGCTTCGCTACGGAAAAACCAAGATACATCATCGTCGGGCTTCAGACCGGAAGACAGCTCAATGCAGGAGTAAGTCGCTCCGTATTCGATAACTGTCAAATACGCAATGTAAAAATATTTTTAAACAGCGAAAGTTATCCGTACGTTGACATGAACATGGATTTTGAAAGTGGAAGATTTCTTCTAGCATATCAAATGTATGCCAAGTTTCAGCAAGCTTACTACGGGCGGATACAGTCACCGATACTGAGTCCCGACAGTTTCAAGAACAAGGCACCATTAATGGTGTTTGACGTTTCCAAACAGGATGATCGTATAAATTTTAACATCATCGACTGTAGGATCGAGATAACGACTAGCGGAAATATTCCACCAAACACCTATGCTTTTTTTCTGATACTTCACGATCGGCTTGCTTCGTACAATTGTCGAGACAAACTTGTGAAAATTCTGACATAAATACCGTTTCGCTTTCTATGATAATTTAGTTACGACCGAGCATTGCTAGCGACAAGATGTACTGCAACCTGCAAGGTTTCCAGAGTCAAAATGGATTCGTGCTCAAGGAAATTAGAGTCACCTTCGGAGACAAGACTCGAACACGCACTTTCCGTCCTCCGTATCCGTGGAAACTACTAGACGAAAAAAGTAAACGGTCGAATGAATGGCTATGTAAATATTACCATGGCCTGGAGTGGGACGAAGGAAAAATTCCGTACCACCAAGTGAAAAACACTATTGAAGATTTACTAGTTCAAAACGAAATAATCTACGTTGCCGGACCGGAACAGAAGAAATGGCTGAGCAAGTTGTGTGATGCGTCAGTTGTAATTGTAGACCTACATACCGACTACGGCTGTCCTTCCCTGCGCAAGCTTAGTGCAATATACGACGTGCAGCTACGTGACAAGTTTGAACGTGTCTGTGCCTGTACAAACTCGCAGTTAATGCAGAAATGGCATACACAGTGTTAGTAGGAGCCTGCATATATAAATGTCGTACCTACGTACGTGCCTTCAGTTGACGTTCGGCCTGCAAGAAGATGTTTACGTTTCATCCTGCTAACGTGTACGTGAGCGCAAGACCTAGCTTCAGCAGTGTAGAGTACAGCTACTGGGATTCCGGGTATCTACGTACATATACAGAAACCTGTGATGGAGGCGCTCAGCATTGGCGGTTTGCCCACTTTCCTGTGTCCTATGAACCGACTCAGCAGCTGGTAGATTGTTGCGAACCTGGAAACTGTGCCGTCTATCACATGAGACCACACACAATCCTTCCTGCTAGCATCGCTGAGGTAGTCGCCTCGTCTGCATGTGCAACACCAAACATGGACGTGTTGCAACCTGTTGCGACCTGTGATGCTTCTACGCAGACGTCCAAACGGTGTGCGTCTCGTCGTCGCAGTTCAGGCAGTGAATCTGTCCCAACTAGCACTGAGCCAAAGCCCAGGCGTAGACGTGGTCACAGACGTCATCGACCATGTCTTGTCGGAGTTGTCGACGTCGCAGAAGATGACCAGCTGGAAACCTGTGTTCCTGATCGCGTGACCGGCGAACCAGTTGGAACCGGAGTCAACTAACCAGTTGGAACCGGAGTCTACGAGTCTGTTCGTGCGGCATTAAAGACTTTGCTTGTGAAAATGCTTGATTCCTTAACCTAATATGTATTTGTGTACTTTTTATAAATAAATGTGTAAAACTTGAACTCGTGTGTTTTTTATTTCTACAATTTTTTTTAGATACCTAACAAAAATTTTTTAAATACAGACAATATTTTGACTCATGTAGTATACCAGTAGACCACGGGTATATAAGCGAGGTTCAGACGACTGGACCCACAGTTCACCTCTGACCGCGGTGCAGTACGGACGTGCTCTCTCTATTAAGTTTCGTGAGATTTATTTATGTCGACCGGAATAAACTGTCTACCGTCAGCAGCGGGAACCTCGTTGGCAGCAACGTTGATGGAGTCGGAGATCCCGATACCGACTGCAGAGGAGACCACGACAGCGTTGGAGATCCCGATACCTGCTGCAGAGGAGACAACGATACGTGCTGTTCCATCATCAGCTGAAGTTTCACCATCTGCATTCCAGACTTCAATTAATGAAGAGCGTACAGCGCATCAGTGCAAATATTGTGACGCATCTTTTACAAAACCTACGAATGCGCGCAGACATGAAAGAAGCAGTTGTCCGAATAATTTACTGAAACGAATACAATTTCAGTGCAATAAGTGCGGTAAACTAATTTCACGTCTCGACAGCTTACATCGTCATTATAAAAATTTCTCTGAGAATGCTAATTGCGAGTATAATGAACATGGTTATTGTTTTGACTCATGTGTTGAACAAGCTAATGCGACTATATAAGTGAGACCCCACGTGATATGAACTTCAGTCTGTCTCTGGCTGCGGTGATGAACGGCTCGGATAGTTAGACTTGTATAACATAATAGACCAGTATCTAGCTATTCTTGAGAACTCGGTGGCATCATTACCAGTATCAACACCAACCTGGATCGAATGTCTACCATCATCAGTGCAGAGCACGATGACAACGACGTCTACAGCTACACCTGCTCTCTCAGCACAGCAGGAGATTTCGATTCGTGCAACATCTTCTGCAGAGCAGACCTCAACGGCTTCAGAAGTTAACATGTCAGCAGTGTTACAATGGTTGTCAACAGTTCCAGTGTCATTGATGAAGGAAGGAGCATCCAGCGGTGTTCCATCACCCGACTGCACGTGCTGTGAGAAGATCAAAAACTTGAAATTACGGGATTATGTAATACACAATTGTAGTAATAACTCTGAACGCATTAAATATCAGTGCAACAGATGTTTAAGCAAATTTGTACAATATGGAAGATTAAAACGGCACCTCAGGAATTGTGATAGACTGGCTGTACATTCATCGGAATCAAGCTGTATATTTTGTTACAAAACATTGGCAAATATTCAAAGTGCACAACGACACGAAATATATCACTGTCCTTTTAATGAAGTCGAAAATTCGTCTTTGTGTGAAAATTGTGGTGTACCAATATGTCGACCTGATAAACTGAATAGGCATTTACGAACATGTAAAAGACTTACTTCGTCCATTTAGAAGATTGTTTGAATCGAGAAATCCACAAGACTTTAGTAATTTGTCTGTGTATTTTTTTGTACTTGTAGTAGTGTAGTATGTATGTAATAAAAGTTTTTTTAAAGGAACTTGTGGTGTTTTTTATTTTCTCAAACCTGTCACTTTAGTGGTACTTTTCAAAAAAAAATGTTAAAGTGGTTTTGTATCGGGCAGGGATCGAATCAAGGACCTTAGTCGATCTATTCAATCAGTATATAGATTACAAATTTGTTTAATGAATTTTGAACTTTTTCCCGAATCTCTAGCATTAAAATTACGGATTTTCAAGATGGCGTCCAAATTTCAAGATGGCGGGCACCTTAGTAATAAATTATTACTGCACTCTAGCGGGTAAGAATTAAACTAACATGGCGTCAGCGCACTCTAGCCGGCGATACAATGATGATGGCTTCCAGCATCGAAGACAAGATGGCGGACATGTCGTCATACTAGGTGACGATATATATACAATGAACAAAGTGGTGGGGGTCAGCCTGCCTGCATCCACCATTGAGGAAAGAGCCTGTCGCCATTTTTATTTTTTTTGCCCTTGTCGGGTTCGAACCGAGGACTCCGAGCTCCGTGTCGTTAATGTATGATTTTAATAAATAATTTATTAAATTTTTATTAAGTGAATTTTTTTATAATTTTTAAAAAAAATTTCGTTAAAATCGGATAATAAATAAAAAAGTTAAAGATGGCGACCGTAACAAAAATTGCAACGGTGACGTCATCATTCAAAATGGCTGATAACACATCGCCGGAATGTTCGAGAACACAATGACATCATCCAAAATGGCGTATCCAAGATGGCCGCCGTTATCTACTTGTCCCGTTACGTTATGTCCCGTTACGTTATGTTCCGTTACGCTGTGTCCCGTTACGCTCGTCCAAGATGGCCGCCGTGACTTCAGAAATGGACGTGACGTCAGAGATGCGGCTCGGCTCTCGGCTCCACCCCCTGGACCCTGATCTCGGAGGAACTATTATTTACTACTACTAGCTGCAGTACCCGGCTTTGCCCGGGCTGAACACCGGGTGATATATTGTCCGCGAGTTACAGCAAAATGGATAGCGATATGTCCAGTGTGGTGGACATTAAGAAATTACACATAATTACTGTTTGTGTATCTGTGACCTATGGTTTTCTGTTTACCCATGGCGATCGGTTGAAAGGTTTAGAAGTTGATGCGCTACAGCGCCATCTAGCGGCGAGTTACAAAAAAAATTGTTAGCATAAAAACCTTCTCCATGATAAAAACACTTCGATGTGCCAACTTTCATGGCGATCGGTCAAACGGTGTAAGAGTTTATCGACGACATACATGCCAACATCCAATTTATATATATTCTTATATTTCGAAATTTTGGGGCTTTCACTTTTGCGGAAAGTGGATGTTCAGGACCTCGAATGGTTTGGAACACTCCATCTCGAAAGAATAGATATTTGAAATTCCTGAAATTGTCGAAATTTTGGGGCTTTGCTCCCAGAGGGGGGCGGGGGGTTCGAGGACCCTGAATGGCTCGAAAACACTTAAAATCGAGATAGATTTTTCAAATTTTTTTAAACTTTCGAAATTTTGGGGCTTTAACCACCTGGGGGGGGGGGGGGGGTTGACGTTGAGGACCCCGAATGGCTCGGAAACACTCCAAATCGAAAGAGATATAAAGGAATATAAGAATGTAGGCATTTACTGTACTCTTATCTACCATAATAACAATATTGACAAATAGAAAGCTTATTACCTACCTATTAATAATTATCTAAATAAATTAATAAATAACTCTATGTTTAAGAATTTACGTACATACATAATATTAAACTTCAAACTATACACACAAAAAAATACTAAGGATGTTTGTGAAACTATATTTATTTGTCATAATGTTTAAAACATTTTTAGGATTTCTTTATATGTAAAACTGTGGTGGCAATATTCCGCTTATCCAAAGGAGTATAGAAATTAATAGAGACATCACTCCCTGTACACACCACAAATCTTTGAATTAAGTATAAAAAAACATAGTCCAAAATGAAACAAAAAGTATAAATAACAACTAATTTGACAAAAAAATTATACAACTGGAATGACAATGTTAACATCCGCCTGAAATTTAATAGAAGTAGGCAGGTAAGAATATATATATATATATATATATATATATATATATATATATATATGAATATATATATATAATAAATTAAATGAAATTAAAACATACATAAATAAAATTATCTCACACTCAACCAAACATAATGTTTAATATGAAATAAAGGAAGATGGCAATTACACGTAACTATTCTAATTAATAAAAAAAATCAACTTTCCTGAAATAGTTAAATTCAAATTTTTCAACAATATATTACATAATTGATAAATATTTCTGGTCTTCGGTCTCAGCAGCCCTAAGACTCTTGACGCTCAGCAGATAAATTATAAATACTAAACCAAACTCCTTGCAAATAAGTAGGTAATGTAAAAAAAAATAACAATATTGACAAATAGACAATATTAGTAGGCCCTACCTACCTATGAATAAATTTCGAAGAAATTTATAAGTTTAAGAATTTATGTACCTACATAATATTAAACTTGAAACTATCCACACAATAAAAACCTAAGAATGTTAGTGAAACTAATTTTTTTTATTTGTCATAATACCTAAAATACATATGTTTCCAAAATGAAACAAAGTATAAATAATGACCAATTTGACAAAAAAAAATTGTACAACTCGAATGACATTTAAAACATACACGTGAAATTTAAAAGAATTATGAGTGCCCTAGGTAGGGAGGAAAAATATATATAGAAGAAATTAAATTTAAAAAATGGGTGCGTGTACTTAGGTACGCGCATGTGAAGTTATACTTCTTTGGCATCATTAAAAAATAGTTTTTAATTGCATGCAAAAATATTGCGTGGAGTCCCTCCGCGTGGAAAAAGTGAAACTTCGTAATGTGGAAATGAAAATAGGAAGGGGTAGAAATTGATTTTTAGTGAAATCATATTGTATCAAATCAAACTAAAAAAATAAAGGAAATAAATTTGTAACGATTCATAGATTGATCTTCAGAGAGAGAGAGAGAGAGAGAGACACCTATTGAATGTCAATAAAACTAACTTTTTTATGAGAGCAGATTTTCATGAAATAAATCATGAAATCATTCAACGATAAAAGCTGTTTATTTAATTAAGCGGACGGGTTCGCCCCAAGGAGAAAATAACGCGGCGAGACCTCGTGGACATAGAGAAATGACACACTCACTTTTTAAGTATCTATAAAACATGATTTTTTTCTGCAATTTAAATTGTAATATACAAAAACGGTATTGAAAATTGAAACAAATATGGCGACACTACAAACTGTCAAGAGCTTTTTTTTTCTTACTCTCTACTTAGTTCCTTACAATAGCAAAACGTAACGTAATGGCTTCAAAGCTATTGCTCGGCAGACATAGAGGAATGACACTAACAGTTTGTATATCTATGACACACATTACATTTTTTAGTTTTTTCTTAACTCAGAATCTAGATAAAATATCCAATTGTGAATCTAAACCATCCTCGAATCCCCGTGAACTCACACAACAAATTTCATCAAAATCGGTCCAGCCGTCTAGGAGGAGTTCAGTGACATACACACGCACACTATATATATATAAAGATTAATGTTACAGTCTTAATTTATACGATCGATGATGCCTGCGCTTTACGAGGCTGGATGACGTCTGCCATCTCAGCTTTCTTAATCTCCCTGCAGTCTGTTCTTTCTTATAATAAGTGCGCCCAATGCCTCGACATTGTCATTTTTCGCGTCATTCTTCGTTATTTCGTCCCACAGTTGTTGAATCGTAAACTTTTGACGTGACAACGTCTAATAAATCGATGAACGCCGTCTGCACGCACGAAAAAGTGTCCCGTTACGCACATTGTTCCGTTACGCTGTGTCCTGTTACACTCATTGTTCCTTTACGCTGTGTTCCGTTACGCTGTCGGCGAGTGCAGTAATAATAGGTTATGTTACAATTGACTAAAAAAATATGGTGATTCAGTGATTACAAGTCATCTACACGTGAACTGTTTCGTCGACTGTTTATAAAGTGAAGTGAAAAGTTCATGTGGTTTTCATTGCTTATTACAACAACAATTTCGGCAATAAAGGTTAATTATTCTTGCATTTTAATAATCTGATTACTAGTAGGATTTCAAGTATTTATTCTTTTATCATTAAAATAAAAATGATTCAATTTTATTCATAAAAGTATGCGATCATTTCATCAATATTTTGTTATGACGTTGTCACATTAAACTATCGTTCGTAAACCGACTTTACAGACAACACCCCCTTTTTTTTTAAACATTTACGAACTTGGATACAATAGTTCATTATTTGCTGCACAAAATTAATTTTGTTTGACTGAACTTGGTTAACGCGTGTGTCCAATAGAGCGCTCCAAGTAAGATGAGTCACCCGGAATCGAACATTCAAGAAACATGCCTGTTACATGCAATGGCCTGAGAATGTATACAAAATGTTTGTAATTTCGCATGCGTGAACACCTACCCTACCTATAAGTATATATATATATGTGCTAATCGAATATACTAAGTGTGATTTATAATTTATAACGTTACTAATCTCGTTACTCTTCACTTTTTCAAACTGTAATTCCGACTTGTGAGACGCACTTCCGTACAAGCGACCACGTGCCTTGGAAGTTAAACCTACACAGACTGGTTGCACCTCTAGGTCGACTCCAGAACGGCACTGCAGACAGCGCTGATGCTAGATAGCTAACATATGGCACATCAACTCGCGGTTGAAGGAATGTACTGGCGCAGTGTATTTCTTATGGGACTACTGATTGTTGACTTGTTGACTTATTGTCTGGCCAATCGTAAGGATTCGGTCATGTTCGGGCGTGTCCGCCATCAAAATTCCTCCAGTTCATACTCATTGGATTCTAGTCACTAAGGGAGAAGTATCTTAAATAATTTTTCATCTAATATTTCATGTTTTGGCACATTATTCTCAATAAAGACACAATATAGCCACAATAGTTGTTTACAAGAAGCTTTGCCTACTAAACAAGTCCTTATTAAACAGTTCTTATGAGCTTAAAATAAAAAAATTATGTCGGCCTTAGCTTGTACTGAAAGCATAAAATAGTGTGTTATACGGTTTTGTATTAACAGTTCGTATGTGTAATCTTTGTCTTAAACTCTTTAATTTTAGTGTATCATTCATTAAAACCATTAAAATCGGGTTTTCCCAAAACGATCAAAAGCTCAGGTAGCCGTGCTTTTGGGGTAAACCTAATTTTTAATTGATTTATAGGATGATACAGTTGAAGCAAATTACTTAAAAAAAACTATTTACGAACAGTCAATAAACAACTGTACACCACACTATTCCATGCTTTCAGTACATGTAAGGACTGACGTAAGGATGTGCCTCAAGTTAATAAAATTAAAAACATAAATACAGAACTTCTTACGAAAAATAATTATTATATAAACAATTAAAATAATGTTTTTGAAAAAATTGGTTGTGTGTAAAGTCGGTTTAACGTCTCAACGTCATAACAAAACATTGATGAAATTATTGCATACTTTTATGAATAAAATTGAATCATTTTTATTGAACTATCACTATTTTGTATGGATACAAAGGAGGAATGAAATGAAATCTAAAATTTAATTAATAAATTTACATTTATTTGCACTCATTAATTCAAATATGTTTATTACTTTAACGAAGAGATTATTTCAACTATAACTTTTATACATGTTTGCTGTTTAACTTCTTCCAATCTGTGTTATTCTGTTAAGGATAGGACGATGATAGGAAAAGTAGGAAACGAATGGGAGTGTTTCAAGTTTAATGTGCCTAGAAAAAGTCAAATCGATGGTTGTTCCAATCGAGTGGAAGAGAGATAGATGCGGCGCAAGCGTACAATGAGCGTAACGGGACACAGCGTAACGGGACACGTTTTCGTGCGTGCAACCGGCGTTCATCGATTTATTAGACGTTGTCACGTCAAAAAAATTAGTGTTAGAAGGGAAATATTTTAGGGTACTACCCTTGCAGGGGCGAGTGGAATAACTGGCGAGCCAATGAGAAGGGTCCTCAGCAATTTCGCACTGTCGTCAAGACATAGCGGGCTCGCGACAAACTCCGTCACGTGACCCGCTGAGAACGCGGCGAAGGCAGGCCTGCTGGGGGGGGGGGGGGGGGTTGACAGGAAATGAACAGCTGGGTCGGGCTTCCGTCGCCGCGAGCACTGAGTCCCCTCTGCAGACCCCCGCTCTCCCCGCAGGTCGCCGACAGAACACCTCGACACCGGACAAAACCTGCTCCATCACCAGAAAACCCGACCGTCCATGCCTGCGAAATGGTTCCGCCCGAGTGATAAGTCTGAAATAATTATTCTTAAAAAAAAGGGGGGGGGGGTTGTCTGTAAAGTCGGTTTACGGACGATAATTTTTACGCGATAACGTCATGAGAAACATTGATGAAAAATTGCATACTTTTTTTAATTTTAAAATATTATTTACAGTTTTTCAAAAATTTAATTTAAATAATTTGTTTAAATATAATCACGAACAATTAGTTAAAAAGCCCGCCTTAACCTGTTTGATATTATAGAAGGTCTTCTCGCACGGTGGTTGGCCGGTTCTTGCACGCTCGGCTCAGGTGGAACGTGACAATTTTTCGTGCGTGCAGCCGGCGTTCATCGATTTATAAGACGTTATCACGTCCAAAACTTTTTCTTGGACAGAAGCCATTTTGTCATAGAGAACCCACAATGTTGGACAAGAAATACGGAGAACAAACGAAAAATCACCGCTGCAAAATGTGGGGACGCATAAACAGCCCAGAGAAGTCGGTGGAATGAATTGGTCAGAAACATATCACAGCACAGACAAACACAGTGTGTTGATAACCTCAAGACATTGCGCAGCGAAATCAATGAACAGCCTGTGCGTGACTGTGTTGTTGTTTTGTGCAGATTATTTGTTTGTATAATCGCTGGTAGTGGCTGATACAGGCACATTTTCGGCGGTTGGTGGTGGGGATGGGGGTAGAATTTGAAAAAACAAATATAAAGAAAAATTAAAGTATTAACACGAGTATTTAAAAAATACATTACTATTGAACCCTAACATACTGGCATTTGGGCCTACAGTAGCAGCTGTAAGTGACGTTCAACAAAGGAAGAAGAAGGCTTTAAGTTTTTATATCATTTAATTTATGTTACAACAATTTTAACTGGATTTATTTCAAACTATTCCTAATCTGTAAAATTTTGTACCCTATAAATTTTCTATCTCTTTATCTGTGATATTTCATTAATGCTCATTGCAACCACTAACCGATTATTTGTTTAAAAAAATTTCACGCTACACGGGTATAAGTATTGAATAATTTTATAGGCCCGCGTACATAATAGTGAAAACGATGTTATTATAAAAAATTGCACCAATTAGAGCTTGTTTAAAAATAGTTGTGTTGTAATTATATTAACAAATCGTGGCTGCCATTTTGCTTTGAGTGCAACTTGTGTTACACTTCGAGGGCCTGAGTCCTGGGAGTCCCGTGCTGCCATTGGCTGACCGTCACTGTTCTGATCCGCCTGTGCGCCTGTGTGCCGGCAACAGCGAGCACTGCCCCTGCGGGCGGGGCGGTAGGCAACCGCGCAGTGCCTGCCCGCAGCGGGGGAAAGCCCTCGCTCCAGGAGCAAATGGGGCGTGAGAGAGCTGTACAAGACGACTTGGCCCGGCCTCATCACTTTAATTACCCTGGAACCTAACTCCGTCCCCTGTAAGGGCGGGACCGCAACACCCGAAAACCCGATGATAAGCGCGGATCCGCAGTCGTTTGGGCTGGCGGGCCGTAACGCGACTGCGACAAGCGACAGTCCATTACGGTAATACCTGCACCGCGCCGACATGCGCGGACTGACTGCTCTCAGAGCCGCTGCTCCTTCGAGGCGGCATCTCGCTTCCCCGCACTTCCCTTGTGGCCCAGGGACCCCCCCCCCCCCTTGGGCGGTCGCGCGCCGACAGACGCTGCTTCAAGATGGGGATGCACCAGAACAATACCTCGGAAATAACAACCACCACTTCCCCTTTTCTAACATTTCATTGAGGTTTTTCCACCTGTTTAGATTGTTTTAACATTATTCTTCCAACTAAGTTTAAAAATATAGTTAGTAAATAATATTTTAATTTACTAAAAATTACAGACTTTTTATCGAAGAAACCACACAAAAAAGAACAAAGAGTTTCTTCGTATTTACACCACACAAGAACTTCGTAGAAATTATAACTTATTAGTTCTGTGTATTTTTTGAAAAATATTTGCAAAAAAACGATTATTTTTTCTGTAGACTCAAAATGGCTGTAAAAGTTTCTTTTATTCCACGGTTATTTCTCGAAATATGGTTCAAAATGGGTAAAAGCAAATCCGTCGATTTTATTTATATATATTTTTTAATTACCAAATTGCACATGTTTAATTCAAATTATCATAAAAGTGACAAGTTCAAGAAATAAAATAACAAAATTACAAATAAAAGTTTTATTACGTAATTTTTACAACTAAAAGGAAAAAAAAACAAGAAAACTAATAACATTTATCGACTTCTATAGCTTTCTTAGTTTGGAAAGAAAGTCGATTACATGTTTTGACATGTCTTTTCAGGGTAGTTCCACATGACTGTTGATTACTACATTTTTCACACATCACAGAGCTCTCAGTTTCGTTAAAAGGGCAGTGATATATTTCATGATGCCTTGCATGTTTTATGCATACAAATGTCTTGCCGCAGAATATACAGTTTGATTCCTAGGAATGTGCATGATGTGTCTTCTGTAGTGTATAAACCGGCTTCAACACCTATTGCACTGATATACAACGCGTTCAGAGTTATTATAACAATCACGTATTATGTTTAAACGCATTTTTTTAAATTTCTGATGTCACGGTACGTACATTTGGATGATGGAACACCGTTAGTTGGTGCGTCCTTTATCTTTGACGCTGGTACAATCGACAACCATTGTCCTGCTGCTGAAGACACCGCACACGTTTAAATCTCCGAGGTCACTGGCAACACTGGAGAAACTTCAACCGTGGAAGTATCCAAGGACTGCTCCACTGGAAGAGCAGCTGCAACTGTTGACGTCGTTGCCACCAGGATCTGCATCGTCATCGCTTTCTTCGACATCGAAATCTCTGGAACTGTCAGCAATATTGCCATGGGGACCCGCACTGTTGATGATGGTAGGCCTTCAATCCAAGTCAACATTAATGATGTTAATGATGCCATCGAGTTCTCAAGAATACTAATAAGTGACATGAGTAAAACTCGCCGTTCCGCACTGCACCACAGCCAGAGGTGGAATGTGTCACTTCGTTCAGTTCTTACTGATATACTCGCAACGATTACCATGACTGTAGAGACCTGCAAAATTCGCGGTTTCGATGGCCTTCAGGAAATACTGCACATACCCCTGTACACTCGGGCAAATAACGCAAGTTCATTGGCTGCCGACTTGTAAGTCGTCTCAACTGGTTTGTCTGTGATTCGATCCTTCTTTGGTTGAGGGTTTATAACTGGTTGAGAATCGTCCAGATGAACAGTAAGCCAATAGCAAAATTATGTAAGAGGTATATGGGTTTGACTTCTAGCCTATCACCGAATGAATCCACGAATTTTGCAGGTCTCTAACCATGAGACGCTAGTCGGAAAAAACCACCTGTTAATTTTTTTATAAACAGGTTCTTGCTTGCACTTACCTGACCCCTTGCAGGTTTCATAATGTATATTTAGACTAACTAGTCGTGAAAATAGTTAAGTACAATTGATGAACTGCAACAGTATTGTTTGCAGTAAATTTTTTGGACATCCACTCCGTTCATGCCTGCGAGCATTTTTAATTGGTAACGAATGACGTGCCACAGTATTTGCACTGACGCGATGGAAGTCCGCCGTTCATTGAAGTCTCCGAGGTTGCGGGCGAAGTGATAGTGTAGTTGGCTGCATGTCGGCTTCCTGATTACCTCGTGTCTTGGGGTCTACAGTGGTTACCTAACCCTGTAGCATAGTAGGCTTCATGTAAGCTTCCTGATTACCTCGTGTATTGGGGTCTACAGTGTTACCTAACCCTGTAGCATAGTTGGCTGCACGTTGGCTTTCGATGGGAGAAGGTCCGGGTGTGCCATTGGTGTGTGATGATCTTAAAAAGACGTAGATCTGTCACATAGTGAAATATTAAATGTATAATTGTATGCCATCCTAATAAAAAAAAGCATAAATGATCGCATCGCCTGTCGCTATCTTCGGTGGGTCTAACTAGTATTTTTGGGTAGTGGGAAACGTGGCTGGCTTTGCTGTGGGCAGGTGGGTTATCTGGGCGTGCTCCCATTTCCCCTGAATTGTTCCACCAATGCTGAATTGAAATCTGATTACCCTATTCCGTCTCTAATGAGCACCATGTCAACGGGACCTCAATCTATATTCCTGTTCAACACGGCTCTTCTTCCAATTGTAAGTTATAAACCTATTTTCAGTGTGCATAAAAGCCTTTACAATATGCTAGAATCATAGGTACTGTATTCGTAATTTAAGAATTATCAAAACTGTAAGCGGTGACAATGAAAAATATTGTTTAGAATAATAATAAAAATAATAGAGTTACTTGGCTTCTGGGTTGTAGCCGCGATGAAGACGAAGATATCACCGACGTTTCGGTCGACGTTGTAATCGCCATCAACAAGGAGCGGCTACAACCCAGAAGCCAGGCAACTCCAGACAATGGCCGCGAAAGCCGGCGATCTTTAGTAACAATAATAATATGCTCATATTTTGATTAAATGTATATTTATAATTTTATAGAATTACAATTTGATCAAAAATTTCCATTACGGCGCAATTCCGAAACAATTATTTATATATTTTTTTATAAGTTTGGTCAGTGGGAATATTAACCACTCGTTTTGTCTTCAAGCGTCGAATCTGAAGCGAAGTATGATCGACCCACACTCGACTGTGCCACACAGTTGATTGTTGTTTGAGTTTAGATGGTGGTTTAGTGAACCCTGTGACCCAGATCTTCCTCTAGTTTGGCAGTCACGTGACAAGACTTCCTTGGCGTTGCCACTAGTGCGTCATGTCTACCTGCTTGTTTGCGGTCAGGCTGCACAACGACAAGGTTACGAACGCGATTTGTGTCTCACAAGGTAATTTTAAATATTTACTTTCTCAAGTACGTGGAGCAAAACAGTTTACAGACCAAATAACCTCTACTTGCTCTCTATTCGCATTTCTGCGTAATACGTGTAACACACAGTCAATATAAACACCAAAGAGAGTCAAAAAAGCATAACATAAGAGGACTTCAAAGTAAGCTCTCTGGAAGTTCTATGTGGTTCCTAACTCCATTTGAAACAATAACAAAAAAGTAATATTTCCTTGATAGAATGTGAACAGTTTTTTGCTATTCATTTGTTTCCTGACAGTTCTTTTAGAAAATATTTTAGTGCTCGTTGTATAATTTTTGGAATTTAATTTATTAATATAATTTATAAAATACTTTAATTTAAAAACGTATTCATTTCACACTTTGTTATTAATTTGTTCTTATCATATTCTTCTCTGATCTGCCAAAAGCATGATTTTCATAATCAAATTATGTAATTAAAAAATTAAAAACCACATATCTTTTAAGTAAGAAAAAAAAATTAAATTTTGCAACTCGAATATATGTAAAGGCACGCGTTCTCAGTATCAAATCAACAGTTCTCGTGTGTTTTAAAAAGAAGAGACCCTTTACTAAATGGAAAGGATTTTTTGAAAAGTTCTTTTTAATGTTGTGTGCTCACGCGAACTGTAATCGTGCAGGTGAGTCTGACAAGTACATTTGCAAGGGAGATGTGCGCTGCTGGTCTCTCCGCTCTGCGCAGTTATCACCCACCCGCCTTTGTATCTGGAATCCTGATTGAGGATAAATAATCTTTGAGCGAGAAATACGTTTTCAAGTTCATGAAAAAATAACTTTAACTGTTACTTGGTAAGGTGTATCGAAACAAATAGTTACTATTCTGTAAAAAAGAAACCGTATTTCGATTCATGTTTTCCTAGAATCGACTTTTTTCAAACCTAATGAATAAATAAATTACAGAAACTACCCTAAGAACTTAGAATACAGATTTATTTTATCGCAACACTGTCTATGGTCATTATTTCTAACAATGATTCCCGTTTGCTTAATAATGACTTGTTTAAGTTTAAATAGTGCTTGCGTTAATTTATGCAAGTTAAATATCCATGACAATAATACTTTTATTATAAAATATTTATTTATATTTGGCGTGTTTTCTAACTAGTTTATGAGTTATTCTAAAAAAAAGTGAAAATGATATGCTACAAAGCTTGGAACGCAATTTTTCGTGAGATATTTGACAATAAAATACAATTTTACTTGTCTTAGTTTTGCCACAAGTAGTCCTAGTCTGCAGCAATGTTGGAAACACACTACGATTGCAACGTTTAAAATAAATTATTGTAAATTTTTGAGGTTTTCCTTTAACAGCCAGTGTAAACGAGCCAGCATTTCCATAAATATTTTAAATATTTTAAACCGGGACCTTCCACTAACCCCCGACCAAACTGCAATAATAATATAAAGAACGGGAAGGTAGAAAGAATGCGACACTTCAACTTTACCAATGTCGATCATGCTTGCTAGTTGTTTTGTCCTATAGGTTTAACATCTCACATAATATGTACATACACCTCTTAGGGGCGGAATCTTGCATATAAGTTGGATAATAATTTAACAGTTTATTATTTATACCAATTATTTACGTCTTACTTTATTAGTTTTGGAGAAAATTTTCTTTTAATACACGAAAACACCCCGTTTTTCACCCCCTTAAAAGCCGAATTCTAATCAACGCAAGAAATAAGCAGTGCGTAACTCTAAATGCAAGTGTTTTTAGTTTCTAACTTCTTACTCTATTTGAATTTGTAGTTTTGGATTTTTGTATGAACAAAACACCGACCTATTTACCAACATTAGGGTTTTCAATTTCACCAACTGTTAATATTGTGGTTGGTAGTTAGCTTATGTTTATAATTGGTAAAAAAATAATTTATAATGATTTATTTTATTTGGAGATGATATTATTAATTTTAAAATCATATTTATTTTGTTCATCCCATAGGGATTGTATTTCGCAAAATATAAAAATTGCGATTGGTATTTTTGTATGTTTATTATTGGTACCAATATAATTTATTGCCTTTATTAAATTTGGATATATAATTAATAATCTTAAAATTTTACCCCTTTTTCACTCCTTAGAGTAGAAATTTCGCAAATATAACAATTTTTGCTTGGTAGTTTTCGTATGTTTATTATTGGTACGCAGTATGATTTATTATGCCTAATACCTGAGATATATTAAATATTCTTAAAAGCATACATATCCCTTTTTCACCCTTTAAAGGTTTAATTCAGAAAAATATAAAAATTATTGTTGGTAGTATTCGAACCCAATATCATTTATTAAGCTTGATTATATTCTGATATATTAGTATAATTCTTAAAATTATACTATACTTTTTCACAACTTAAAGTAAGAATTTATAAAATAAAAAATTGTGGTTGGTAGTTTAAGTACATGTGTTTATTATTGGTAGCCAATATCATTTGTTACAATTAATTATATTGGAAGATATAATTATTAATCCTAAAAACATACTTACTCCTTTTTCACCCCTTGGGGGCTGAATTTCGCAAGATAAAAAAAATTATGGTTGTTTGTATTCGTATGTTGATTAATTTGTACTAAATATCATTTATTACGCTTGATTAAATTCGAAAATATTATTATTCATCTTTAAAACATACTTACCCCTTTTTACCCCTTAGGAGTGGCTTTTCTAAAAATTTAATTTTTTTTTCGTGGGACGGTTTTGTATGTTTAATTACTGGTACCGAATATATATTTTTTTAGCTAGATTAGTTTCAGAGATATAGTTAATTATCCGAAAACCATATTTACCTTTTTTATACCCTCTTAGGGGTGGAATTCTGTAATTACATATAGCCTATTTTTAGGTTAGCTGAAGACATTTCTAATAAAATAATTTCATCAAAATCAGTCACGTGGTTTCAGATTGATGCGCGAACAGACAAAAAGACAAAAACTTTAAATACTATATTCTTAAATTCTCAATAATGTAAATATGCATTTCCAATAGATTTATTCTTCAATTCATCCACTGTAAAACATTTGCAGAACAGTTTTATTATTAGTATAGATTTATCAGACTTATCACTAGAAGTATTGGCAGGTGATGTAGCAAACTGATTACGCTGCTATAAAACTAAAAATAATATATGATTATGTTGTTAGTTTGGTAGTGGGGCTCAGAGATTTTATATCGATACACTCTGATATTAAATAAACAGCTAAAATATTGATTCAATTAAAGTCAGAAAAAAACGTACTTACAGAAAAGTATAATGCATTTTCACAAGGATAGCTCCTGTTGTAAAAAATAATTCGTCATGGCTACTTAAAGGCCTGTGAAGTTGAACAAAATATAGTTTGGAATGTTTCGCCATTAGTTATGTTTTAGAGTGGTGTGCAACATCACTAGCCAGTTATGCACCTCTGACAAATTAGTGTGGCTGGTTAGGAAGTCCCCCCCCCCTTACTAAAGATTACTTTTTTATATCAGACACACAGAAGCAAGAAACATAATGAGGTAACACAGACACGTGTTTTCTCGCCTGTGAACACAACATTACGGTCCAGCCTTTCCTTCGTGATATCGGTGATACGAAATGAGCAATTAAAATCATGTAGACTTTAATATGTTTACACATTTTACAAGTTGTGTGACAGAGATGTGTAAGAAGTATATATTTTTTTCCTACTTAATAAAAACTGATGTATGATCAAGACGTGAAATGTTTCGAAAAGTGTTCGTATGATATGTAGGCAAACTATTTGTGGTTATGTTGTTCAGCAACTAACAGTACGCATGGTGTCTAGAAAAGAGTGGACAGTAAAGGTTTGGCAATACTTGGATCACTCATAAATTATGAGTCAAGCTGGAACATGGACGCGGATCATAACCAGCATTGCTTTTGTTTTGTTTTTGACGTGGCAACGTCTAATAAATCGATGAATGCCGGCTGCACGCACGAAAAAAAGTCCCGTTACGCACATTGGCCCGTTACGCTGTGTCCCGTTACGCTCATTGTACGCTTGCGCCGCATCTATCTCTCTTCCACTCGATTGGAACAACCATCGATTTGACTTTTTCGAGGCACATTAAACTTGAAACACTCCCATTCGTTTCCTACTTTTCCTATCATCGTCCTATCATTAACAGAATAACACAGATTGGAAGAAGTTAAATAGCAAACATGTATAAAAGTTATATTTAAAATAATCTCTTGGTTAAAGTAATAAACATATTTGAATTAATGAGTACAAATAAAAGTAAATTTATAAATTAAATTTTAGATTTCATTTCACTCCTTTGTATCCATACTAAATAGTGATAATTCAATAAAAATGATTCAATTGTATTAATAAAGGATACAATCATTTCATCAATTTTTTGTTATGATGTTGTCGCGTTAAACTATCGTCCGTAAACCGACTTTACAGACAACCAATTTTTTTTTAGCTGAGCTTCCAGCCGCCGCGTGCACAAGCTTGCGAAACTTTTGACGGCGGCGCTGCAGGGGGTTGCGCACGCGGTAAACACTTGTTTACGGCGGTGTTTCGGGCCTGCTCGGTCCCCCCCCCCCCCCCCTGCTCCCTGTCCGTGGCACGCGTCATATCTCAGCCCGCCAGCCACGGACACTCGCTTGTAATTTGTAATTTGCTGCACTGGCTGTTGTCAAGGAGTTCTCCTGCCGCTCTCTCTCTCTCTCTCTCTCTATCTGTGTCCTTCCTTCGCCCGTCTCCCGCCCAATGGCGTGCGGCGAGCTTCGGGAGCTGGCATTGGATGCTGGCCAGAAAATCACACATTTATTTCGCTAATCCAGCTCCCTTGGTGTCTCCGCACCCCTTCCTCGTGTGTGTTGTTGCCGGCGGCGGGGGTGGGGGGTGAGGGGGGACGAAGGAAGCCGCGCACAGGGGTGCAAACTGGCCAGGGATCCTCCAGTGCTACCAACTTCCCCCCATCGCTCTCCCCTCCCAGCTCCGTCCGCAAGTAAAAAAAAATAAAATAAAAGTTTGTAGTGAATCACGAGATAGTTTTGCTTAGTTTACATGTCTGCCTCGCTCGCACCACCGCGCCACGGTTTATTTACGACCGCGAGGAAAACCTCTTCTTCGAGCGCCGCGCCGGCTGCGTGGGTACAATCCTCTATACATCTTTGCTTCGGGGAAGAAACAAAAAAATAAAAAATTAATCGGTAGTTTATGTCATGGAAGTTTTAATTCTTGTTTATCTGCAGCTTCGCACGGGAAGATTTTCCACGCAGTAAACGGCACGTTATACTATAATATCACCTAGGAGTCTAGCGATCGTAAGGTTGGTTATTCCAATGTTTTGAGACCTTTTGTCGCATCTATACGCAGTTTGTAATATATTCCAAGGCATATCTGCTTTTACGTTGGCTCTTTCTGTCTTTCTTTTCTTTCCTTTTTATTCCTTAGTTGTATGACATGCATGCATCACTCAAAAAAGTTTTTTTTTTAACTGAGAAAAATACTTTAAAACAGAATCAGTTGTAAAAATAATTTTTGTTGGGTTTTTTCATGGCCTGAATAGCTCTGAAGCCTCTTAAATAATTACTTTGTCTATTTTTTTTACAAATCCAACTTAAACGTATTTATAAAATGCTGATGGTGTTCAGTTAAAAAAATTGGATATTCCATTGACCTTCGCTATTGCTACTGTTTCAAAAAACCACAGTACAGAAATTTTATTAAATTTATTCTATTTTAGTTCACCATAGAAGACAAATGTCTAAATAGTTATCTATGTATTAGATTTTACACTTGGTAACACAGAAATTTAAAGACGTCCATGTTAAAATCAAACACAGCGATAATTAACTCAGGAATTTCATTCCATTATCCATAATTGTTAAAAGAGTTACTAGCGCAAAAGTGGCGAAAATCTTCCAACACAGTTACATTCGTTTTATGTTTGTGATATTACTCACATTTCTATAAGTTCCAAAATATCCTGGAAAGGTTTCAAGCAGAAATGATTGTCATGGAATCAAATAACTCCAGATCTGTGGCTTTAAGAAAGGCCAGTAAAAATAAATTTGATTTTCAACAATAAAGAATGATTTGAGGATATAGGACAAAAATATAAAATGGATAGGTATTTTTACGTGAGGAAATCTTTGATAGGAGAACCGATTTCTGTAGACAACACGTTATTATGACCGCCACTCCGCCGAGTGCGCTGGGCCTGAGTGACCGCCACTCCGCCGAGTGCGCTGGGCCTGAGTGACCGCCACTCCGCCGAGTGCGCTGGGCCTGAGTGACCGCCACTCCGCCGAGTGCGCTGGGCCTGAGTGACCGCCACTCCGCCGAGTGCGCTGGGCCTGAGTGACCGCCACTCCGCCGAGTGCGCTGGGCCTGAGTGACCGCCACTCCGCCGAGTGCGCTGGGCCTGAGTGACCGCCACTCCGCCGAGTGCGCTGGGCCTTAGTGACCGCCACTCCGCAGAGTGCGCTGGGCCTGAGTTACCGCCACTCCGCCGAGTGCGCTGGGCCTGAGTGACCGCCACTCCGCCGAGTGCGCTGGGCCTGAGTGACCGCCACTCCGCCGAGTGCGCTGGGCCTGAGTGACCGCCACTCCGCCGAGTGCGCTGGGCCTTAGTGACCGCCACTCCGCAGAGTGCGTTGGGCCTGAGTGACCGCCACTCCGCCGAGTGCGCTGGGCCTTAGTGACCGCCACTCCGCAGAGTGCGCTGGGCCTGAGTGACCGCCACTCCGCCGAGTGCGCTGGGCTTGAGTGACCGCCACTCCGTCGAGTGCGCTGGGCCTGAGTGACCGCCACTCCGTCGAGTGCGCTGGGGTCACGAGTGACTTGAGGAGTCGCGCAAGGTAGCAACACATCCCGTGTTTATCATTCTCAGCCGAATACACTGATGCCTTTGAGACAAGTAGCGACATTTGCAACTGAAATACATGCACGTAACGAAATGTTAAAAAAAAATCCTAACTAATATATGTTTTGGGATAACCTTAACACTAGGCCCCGAACAATTTAAAAATGTAATCCTGATAAAAAGATTGGTTTTACGATTAAAAAATTATGTTACCGAAAATAATGAATCAGAAAATATTTTTTTGGGTTTAGTTGAAAACAAAAAAAAACTTACAATTTTTTATTATCATTTTTCCTTAATTTTAACCTTAAATAAATAAAATTTAACGAAAAACCCTGACGTTATTGTTGTTTACGAAATTTTCTCTTTAAAAGCTTAGTTTTGCAGAATGAATAAAAGTGTAACAGTTTTCGCCTATCTAGTCGGCCCTGGTATAATCGGTTTTTAAAATTCCACTCATAAATAACCCGTTTTCTTACAACAGAAAACTGTTTGTTTAAACGTAAGCCACCGAAAAGCTATGTTGCTGCAAACTAAATTGTTGTTTGACAAATTTGCAGTAAAATCAAGATTGCCATTATTTTTTAATTAGTGCCACAACCTTCTTTATCCTAAAGTTAGCTACTATTGCTCTAAATCAAATAAAAACCAAGTCACCTCAAACAAATATTAATTTCTGAATTAACAAACATTTATAAGTTAATTGTACTAGTTTAATAATACTATCAGTCGTTTAGTGTGAGATTTATTTAGTTTGAACAAAACAAGGTTTTGAATGCATCACAGAAAGTGGTTTCACAGTGCACCTCACACAGTGATCTTGATCTTTATCGATTAGCGTGATGTGCGAGATTCCCTGGTTCCATTAAAACTCTATGGAATAAAGCAAATTGATGATCGCATACTTAAATGTCGAACAGGCAAATTTAATGTTTAAATTCCATGTCAGTTGAGCAGAACATTTCCCATTTGCTAACACTATTCATGTCCAGCCAAGAAAAACGTCGATTTAAACTCATTAAAGTCAATTAGTACCTACTAGGAAAGGAAAAAGGGGACAGTGGTTGAACGGTCCTTTTTTTATTCCAAAAGCAATTCAATATCTTAAAATCAAATATATATATAAATACACACCATAATGGAGAAAAACGTGAAATATACAAATAAGTTTGGTAGCACAGTTCTAAAACTCTTAAATTATGTAAAAACTACTGGCTTCCCGAGTCATAAACACAAACTCTTTTCATTATTTGTTGTAATATTATATCATATGTTTAAAAAACCAAATAAATCTTTACCCAATTACTCAAACCCACATGTAATTATTACCTTTCTCTTTAAGTAGAAGTACAAGCCAAAAAAAAAGATATTACGTAAAGTCGCTAAACTAAGCAGTAACTACTTGAAAAAAATGATTTACAATTATAAGGCAAACTTTAGACATTTGCAATTTTTTTACAAACGATGTAAGCAGAGAAATAACTCAATACTGGAAGATATAATAATATGTTAATCATATTAACCATGAAATAAATAAGCTAAAATAATAAAATTTCTTTAACCTGTGAGCACCCACTTAAATACTTATTAAAATAGTTTAAATAATATTATAACAATTTTAATACCTAGCTAATTTCCAGCGAAGTACTACTTTAAATTATATAAACATATATGTGTGTGTGTTAATAATTTTCACAGGCTTTCACGGCCATTGTCTGAAGTAGCTTGGCTTCTGGGTTGTAGCCGCGTCCTTGGCAAATAATTCACCGACTTTTCGGTTGACATTGCAGTCGCCATCATCACGGAGCAGTTACCTACCTACCTAGCAGGTAACTTCTCCCTGATGATGGCGTTTGCAATGTCGACCGAAACGTCGGTGAATTATTCGCCAAGGACACGGCTACAACCCAGAAGCCAAGCTACTTTATATGTGTGTGTTTTGTGTGTTTTTTGACGTGACAGCGTCTAATAAATCGATGAACGCCGGCTACACGCACGAAAAAGTGTCCCGTTACGCACATTGCCCCGTTACGCTGTGTCCTGTTACGCTCATTGTACGCTTGCGCCGCATCTATCTCTTTTCCACTCGATTGGAACAACCATCGATTTAACTTTTTTGAGGCACATTAAACTTGAAACACCCCCATTCGTTTCCTACTTTTCCTATCATCGTCCTATCCTTAACAGAATAACACAGATTGGAAGAAGTTAAATAGCAAATATGTATAAAAGTTATAATTAGAGCCACAAAAATTTCGTGGATTCATTTAGTCGCAAGCTAGAATGCAAACCTCCACACTGTCGCACTGTGTTCATGATTGGACCGCAGTTATCTGGACACGCCCCTCTACGACCGTGAGCCAACGATGTCCAGCTAGGAGAGAAGTAAGCGAATCAGGTAGTGCCAAATAACAAAGATAAAAATGTTCTCGCTAAGAAATCAACCAATGGGAAAGTAAACATGGGTCGAGCACACCTATAACTTTGAATTCTATCCTGAGGCCAGAGGAATTCGCGAAATTTCCGGGACTCTAGTTATAATTATAGACCGGAAAAATTCGCGATTTCAATGACCTGTAGGATATACTCCATGATCCCCTATGCACGCGGGAAAATTACGTCTGCTCATTGGCTACTGACTCGTGTCACCTGTTAATTGGGAAACTAGTGATTCGATACTTCTTTTGTTGAAAGTTTATCATTGGCCGAGTGTCATTCTGATAAACTGTGGCCCAATCACTTATGTAGTAAAAAGGCAAACGCATTTTGATTCTAGCCTATCACGAAATGAATCCGCGAATTTTTCCGGTCTCTAGTTATAATTAAAATAATATCTTCGTTAAAGTAATAAACATATTTGAATTAATGAGTGCAAATAAAAGTAAAATTATCAATTAAATTGTAGATTTCATTTCACGCCTTCTTTGTATCCATACAAAATAGTGATAATTCAATAAAAATGATTCAATTTTATTCATAAAACTATGCAATCATTTAATCAATGTTTTGTTAAGACGTTGTCACTTTAATCTATCGTCCGTAAACCGACTTTACAGACAACCAATTTTTTCTGTAAACTATAGTAGCTAAATCTTAAGGTTAGTTCAAATAAAGTTTTATGCACTTACAAACAGAGATAACCTGCAGCTATTGGGTCATATTTTTCGGGACTAAGTACATGGACATGGAAATCGTATTAGTAACCTAACACTGCAGTTCTAATAGTAGAGTGATCTGTAGATTATACAGGTATAAATTTTTTGCTGAAACTGTTATAAGATTTATCACGGAATATTTTTACAGTTTGTAAGTTTTTAAATCATTTTGTTTACGCTTTCAGCATATATTTTCTTACTGGCTATTTTCGGCGTAAGTTAACATGTCCGCCTTTAACTCAGCAATAAAAAGAAAGCAGTTGTAATATGGACCGCCTGTGATGACTAGAGACCCGTGAAATTCGCGGGTTCATTTCGTGTTATGCTAAAATTCAAATAATTATACCTTAGTGTTGCTTATGTCATTGGTTCACTGTTAATCTGGAGGACTGAGGGCCAATTAGAGACCCTCACTCATAGAAGTGTCGAATCACAGGCCACCCAGTCGAGACGACTAACAAGTCAGCAGCCAATGAACAGTTGGCATTTGCCCGAGTGTATAGAGGATATTCGAGTCTATCCTGGAGGTCATTGTACCCGCGAATTTCACGGGTCTCTAGTGATGACATGATGAAAATATATTTATTCCAACCATAATACAACGTTTCTGTTGAAAGTGTTTTCGCAGTATTTAGAGTAACTTATACTACCAATGATACATAAATAGGCGTAATTATTTAAATATGTAAACATTTGATGCCACAAAAGTTATAAAACCAAATAATATCATAGAATTAAAATCTCTTACAAGAATTACTTAATTACTTAAAGTTTCGGTGGACATTTCATTCGCAATCTTCAGGACAGGATTCACTCTTGGTGACTGCAGTGTCGGCCAAAACGTCAGTCAATATGTGTCCTCGTGTCGGTGTTGAATGCGCCGCGCGCGAGAGCGACTGTTGAATGGGGGAGCACTCAATGGGGACACTATCTCGGGCCGCCGCGCCGGATGGAAATAGCCGGGAGCCGGGTCGCGCGGCGACAATGAATGGCGCGTCTAAATCCGTCCGGCGCAAACAAGCAAACAAGCAAACTAGAAAACAAACAAGCGAGCGAGGACCGGCAAACAAAACAAGGCGTCGCAGCGGCTGCCAAGACGTGGGGCGTGAAGTCACCTTCTGTCGTCCGTCGGCGCCACTCCCAGCAGACGCCCAGGTGGCCAGCCTGGCCACAGCTGCGAGACACTCCACTCCAAGCACATTCCTGGGATGTCCCTATTGGCCGGAATGTACTGTTTGTCCACATCGTGCCTTTGACCGAACCAACGAAATATGCATGGTATGTACATATTTTTGGCTTTTTGTCCCTCTTAAAAGAGGGATAGACCATACATACCTATATGTGCCTTATTGCCAAACGTGATTACTAGAGACCTGCAAAATTCTCGGTTTCGATGGCCTTCAGGATAGACTGCACATTTCCCTGTACACTCAGCCAAATAACGCCAGTTCATTGGCTGCCGACTTGTAAGTCGTCGCAGCTGGTTTGTCTGTGATTCGATCCTTCTTTGGTTGAGGGTTTATAACTGGTTGAGATTCGTCCAGATGAATAGTTACGCCAATAGCAAATTTATCTAAGAGGTATATGTGTTTGAATTCTAGCCTTACACCGAATAAATCCATGCATTTTGCAGGTCTCTAGTGATTACTCATGTATAGAGACCGGAAAAATTCGCGGATTCATTGGGCGATAAGCTAGAAGTTAAATACGTATACTTTTTAGATGATTTTGCTATTGGCTTACTGTTCATCTGGACGAATCTTAACCAGTTATAAACCCTCAACCAAAGAAGGATCGAATCACAGACAAACAAGCTGCGACGACTTACAAGTCAGCAGCCAATGAACTGGTGTTATTTGGCCGAGTGTACAGGGAAATGTGCAGTCTATCCTGAAGGTCATTGAAACCGCGAATTTTTCCGCTGTCTACTCATGTTCCCTTTAAATTTAAAACACAATCAAAAATAAATTATTTGAGACTGCGTTAAATAAAACAAAAATAAGAAATGGAGGGTCTTCAACGCAATCCATAGTATAGAGTTGTGAAGTGTTGCAGCGAGTCTGCTGAAAACCCTTCTGGATGCCTTCTATTTAAGATGCTTTTTGTGGTGTCAAGCATGTTTCGTTTCTTAATTTTCCTTTTGGATGTAAACCAAGTTGTCATGTAAAATTGTGATAATGGCTGAAAAACCGGTAGGCAATATTAAGTACACGTATCTGAAATAAAATGTTTCTACAATTTTCGCGGGAAGTCTATTGTTAGAGCAATACACCAAGACAAAAATTATTGTTGATATTTAACTATCTCGTTAGCAGTTACTCATAACAAAAATATTGACAGTCAGGGTTACTTTCTGTATGCGATAAAGGTCTGATAACATCTATTTTCGCACTTAAGAGGGATGATATTAACGACTACAGTTACATTACGTCAATTACCTTCCTCGAAATAAATATAGTTTAAAAAACTAAAGAAACATGCTTTTAAAGATTATCAAACTAAAAAGTAAAAAATAATTTTAAAATTTAATTTATGACAATAGTATATAAGCAATACTAGTATAAATGAGAAAAAAGCTTGAGGCGCTTTGTGCCATATTTTTTGTATATTAAGCGCCCCATGCTTTTTTCTCATTTATACTAGTATTGCTTATATACTATTGTCATAAATTAAATTTTAAAATTATTTTTTACTTTTTAGTTTGATAATCTTTAAAAGCATGTTTCTTTAGTTTTTTAAACTATATTTATTTTTAACTTTTTAGTTTGATATTCTTTAAAAGCATGTTTTTTTAGTTTTTTAAACTATATTTATGTATAATTATCATAGGGAAATGAGTTACCGACACTACCTATTACCATCTGAGATAACTATTTGGAGTTGCAACGTCACAACGAAATGGTAAAGTCTCTCCGAATCATTTACAGTTAGATGTATGGATATAATCTTAGAATTTACCGGAAAAAAAAATTTTTTTTCGGCGTGGCCTGGAGTAGAACCCACGATCGCTGAATCCGAAAGCTAACGTCACAGCAGTCGCGCGCCTTAGACCGCTCGGCTAACGAGCGTAATAAAATTGGTGGGACATTTTACAGTCATGAGACACTCACTCTTAGTCGAAAGAGTTACAGACGGACAGACAATAATTTACAGTTAGATGTATGGATATAATCTTAGAATTTACCGGGAAAAAAAAAGAAAAAAAAAACATTTTTTTTTCGGCGTGGTTAAGCAAGCTGAAAGGCTAGCACAGAGGAAGGAACAATTGAAACTGGTAAAAGTATGTGCTTTGCAAGAAAAGAAAACTTAGTCGAAAGAGTTACAGACGGACAGACAAACATACAGGTGAAGCTAATATAAAGCATGTAAAAACTAGTATATTAGAAATATTTTCATCACTTCATATTGATTCTGAATTTTTTTTAACAAATAATGTGTTTATATGAACTTTCAAAAAACGTAGTCAATTTATAGCATTAGTAAAAACAATTCTCTTTCTTTTGTTGTGAGTTAAAATAAACCCTGAAATACATGTTTAAGAGGAATATTTCATAAAGTAACGTCATTGTTATTATGCTAGAAATATGATTAAATTATTTTACTCTATACATTCCCAAACTTGAAGAGTAGGTGTGGTGGATACGACTGAGAGCTTGTTTGCTTCGATTTTGTAAGATTATGCTACGCCTGGTACGCACATATATACAGTATGTCCATGAAATAAATCATGTAATATGGGTCACGTCACACTGATATGCACAGAGGCTAAAGGCGAGTGGTATTTAACAACTATTTGTAGTAGGTTCCAAAATAGATGTGTCTCGCCTTGCTGATCTTTATTAACGAGATGTGTGGAGGATAATCTTACATTTATATGGGTCTTTTTTATCCACGAATACAGTACGTCCGTAAAAGAATGTCTCAGTTATAAATTTTAAAAGTATCAACTGTGAGCTTTGTAGAGTGTTGGTTCAAGGTCAAATTTAAAGAGTAATTTAAACAGTTTTAGATAAGAGCATGTGCGAGTACTGTTTGTTCTTTCCTCGCCGCAGCGCCACCTACGCAAAATGGCTGACTGTCATTGGGTGCGGAGATTACATCATCCTACTAAAAATATTGATTTAACTGAAATTTCTTTATGTCTGTTTGTAAATTTTCCATTGTTAATGTGAACTTATTTTTAGCTGTGCTGAGCTAAAATGGGGGAAACAAATCTTTTTTGTCTTGTCGTGTTCAAACGTCCAATACCATAAAGTTACTCGAGGAAATCCACGTAGGGAGAATTTTTACAGTTATTAAGTTGTTATAGATGAAATATAAATTTATGTAATAATTAATTTTAAAAAAAATTAATTTTAGTACCAAAGTGAAGATATATTTCTAAGATAGCATATCTCTATTTCAAGTTCCTGACAATACAATTATTTGCACATTTAATAGTTAGTTAAAGGGAGTCTAACGTGACCTTCTACTGCGAGTAGGACCAGGTAGACCTACAAGCATTAGATGATCGCATCTTCGCCTCGTTGTTTGGCCATCGCAAGTCTACAGCTCTCGTACGAAAACTGTCGACATCGATCAGTGAAGACTGGACTGTGAGCACACGTGTTTTCATAAACAATTCTTTTGAAATTTATAAAAATCGGTTTTAGCAGTTTTTAAGACAAGAAAGTTCAGTTCTCTGATTTGTTAATTTAAACTTTAAAAAATGGTTAACTAAGCTCTGGTTCAAACACATGCCGAGTTGTGTGACTGGCTCAAAATATAACCTATAAATAACTAGAGTCCGGAAAAATTTGCGATTTCAAATACCTATAGGATAGACACCATGATCCTCTATGCACTCGAGAAAATTACATCTGCTCATTGGTTACCGACTCGTAACACCCTTTGACTGGGATGATCGTGATTCGCTAATTCTTCTGTTAAAGATTATTCATTGGCCCAGAGTCCTTCAGATAAACTGTGGCCCAATCACTGAATCAAAATAATGTCAAAAGTATTTGGACTCTATCCTATCGCGAAATTAATCCGCGAATTTTTCAGGTCTCTACCTATAACAAACTTTAGACACATTTACAAATGAAAGGAATGACTGGAGGAAAAGTTATTAAAATAATAAGAAATAGTTTTTAAGCAACGTCACTAAGCGTCGCATGGTTTGCTGCGCTCCATTCAAACGATGTGACAGATTGCGAGGGTGTGAGAAGCATCTCTGGTTGTTCCGCACTTGGAGAGCATAACCACGCCTCCCGTGGCGCTGATTGGACGACACACCACGCTTTGCATTAGCGCTCGATGGGTCAGCATCAGGCCTGACCCACCACACAGCGGTGCGCTGCTAGACATGGCTGTACATTTACTCCACGGCCAATAAGGAACGCGCCTGAAAACAAACAAGTTCTAGGCAGCTGAAGCTAAGCAGCACATACGTCGTATCCCGACTTTCAAGTTCCGTGTCCTCTTGTAAACATGGAAGCTGTAGACTTAGGATGTATATTCAAGGATGGTTCGTGTGAGTTCACGTTAAAGATGTGTAAAATTAATACCCGTTAATTTAAGCAGACACTAGCTACATGAAGATCCCAGGATAACTTGTGACTAGAGACCTGCAAAATCGTGGTTTCGATGGCCTTCAGGATAGACTGCACATACTCCTGTACACTCGGGCAAATAACGCAAGTTCACTGGCTGCCGACTTGTAAGTCGTCTCAGCTGGTTTGTCTGTGATTCGATCCTTCTTTGGTTGAGGGTTTATAACTGGTTGAGATTCGTCCAGATGAACAGTAAGCCAATAGCAAAATTATCTAAGAGGTATATGTGTTTGAATTCCAGCCTATCACCGAATGAATCCGCGAATTTTGCAGGTCTCTACTTGTGACAAGTGAAGATGTTTCCTGAACGGGGTCGTGTGCGATGCATGCCCCAGAGTCGTGCACGCGGATACAGCGATGGCGAGAGCTGCCAGCTCCCAGGTCTCCTTGACGGAACTCTAGTCTCTGGAAGTGTGCAGTCAGCAGCGGAGCTGGCGATGGCTCCAAAAAGCACTGTCTCCACGACACTGGAAAATAACCGAGGGCGCATGAATGCTTGATAGCGGGGGTCTTGCGCTAATCCGCCCCTCCCGCGGTCTCTCTCTCTATCTCCACCGACACTCCCCCCACCCCACTGCCACACCCTCCCCCCTCCAGCTTCACACCTAGCTCCGGAAATGAAAGGAATTGCGGATAAAATTCGCGCCACTTGTTTTATTTATCCCGAGCCGCGAACGCGCGCGCAAATGAAAATCCAGGGCGGGAGTCCGCTCTCGCGGTGACCGCATGGAAATTTAATTCTCTCGCCAACCCTCTCTTGCCAACCCCTTTTCCTTTAACCCCCCCCCCCCCAACCCTGGGCGTGCTTGACCGCCAACGGAAACTCCCTTTTTTTTCTCCCCCCTCCCAGTTCCACGCGCTTTATTTTTGGATTTCTCCAGGAGCGCGGGCGGCGCCGCGAGAGATTGTTGCGCGCTTTTTCCGTCTCGTGACCGCGCCTTCTGGCCGACAGTTGCACCGAGGCCGTCTGGGGCAGCCCGCGGCGCCTGTCCTTGCCTCGCGCGCTGGCCGTCGCGAACAACTTCTGGGCCGCCACGCGCATCAACATCCACTTGAATTACTAAAAAAAAAATTGGTTGTCTGTAAAGTCGGCTTACGGACGATAGTTTAACGTGACAACGTCACAACAAAACATTGATGAAATGATTGCATACTTTATGAATAAAATTGAATCAATTTTATTTTATTAATAAAAGAATAAATACTTGAAATTATACTAGTAATCAGATTTTTAAAATGCAAGAGTAATTAACAATTATTGCCGAAATTGTTGTTGAATAAGCAATGAAAACCACATTAACTTTTCACTTCACTTTATAAACAGTCGAGTGGAAAAGAGATAGATGCGGCGCAAGCGTACAATGAGCGTAACGGGACACAGCGCAACGGAACAATGTGCGTAACGGGACGTAACGGGACACAGCGTAACGGAACAATGTGCGTAACGGGACACTTTTTCGTGCGTGCAGCCGGCGTTCATGGATTTATTAGACGTTGTCACGTCGAAAAAGAATAAATTGAAAACAGAGGCTCACAATTTTAACACGCATGCAGTGCAAATAGTACTACAGCCCACCTGACTGTCTTACACCCGCTTCCTATACCTCGCCCGCCATCATAAAACCGACTCATGAGTGCTCATTTTTTGTTACCCTCTGATGAGTCATCGCCTTGATTTATCCTAAAAGCAGCGAAGAAGTTTCATTTAAAAAAAAAAAAACACCTTTCTTAATGAAATGAAATGCACAAAATACTAGGGAGACATTTTCTGTAACAAACGCCCAGAAACAAGTTTTAAGGCATGTATTATAGGCAAATCCTTTTCAGAAAGTTTAAAACTTATTTTTAGGACACTAATAAACAAACAATATCGTAAAAAATACATTTTTGTTTTTAAATCTAGTAAAATAATTCGTTAATATGAATGGCAAAATATTATGTTTTATTTTTATAAGCTACGCAAATTAATTTATAAATATTTACTTGTTCACTTAAGGAAGAATTATGAACTTGATATTGAACTACATTATTTGAATATAAATCCAAAACACGCACACTGAACAGAACGAGTTATCAACGTATTAATTCTTAGCTCAATAGTGTAAACCCGATCATAATTTCTTGTTGAAATCGCATATGTTTAATGAATTCAGATTTTGTTGCAGGTGACAGAAAGTGAATTTTTACTAGTCACAGTAGGTTCTGTCACAAATAAATTTTGCTAACCCAACAGTACATTTGTTTGACTCGAACTATTCACGTTTTGGTTTCCTTAAAGAAATATTTGCCTTATCGTAGACTAAAACAAACAAAAAAGTAGCATAAGATAATACATATACGAAAATGAGAGTTTAAACCAACGACTATGACTTAAGATATTAGCAGCCTAAAATTAAAACTAATATATCAAATTTCCATACAGATTTCTCTCTTCAAACACATGAGCATTTTTATTGTGAAAATGATTGGGTGACAACCTCAGAGGAATGATTTGGTTTCATAACCATCTCCACTAAGAGCTAGCGATGAGTTACTGGAGCTTATTATACGAGATGATACTGCAGTGATTCGCAATTACCTTCCGCACCAGTCCTGCACATAATGAGCTAATTCCCCGAAAGTCTATGATTCTGGAACTAATCATTAGTTCTCTGGCTATCCCGCCAGTATCACTTACTACTACTCATTCCTTTCCATTATTTTTTGACAATTGTTTTGCCACTTTCATTGACTTTGACGTTTTGTGGCCAATAAAGACAACAAGAACTACCGGCCATGCCTCACCCGGGACTTGAACCCGCAACCCCTCACACCGAGGAAGTCTGTGGGAACATTTCATCTTCAAGGCTATATTAATATTGGAGTTGGATAGTGGTTTTATATTAATTATATATAAGTTCACATTTATACTATGCTAAGAACCATAACTCATATTTATTCATGTATTTAGATATGTGCAAATAAGTTAAAATTTCAGTAGATTATTTTGCTTTTACTTCTGGTAATTTACGAAAATATGATTATTTGTTCAATTATACATATATATTGCTTGGAATTTTTTTTCTGAAATGAAGCATCGAGTTAAAAAAAAATACTGCTCGCATGTTAGTATTTGGTAAAATAATTGATGTGAAATATAGTGTTTTTCTGGACAGCAAGGTAATTATAAATGGCATAATGTAAAAACACTGTTCAAGGAAATTGGTGTATAAATGGGCTGGTGTCTATGTATTAATAAACCATCCTCATGCAAACATGTGAAACCTGGGTCCCCTACAGCGTGGGTCCAGCTACTCAGTTATAATGTGTTGTAAACTAATATTTCAGGTTATGGGTACCACCCAAAAGGTGGTTTGGTCCCACCAAGCGCTTGAATCAGTCCACAGTGATGCAAGCGCAAGAGGCACAATGTCAGGGCAAAGACACCTTATAGCTCAGACACACTAGGAACCGACACAACAGTGACAACGAGAATCAGGCGAGAAGTTGGATGGAAAACGTTGGCCAGTTATTTCCCGCCACCCAGCCCATCATTAAACCATCTTCACTTGTCAACATGATGGAGTTGCAACTGCTCCCTGATGATGGCTACTGCAGCGTCGACTGAAACGTCGGTGATATGTTCGCCTTCAACGCTGCTACAACCCAGAAGCAAAGCAACTCCAAACAGTGGCCGTGAAAGCCGGCGATCTTTATTATCAACATTATGTAGTTGATTGAAGAAGAAAGTGCTTGTCAGGAACTGGAATGTTTGGCTGGCGCAACGACCTCTAATAGCCAGTTGCACTATTGGAGTTCAGGCGTGATCTCATTTCACTGACTGGTTTGATCGTCGTTCTAACACATTTTCTGAGCTCCGTTGTGATTTGAGCGCTGAGCGAAGATCATTGTGAACCAGCCATCGTTGTATCATGGACGATGATCTCCGATCGACACAGCGAGAGAACACATCAGGATTTTGTTTGGACTTTATGGAGGTTACTTTTTTTGTAATCAGGCTGAAACATTATAAATTAATTACTAAATTTCATATCATATATAATAACGGTATTAAATATTTCTGCTTTTTCTAGGGTTACAGTCACACTCCACGTATAATAATTATATTTTAAGAGTTTGTAATAGACTTTATTTTAGTTCAATGCTTGAATATGCCTTTTTATATGATGTCAATTACTTTTATATTCAATAGAGGCTTTTCTTAGCAAAACTTATTAATATCTCAGACTGTTTGGTTTTGCATCAGCTTTTACATACCAGTGTGTGTTTTCAGTCGTGACTAAAACACAAAAGAGATCATGCAGTGGCCACATGATTTGCTATCTTGTGGCGACAACATAAATCATTTGTTTGCCATGGTACAATCGATTGTAGGGACTTCATTTCCCACCAATGGAAATGCCTCTAGCATACCTGCTGCCGCCTGTTTGGTCCCAGAATGCGTTTGAGGCAACTTTCAGCGGAAAGGCCGTTAGATCGTTTTTGGACGAAAATCACTGGATCGGCGAATCGAAGAGCACAATGATGCAACGAGCCATAAGATAAGCTACCGCAGTCATGTTCTTGTAACGAGGAAATGTCGTTAGTTCATCGGCTAGTGACTTCTTGAAGATGTTACACTTGAGTCTGACGTTTCTCCTGTCACAATTTGATCATTTGTTAATATCCGACCTGGGCGTGTGCTTCTTCGAGTTCATTGGCTGCTGGCACATGAATTAAGTTATACTATCTTACTATTTGTTGTTCTTCAGGTTGCGTAAGATTCGCACGCGATGAGATGACAGTCGTTGATATGTATGACTGTATTTTTAACCCTTCTCCTACAACAAGTTCCCGGACACTAACCATCCACCGAGCTGTTATTTCCGCTTCCGTTCTTGATTAACCACGCGCATTCTTCCCAGCGTCGGCATGTCGGTCCCAACCTGTACTTCCGGAATGACTCTAACCTCGGTATTAGTACTTTAGTGGCTGTTTTAAACCTCCTTTTTTTCCAGCGCGGGCAGCGGCAGAGTTAGGGGGGGGGGGGGCGCGGAAGGAGAGACAGTGTCGGGGGTCGGGAGGTGTGGAGGGGGTGGGACTGGGGAAGAGGCTGGTGTTGAAAAAAAAAAAGGTGCGACCAGTTTTATGGCGACCACGGGCGAGACAAAAAGTGGCTCGTGGCTCGCTGCGGAGAGCTGTCCACCAGCACTGTCGATATCGGGCGGCGGAGGCGGGACGCAGCGGAGGAATCCTTGCCCGCGGCGGGGGTGGGGGTGGCGAGTGGTTACATTGGCCCGGGGGGTGGGACACCCCGGTAGCAGGAGGTAGCAGGAGGTAGCAGGAGGTAGCAGGACCCTCGGTCTCATCTCACAATCCAGGCGTCTCCCCGGCCGCTCCCCGCGCACCGAACTCCAATATTCGTCCTGACACGGAGAAATAATTAAAGCAGGAATGGCAGGCGAGTGTGTGAGTGTGTGGAGGAGACAGGGTGTGCGTAGCGGCGGTCTGGGAAGGGGGGTTGGGGTAGTAGCCTTGCGCGCACCAATCATACACACACACACTCGCACGTCCGGCGCCCGCTCGCACGAGGGCGGGAAGAAAATAAATAACGGGGAAAGAGAAAGGGGTGGCTGCTAAGTGAAGGGGGCGGCCGAGGGATAGGGATGATAAATACAAACACGGACGGTGTGGCTAGCCAGTACTTTCCGTGTGATTTCAGCGGCCGGGGAGGCCTCTTCATTACACCGAGTCTCCCTCGCCGGCGCGAGACAAGGAATAAAGCAAACAGCGCCACCTGGCGTCGCGGCGCCCAGCGCAACCAAGTCCTTGTGCAGTTTAAATAAAGTCATGTATCCTTGGCAGCCTAGTTGTTGTATTGCCTTGTTTTGTACTCTACATACATTCTCTTACAATTTTTTTTTCATGATGTGGGGGATACTTCAAAGAATGTGTGATCCAGCCCCATGTTTTATCATAATTTTGGAGACTAAAATTCTCTCATGTGTTAATAAAATTCCATAATATTTAGTTGTGATATTTATGTACTTTCTGTAAATTTCCAAGAATTTCAAAGTTCAACACTTTTAGAAGTTTAGAGTAGCCAGCCAGCCGAAGAAAAATATATATACTTAATGGCCAAATTTGAGTCACTTTATTTTCCTGTGCGCTATTGTAAGATTAACACGTGGTTGTAGAGTCACAGCAGTTGTTTGCACGAATAGATCACTTCAGCGAGCTTATTGTCCAAAACCAGAGTCACAGGATTCCAGCTGTTGGTGTTGGACGCTCGCTACTGGGTGGACACGTTCTTTATTAGTTTTTACTGGTCATTTAAAAACCAACTTTAACAAGACAAGTGGGGTTAAATAAGTAAATTAAGCCGGTACTTATTAAATCCAAGTCTACTTTTAAGCTGTATATAAACTTGATTATTCATGTCAGATACATACATCCGAAATAAAAAAAAAAATATTTATTTAAAATATGTACTTAGGTGTTAAAATACTCGAATGAATTCAAACAATAAAAAAATTCGCATTAATTAGCAAACAAACATAGAAATAGGGAACTGCAAAACTCTGGTTATTACATTAAGACAGTCTAGACTGCGCTCTATTAAATATTTGCATGACGTTTTCATAGGGTTGTGGGTTAACTTGTTCTAGATCAAAAGCCAACCATGTAAAAAAAAATTCAAAATATATCATTACATTTATTGAGATTTTGAGTAGTTAAGAAACTAACAACCCGCAGGAAGTATGTAGCAATGAATCAGAGCGATGCACGCGCCGCCAACATTCAAACAACCAAGACAGGCTCAGTGGCGAGTCTGTTGTCTTAGTTCTTGGCGGTCCGTCTCTCGTCTTCCCGCTATCGCTCTCCATCGAGCGACGCAGGCATCAAACTCAGGCTCATTGGCTGCTGTCTTGTGATACGTCCCAACGTAGCATTGGCTGAGTGTTTATCATCGGCCCAAAGTCATCCAGGTGAGTTGTAAGCTAATAGCATAGGTAGCACTAAGGTGTAACGAGTAGAATTTTACCCTTTCGCGACAAGAATCCGCGAATTTTTCCGGCCTAAACTAATTGCTCGGAATTTTTTTCTGTTTTGTTTTTTTCGTTACAACCAAACAGTTATGTCAAGTTTTAACTAAACTTCTAATGTTGAATCCCGTTACGTACCTAGTGCAAACTTTCCACGTGTTTATTTTAGTTAATCCCCTTACCACGCTCTGTTTTTACAAAAGCTGCAAACAAATGTTATGACAACTTTGCTCAATAGGCGCACATTGACAATCCTTATCGTTTCTTTGAACTCATAGTAATTTAGCAAATACATAAAATTTTAAATTATGTAAAAAAATCCAAAAACCAATTTTTTTTGTTGACAAGTAACAATTCACAAGTAATTTTTTTTGTTCATTTTTTGGGCTAAATAAAGCATACAAAAAGCTTAATTTCTTTTTTATGTGTCGTGAACCACAGGATGCAATATTTTCCGCCTTCTATTTCGGCACGGACTGTTAGCACCACAACTGGTGTAAATAAACACCAAACTACGCAACGCCTACAACTGTTTATAGCTGCCTCGGAAGAACGGAGTCTTCAGTGGGGAGGGTAAACATACATACAAGCAGCCAGACGTATGCGTCACTTTTCGTAAACTGCGAAATAATTAAATTCAGCTCATCCTTTTTCTACTGCGCTATTCCCGATGCTACAGGAAACGTAAAAAAAAAAAAATATTGTAACCTACACCGTTTCTAGAACCAAATAAATTTATAAACCACATAATGAGATTATATAAATCTGAACATAAGCTTTGTGGTGAACTGCAGTAAATCTGCGGGCGTAAAAGCCATACATTTATATTTTATTTCATTTAAGCACTATTAAAAATACTTATAAATTTTAAATATCTCTTAAATATACCTGCAGTTTCAATTTTATAGCTAGAATATTCTGATATTTTAAAACAACCAATTTTGGCATATGCTTTCTTTGTATTACAAATGACACACCTGCGTATAAAAATCTATGTTTTATTCCACCGTAAAAAAATTGTGCTGACATTTCTAATGAACATTCAGTTAAATAATGTATTATTTATTAAAAGATAATGGTTGTAAAGACAATATTTAAAAAACTTAAAAATTAAATTATTTTTTTTTAAAATAAAATCCGGAACTATCATAGGTCACATACGCACACCTACCTGTCTATCATTTCACAGAATTGTTATACGTTAGGCCAGAAGAAACACGATTAAAAAGTGAGTTTGCTGGCGTTGTATATTCGTATTTATGTTGTTAATTTCCTGGGTATCTTGAGCCAACACAGGAAATCTAGCTAACAAACTAACACATAATATATTTTCTAAATATATAATTAAAAAGGTTTTCATAAACTGAAATTAGAAAATGTACTATAGTAAAAAACTAATTTGAGGTCATATGTACACCTTGTATGTTTTTCTTATCTGCCGTAAGACACGCAACGCAAAGAGAAGTATTCAAGATAAACGCCTAATTCTTCATATTCTATAAATGAAATAAAACCTACAATATCCAAATATTAAAAATTATAACCCTGTTTACGTTTCTTAAATGCGTGTCCAAAATAAGAAGGTCTTATTGATAACTTGTAAACGCAAAAAAAAAGCAGACAAAAGTATATTTTATTACTAATTTTGTAATTTCACAAATGTGAAAGATTATGTATATATTTTTTAATTTTATGAATTGTTTTTACAGCAGGATTTACGTTTCAAGTTGCGTAATATTTCTACCTTGTTACTTTTAATAAATTGCACATCACATCCTTCGCATGCAGTTACATGAAGTTCAAAGGGGAAGATGGTTATTATTGCACGACGCTAGCTCGCAATATCGATAGTTCGGTTTCTTTCGCTCGTATATTCCGTGTTTGTTTTCTCCCCCCACGTGGGGGGAAAGGAGAGGGGGAAAGCGCGCGAAAATCGTTAGACAGCAGCGGAACTGACTCCGTGATTGCGGCGGGTAAGAGTGGAAATATTTTATGCAGATTCCGGGGGCCCCATTCCGTTTTGCGCTGAGGCGGCGCATGAGTGATAAGCCGAGAAGCGCGCGGTTGTTGTGGAGGAGGGGGGGTGGGGAGGTGGGGAGGGGGTCTGATGGAGACGAGCCAGCGATGGAATAAGATGCGAGTTGCGGCTCACCTCCCGCACGGCCGCACGGCGATAGTTCAAGTAATACGCCATAATTTATTAGATGTCGTTCCCGGGAGTGAGAAGGATCGGCCCGCGCTCAGGCAGGCTAGGCAGCGCCGCTGTTTCGTCGACGCAGCGGTGCGTCTGTCGTCCTTCAGTTGGTTCACGTACTTGCTTCGTCTAGCCGCGTAGATCCTTCCGCACGGGGACCCATCACAACGCCGAAATACCACAACGCCGAAATGCCAAATTGACCACAACGCCGACCGCTAGAAAACTGCTGTGTACCACAACGCCGAATTACCACAACGCCGAGAAATGTCATTGCAGGACTGCCACAAAGGTTAGGTTAGGTTAGACTAGGTTAGGTTAGACTAGGTTAGGTTAGGCTAGGTTAGGTTAGGCTAGGCTAGGATAGGCTAGGTTAAGTTAGGTTAGGTTATATTACGCTAGGTTAGGTTAGGTTAGGTAAGGTTAGGTTTGATTGTGGTATTTCGGCGTTAAGGTACATTTAAGAAAGACACACAAATTCATTCAGTTGTTATTTTGGCGTTGTGGTACACAGCAGTTTTCTAGCTGTCGGCGTTGTGGTCAATTTGGCATTTCGGCGTTGTGGTATTTCGGCGTTGTGGTAACGACCCCTTTCGCACCACATTCGCCCCCCCTCCCCCCCTTACCCGGGCACACACCCGGCGCACAGAGCTCCAGGGAAAACAACTGCTCGAGGTACCCGAGTGTGTGGTACAGAAACATCCCTGAACATTCGGAACAACCGTGGTGCTGAAGTCTTCATCAACCACGATGAATGTTGAAAAGCACGTCAGACTTCGCTGAGGGCCGATAAGTAGTTTCGTGACCTGATGAAGTTGTAAGCTGTATTTTTAGAAGAGTTAAAAATGGCTAAAATGTTTGTTTTCAGAGTAACTTTTAGGCATAAAAAAAACCGGCAAATTTTCTTCAACGTACTTAAATGGACTTGCACTACGCCTTAAATTTAGTTTCTCCACCATAATATGTCACGGTCACCGCTCATATGCACTGGGAGAAGACTGCGCGCCAGTTCAGAGGAGACACTGCGCTAGAAGCACCAGCGAGCGTCGCGCTTATCATCCCGCCTCATCGACACACATACACCCCGAACAGACGGCCCCATTAATAGGTCGGACTATGTACAGATAAAGTAAAAGGTGTATGTATTCCACAGCAGTTTCCTGTATATGTTACCAGTATTATTTTTTTGTTAAAAGAAATAGTTTTTATTATCTTTGAAAGATTTGTGCAATGGGAGTGCATGACTTGATGTAAGCTTTTAGCTGAGCAAGATGTAGTCCATTTTCTGATAAATACCCTCATTTTTCCAGCCCTTACTCAGTCGCACCTGTGTTTTCGTACCATGTGCGTCTCTGCCTGAGGACGGGAGCAGATTGCAGTTCCCGAAACGTCGCTTGTTTCTGTTTTAGAAAACTGTCGTGTTTGTTTCGTCTTCTCGTTTTGTCGTGTTTTTGTCTCGTTTTGACTGCTGTGCTGAATTTTTTTGGGTTCAATATTTTTTTGTTGTCATGATTCGTGGGTTGTTTTTTTTCGTTCTCTTCTGTTTTATGGAAAACTATTGTATTTGTTTCGTCTTTTCGTTTTGCTGTGTTTTTGTCTCGTTTCAACTGTTGCGCTGAATTTTTTGGTTTCGGTATTTTTGTGCTGTCATCATTTGTGGGTTTTTTTTCGTTCTGTTAGTCCATTTTTCTTTGTTTTTTCTTTGTTTCGTTGACCATATTCCTGTTGCGGAGTATTGTGTGGTGTTTATATCCTGACAACAGCAATTTTTTACTTTATTTGTGTTTTGTCATTTGTATTTTTTGTAGTTTTCTTCTAGACATACTTATGCTTAGCAATGGCGTATGTCCAAAAGCTTACATCAAGTCAAATAGTTTTTATTTGTTACAAAATAACTCTTTGCAATAGCAAATAAAATAACGGTGTGCTGGTATCACTTTTCGAGCTCTGGTGGTTCACTGTCTGTGGCGGAGATAAGGCACGCTAGGTACCAGCTCACTCACACTTCAAACGTGAGCAACCAGCCTTAATCTTGGTCAGTCGGCGAGACATCTGTCTCTTTCTCATGTCCCTTTCCTGATGGACCAGTTCTGCTTTCTCCGGCCACTTCCACCACTTCTTTCCAACAGTTATTGTTTTCATTAAGGCATTGAGATTATCATCTTAAAAATTAAGTAGGTAATAGTACTTGGAAAAAAAGGAATACCGCTTTTTATTTAAAATATTTTTTTAACCAATCCGAGGTTTGAGGATATTTAATCGGGTAACTCGAGGAGATAATGGTTTTTTAATTAACTCGTCTAGGTTTCCATGAAACGCCTGCTTGCTAACTAACTCTCTATAGACTCGAAGCTATTTTAAAAAAAAACCTTAATTATTTGCAATTATTAATTTTTAATGCAGTTTTGTGTGAACGCTTTTATTTCGCGGTATTTGACATAATCGAGAAAGATATGTAAGATCATAGAAATATTATTTAAATAATAGACTCCAAATAAATCCAGGTTGTAGTCACTGACGTACAATAAGCAAAAGCTCTTCAAGAACAATGCATTGGCGTAGCTTGTTGGAGCGATATCGCTCCCAACACTTTGCAATACATCGCCAAACAATCTTTGGTTTTGAGGGTGTGTTAGGTCTGACTTATTGCTGCCAGTAACCCAGAGATGAATTCGCAATTATAATTAGCTGAAAAAAGAAACCTTGAATACTTTTTTTGGTAGCATTTGTAAACATGAAGTGGAAGTTTTCAACCTATACAATTAAATGGGAGGATTGCTACTAAAAATTACACTTTTTAAGGCATTTAAATATTTTCATAACAAATATAATCGAGATACCATTTTTTTAGTTCATTTTCCACTCATTTTAAAGGTTCATAACCTCTAATACAAGTTCGGAAGAAAAAAAGTTTTGAAAATACAGTTGTAATTAATAAACGAAATATTTACAATTTTTATATATAATTCATATTTTATCCAAAATACTTGTAATTACGTGCACAGTTGTATGCGGGTAAAAATAAATATTAAATTCTATAAGACCTTTAATGAATGTATTTTACTTAAAGTGAAAAACACACTAAAAAATTATTTCAGTAATGTTAATTAAATAGCACTTATCATATTCGATCTTAAATCAAAGTATATTTTAAGCTGAAGAAGTTTATTAATAATTTCAAACATGTTTGTATATATGTTAAGTTATTTTATTACACAATAAACGCCTATATGATTTTTTCTTTATGATAAATAAAGTTAAAAAAAATAAAAGCTATAGCACAACTTTGTGTGCCAAAACGAAGCTCTATTTTTTAATTTAGGTAACGTCGAAGACTAAAATGCGAAATCACCTTAGTTATTTTAATTTGTCTGTAAAATATTGAAAAAACATTCTTCTCTAATCACTGAAATAGTAAAAATTTCATGAATGACAGAACCTAACACTTCCTAGTGTAACTGTAACAAGCTTAATCACTCCACTGAATTTACAGTCAACAGCAGTTTGTATTCCAAGTTTCAAAGTATATAAAATATATTTATACGTGTTATTATATCAAAATAATTTTGTGAACTTTTAAAAAACCAAAATATATGATTTTATTTTAATGAAAATCTTTTTATATAAATGTTTTATAATTTTTTTCTGTATTAATTTTTGTTTATAATAGCAGAGTAACTTCAAAGTTGTCAAATATTTTTTCGTTTTTCTGTGTTGCTGAATAAAACTCTGTAGATATTAAATTTTATAAAACATTCTTAATTTTAGGGCTAAATGTTTTTGCTTAAAAACAATTGTAATTATTTTAATGCTATCGTATAAATAGAAGCTACTACTTAATTGTGTTTATTTTCTGTCTTTATCTCTGCATGACATTCGTATGCAATAACGAACAATAATGAACGAAAAAAGAATATTAGTGACCGTTGACATTACTTTAATATTTATATGTATTAAATGAAACGCAATACAAATATAAGCGTTTCATTTCTTAAGCAAAATAAGCATTAATGATAAATGTAAACATTTCTAAAATAATGGTTTTACATTACATCCGTACCACTTTTCTAAGTCGTTTGTTAGCTGGTCAGTTATGGGGTCACGTTGATTGTGTGATTAGTTGTGTGATTATGATACTCGCTTCCCACAAAAAAATATTTCATATGAGATCTAATCCAGCTCTTTCGGATAGTAAATTTATTATTTTAATATAAAAAATAAAATTCTATTTTTGTTAAGTGGAAAATAAATATGAATCTGAAGAGACAAAAAATCCAACGGTCTCGAAACTCCTATGTACTAATGCTAATGAGCACTAACCAGTTTTAGTAGAAACAGCAAAAATTCAATTGGATACATTAAACAAACCATATTTTGATATTTAAAACCCGACGATGTAAGAAGATACAGGACCTTACTACTAAATTGGAAATCTTAAAATAAAAATATATAAAAAAACAAACATTTATATAATTAATCTTTTCTATTGCAAAAACTAAAAAGTAACAATTATAAGTAAAATTATTTGTCTGCATATTTTTGTAATTATAAGCTTTTGAAGTTATGCTTCTTTAGGCGTGTTACAAAAAAAATAATGTGAGTGAATGTTCATGATGTGCGTGCACCATGCAACAAAAGGCTAAACACAAATAAAAATTATATATTTTATTATACTTAAGTGATTGATATTGAATAGTGATCCATATAATAAAAACATTTATTTATTGTGAATATTAGTGATATAAATTGTGTTTATAAACTGTTTCAAGTGTATTTTCAGGATATTTATATAAGTGAGGTTATTTTCCCGTATGAATAACTATTTCATGTTATTTATAAGCTTCCACTGTTACTGGCAAGGAGTGTCTGTGGAAGGTTTTTTAGTCTCTGGCCGTGTTCATGGGAAAATTTGTAAGGGTATGTTTCCAGATTTATAATTTATTTGCTTTATTTATTATATATATTATTCCACTTTTATTTAATAAATAATTCAAATATTAGATTATAACATTCAGCATATTTATTGATTTTCATATTAATTTAATTTATCTCGATAATTTTACTAAATTTAATAATTAATTTTATAAACGTATTTATATAAATATTTAATCCTGAGTTTTATGTAAAAATTTTAATTTGACTTATTTATACTTTACCAGCCGTATTTATAATATCACTGCAGTTCTTTTATTATTTTATTTATATTAATTATTTGCATGCAAAACTAACAGTTAGTTTTTCACTACACCAAGTAAGTATAACTTCTAACGCAAGTACAAAGTACACGCACCCATTATTTTTTTGTGCTTCTTTATAATGTTTGTAAATGTTTGTTAACTGTGTATGTTGTAAATAGTGTCTATGTGGTCATGCGAGCAAGAGTGTGTGTCTGGTTATGTTGTAACCCCTGGTTACAAACACGTTGGACTTTATAAAAACATTTTAAATGCTAATAATTTTTTGATACTAAACTTTTTTTTTTAATTTTTATTATTGGTCACGTTGTGTCAAGTATTTTTTGGCGCAGTTTTTTGCGTTGGTATGATTGATTTAATTTGCCCTGTAGTTGGCAGAACTTACTTCTAGATCAGTAAAGAACTTTCTTGAATTTTTTTTTTTAATTGACTATCGTATTTAATATCTTAGTGTTGATTTACGCAGTTTAAAAAATTGTTTACTTATATTTATTTATTCTATCAGCAGTCTTGTTTACATGTGGGCGAGTTAAAGTGCAGAACTACTTTCTTGCGCGCGGACTAAAGGGCGCGTCATTTTGGGCACGATGCGCTCTCCGCGGACTTGCTGTGGCTGCAACAGCTCCTTATGCCCTGAGGTGGAGCACCCCCCCCCCCCCCCCCTTCCGGCTCCTTTCTCGTTATTACTGCCTATTGTTTACTGCGCCGTTCGTAGAGCCTGCGGAGTAGGCACCCCGCGGTGCAGCGGAGAAAGAAAAGCAACAGCTGCTGTGACGTCAGCGGGGCTATTAAAGACTTCGGTAGAAGCTTCTAGGTTGTCATCGCGGGTATATAAGCCCCCTGTTTGGGCTTCTGGAGGGCCGGCGCCCACCGGAGAAGATCGGCACTTGGCTGCCGCAGTGTTAGTGAGACGCCGACAGGTGGCAGAAGTATTTCGAGGCGAATCACCGCGGCAGCTGACGGAGAAATCCAAAGTCCGAGCGGGACTCGGACGTTCTGTCCTCGCGAAGTGTACCCAAGATGGGTTTCCTCACTTGCTGGCACGAATCATTTTGTCAGAGACCCGTCCTCGAAACGTAAGATTCCATTACGATTATGCACACAACTTATTTCAGAGTATACTTTAGCACTGCACGTTCATGAACATCGCCATGTTGCTAATATCTCTGAAATGAAGCATGCCCTAACCTCAGAATTTAAAAAAAAATAATCGAGCAGTGGCTATCGTCTAAGGGTACGTACTGAGCTTTATATGCACAATTTGTTAGCAAATGTTTAATTTTTAAAAAATTCAAAGCAAATGCGAAAATTGGTTTCCAGAGTAGCTTCTGTTTATTCACTTCAGTCATCTTGCAGGACAAATAAAAGTAGGCGTCAGTAGACAGAGCAGGGTTCGTAAGCATTTGGGATAAAAATTTTGCCAGTAAATTTGGACTCTTCTTTCTTCTTAGGAGCTATAGCTGGTTTGGAAAAAATGCGCCCTGTAAGGGTTGATGTTTAACGTTATTCCTTTTGTTATTTACAGATACTTTTAACATCACATTGGTCTGAGTCGCATATCATCAAATGATGAAATGTTCAGGCAAGGATCTCTACCATATCCGTTCTTCTACGAACGATATTTTTAGATAAATATTCATGTTTACAAATTGTATTTTATCATTGTTAGTAAAATGTGTAAACGAGAAAATCAAAAAATAAAATATAATTTTGAATTTTAAATTGTAAAAATGATTTTTTTCTGTGTTCGACTTAAAGTGAAGTTATATACCTTGGTATAGGGATGACTTCTAGATTTGGTTTTTTTTTTTTTTTTTACAAAGAGCTGTCACTTTGTTCAGTAGCCGTGTAGTTGACAACCAGATGCTAATTGGTATTTTTGCAAAAGAAACGTTTAAACATTAGTCTCAAAAGGCTCTCGTAAAAGTATTCTCCCATCCCAAAAATTTCCATTATAGATCTACAAGAAACGCAATGAAATATCTCCACCTTATTCCGCTCTCTAGAGTTCTTTTCTCCTTCAACCCTCTCAAAACAGCTATCCTGATTCTCCGAGTGCGGCTCAACTGCTAATATTATGCCAGTTTCTCGATATTATCACTGAAAATTGTTTTGTTTTGAGGCCCACAGAGGGTTGTTAAAAGAGAGAAATCTTGAAAAAGGGAAGCCAGCTGTAAAAAGACTTTTGTTCGTTTCTTAAATACCATGGGTGGGGTGGGTTTCTTCGTCGTCCCGCCAAGTTTGGGTCATTAGAAAATCGCGCGTCTTTTGTTCTGGCGAGGCCTAGCGGGTGGCGATTGTTCGCCGTGCTTCCCTTGCAACCTATCCCCCTAACCACTCCTCCCCCACCCACCGACACCACCTGGCAGCCACGAGGAGGAGGGGGGTCGTGCCTCTGACGGCGAACGGTTCCCGGTCACTTGGCCGGCATCAGTCTCCTTGTACCTCGCCTCTGAAACCACCACAACCACACTACTGCTAAGGGAATGAGAGACGCTAGTGACTCTGACGGCGAACAGTTCCCGGTCACTTGGCCAGCATCAATCTCCTTGTACCTCGCCTCTGAAACCACCACAACCAGCCGACTGCTAACACCAACATTTTATTCAACTGGTCGTATTAAATTAAACCATTGTTTGTAGATAACAAAGCTAATTAATGCTGTTCCGCAAATATATTTTTAATATAGAATATTTATTAAAACTTAAAAAAATATCAGTTTGTACTTACCATTCACGTTCAAAACACCTATTATGTCAGTGCGACAAAAATGGCGGACGTGACAGAATTCCTGATTAGATATATTTCCTACATATTTCCATCGCTTTTCTGGTGCGGCAATGCTGAAATGCGTGTCAGAATTTTATTTTAGAATAATGTTGAAACTGGTTCAATTGTAATTATTTTATCATTCTTACATTTTAAAGAATTTTTTTTTTGTTAATTTATTTGAAATCTCTGAAATGTGTCTGATCACAGTGATTTTCAATTGAATACTAAAATTAAATGGATCAAAGTACTCTTTTAAACATATCAGTGAAAGAATCCTGAAAACTTTGGTGGCATTCTACGTTTGGTGCGTATGTAACAGCAAGAAACATTTTATACATGCTATCCCAAAACTCAACGTCAAGTAGAGAATACTTGGTAGGCAATTAAATATGGTTTTAAATAAAAAAATTAATTGTATCGTAGTTTTCGATAGTTGTAGTTGTATGCATATACCCACTTTCAACAATTATTGGGAACTTTGACAAGATTATTTTTCTAAGAAATCATGAATAAGTGTACTATTGATAACAATTAATAATAAAATCTCACTTGCTATACTTACCTATAGGGAGGGGGGGAATTATTCGGTAGACTATACGGCAAAAAGTTTTAATCGTATAAAAATATTACTTGTAGAACCTAACATGTTATTTGAAAAGATGGTTAATTGAAGAAAATAACTAGCTGAGATTAAAAGGTATATTTTTAAAGTGCAAGTATTCAGTCACACGATTAAAAATTAATGCCTCTTAAGACTTGCAGAGAACTGTTTTCCCCTTAAAGCGTTGAATATTTGATTTGGATTTGGATTGTTATTACTATCAGGGTTATTTATTATTGTTTAGTACAATCTTCCTTTCACGGAAATTAATAACTTAGTGCACTGCGGGAATTTAGAAAAAATTAAAAGAAAATAAATGCCTGAATCTCTAAAAATACGACACTTTTCGAATCTTGGTTTTCTGATTCAGAACCGTACTTAATTGGCCTATTAACAAGTATTCGGACAGCCTCTATACACTCGTTTATCTTTGGTTTCGCGTGTTATTAGTAAAGCGACATTTTGCTGTCACGCTGTTGTGATTCCAACTGTAGACTCGAGAAAAGAGTGCCACCCCACGGCGAGGTTTGGTGGGGTTTGGTGGGGTTTGGTGGGGTTTTGAGTTTTGGCGAGGTTGGGTTAGGTTGGGTTAGGTTTTGCAAGGTTTGGCAAGGTTTGGCGAGGTTTGACGAGGTTTGGCGAGATTTGGCGGGTTTTGGCGAGATTCAGAGGCGTAGCCGGGGGGGGGGGGAGGTTATGGGTTCGAACCCCCCCCCCCCCCCTTAGCACCAAATCTTTCATTAATTTCTTATTCATCACTCAAACAAATTTCATATTAAAATTAATAACATTTTTACCATTACAATATTTTAATTTAAGAACCGAAAACTGCTAAAATAGCACTATTTTACACCTTAAAATCCAATTTTTCCCGGTGGAGGACCCCTCCACCCACCGCTTTAATACGGGGGGGGGCATACTTCTTCACATACCCCATACACAATTCCTGGCTACGCCACCGGCAAGATTTGTCGAGGTTTGTCGTGCTATGTTGAGATTTTATGAGGTTTGGTGAGGTTTGGCAAGGTTTGGCGAGATTTGACGAGGTTTAATGAGTTTTGGCGAGGTTTGGTTAGGTTTGGCTAGGTTTCGCGAGGTTTTGTAAGGTTTGGCAAGGTTTGGCGGGTTTTGGCCAGGTTTGTCAAGGTTTGGCGAGGTTTGGCTAGATTTGGCTAGGTTTGGCGAGTTTTGGCGAGGTTTGGTTAGGTTTGGTTAGGTTTTGCGAGGTTTTGCAAGGTTTGGTGTGGTTTGACGAGGTTTGATGAGGTTTGTCGAGCTATGGTGATATTTGATGAGGTTTGGTGAGTTTTGGCGAGGTTTGGTAAGGTTTGGCGAGTTTTTGCAAGGTTTGGTTAGGTTTGGCAATGTTTAACGAGGTTTGGCTATGTTTCACGAGGTTTGGCAAAGTTTGCGAGGTTTGACGAGGTTTGGTGAGTTTTCGCGAGGTTTGGTTATGTTTGGATAGTTTTGGCGAGGTTTTGTAAGGTATGACACGGTTTGGCGGGTTTTGGCGAGGTTTGGCGTGGAAAGGCGAGGTTTGGCGAGGCCCGTGCAGCTACACCGGCTATCCGGCGCGTGGGGGCGGGGCGGGTGTTTACTCGAAGGCGAGAGGCGCGCTACAGAGCGACGCCTCGCGCCGGGATTACCCGCCTCCTCTTCTTCCTAATCTGCCCCCTCCCCTTCTTCGCCCGCTCTTCAGCATCACTCTTCGATCTTCCTCCCCACCACCCCGCCCCTCCCGACTAAAACATCCGGCTTGTATAATGCGACAAATGGTATGCGGACACACTCGCGTCTGGCACGCCGTGGTGCGGCTCTGTGTATCTTCTCCAAGGGAAACTTCTGCACAGGCAATGGCGCCGATGACCCGACGGGGCGTAACGAAAAGTGCAACGCTGAGGAGTGCAGCGATCGATGGGCGAGAGGCAGGGATATTAATGTAAAAAATGGAGCCAGGCAACTTTGAAACTGATTCCAGGTTCCTTCCAGGTTCCTTCCATTTGTTACAAATGTGTACCTCCACTGTGTACTCCATTGTTTAATTTTATCGTTCAAGCTAACTTTTCAATATTTTATCGTAATTTTATTTTTTCACCTGCGGATCGATTCAGAGACAGTGTGAAATCTCTGTCTCTTCGGTCGGATCTTTGATCTTCTCTGAACGAAAGGCTTGAGTCAATCCAGTGCTTGTTTAATAACACTGAGAAAAGGAATATAGGATAGCGCTACAGAGGAAGTTGGTGGCAGTAACAAACTTCGCTACGAGAAATGAATTTAATTTGAAACAGCTCTTTGTGTTTTAGAACCAGGTTCGTAGTACCTCTAATTCAAACAACTGCCTCTTATGACATCGATGTCAAAGCGATTTTAAGCTCAATCGGTTTGCTTTTCAAACTAAAATTATGTTTATATTGACAGTCCTGGAAGGTTAGTATATAATTATAACAAATGTTTCGCTAATTATAGAGCCGCACAAATATATTGACATATCTTCCAAATCATACCAACAAAGAAATGAATTTTTTCAGCCATTATAAAACAAAACTACGCCGATTTTTTTGTGTTACAAATTCTAAGGTTAAACAATAATTTGGTTGAAAAAAAAATATTTGTGATATTTTATTAGGTTGAATCATACAAATTATAGTTATGTTAATAGTCGTTTTAATGAGGAACAAACCCCCCACCCCCAATCACTAAATTTTTTTGTAACCTTCAAATTTTGCAATAAAATTTCTAGAATTTTGTATGTTATGTAAACAATAATCCTCACAACAGAAAAATTTTCAATACTAAAATAAAGTTCCGTATTGAAGACACACACACTATATATATATATATATATATATATATATATATATATATATATATATCGACGTTTGCTGCCATTAGTGTAAGTTTTGCTTGCTTAAAGTGATACAGATGCTATATTATTGTGCTTGCTAATTTTGATTTTGAAACAGTTTATATTTCGCGCAGGAATTTCGGATATCCAGTTTTAAAGTCTTTATAAAGTCAGGCTAGATTATGTAATTTGAAAAAATCCGTAATATCCGGGTTCTAAATAAGCGAAATACTAGTTTAAATCACACGTTACTTCTATTTTGATGACTATTAAGTGTTAATCTGGGAGGCTGGGTTGTACCACAGCAATCACCACCGGAAGTGACTATAGCGTTACCAGCGCGCACTCGGAAAAATGTTCCTTCAATGTTTCGCTATTAACTTCCGTAGTGTGAAGGTCACGACTTCAAGTTCATCGGCCAGAATCTCTTACCACTGAACAAATAGGTCAGACTGTTTATGTTTTACGCATGAATTATTTTGCCACGGATTTTATGACTCAACCTTGATATAATCATTACTCCATTACACACCCGTGTGTAACGTTTGGCCGAAATCTGCTTGAATGCCGTAATGGGTGTGATGACAAGCAAGCATTGAGCCTAGTTCGTAGTTGGCATTACTACATAAAGCCTAACTTGCAGATCACTTAAGACTTAAAATTAAACTCTCTATTATTATACTTAGAGCACGTTTTGTTTTCACGAAACAAAATTCAATATTGTCAAAAGAATTGTTTAACGTAGTATGTTATTTAATGATGATTTAAAGCACTTACTAAAGCATGTTTAATCTCATTTTATAAGGTTTTTATTATGTTATTTAAACTATTTTTATATTTTGTTGATATTATTCTGAGTGTTAAACAGAAATGCTATTATTAGCATATCCCTTCTGTAGATATTTCAATTTTTTATAATACTGTAGTTAATAAATTCATTAAAATAATTTTTTTTCTATATTCTTGTTCAATTATGTATTGAATTGCACAGAAAAAAAAATTTTAGTCAGGAAAATATATTGCCTTGCCTACTAGTCAAATTATTCACAATCATTTTAATTTTTTTTCAGAATAATTTTTTAAAGCAATAATAATTAATTTTAAGTTTTCATTCAACTTTATAATTCACTGATTTGTTAAAAATAATAAAATTATCAAATTATGTCAATCATCCATAGTAAAAAAATAGTTTTAAGGAAGGCTTGCATGATATTTAAAATGTGTACTTAACCACAAGGCAATATTTAAAAGTAAAATTAATATTTTCTGGAAGCAACGAACTGTTGGCTAGCTAATTAAAAAAAAATCTTGGTTTACAGAACAAAATGCATTGATGTACTAATTTTATCAGCGATATTGGTTCAAATTACGAAACTTACCTACATACTCCATAAGTTCCACTTGCCATAAGAAAAATATTATTTCAAATTTTTATGGACAACAGTGCGACAGAGTCCACACTTTAGCTTAGAGTTTTGTGAACTTTGATTTCCTTTCTTTTTTAATAAATTATTTGTAGCGGAAACATTTCCATCACTTTGTTCAGAAAGTTTTATCTTGTTCAAAAACGTAAAAAAAAATTGCCATTATAATGAACTTAAAAATGACTTATTACGCAAAAAAATGTTGCTTCGGTTTTATAAAGTTTATAAAGCAGCAAAAGAATTTTTTCTCAGAAATTCATTTTAAAAAAAAATACGTAGTTTCTGTGAGCTAAATTCATTAAACCAATATATTTTACAATTTAGGAAATATTTAAAATTTATTATTTTTAATTGTAATCAACATTTTACATGAAAATTACTGCAGGGTATTTTGTGCATGTAAGAAAGAGGAACAATATAATTAATTTTTTTAAAATAAATTTTAATTATTTTACACATAAATTAAATACCTGTATTCTCCCTATTTTGAATTTTAAACACACGTTCACCAATTGTTTATATTAGGCTGCAAATATTTGTCAGATAATCAATTTCTTCACGTTACAGTGTCTTTTTTAATCTAACAAATAAATGTATATTAGTTTTACGATGAAATGTTTGTTTATTATAAACAATGAGGATTGATTAAATGGTGGTTGTCACCATCTGAGTGTCTGATTTCTTAACCGGGGCCAGCAGGCATATGGCCGACGCAGAATCATAACTTGTAACTAGAATGCATGTTACAACAACGAAGTGAAGTTTAAGAGACGCGAGAAAACCCACGTGTCATTAAAAATATCTACGTTTTCCACATGCACCAACGAGAAAGAAAACCAATCTGGCCGTTTAACAACTATGGTATTTTATTTCTGTCGTCATTAGCAACTATGAAACTCCACATTGAGGGGAGTTTAAAGGTTTAGTATTAAGAGGCCTGGCTACTTTGAGACTCAGATGTTTGCCGGAATAGGGTTTTGCATGTTTTATGTTGTTAGGCACGAATAATATTTTTTTTTTACAATTTCGCATCCAAACAAATCCACGCCTTGTTTTTAAAGTTTAAAACAATAAAAAAACATGCCAAAAACATTTTCATACAGGTTTCGTTTACAGCAATGATCTGCTCTTTGCAATGCGGTTTTCGGTTATTTTTTAATGTGGCATTGTGAAACGTGCCTGGATTGCCCTTTTGTAATATGTATCACGTAATTGGCTGTTCCAACACAACGCTGGGTTTCCAAGTAAGGAGGATCATTAACCACCAAATACTAACCACTCAAAAATCACCTCCCTTGCTCTCCCGTACCTCGTGACATAAGCTTGCATTCAGTTGGAAGCCTTAATTTTGCAATGAAACTTCTTTGCTGAGGGGGCTACAAACTGCGAGCGTTACGAAAATTCCGATCGAATGAGGAGAATTAAAGTAAGGGGAAGCAGGCAGAGGAGGAGATGGCAGGGTAGAGGGGAAAATGACGCAGCATACTTGCATGCTTGCACACTTGGATATTTGCACACTTGCATAATATTACACTTGCATATTTGCGCAATAGCAAAATATAGCGCACGAATACTTGCATATATTTTTTGACGTGACAACGTCTAATAAATCGATGAACGCCAGCTGCACAAACTAAAAAGTGTCCAGTTACGCATATTGTCCCGTTACGCACATTGTCCCGTTAAGCTGTGTCCCGTTACGCTCATTGTACGCTTGCGCCGCATTTTTCTCTCTTCCACTCAATTGGAACAACCATCGATTTGACTTTTTCGAGGAACATTAAACTTGAAACACTCCCATTCGTTTCCTACTTTTCCTATCATCGTCATATCCTTAACAGAATAACACAGATTGTAAAAAGTTAAATAGCAAACATGTATAAAAGTTATAGTTAAAATAATCTCTTCGTTAAAGTAATAAACATATTTGAAATAATGAGTGCAAATAAAAGTAAATTTATCAATTAAATTGTAGATTTCATTTCACTCCTTCTTTGTATCCATACAAAATAGTGATAATTCAATAAAAATGACTCAATTTCATTCATAAAAGTATGCAATCATTTCATCAATGTTTTGTTATGACGTTGTCACGTTAAACTATCGTCCGTAAACCGACTTTATGGATAACCAATTGTTTTAACTACAACTCAGCCAAAGAGAATAATGTATCCTTTACCTAATAGTATGTATAATAAGCAAGAAGTTTCACTTCTGTCACGCGAGGACTCCACGCGATCTTTTTTTATTTGTTTTTGCGAATAACCCATAATTATGTAAAATCATGGTAGGTGATTTTGTATACCCCAATGTCATAGGTGAAATCTAAGATCCCCATTCGTCGAATGGCATGTATCCTGTGAAGTTTTTGGGAACCGCAGAGGTTATTTCCACGGGGAGATATGGACGTCTCCCGTAAGAACCAGAGAACTGCAATCACGCTTGCGGAATGAGCATGCGATAAGAGCGTTCCCCCTGGGAGCTACACTTCCCGCACATCAGCGCTGCACGGCGGGCGAGGCCGGACGGCGACAAGGGGTCTTGCCAGTTGCGCCTCGCTGCGTTGCAAACCGCGATAACGCGTGATTGGCGGTTGACTCACCTGTGAAGGATGATTAAATAAATAAAAAATTGTGACCTCATCTCTTCTCTCTTTCGGAAATATTTTTTTTTGTTCCCCTACGAAACTGACAGGCGTAATGAAAACACTCGCCAAGGTTGGGTATATTACTGTCTACCAACCGCCCGAAATAACACCACAGACCTGGGGAAGAAAAACGATTGAAAACAAAGTTGTTGACGTAATTTTTTTTTGTTTCCTTTGCGTGGCCAGGTGGTGTGCTGCGGTGACTTGCAAGTTTCGGCGCTGAGGGAGATGGTGTAGGGGGGGGGGGGGGAGGGTTGAACGCTTGCTAGTCTGCGCGAGCAACGCGCACGAGAGAGGTGAAAGGGTAGCGCGATTCTTTCAAAGAGATCCACCGCCAACTTATCTGAAGTTTAGGATTTTTGTTTCATTTCCCCTCCCTCGCACGATGCAGCAGACGGCACATAACAGTTTCACAAAGAGATTAGCTGGCGCGGGGGATGAATCGGGGATGGTTTGAAAAAAAAAGGCGGGAGGGGTAGTAGAAGCAAGTCCCAGCAGAAAGAAGGGCCGTGTTGGTGGAGGAGGGAAAAAAAACCTGTTGTACGAGAAGAGAAAAAGTGAGCAGCGAGGCAGTGGAAGATAATTGGTTGTGCGCGCCCATGCCAATTTACAAAGGGGGTAGCGTAGAGCTCGCCAACATCTCCTGGCGCGTGTGTGTGTGTGTGTGTGTGTGTGTGTGTTTGCTGGGGAGAGGCCCGGCATAAAGGAACGCAGTTGTTCAAGCGACCATTTGAAATGGCCAGTGACATGGGTTCGCGAGAGGGAAGGATAAAAAACAGGCAGATACATACCTACAGGTAGCCGCGCCTCCAGCCCGGGGCTAGCAACGGAGCTGCGACCATCAAAAGACAAGCGGCTTGCCAGAATTTAAAAAAAAAGGAGAAAAAACAGAGGGAAAGACAAGGGGCAACGTGTGATGAGATAGCGCGACCGCCTGTTTGCATCTGGACCGTCGCAGTCCTTTGAAGGATCCTGCGTGTGGCTCCTGTTCGCCTAATGTATTCGCGCTTATCCAAACAGCCCGTGCTGGCCTGTGTCATGTGACCACAGGACGAACTAAGATCAGCAGTTCCATGTCCTTTCCCCGATAGAGTGTTTCCCGGTGCTTTCCTTCCATAACCTTTCATTGTTCTAGTAATATAACACAACAATCAATGTAAGATCGCATTACAAAACACACATTTTGTATTAATAATGGTTAAATACTCATATTTTTTCAACGAAATCTATAACGTATTTTTCTTTTGAATGTTTTGCGTTTTGCTATCTTCGATTTTTTTTTTCAAATTACCAAATACATTGGTTAACAAAGTCAAGTAATTCTGAAGAGAACTTAGAGGTGCCTGTTTTCTCCTTTTTTGCATCCAAATATGGCATGGATATTACTGCAATTTAAAAAAAATTATTGCATTTCAACTAAAACAAAATTTTGTTGTCACTTGCATCAATGGAGATAATTGATAAGTTTATAGTGACTGCAGAATATTTATATTTATGTTTGAATTATATATCATCCTTCAATGTCATTATCAGAAAACATATGTTCATTAAAATCAAAGTCAATTGTACTTTTTATTATCAAATGCATATAAAATGGTGTACTTACATTTTAATACATCACTTTATTTAATATAGCAGAAAATATAATTTGTGTCAGTTATATTTGGAAAACCACGTCAAAACTCACCCTTGTATATTGATCAATGTATAAAATATTTGCCAACAGGCTGAGATAATACAGGGCCTAGTTCAGCCGAACTAATTTGTCATGTTCCACAAGAACGGACAGATACCTAAGTCGCTACTGAAAGTGACACCTGCGAGAATAAACCTACATCCATAATTCCATCTTAGGGAGAATATACATAGTGTGAATGGATCGGTGTGATACTGGGCTCTCACAAGCTCGATCATGTTGATAAGGCTACGCTTATTTTATATCCACCCTTGAATATATATAAAAAAATTCTTAATGGGATGTTTGATAGTACATTTTTCGATTTGCGAAATAATTCACTGGAAAAACATGCAATTATTTCAATGTTTTCAATTAAATTCTATTTTTATTTTCAACGAAGTTATAAGTTTTAAAATACATCCTGCTAAAGAAATACTTTTTGTCGCCTCTTTATAAAATGCAATAATAACAAAATAAGATTTTTGCAAGTCATATATTGCTTAGTTAACTTTAATTTATCTTAATAAAATTAATAAAATAATTAATAAGCTTTTTACTGTCAAAAAATATTTTTTATTCAAACAATGTAAATGAAAAATATATTTATACAATTCTTTTCCATGCATGATTATGAGTAAGGAAAAATCTATGTGTAGTTTGTATCTTCAAGAGACAGAGATACGATGCGATGTAATGCTTCCGACGCCGGCTCTCACTTCCGAGTAATTTAACAATATTAAGCATAAAGAAACTAGTAGCAATCACGCACAAGTTCACTTTTGTGAGTGTTTAAATACAGTGTTGTTATTTAAACATATATGTAAATTAAACCAAAAATAGTTTTTAAATTAATTAATTTTGTATAGAAACCAATCAAATATAAGCCCTTGTTAAGTAACCTAAACCTTCTTGCGTGCGATCTGAAATGAGTGCAACTTTAGACGTTTTCGCGAGACTATTTACGATGCACGTCGCAAGCGTCAAAACTTTCATCACGACGCATCTCGATTGTTCACATCGGTTTTGTCCAATGAGTGGTTTTTTTTTATCGAGATATTATTGTTTCACACGTAAATAACCCATTTGAAATGCGAACAATAAGATTTTCTTTTTAAGTAAACTAATCTGGTAGGATATCTTACTGTTCTCCGTATTTAGAATTGAGTCCATGTGGATTTTAATAACATTTAGATCAAGGTGTGTCTTGGCGATAAGTGGGTCATTTTATTGACGGAAATACTGAACAGAAAAAAATGGTTGTCTGTAAAGTCGGTTTACGGACGATAGTTTAACGTGACAACGTCATAACAAAACATTGATGAAATGATAGTTTAGTTAAAGTACTAAATTTAAAAGCTACTTTTGAAAAGCCCGCCTTAACCTATTTAATATAATAGCAGATTCATAGGCCAATCGAGTGGAAGAGAGATAGATGCGGCGCAAGCGTACGATGAGTGTAACGGGACACATCGTAACGGGACAATGTGCGTAACGGGACACTTTTTCGTGCGTGCAGCGGGCGTTCATCGATTTATTAGACGTTGTCACGTCAAAAAATGTTATTCATTCCGGAGGGGATTTAATTTTTGTTCTGGTAATGTGTAACGGGCGTCGCTCGTGAAGGGGCTGGGGGCACTTGCGCCCTTGTTGCGCGGGTACACGAGGGGGATGATACACCCTGTAGCACTGCGCGACAGCCCGGCGCTGACAACACGGCGGTGTTTCTGCTGGCTGCAGCTGATGCGGCCGCGGATTTATGATTCCTCCGCGCGCCGCGCGCGTCTCGGCGTCGCGACGCTGCTAATATGCGAGCACGTCCCACCTACCCCCACCCCAACACTCGAAGAGACCGCGACAAACACGCCAGGGCGTCTGCCGAGATTATTCATGCGTCTCCCGGGCGTCTGACGCGACGCCACCTCTTCGCGAGCTGCCTTGCGTGCAGTGCGGTGCAGAGACCTCTACAGCACACGGCGTAGAGACCTCTACAGCACACGGCGCAGATACCTCTACAGCACACGGCGTAGAGACCTCTACAGCACACGGCGCAGATACCTCTACAGCACACGGCGTAGAGACCTCTACAGCACACGGCGTAGAGACCTCTACAGCACACGGCGCAGATACCTCTACAGCACACGGCGTAGAGACCTCTACAGCACACGGCGTAGAGACCTCTACAGCACACGGCGTAGAGACCTCTACAGCACACGGCGCAGATACCTCTACAGCACACGGCGCAGAGACCTCTACAGCACACGGCGTAGAGACCTCTACAGCACACGGCGCAGATACCTCTACAGCACACGGCGCAGATACCTCTACAGCACACGGCGTAGAGACCTCCACAGCACACGGCGTAGAGACCTCTACAGCACACGGCGTAGAGACCTCCACAGCACACGGCGTAGAGACCTCTACAGCACACGGCGTAGAGACCTCTACAGCACACGGCGCAGATACCTCTACAGCACACGGCGTAGAGACCTCTACAGCACACGGCGTAGAGACCTCTACAGCACACGGCGTAGAGACCTCCACAGCACACGGCGTAGAGACCTCTACAGCACACGGCGTAGAGACCTCTACAGCACACGGCGTAGAGACCTCTACAGCACACGGCGCAGATACCTCTACAGCACACGGCGCAGATACCTCTACAGCACACGGCGTAGAGACCTCTACAGCACACGGCGTAGAGACCTCTACAGCACACGGCGTAGAGACCTCCACAGCACACGGCGTAGAGACCTCTACAGCACACGGCGTAGAGACCTCCACAGCACACGGCGTAGAGACCTCTACAGCACACGGCGTAGAGACCTCTACAGCACACGGCGCAGATACCTCTACAGCACACGGCGTAGAGACCTCTACAGCACACGGCGCAGATACCTCTACAGCACACGGCGTAGAGACCTCCACAGCACACGGCGTAGAGACCTCTACAGCACACGGCGTAGAGACCTCCACAGCACACGGCGTAGAGACCTCTACAGCACACGGCGTAGAGACCTCTACAGCACACGGCGCAGATACCTCTACAGCACACGGCGTAGAGACCTCTACAGCACACGGCGTAGAGACCTCTACAGCACACGGCGTAGAGACCTCCACAGCACACGGCGTAGAGACCTCCACAGCACACGGCGTAGAGACCTCCACAGCACACGGCGCAGATACCTCTACAGCACACGGCGTAGAGACCTCTACAGCACACGGCGTAGAGACCTCTACAGCACACGGCGTAGAGACCTCCACAGCACACGGCGTAGAGACCTCTACAGCACACGGCGTAGAGACCTCTACAGCACACGGCGTAGAGACCTCCACAGCACACGGCGTAGAGACCTCTACAGCACACGGCGTAGAGACCTCTACATCACACGGTGTAGAGACCTCTACATCACACGGTGTAGAGACCTCTACAGCACACGGCGTAGATACCTCTACAGCACACGGCGTAGAGACCTCTACAGCACACGGCGTAGAGACCTCTACATCACACGGTGTAGAGACCTCTACATCACACGGTGTAGAGACCTCTACAGCACACGGCGCAGAGACCTCCACAGCACACGGCGTAGAGACCTCTACAGCACACGGTGTAGAGACCTCTACAGCACACGGCGTAGAGACCTCCACAGCACACGGCGTAGAGACCTCTACATCACACGGCGTAGAGACCTCTACAGCACACGGCGTAGAGACCTCCACAGCACACGGTGTAGAGACCTCTACATTACACGGCGCCATGCTCGCTGCAAGGCAACTGACTGCGGACACTGAGGTCTCTTCAGCACCGCTACAAACCGAGTTGTCAGGCTTACATACATTTCAAAACACATTGAAATACTGCCCATCTTGTTAAAATTCATCAAAGAGTTAATACTATAAATAGTAATAACACTAAGCATATGTTTGTGTATTTGTTTTGCACACCCACATGAAATCAGTCTGTAATAGGGGGTTGTCTGTAAAATCGGTTTACGGACGTTAATTTTACGTGATAAAGTCATAAGAAAACATTGATGAAAAATTGCATACTTTTTAATTTTCAAATATTATTTACAGTTTATGCAAATTTAAAGTAAATAATTTGTTTTAATATAATCATGAACAATTAGTTAAAAAGCCCGCCTTAGCCAGTTTGATATTATAGAAGATTTTCTCGCACGGTGGTTGGCCGATTCTTGCACGCTCGGCTCAGGTGGAACGTGTCAATGAGTCATGCTTTTTCGGGCGTGCAGCCGGCGTTCATCGATTTATAAGACGTTATCGCGTCAAAAACTTCTACAAACAAACCGTAACCTTACTGCGTGTAACACGTAATTGTGCTTTACTAGCATTAACACTGAAGCCCCTTCTAATCGTGAGATTACGTATGATATTTTGGCTGTCAATTGACTTGCGGAGAACCCCAGGCGTGTGACTGCAACCATTCTTTGAAGTTTCACTTCTAACGAGTTATTTTTGACGTGACGTCTAATAAATCGATGAATGCCGGCTGCACGCACGAAAAAGGATGACTCGTTGTCTCGTTACGCACATTATCCCGTTACGCTGTGTCCCGTTACGCTCATTGTACGCTTTCGAGGAACATTAAACTTGAAACACTCCCATTCGTTTCCTACTTTTCCTATCATCGTCCTATCCTTAACAGAATAACACAGATTGGAATAATTTAAATAGCAAACATGTATAAAAGTTATAGTTAAAATAATCTCTTCGTTAAAGTAATAAACATATTTGAATTAGTGAGTGCAAATAAAAGTAAATTTATCAATTAAATTGTTGATTTCATTTCACTCCTTCTTTGTATGTGACATGCCACAGCGTTTTGCCTGGAGCGGTTTTGGATAACCACGGGGGAACCGAGCTCTCAATCGCTGGACAGACCTTTCCTCCATCCACGCTCGACTCTGAACCTTAAAATACAAATTTTATATACAACGGCAGATCTGAAGAATTTTTTTCAGATGAGATGAGGTGACATAACATGGGGGATGAAACCGAGACTTCAGATGCCCGAAGCGTATGTCCTTTAATACTGTCTACCATCCGGGCAATAATCCTCGGGACTGTTCGAGGCGCTGTGTCGGTCCCGTGGTCGACCCAGATGCGCCGGCGCGGCTGTCACGAACAGGCAGTGTCTCGCGCGCGCCCGATGCACTGTTTACCGAGAGCCAGTTCGGCGCGGCGATAAATAACAGCCGGCCGCCGGTCTGCCTGCCCTCCGCGCGAGGAGAAAGAAAAACAGATAAATTACAGGGAAAGAAGCTCCTCCAGGCGGTATGCAAAACACCAGCAGACCTTCTAGGTCCGCGCGAAGGCTCCCTGGGGCTGCCTGTGGCTGTTCGCTCCCTGTGCGTGCGCGGACACAACACTTCCCTGTCCGCTGTTCGCACGCTGCTTGTTCTCTTGCCTCGCGTTCATGCACTGTTCGTGTTGGTTCCCAACTTCTTGGGAAGATGGGCCTTTAGTGCTCTGGGCTATTAGAGAACCACCTTTGTCTTTTATCAAAATTCATATTATTTCTTTATCATAATGAAATAAATAAACACTTTATTTTTTAAAAAGCCATGTCACTATAGATTCATATTCCACATAACCAGGGGCACACAGATTTCGCGAAAAGATTTCGAGAATGGATGAAAGTTAAAACACTGTAGCAAAGTCCGCGTTTCGTGATTGGGTGAGTTTCTCCCAAGTACATATCGATTGTAACAACACAAATTACATTGATTCATTGCGGAAGTAAACGCGTCCTGGGTGGTTCGGTAACACAAGGTGACAACTTCTCTCGCAGACGGCCGCCAATCACAAGGAAGAAACCACAGGTGCGGGTATGCCTTGTTGCAGTCTAGTAAGTGTCCAGAACTTTCCGCGAAAAATGCCTGCCCCTACACATAACTCGTCAAATTTATTTTTTAATATTCATCCCCATTTTCCTCATTTCAATGCATGATTAGTTTATCTCAAAGTATTATAACTAAAACTCATACAATTTCGGAGGGAAATGACTTATATTGAAGTAATGATAACACTGGACAGTGAACGACGTATTTCTCCCTCCCTTGATACTTTTTGATGATGTGTAAACTGAGCCTTGCATGGATCACCATCAAGAGCATATCTGCCTCGATTTCGACAGGCAACGAGTTGGCTAGACGCTGAAACCACACCAGCAGATGTGTTCCATCGCTGGTACATGGGGCAAGAACGCATGGACAGTGGACCCAAAGTCAATCTTTTGGTTTGTGGCTGGTCCGTAATGAAGAAGTTCTTCGTAGGTTTGGGTATGTGTTCTGTGGTTGCGCGGCGTTCCTTACGTCGCGCAACTAACCTGCTCCGTTGCATCGGAGTACAAGCCGGACTCAGCACAGCACAGAGCAACACAGCGGGCTGACAACGACGAGACAGTTGCAACAAATGACAATAAATAACACACAAACAGCAACCTTGTACAACCCGGCGATAGGCAGAGGAACCCAAAGACAAACTGATAATCTGGCCAACACACAGACAATACAGCGAAGCATATTCGAACCCTGCCATGAAATACAGATGTACGACGACAGCATAGACGAACACAGCATCCTTCCTAAGACAAAACAGTTGCGACGTTTCGGGATCACAGATCTGTTCCCGTCATTAGGCACAAACAAACTAATCTTTTGGTTCCCTCTTCCTATCGCTGTGTTGGTTAATGTTGTTGTTTGGCTGTAGTAAATGTTTTTTTGTTGCAACTCTCTCGCTTTTGTCAGCCCAATGTGTTCATCTGTGCTGTGCTTTATACGCATTTATAACATGACAATGGCTGATTTTGGCGTGTTTCCTGTTTTTTTCTGTATCTATCTCTGTTTATTCGCTCTTCGGGTTTTCTCTATGACATACAAGGTAAAAATTATTTGGAAAATGTTCTGAATAATGATTTAATATGTCTTCCGAATTGCAAATTGCACTGCGGCTTCTGTGATACTACTGTGTGGCCTGTCTCAGCTTCTGCATCATCTGTAGCCTCTCCAGAAACAGCTTCACAAAGATTAGATTTTTGGTCTCGCTCACTAATGAAAGGAATAAGGAACGACATTCTTTCTTCGAACTTCCAAAGCTTTTTGTTCGTTGGCCTTTGGCCACTTTTCGTTTTGCGTTTCTTCAAAGCTTTTCAAAAAATATCAGGCAAGGAAGTCCTTTTTTTTTGCAGTCAGCAGCTGAAACAATTTAAAACTATACTACTGGTAAATTTTCATACACACAATCATGCATGCAAATTACAAAGTTTGCTAAGACCCTAATTTAATTTTGCTATATTTAAATAGTCACTCTAAATTATCTTCCTAAAAAATTGTCACAAAATATTTATGTTCATTTTTTACAGGTTTCTTGGCTACAGATATTCACTGGCAACAATACTCTTTAGCTTCATATTGGGAGAGACCACAGTAAGAGAAATAATTTATGATACATGCAACAAAATATGGGAAACTCCACAACCTATAGTAATGCCAAAGCCTACAATGGAACAATAGTAAGAAATAGCAAGAGATAATTTTAAAAGTTGAACTATTCTAACTGTTTACGGAGCTTGGAGGAAAAGACGTCGTGTTTGAAAAGCTGCCTGGTACTTGTATGATACCAAAATGTTGCTTTGTTGTGGCATAAAACCAACATTATTTCGTAAAACTGAACAAAGGCGACTTATCTTGATACATTAAATACATTTAAACATTCTTAAATAATCAAAATGTAAATTACGAGTGATTTTAAATTGTTAACTATGTTTCTTGCATGCAGTGTCAAAGTATGCGGTTGAATGCATACTCACCAGTAGAATTAATTTCGTTCGATATATCATCCCAGGCTTTGTCCTTCATTCCGATGTCATGCTAATGTTTATCACTTGCATCGTACCAGTGTCCAGAGCCATGCGCCGCTTCTGTCTGTTGTTCCTCACTGACCAGTATTACACATGTAGAGCAATACTTCCATACAAACAGCACACGTACACTAAAAGACAACTGTAAACACAAGAATGTCGCCTTGTGGACTGATCGGACCTTCGGAACTAGTTGCTCGAACAGCAAGCCAGGTCCGATGCTAAAGCGTGCCGATAACAAAAGGGAGACCTAAGATACACATAAAGTTCTGATATTCCCGATTACACCCGAACAATTCACCTTCGGCCAACTTCGGGACTTGTTTTATTTTTGCGCAGGAAAAATGAATTCAAATATTAAAAGTGGTCGGTTAGGTTAGCTACATTAAAACACTTTAAAACACTATGGACGGTTAGTTAGGTTAGTATAGCTACATTAAAATAAACAGATAAATATAAATATATATAAATAAACCCGATGTTGCCTGAAGGTGAATATTCGGGCGTGTTCGGGCAGGGACAGAACTTGATGGACATCTTCCCATAGCAAAATGCTGAGATGAGCCAAATCGTTCCGATCCAAGCCGAGCTGAGCCGAGCCGAGCCGATCCGAGCCGAACTAGTACGTATCCTGCTTTATTCTATTATGAAAGTTCGTACTTAATACAAACATGAGTCAATATTTTCGGTATACGTAACATCGTTTCTTCATAACGCACGACTCGCATTTAAAAATAGCCTGAGTATTTTTCGAAGAGCCTTTACACAAAGAAATAAAGTATCACTGTTTTATTTTCGCTAGGCTATCAGACACGCAACTTAATCAGTGGCAGGTGCTCAATGAAGCACTGGAGTTTCCCCAGGGACGCAATCGATCTGCCAGCGCGTGTCGGATAGAGAACTCGCCTCATTCATTCAGGCGCGGCGCGAGGGTTAGGGCCTTTCCCTTCGGCAATCGAGGGGATGATTAACAAAGTAGCATTCCAACTGTTCACTGCCGTCCGCCCCTCCACCCCTCCAGCAGCCCTGCACCACCGCCGCGGTTATGAAACCATACATCGTGCCGCGTCGCTCATTTGTCTGCGCGAGTGACGCGGGCTGCCATCTGTCTGCGGTGGTTCCAAGCTCGGGGAACGAGCAGCCTCTTAAACCCAAGTTTGGCGCCCGGAACACTGCCCCCCCCCCCCTCCCCCCTTACCACACACCCTTAACCGACCCTCTCGAGGAACAGAGCTCATTTCGGCAGCAAGTCGTGTTTTGTTTCCCGCGGACAAGCTAGGACGACGGGTTCCACGCAACTGAACCGTCTTCGGCGTCATCCATACGGCTCAACCCATGTCGAGTTGTAACTCATACAGTTGTGTGCGAGCACTGAACCATTGTTTTACTGTTTCAGCAGCTATTGCGAGTACGATAGTCTTCAGAACTTTACTCACTATTTGTCGGACACTATCGATAGACATTTTACACCAAACAAAATCAGATCAGCGCACAACTTCAGCCAGGTGACGTTGAAACTAAGAAATTAAAAAAAAAAAATCAGCCACTGATAAATGAAACTATGTGGGCAAACTTCTCAGAAGGGTTGCTGACAGTGAAATGTTTAAAAAGCAGCGTGTAAAGCCTTAATACCGACATCCTGTACGGCATACCTACCACTTAACTCTATCACAGTTGGATGTCGAAGTGACCATCATTCACAGCCAACAAATCTTCACATCGTCGAAGCCTTTGCCGTCGAACGTACTCAAAGATTTCAGAACAATTTTGAACAGACCCACAGGCAAACTTGTTACAACACCTACTCATCTGTGGTGTAGACACAATCTCCACATACAGACAGAGACAAAAGTTGAAACGTTTTATGCATGTAAACTGCGTGCCTTTTCAAAGATACTGAGTGACCGGTTTATCTTTCAGGAAATATGTGCTCCAGACATGTGTCTTTTGACAAGAAGACTGAAGCTGACCAGGTACCACTATTAGCGACCACTGTTGTTTGCCGCATGTGCTAGGCGCAATCTTCCTCTTTGGCGTAAACCGCACGAAACCTGCTCACCAAAGAGATGGCTTGGCTATTTTATGGGACGTGACAACTTAACGATTATTCAACCACATACTTTTACACCACTAAACAATTTTTATTTGCATTTAAAACTACTTATCAAAATAAATAATGCTAGTTGGATTCCAAAATTTACTAATAGAGGTATCTAGAGGTATGTGACAAATGCTGAACTGCGTTGGAGAAAATACACGCCCAAATTACATTAACAATGAAAATTTCTGCACAATTGTTTACGTTTCTTATAATTTTGTCAGTATGCCAACTACTGCTTTGAAAATATTAAATATTAGGTTGGTATGATTGATGTATAAACAACTTAGCTCTCAGTATATGGCATTTCATAGGAGTAATTTCCTGAAAATGGAACTGGAGTCGATAAACGGGAATGTGACACAAAGTTTGCGGACCCACGTGTAGCAACATAAACCCGTATATAGTCTCTTTCGTCAACATTTGGGTTCATACCAAACATATTGGTGTGCCAAATGAAAAATATTGATCTTGAAACTACCCTGGAATAAATTTGGTTAAACTAAATGGTCAAAGTAAATAGTAATCTCAAGTTTTAAATTAACCAAGAAAACTGGCATTACAATTATTATAATACACATTCTCTTTCTTAATTCCCAATGGGCTTATAGAACAGTGGTAGAACACACGCTTGTTAACCTCAATGGACGTGGTTTAAATCCCGTCACTATAAATTGGTTTTTACTTTTTTAATTACATTATAATATGATTTTATTATAAAAAATAATGTTGAATTAGGTCAATAATGGTAAGGTTTGTTTGCAGGGAAATATTTACATACCAATTTCAGTCGTTTAAGCAAAAACAAATATACATACATATACTTAGTGTTATAATATGTGTTTTAAAATGTTTCTTGTTCTTATTTTAGTAATGCTATAGATGTATAACTTCTAACGTGTGCGTAAACTTTAAAAAGTTTTATCTGTTTAGTAAATTGGAACAATATAGTTGCTTTTTTTATTAATATTCCTTGTCTAAAATCAGGTCCAAAGCCAAGGTATTATTGGAGCCGTTGTTTCGTGCTGCTATTACAGATATAAGTATTTACGAAAACCGGTACATACAAAGGTTATGAAACAATAACGTTTTCGTTACGGTGCTGGGTCTCTGATAACTGGTTATTGGAAAAGGATAATCTGATTATAAACTGTGCGATAGCGCACATAGCCCGACCCAGCGAGCAAACCAAAAACTGTAACTTCAACTCTTGTCCTGACGCTATGTATCGCATTCAATTAGCGAAAGACCAGTTCTTGCTAGCGACAGTATCGATTCTCAAACCGCAACAACTATTCTCTATACCGTGCTTTCCTTTCACACAGTTATCGGTTATAAGATAATCTTTTGGCAGTAGACATTTAGAAGTAATTAAAAAAATTTTGAGTTTTTCAATTAATTGCAAATTTTCGAAGTAACGTTTTATACCAAAATTCTCTCTTTAACTAATTCTCAGTTTTAAGTTTCAACGTGCCTATAAAATTAATAATTCCTGGCCAGTAAGTGAGTAGAGTTAAATACGTGTTCTTATTCTGAGGAGGGATTGGTTGCAGCGTTTCCGCCGGCTTGTCAGCAGCCAATGACGGGGAGTCTCGCCGCTGTGAAGCCAGCGCGAAGCAAGGCCGTGCCTAGATGCGGCCGTCGTTATCGATTCCGACTTGCTAGTGTTTTAAATGGAGCGTGGGGAAGGAGGGGGGAAGGGGAAACTTGCTGACTTGTGTCGATTTCCCACGTCTGCTTCTTCACACCTGCGTGACTCAAGAGTATTAAGCCTCGCCCCTCCCCCAGCGCACCCCACTACTACCACCCCCCAACCCACCCCCCTCCCAAGCAACCCGACAAATGCGGGCATGTGAATAATTGGGTTCGTTGCAGGGACCAGCAGAACCTTGACTCTTCTCCCTACGAATCCTCCGGCATTCCCTTCGTCTCTTTCGCTAGTCTTCTCCCCCCCTCCCCTCCTTCTACACACCGAACCCGCGCTCCGATAATCGACTTTTATGCAGTTCAAATCCGCAGAATGTGGCGGCGGTGGAAACAGCGACTAGGAGGGGTTCGTCTGTGCCCGTGTGCCGTCGTGTCTGCGCCCGGGAGAGCAGGTGCAGGCCCGTCTGTGCCCGTGTGCCGTCGTGTCTGCGCCCGGGAGAGCTGGCGCAGGCCCGTCTGTGCCCGTGTGCCGTCGTGTCTGCGCCCGGGAGAGCAGGCGCAGGCCCGTCTGTGCCCGTGTGCCGTCGTGTCTGCGCCCGGCAGAGCAGGCGCAGGCCCGTCTGTGCCCGTGTGCCGTCGTGTCTGCGCCCGGCAGAGCAGGCGCAGGCCCGTCTGTGCCCGTGTGCCGTCGTGTCTGCGCCCGGGAGAGCAGGCGCAGGCCCGTCTGTGCCCGTGTGCCGTCGTGTCTGCGCCCGGGAGAGCAGGCGCAGGCCCGTCTGTGCCCGTGTGCCGTCGTGTCTGCGCCCGGGAGAGCAGGCGCAGGCCCGTCTGTGCCCGTGTGCCGTCGTGTCTGCGCCCCGGAGAGCAGGCGCAGGCCCGTCTGTGCCCGTGTGCCGTCGTGTCTGCGCCCGGGAGAGCAGGCGCAGGCCCGTCTGTGCCCGTGTGCCGTCGTGTCTGCGCCCGGGAGAGCAGGCGCAGGCCCGTCTGTGCCCGTGTGCCGTCGTGTCTGCGCCCGGGAGAGCAGGCGCAGGCCCGTCTGTGCCCGTGTGCCGTCGTGTCTGCGCCCGGGAGAGCAGGCGCAGGCCCGTCTGTGCCCGTGTGCCGTCGTGTCTGCGCCCGGGAGAGCAGGCGCAGGCCCGTCTGTGCCCGTGTGCCGTCGTGTCTGCGCCCGGCAGAGCAGGCGCAGGCCCGTCTGTGCCCGTGTGCCGTCGTGTCTGCGCCCGGGAGAGCAGGCGCAGGCCCGTCTGTGCCCGTGTGCCGTCGTGTCTGCGCCCGGCAGAGCAGGCGCAGGCCCGTCTGTGCCCGTGTGCCGTCGTGTCTGCGCCCGGGAGAGCAGGCGCAGGCCCGTCTGTGCCCGTGTGCCGTCGTGTCTGCGCCCCGGAGAGCAGGCGCAGGCCCGTCTGTGCCCGTGTGCCGTCGTGTCTGCGCCCCGGAGAGCAGGCGCAGGCCCGTCTGTGCCCGTGTGCCGTCGTGTCTGCGCCCCGGAGAGCAGGCGCAGGCCCGTCTGTGCCCGTGTGCCGTCGTGTCTGCGCCCGGCAGAGCAGGCGCAGGCCCGTCTGTGCCCGTGTGCCGTCGTGTCTGCGCCCGGGAGAGCAGGCGCAGGCCCGTCTGTGCCCGTGTGCCGTCGTGTCTGCGCCCGGCAGAGCAGGCGCAGGCCCGTCTGTGCCCGTGTGCCGTCGTGTCTGCGCCCGGGAGCGCAGGCGCAGGCCCGTCTGTGCCCGTGTGCCGTCGTGTCTGCGCCCGGGAGAGCAGGCGCAGGCCCGTCTGTGCCCGTGTGCCGTCGTGTCTGCGCCCGGGAGAGCAGGCGCAGGCCCGTCTGTGCCCGTGTGCCGTCGTGTCTGCGCCCCGGAGAGCAGGCGCAGGCCCGTCTGTGCCCGTGTGCCGTCGTGTCTGCGCCCCGGAGAGCAGGCGCAGGCCCGTCTGTGCCCGTGTGCCGTCGTGTCTGCGCCCCGGAGAGCAGGCGCAGGCCCGTCTGTGCCCGTGTGCCGTCGTGTCTGCGCCCCGGAGAGCAGGCGCAGGCCCGTCTGTGCCCGTGTGCCGTCGTGTCTGCGCCCCGGAGAGCAGGCGCAGGCCCGTCTGTGCCCGTGTGCCGTCGTGTCTGCGCCCGGGAGAGCAGGCGCAGGCCCGTCTGTGCCCGTGTGCCGTCGTGTCTGCGCCCGGGAGAGCAGGCGCAGGCCCGTCTGTGCCCGTGTGCCGTCGTGTCTGCGCCCGGGAGAGCAGGCGCAGGCCCGTCTGTGCCCGTGTGCCGTCGTGTCTGCGCCCGGGAGAGCAGGCGCAGGCCCGTCTGTGCCCGTGTGCCGTCGTGTCTGCGCCCGGCAGAGCAGGCGCAGGCCCGTCTGTGCCCGTGTGCCGTCGTGTCTGCGCCCGGGAGAGCAGGCGCAGGCCCGTCTGTGCCCGTGTGCCGTCGTGTCTGCGCCCGGGAGAGCAGGCGCAGGCCCGTCTGTGCCCGTGTGCCGTCGTGTCTGCGCCCCGGAGAGCAGGCGCAGGCCCGTCTGTGCCCGTGTGCCGTCGTGTCTGCGCCCGGGAGAGCAGGCGCAGGCCCGTCTGTGCCCGTGTGCCGTCGTGTCTGCGCCCGGCAGAGCAGGCGCAGGCCCGTCTGTGCCCGTGTGCCGTCGTGTCTGCGCTCCGGAGAGCAGGCGCATGCCCGTGGCGACTGGCCTGAGGGTTGCGACTAATCGCGTTACTCCTCAAGGACAAACGTACATAGCCCTTAAGATGAAGTACTTGCTGGCGAAAGAGCAAAATTTTATCTGGGTACACTCTGGAGGTATTGAAAGCTTAATGGTACATACAGTTTTTTTTTAATTATGCTATTTTTGTAAAAACTTTTTTTTACTATTGATACGAAACAATATTAAAATTAAATGTTAAATTAAAATTAAAACAAATTTAAAACAAAATTAAATGTGTTGTTCTTGTAAATATTTATGAGAATGATACTACGATGTTGTTAATTATAATTATTATAAATATTGAAATGAAAATGAGAGTTGTTCCTTTAATTTTTGTTAGGTAATAATATTTTGAATTCATTATGTTATATTATTGATGGTTTTTATATAATAATTTTAAATCGATTATTTATTATTCAAAAATAGATAGGTATAATTCTTAATCTAATTATTTTCCTAAGTCATTTTATTTTTAAATTGATATTTCTTGTTGATTGGTCAAAAATTGAGAATAGGTTTGTTATCATTTTCAGAATACGAAACAGAATTCAGACTAAAAATTGATTTTTGAGACTTTTACGTTGTGATGTTTATAATATGTATTCATAAATATATATCGTAACGATTTTACTAGGGACGCTATAACTTGCAATCTAAGGTTTGCCACAAAATGTAGTATTAATTTTGACTGATTGCAGTCCAATTGACAATTATAATAAACTGTATAAAATGTTGTACAGCCAAAAACTGTTGAACTTTATTTCATCACATAAAGTGATCCAGGTTTGAACTCAAACACATGACATTGAAATACGTCAAATTTATAACTATTTTAGCGGCACCAATTGGCTTCTGGCACGGTGTTGATAAGAGAGTGGTGCTGATAAGAGAGTGGCACTGGGAAATGGGTGATGACTATACCGGCTTATCCTGATCTGATCAAACTAATTCTGCGACCAACAGTTGAAATAATAGAAATTTAAAAATACTTATATAATTAACAGATAAATATAAAAATCAATTTCCTGGTATAATATCCTGATAACCACATAAGCAAAGACATAATCGAAAAACGTAAGTAAGTCAAAGTTTTTTGAATAAAATATCGCTAGATGCGGACAATAGCTACTTGTAGATATTTCCACTCAAAAATGTCGTCTTACTTCCAGAAGGGTCATTATGTTTCATTCGTGCTACAATTTTCACTATTTTGTAAAAAAAAAAATTATGAATGTTTGGTAAGAAAAACAATGTCTTAGTAACAAAAAATTCGTCTACCGGTGTTCAAAATTTCTAACCCACATTAGTTTTTTTGTTTTATTTTAGAAAATAATGAAGTATTTCTTAAAAAAACCTCGGCTTTTTACAAAAACACTTCGACTTACAAAGATGAATTAATTGTTTCTTATATAAGTTTATTTCAACTGGCATAGGAACGAGTAGTTAATCTATTCCGATAGAACATTTTAGGAAGTATGATTAAATTCTCCTTGTGCTACATCGTACAATCTTCACAGAAATTTAACTTCAATATTGATCTTGGTCTAATGATTGCAACTTTTTCTAAGATCGAAGTGGCGCAGTTGTTGTGTGAATACACTAGCACAGACAAAGTAGAACAAGAGTAGTTTAAAACATCTGGCTGTTTATTTTTATAGCAAATTTCACTGTTTCTTGGTGTTCTGTGGACGCTCCTGACTAAGTTTGAGTTTTTGAAATTATACTTTTTTGAGCGCGTTATTAAAAATGATGATAGTGAATTTTTAAGGTGTGCGCGCACCATACAACGAAATTTTCACGGGATCAATAAAAGATACATAAAAATAAATTAAAAAAGTGTTTTTAAATCTTATATCTTCGATTAACATCGAATACTGGACAATATTTCTTTTTAAAAATATTTATTGTGAATATTAGTGGCAGAAACTGTGTTTATATAATTAAAAATCTTTTTTTTTTTCTGAATATTTGTGATACAAATTTAGTTTTATAATCTTTTCAAGTGTGTTTTCAAGTGTAGGTATTTTTATAAGAGAGGTTATTTCCCCGTATGTATAATTTATATCCATTATAAATTATAACATTATTATTTAATAAATAATTATTATTATTTCAAATAATAACATTCACCATATTTATTAATTTTTAATTATTAATTGAAATATATATTTCGAAAATTTTACTGAATTAAATAATGAATTTTATTCACGTGGCTGCATTTATATTGAATTTGGAGTATTTATTTAAAAAAAATTATAGATGTTATACTTTACCAACATTATTTAAAATATCTCTCCAATTCTTTTATTCTTTTATTTCCACTAATTATTTGCATGCAAAAATTAAAGTTGGCTTTTTACTACGCCAAGTCAGTATAGCTTCTAACGCGCGAATATAAGTACACTTACACATTTTATTGTATTACGTTATATGTAAAGGCTGCCATAAATTCGCTTTTCGCACGGAACGTTTCGAAGCAGTAGTGCGGATCTGCGGGCGCAAACACGAGTCTCGAAGCCGCGAGCACAGAGTGGATACCTCGAAGGGCCGGGGAAACGGAAGCGAGACCGAGGGCGCTTCCGGCCAGGAGCGGTACCCAGGGAGAGACTGCAAGACTGAGTGCGCAGGAAGCACACACAGGGCGCCCTAGAGTGCACCCAGCTGCCCGGACGTCTGCCCCAGCGGGCCCGAGCGCTTCCGAGTGCACCCTAGCGTCTCCTGTCCCAAGCTAGGTCTAAAGTGTGCGGGGCGAACAAAGTCCATCACCTTCCTCTTCGCCCGTCGCAGGCCGCAGCCCCCGTCGCAGACACCAGTAGCCCCCGTCGCAGACACCAGTAGCCCCCGTCGCAGACACCAGTAGCCCCCGTCGCAGACACCAGTAGCCCCCGTCGCAGACACCAGTAGCCCCCGTCGCAGACACCAGTAGCCCCCGTCGCAGACACCAGTAGCCCCCGTCGCAGACACCAGTAGCCCCCGTCGCAGACACCAGTAGCCCCCGTCGCAGACACCAGTAGCCCCCGTCGCAGACACCAGTAGCCCCCGTCGCAGACACCAGTAGCCCCCGTCGCAGACACCAGTAGCTCCCGTCGCAGACACCAGTAGCCCCCGTCGCAGACACCAGTAGCCCCCGTCGCAGACACCAGTAGCCCCCGTCGCAGACACCAGTAGCCCCCGTCGCAGACACCAGTAGCCCCCGTCGCAGACACCAGTAGCCCCCGTCGCAGACACCAGTAGCCCCCGTCGCAGACACCAGTAGCCCCCGTCGCAGACACCAGTAGCCCCCGTCGCAGACACCAGTAGCCCCCGTCGCAGACACCAGTAGCCCCCGTCGCAGACACCAGTAGCCCCCGTCGCAGACACCAGTAGCTCCCGTCGCAGATACCAGTAGCCCCCGTCGCAGACACCAGTAGCTCCCGTCGCAGACACCAGTAGCCCCCGTCGCAGACACCAGTAGCCCCCGTCGCAGACACCAGTAGCCCCCGTCGCAGACACCAGTAGCCCCCGTCGCAGACACCAGTAGCTCCCGTCGCAGATACCAGTAGCCCCCGTCGCAGACACCAGTAGCCCCCGTCGCAGACACCAGTAGCCCCCGTCGCAGATACCAGTAGCCCCCGTCGCAGACACCAGTAGCTCCCGTCGCAGACACCAGTAGCCCCCGTCGCAGACACCAGTAGCCCCCGTCGCAGACACCAGTAGCCCCCGTCGCAGACACCAGTAGCCCCCGTCGCAGACACCAGTAGCCCCCGTCGCAGACACCAGTAGCTCCCGTCGCAGACACCAGTAGCCCCCGTCGCAGACACCAGTAGCTCCCGTCGCAGACACCAGTAGCCCCCGTCGCAGACACCAGTAGCTCCCGTCGCAGACACCAGTAGCCCCCGTCGCAGACACCAGTAGCCCCCGTCGCAGATACCAGTAGCCCCCGTCGCAGACACCAGTAGCCCCCGTCGCAGACACCAGTAGCCCCCGTCGCAGACACCAGTAGCCCCCGTCGCAGACACCAGTAGCCCCCGTCGCAGACACCAGTAGCTCCCGTCGCAGACACCAGTAGCCCCCGTCGCAGACACCAGTAGCTCCCGTCGCAGACACCAGTAGCCCCCGTCGCAGACACCAGTAGCCCCCGTCGCAGACACCAGTAGCCCCCGTCGCAGACACCAGTAGCCCCCGTCGCAGACACCAGTAGCTCCCGTCGCAGATACCAGTAGCCCCCGTCGCAGACACCAGTAGCCCCCGTCGCAGACACCAGTAGCCCCCGTCGCAGACACCAGTAGCCCCCGTCGCAGACACCAGTAGCCCCCGTCGCAGACACCAGTAGCTCCCGTCGCAGACACCAGTAGCCCCCGTCGCAGACACCAGTAGCTCCCGTCGCAGACACCAGTAGCCCCCGTCGCAGACACCAGTAGCTCCCGTCGCAGACACCAGTAGCTCCCGTCGCAGACACCAGTAGCCCCCGTCGCAGACACCAGTAGCTCCCGTCGCAGACACCAGTAGCCCCCGTCGCAGACACCAGTAGCCCCCGTCGCAGACACCAGTAGCCCCCGTCGCAGACACCAGTAGCTCCCGTCGCAGACACCAGTAGCCCCCGTCGCAGACACCAGTAGCTCCCGTCGCAGACACCAGCAGCCCCCGTCGCAGACACCAGTAGCCCCCGTCGCAGACACCAGTAGCCCCCGTCGCAGACACCAGTAGCTCCCGTCGCAGACACCAGTAGCCCCCGTCGCAGACACCAGTAGCTCCCGTCGCAGACACCAGTAGCCCCCGTCGCAGACACCAGTAGCCCCCGTCGCAGACACCAGTAGCTCCCGTCGCAGACACCAGTAGCCCCCGTCGCAGACACCAGTAGCTCCCGTCGCAGACACCAGTAGCCCCCGTCGCAGACACCAGTAGCCCCCGTCGCAGACACCAGTAGCCCCCGTCGCAGACACCAGTAGCCCCCGTCGCAGACACCAGTAGCTCCCGTCGCAGACACCAGTAGCCCCCGTCGCAGACACCAGTAGCTCCCGTCGCAGACACCAGTAGCCCCCGTCGCAGACACCAGTAGCACTGACGGCCCAGTACCTGGTTCTCAGGCTCAACAAACTGCTGACGGGGTGGGACAGTGCAAGAGACTCTACCCGCACCAAGTGCCGCACACACTGCTCCAAGGCATCATGTATAATTACAAGATCTCGCTAATTCAAGTGCAAAAGGCTTGTTACAAGATTGGCATCATGCCAAGAAGTTCCGTTGTCAATAATGTCTGCCTATTTGTAGTGTTCGACTGAAGAGTTAGTACCACTCGATCGTCCTGCGACGAGGTGAGGTAACATGTCGCCCGCGCTGGGATATGATAGCAGTGTTTTCACTGACATTCTGCAAGTCAAGCTGAGTGTTTGATTCATAGGCATGACTAAAGACACGAAACTGTCTGGTCGCTTATATAACCACCCTTGACACTGCGTGTTTTATTCATTAATTTAGAGATAAAAATTTGCTTTTATAACAGCTAACCTAACTACGAAGCTTCCAGAACACAAGGTTACGAGACTGCGAGGCTACAGAGCTACGAAGCTTCCAGGACACGAGGCTACGTGGGCTACGAGACTACTTGGCTCTAACTGACTACAATAGCGCCATTCAGTGGTGAGAGTTAATTTATCTCATTGAAAATAACCCGTTTGAAGTAGTGTCGATTATTGTCAAAAGATGACACCACTAGTTGCTTACAGGTAAATGTTATTTAGTTCTTAAATGTGGGATGCGGGATGCTCACTAACGATCGCAAAAGAAGGATGCTCTGCGTCGCTCCACGTCGAGTGCCCCATCTCACCACGCCAGAGCCGCGGGAACCGGAGGAGGTGGTCAGCTACCGGCAGTCCGCCTAGGCCCAGGAACCACCTGGGGGTCGATCTGCCCATCTGCTGGAGGGGTCCTCGCCGCCCGGACACCACCGCTACCTCCTATCAACAGGTATTCACTAAGTGTAATATAATTGTTGAGAATATTTGAGACGGAAAAACAAATGCAAAGGAGGTATCGAGTTTAAATTTTAGTTTTAACTCTTTAATAATAACTTCGAGGAAATGAAAATATATATATATCAACATGGCGTGTGAAAACGAGCCTTGAGTCAATAAAATTAAAATTTGTATGTGACTAACGCGATACTTTAGCAATTAATTTCATACATTCTAGGAGCTCGTCAGTCATAAATAAGGTTTTAATCTGAAAAGCGAGGTCAGCCGTCCACAAGACGAGACTGGACAAGACTTTTTGCTTATCTTAGCTCAGTCCATTTGATTATTACTAACTAGGTAGGGCTGAATCCTCTATTTCATTTTCCATACTTAAAAATAACACTATCATAGAACAACTATCCATTAATAATTAATAATTGGTAGTCAACTAACGTGTGCGGACACAATAAAGTATTAACTTTTTAATAAATTTAAAAAGTTAGGCAACATTTTCAAAAAATTCGTTGTCAAAAATCATGCCCAAACCGGGATTTAGCATTTTTCAAGTTTTTTTTTAATTTTGTTTTTTATCGGATACGTTTCATTATATAGTTTAACCTTTCACTCTGAAAATCTAATGATTCGATAGTCGACGTAGCTGCTCCAGTAGCGAATTCTAGCGGCGGGTGCGGAACTATATGTGAGTCGCGTTTAGAAATTCAGTGGTCGATATTGAATACTGGACCGCATACTTAAAAACCTTTTTTTTTTATTGCGAATATTAGTGATGTATATTGTTTATAAACTTTTCAATTGTATTTATGTAAGTGAGGTTATGTTCTGTAAGTATAATTTATTTTCATTATAAATAATTTAGTTATTATTTAATACATAATAAAAATTAATAAATTTAAAAATATTTTCTGCGTATTTAATGATTTTCATTATTAATTATTTTTAAATCTATTATTTACCAAATTAAATAATTTTATTCACATGTTTATATTAATATTGTATGCTGAGTATTCATTTAAATAATTTTTGTTACAGTAATTTTCAAAATAGTTTAGCGTATTAAATCTAACGCGCGTACATAAGTACACACACTTTTTTAAAACTCTATTTACCTTTTTACATTACAGCAGATTCAACATCAACACCAAAGCCACTTAAAGTGATACATGCGAAACGGGAATTTCCCCCAGTTGCCAGTACACATGTACTCTCAGTTCCCTTGAGCATCGGTAAAATGGGGAAAAATTTAACTTATGCTATTTGTTCCGTAGAATGAATCACTTGGCTACAATGGCAATCCTAAAATTTAAGTAAAGGTGTTGCAAAGCCACAGATGAAAAATACACACTTGACTGAAAATATATTTGCTAACAAAAACCCTATAAAAAGGGGGAAAGTCACATGAGATAGTAATCCCTGTGTTTATACTCTCTGACATCATGGTGCTGATTATGGCGTCTCTCTTCGCAGTCACCGATCATTACTCTCAATGCCCAGATGCTTTCTTAATGTTAGTCCAATGAGGAAAGAGCCACAGTAGTGCATAAAATAATGTTTATTTTTGGCTTTACTTTGATACACTGGGGTTTTTTCGTACAACCAGTGTATCGCCAGAAGTGTCTTTCCTGAAGTGTCTCACCTGGAGTGTCTCGCCTGAAGTGTCTCGCCTGAAGTGTCTCGCCTTAAGTGTCTTGCCTGAAGTGCCTAAAAAATCTGTGAAATAAAGTGCCGTCCTCTTTTTATTCTTAGGCCTTAAATATTTATTTTTGTCCTCTTTGTGTACATTTGAGTAACTTCTGCAGTGTTCGATATATATATATATATATATATATATATATATATATATATTAATATGTTTCAATATTCTGAACACAACCGCCACTTGTTTTGATCGTTCTTTTTCTTCTGTAGTTTCTGCGAGGATTTATTGTCCTCGTATATGATTTTTGCTGATGTCTTAATGTTTATATGTTTGTTGCTAGAATTTTTATTGTGGTTTTTTTTAATGTATAGATTCTCTATAGATTTCTAGAGCTGTCTCCTTTTCCGGTAAGTTTTTATCTTCCAGTGTGTTCCGGACGTTTGCCTGACAAACTAACTCGATTGATGTACTCCAAAACGTAAATTTTATTAAAATGGTAGTAAAATTGTTTATGAATCCCCCAACTTGGTATTGAGGTCTAATTGTTGTATTGTCAAATAAAAATATTACCAGTAGTTGAGGTTTTCGGCAGTTACAATAGCATTAAAAATTTAAAAATAAAGGATTGGCTTGATCCCAACACCAACGAATTCATAACTTACTTAAATCCGTACGGTGTAATCACATTTATGTAATAGTAACGTTATTTGTATCGATTATTTTGCTACAATGAAATGATATTGAATTATACGCTGCTGTTAATAGTTAAACATATAAAATTGGTCGCAAAAAGAGTAGTTCCGTTACATATAAAAAAAATTTGATTAAAACGATAAATAATTCTGTGTTATGTACAATTAGAAGTATGTTGCTGTAAGTATTTATTTATATTTATAATACAACAAAATAATATGCTGATAACCATCTGTTATTATCGTGTGCTCGAAAACAGAGAAAGGTTTTAATGTGTACGGTGGAAAAAAATTGTACAATTGACAAAATATGCGTTCGTAAAATATTTTGCCAAAATTTTTCTTATAAATCCATGAGTGGTGTTTTGTTATTTTTTCTAGCTAACAGTTGAGAAAACATAATGACTGTTATGGCTCTCTCAATTTATTATAAATTGGGAGAAAAAATTACTTGTTTTTGCTGACAACTCTTTCCTTTTGTGTCCCATTGCAAATTTCCTGGTAAGTATACACTTTTATAATTTTAATGTTAAACAAATACCAAAATTCATTATTTTTGGGGGAAAAAAATAACATTTGTTTGTTATGCTGGATGTTCACTTCTGAGAGTTTACAAATGAACTGTTTGTTAAATGGAATCGTATTTGGTGAAGATGAATGCTTTTAATAAACATTTACCGTAACGAGCGAAACGTTTCCCTCGCTGTTTCGCCTGGGTGGCATATCAGCAAAGACGCAGCGGAACAAAAAATAATAATTTTTAATTTTTTTTTAAAGACGAGAGCTGCTCATGACAAGTGGTCCGCGCCGCTGGAACCACGACCCAACTGGGCGAGTCACCCCACTCCACTGCTCTCCACCCTCGCAATCCGACCCAACACTTCACCCCACCCGCGCCCGCCTGCCAGGTCCGAAATCTCCAACGCACCGGCTTAAGTTACCAAACAATTGGAAGAGAAGCTTTTAATAAATAAAAAAAAGGCGTTTTGGCCTCTGGAGAGGTACCCCGCTGGACATTCTTTTATTTCGGTTTTTAAAAAAAAAAAAAAACAGCGGTAGCTTTTTAATGTTTTCGAGAGTCTGGCCGCAGATTAGCATGTGCCCGCGCGAGGGTCTGTGGGGGAAGGCGCTGCTAAGCAATGCGGTGTGTTAGCGGCGGCCTGCTAGGGCGTTAGGGGAGGGTGTTAGGGGAGAGACGCCCCCAGCGGCGCCAGAGGGGCGGAAGCTCTATATGATAGTGTTGATTTCGCTGGTGCGGGACAATTATTTTTATTTTTATGGCATAATATAGCGTAATTGATACGCTATAAACAAGGCCGGATTACGGGGCCCGGGGCTGTTCGCCCGACAGGGGTGGGGGAGGCTTTAGGGCCGCCGCGAGGAGGCCGTATGTATACGTGTATTAGAAAAAAAAAAGACAAAATTATTAAAAACGGAGCGTATCTCGGGCGGCAACTGTTTAATTGCTATTCACGGCGCGCAAGTCGCAGGCTCGTATTTCACGGTCTGCGACTAATTGCGGCGCGGTCCAGGGGTGGCTGCGGCAAGGTGCCCGCTCCGGGGAGGCGGCGCGTCGACCACTGCAGCTCTCGAGGAACCAGCCACTCACACTCCACCACTCACACTCCGCCACTCACACTCCGCCACTCACACTCCGCTTCTCACACTCCGCTTCTCACACTCCGCCACTCACACTCCGCTACTCACACTCCGCCACTCACACTCCGCCACTCACACTCCGCTACTCACACTCCGCTACTCACACTCCGCCACTCACACTCCACCACTCACACTCCGCCACTCACACTCCGCCACTCACACTCCGCCACTCACACTCCGCCACTCACACTCCGCTACTCACACTCCGCCACTCACACTCCGCCACTCACACTCCACCACTCACACTCCGCCACTCACACTCCACCACTCACACTCCGCTACTCGCACTCCACCGCTCACACTCCGCCACTCACACTCCGCCACTCACACTCCGCTACTCACACTCCGCCACTCACACTCCGCTACTCACACTCCACCGCTCACACTCCGCTTCTCACACTCCGCTTCTCACACTCCGCCACTCACACTCCGCTACTCACACTCCACCGCTCACACTCCGCCACTCACACTCCACCACTCACACTCCGCCACTCACACTCCGCTACTCACACTCCACCACTCACACTCCGCCACTCACACTCCACCACTCACACTCCGCTACTCGCACTCCACCGCTCACACTCCGCCACTCACACTCCGCCACTCACACTCCGCTACTCACACTCCGCCACTCACACTCCGCTTCTCACACTCCGCCACTCACACTCCACCGCTCACACTCCGCTTCTCACACTCCGCCACTCACACTCCGCTTCTCACACTCCGCCACTCACACTCCGCTACTCACACTCCACCGCTCACACTCCGCTTCTCACACTCCGCTTCTCACACTCCGCCACTCACACTCCACCGCTCACACTCCGCCACTCACACTCCGCTACTCACACTCCACCGCTCACACTCCGCTTCTCACACTCCGCCACTCACACTCCGCTACTCACACTCCACCGCTCACACTCCGCTTCTCACACTCCGCTTCTCACACTCCGCCACTCACACTCCGCTACTCACACTCCACCGCTCACACTCCGCCACTCACACTCCACCACTCACACTCCGCCACTCACACTCCGCTACTCACACTCCACCACTCACACTCCGCCACTCACACTCCACCACTCACACTCCGCTACTCGCACTCCACCGCTCACACTCCGCCACTCACACTCCGCCACTCACACTCCGCTACTCACACTCCGCCACTCACACTCCGCTTCTCACACTCCGCCACTCACACTCCACCGCTCACACTCCGCTTCTCACACTCCGCCACTCACACTCCACCACTCACACTCCGCTACTCGCACTCCACCGCTCACACTCCGCCACTCACACCGCCACTCACACTCCGCTACTCACACTCCGCCACTCACACTCCGCTACTCACACTCCGCCACTCACACTCCGCTTCTCACACTCCGCCACTCACACTCCACCACTCACACTCCGCCACTCACACTCCACCACTCACACTCCGCTACTCGCACTCCACCGCTCACACTCCGCCACTCACACTCCGCCACTCACACTCCGCTTCTCACACTCCACCACTCACACTCCGCTTCTCACACTCCGCCACTCACACTCCACCGCTCACACTCCGCTTCTCACACTCCGCTTCTCACACTCCGCTACTCACACTCCGCCACTCGCACTCTGCCACTCACACTCCGCCACTCACACTCCACCACTCACACTCCGCTACTCACACTCCGCCACTCACACTCCGCTACTCACACTCCGCCACTCGCACTCTGCCACTCACACTCCGCCACACACACTCCACCACTCACACTCCGCTACTCACACTCCGCCACTCACACTCCGCTTCTCACACTCCGCCACTCACACTCCGCTTCTCACACTCCGCTACTCACACTCCGCTACTCACACTCCGCCACTCACACTCCGCTTCTCACACTCCACCACTCACACTCCACCACTCACACTCCGCTTCTCACACTCCGCCACTCACACTCCACCGCTCACACTCCGCTTCTCACACTCCGCTTCTCACAATCCGCCACTCACACTCCGCCACTCACACTCCACCACTCACACTCCGCTACTCACACTCCGCCACTCACACTCCGCTTCTCACACTCCGCCACTCACACTCCACCGCTCACACTCCGCTTCTCACACTCCGCCACTCACACTCCGCCACTCACACTCTGCCACTCACACTCCGCCACTCACACTCCACCACTCACACTCCGCTTCTCACACTCCGCTTCTCACACTCCGCCACTCACACTCCGCCACTCACACTCCACCACTCACACTCCGCTACTCACACTCCGCCACTCACACTCCGCTTCTCACACTCCGCCACTCACACTCCGCTACTCACACTCCGCCACTCGCACTCTGCCACTCACACTCCGCCACTCACACTCCACCACTCACACTCCGCTACTCACACTCCGCCACTCACACTCCGCTTCTCACACTCCGCCACTCACACTCCGCTTCTCACACTCCGCCACTCACACTCCGCTACTCACACTCCGCCACTCACACTCCGCCACTCACACTCCACCACTCACACTCCGCCACTCACACTCCGCTTCTCACACTCCGCTTCTCACACTCCGCCACTCACACTCCGCTACTCACACTCCGCAACTCACACTCCGCCACTCACACTCCGCTACTCACACTCCGCCACTCGCACTCTGCCACTCACACTCCGCCACTCACACTCCACCACACACACTCCGCTACTCACACTCCGCCACTCACACTCCGCTTCTCACACTCCGCCACTCACACTCCGCTACTCACACTCCGCCACTCACACTCCGCCACTCACACTCCGCCACTCACACTCCGCTTCTCACACTCCGCCACTCACACTCCGCTTCTCACACTCAGCCACTCACACTCCGCTACTCACACTCCGCCACTCGCACTCTGCCACTCACACTCCGCCACTCACACTCCACCACTCACACTCCGCCACTCACACTCCACCGCTCACACTCCGCTTCTCACACTCCGCCACTCACACTCCACCACTCACACTCCGCTTCTCACACTCCGCTTCTCACACTCCGCTTCTCACACTCCGCTTCTCACACTCCGCCACTCACACTCCGCTTCTCACACTCCACCGCTCACACTCCGCTTCTCACACTCCGCCACTCGCACTCTGCCACTCACACTCCACCGCTCACACTCCGCTTCTCACACTCCGCCACTCGCACTCTGCCACTCACACTCCGCCACTCACACTCCGCTACTCACACTCCACCGCTCACACTCCGCTTCTCACACTCCGCTTCTCACACTCCGCCACTCACACACCGCCACTCACACTCCACCGCTCACACTCCGCTTCTCACACTCCGCTTCTCACACTCCGCCACTCACACTCCGCTACTCACACTCCACCACTCACACTCCACCGCTCACACTCCGCTTCTCACACTCCGCTTCTCACACTCCGCCACTCACACTCCGCTACTCACACTCCACCACTCACACTCCGCTACTCACACTCCGCCACTCACACTCCGCCACTCACACTCCGCTACTCACACTCCGCTACTCACACTCCGCCACTCACACTCCGCCACTCACACTCCACCGCTCACACTCTGCTTCTCACACTCCGCCACTCACACTCCACCGCTCACACTCCGCTTCTCACACTCCGCTTCTCACACTCCGCCACTCACACTCCGCTACTCACACTCCGCCACTCGCACTCTGCCACTCACACTCCGCCACTCACACTCCGCTACTCACACTCCGCTTCTCACACTCCGCCACTCACACTCCGCCACTCACACTCCGCCACTCACACTCCGCTACTCACACTCCACCGCTCACACCCCGCTTCTCACACTCCGCTTCTCACACTCCGCCACTCACACTCCGCTACTCACACTAAGCCACTCGCACTCCGCTTCTCACACTCCGCCACTCACACTCCGCTACTCACACTCCGCCACTCACACTCTGCCACTCACACTCCGCCACACACACTCCACCACTCACACTCCGCTACTCACACTCCACCGCTCACACTCCGCTTCTCACACTCCGCTTCTCACACTCCACCGCTCACACTCCGCTTCTCACACTCCGCTTCTCACACTCCGCCACTCACACTCCGCTACTCACACTCCGCCACTCGCACTCCGCTACTCACACTCCGCCACTCACACTCCGCTACTCACACTCCACCACTCACACTCCGCCACTCACACTCCACCGCTCACACTCCGCTTCTCACACTCCGCTTCTCACACTCCGCTTCTCACACTCCGCCACTCACACTCCGCCACTCACACTCCACCACTCACACTCCGCTACTCACACTCCACCACTCACACTCCGCCACTCACACTCCACCGCTCACACTCCGCTTCTCACACTCCGCTTCTCACACTCCGCTTCTCACACTCCGCCACTCACACTCCGCCACTCACACTCCACCACTCACACTCCGCTACTCACACTCCACCACTCACACTCCGCCACTCACACTCCACCGCTCACACTCCGCTTCTCACACTCCGCTTCTCACACTCCGCCACTCACACTCCGCTACTCACACTCCGCCACTCGCACTCTGCCACTCACACTCCGCCACTCACACTCCGCTACTCACACTCCGCTTCTCACACTCCGCCACTCACACTCCGCCACTCACACTCCGCCACTCACACTCCGCTACTCACACTCCACCGCTCACACTCCGCTTCTCACACTCCGCTTCTCACACTCCGCCACTCACACTCCGCTACTCACACTCCGCCACTCGCACTCCGCTTCTCACACTCCGCCACTCACACTCCGCTACTCACACTCCGCCACTCACACTCTGCCACTCACACTCCGCCACTCACACTCCACCACTCACACTCCGCTACTCACACTCCACCGCTCACACTCCGCTTCTCACACTCCGCTTCTCACACTCCGCCACTCACACTCCGCTACTCACAATCCGCTACTCACACTCCGCCACTCACACTCTGCCACTCACACTCCGCCACTCACACTCCACCACTCACACTCCGCTACTCACACTCCACCGCTCACACTCCGCTTCTCACACTCCGCTTCTCACACTCCGCCACTCACACTCCGCTACTCACACTCCGCCACTCGCACTCCGCTTCTCACACTCCGCTTCTCACACTCCGCCACTCACACTCCACCACTCACACTCCGCTACTCACACTCCACCACTCACACTCCGCTTCTCACACTCCGCTTCTCACACTCCGCCACTCACACTCCGCTACTCACACTCCGCCACTCACACACCGCCACTCACACTCCACCACTCACACTCCGCTACTCACACTCCACCGCTCACACTCCGCTTCTCACACTCCGCTACTCACACTCCGCCACTCGCACTCCGCTTCTCACACTCCGCTTCTCACACTCCGCCACTCACACTCCGCTACTCACACTCCGCCACTCACACTCTGCCACTCACACTCCGCCACTCACACTCCACCACTCACACTCCGCTACTCACACTCCACCGCTCACACTCCGCTTCTCACACTCCGCTTCTCACACTCCGCCACTCACACTCCGCTACTCACACTCCGCCACTCGCACTCCGCTTCTCACACTCCGCTTCTCACACTCCGCCACTCACACTCCACCACTCACACTCCGCTACTCACACTCCACCGCTCACACTCCGCTTCTCACACTCCGCTTCTCACACTCCGCCACTCACACTCCGCTACTCACACTCCGCCACTCACACACCGCCACTCACACTCCACCACTCACACTCCGCTACTCACACTCCACCGCTCACACTCCGCTTCTCACACTCCGCTTCTCACACTCCGCCACTCACACTCCGCTTCTAACACTCTGCTTCTCACACTCCGCCACTCACACTCCGCTACTCACACTTCGCCACTCGCACTCTGCCACTCACACTCCGCCACTCACACTCCACCACTCACACTCCGCTACTCACACTCCACCGCTCACACTCCGCTTCTCACACTCCGCTTCTCACACTCCGCCACTCACACTCCGCTACTCACACTCCGCCACTCGCACTCCGCTACTCACACTCCGCTACTCACACTCCGCCACTCACACTCCACCACTCACACTCCGCTACTCACACTCCACCACTCACACTCCGCTACTCACACTCCACCGCTCACACTCCGCTACTCACACTCCACCACTCACACTCCACCACTCACACTCCGCTACTCACACTCCGCCACTCACACTCCGCTACTCACACTCCACCACTCACACTCTGCCACTCACACTCCGCCACTCACACTCCGCCACTCACACTCCGCCACTCACACTCCACCACTCACACTCCGCTACTCACACTCCACCACTCACACTCCGCTACTCACACTCCGCCACTCACACTCCGCCACTCACACTCCACCACTCACACTCCGCTACTCACACTCCACCGCTCACACTCCGCTTCTCACACTCCGCTTCTCACACTCCGCTACTCACACTCCGCCACTCGCACTCTGCCACTCACACTCCGCCACTCACACTCCACCACTCACACTCCGCCACTCACACTCTGCCACTCACACTCCGCCACTCACACTCCGCTACTCACACTCCACCACTCACACTCCGCTACTCACACTCCACCGCTCACACTCCGCTTCTCACACTCCGCCTCTCACACTCCGCCACTCACACACCGCCACTCACACTCCAGTTCTCACACTCCGCTACTCACACTCCGCCACTCGCACTCTGCCACTCACACTCCGCTACTCACACTCCACCGCTCACACACCGCCACTCACACTCCAGTTCTAACACTCCGCCACTCGCACTCTGCCACTCGCACTCTGCCACTCACACTCCGCTTCTCACACTCCGCTTCTCACACTCCGCCACTCATACTCCGCTACTCACACTCCACCGCTCACACTCCGCTTCTCACACTCCGCTTCTCACACTCCGCCACTCACACTCCGCCACTCACACTCCAGTTCTCACACTCCGCTACTCACACTCCGCCACTCGCACTCTGCCACTCACACTCCGCTACTCACACTCCACCGCTCACACTCCGCTTCTCACACTCCGCTTCTCACACTCCGCCACTCACACTCCGCCACTCACACTCCAGTTCTCACACTCCGCTACTCACACTCCGCCACTCGCACTCTGCCACTCACACTCCGCTTCTCACACTCCGCCACTCACACACCGCCACTCACACTCCACCACTCACACTCCGCTTCTCACACTCCGCTTCTCACACTCCGCCACTCACACACCGCCACTCACACTCCAGTTCTCACCCTCCGCTACTCACACTCCGCCACTCGCACTCTGCCACTCACACTCCGCTACTCACACTCCGCCACTCGCACTCTGCCACTCACACTCCACCGCTCACACTCCGCTTCTCACACTCCGCTTCTCACACTCCGCCACTCACACACCGCCACTCACACTCCAGTTCTCACACTCCGCTACTCACACTCCGCCACTCGCACTCTGCCACTCACACTCCGCTACTCACACTCCGCCACTCGCACTCTGCCACTCACACTCCGCTACTCACACTCCGCCACTCACACTCCGCCACTCACACTCCGCTACTCACACTCCACCACTCACACTCCGCCACTCACACTCCACCGCTCACACTCCGCTTCTCACACTCCGCTTCTCACACTCCGCCACTCACACACCGCCACTCACACTCCAGTTCTCACACTCCAGTTCTCACACTCCGCTACTCACACTCCACCACTCACACTCCGCCACTCACACTCCACCGCTCACACTCCGCTTCTCACACTCCGCTTCTCACACTCCGCCACTCACACACCGCCACTCACACTCCAGTTCTCACACTCCAGTTCTCACACTCCGCTACTCACACTCCGCCACTCACACACCGCCACTCACACTCCAGTTCTCACACTCCGCTACTCACACTCCGCCACTCGCACTCTGCCACTCACACTCCGCTACTCACACTCCGCCACTCGCACTCTGCCACTCACACTCTGCCACTCACACTCCGCCACTCACACTCCGCCACTAACACACCGCCACTCACACTCCAGTTCTCACACTCCAGTTCTCACACTCCGCTACTCACACTCCGCCACTCACACACCGCCACTCACACTCCAGTTCTCACACTCCGCTACTCACACTCCGCCACTCACACTCCACCACTCACACTCCGCTACTCACACTCCACCGCTCACACTCCGCTTCTCACACTCCGCTTCTCACACTCTGCCACTCACACACCGCCACTCACACTCCAGTTCTCACACTCCGCTACTCACACTCCGCCACTCGCACTCTGCCACTCACACTCCGATACTCACACTCCAGTTCTCACACTCCGCTACTCACACTCCGCCACTCGCACTCTGCCACTCACACTCCGCCACTCACACTCCGCCACTCACACTCCGCCACTCACACTCCGCCACTCACACACCGCTACTCACACTCCAGTTCTCACACTCCGCTACTCACACTCCGCTACTCACACTCCGCTACTCACACTCCGCCACTCGCACTCTGCCACTCACACTCCGCCACTCACACTCCGCCACTCACACTCCGCCACTCACACACCGCCACTCACACTCCAGTTCTCACACTCCGCTACTCACACTCCGCTACTCACACTCCGCTACTCACACTCCGCTACTCACACTCCGCCACTCGCACTCCGCCACTCACACTCCGCCACTCACACTCCGCCACTCACACACCGCCACTCACACTCCAGTTCTCACACTCCGCTACTCACACTCCGCTACTCACACTCCGCCACTCGCACTCCGCCACTCACACTCCGCTACTCACACTCCGCCACTCGCACTCTGCCACTCACACTCCGCCACTCACACTCCGCCACTCACACTCCGCCACTCACACACCGCCACTCACACTCCAGTTCTCACACTCCGCTACTCACACTCCGCTACTCACACTCCGCTACTCACACTCCGCCACTCGCACTCTGCCACTCACACTCCGCCACTCACACTCCGCCACTCACACTCCGCCACTCACACACCGCCACTCACACTCCAGTTCTCACACTCCGCTACTCACACTCCGCTACTCACACTCCGCCACTCGCACTCTGCCACTCACACTCCGCCACTCACACTCCGCCACTCACACTCCGCCACTCACACACCGCCACTTACACTCCAGTTCTCACACTCCGCTACTCACACTCCGCCACTCGCACTCTGCCACTCACACTCCGCCACTCACACCCCGCCACTCACACTCCGCCACTCACACACTGCCACTCACACTCCAGTTCTCACACTCCGCTACTCACACTCCGCTACTCACACTCCGCCACTCGCACTCCGCCACTCACACTCCGCTACTCACACTCCGCCACTCGCACTCTGCCACTCACACTCCGCCACTCACACTCCGCCACTCACACTCCGCCACTCACACTCCGCCACTCACACACCGCCACTCACACTCCAGTTCTCACACTCCGCTACTCACACTCCGCCACTCGCACTCTGCCACTCACACTCCGCTACTCACACTCCGCCACTCGCACTCTGCCACTCACACTCCGCCACTCACACTCCGCCACTCACACTCCGCCACTCACACACCGCCACTCACACTCCAGTTCTCACACTCCGCTACTCACACTCCGCCACTCGCACTCTGCCACTCACACTCCGCTACTCACACTCCGCTACTCACACTCCGCCACTCGCACTCTGCCACTCACACTCCGCCACTCACACTCCGCTACTCACACTCCGCCACTCACACTCTGCCACTCACACTCCGCTACTCACACTCCGCTACTCACACTCCGCCACTCGCACTCTGCCACTCACACTCCACCACTCACACTCCGCTACTCACACTCCACCGCTCACACTCCGCCTCTCACACTCCGCCACTCACACACCGCCACTCACACTCCAGTTCTCACACTCCGCTACTCACACTCCGCTACTCACACTCCGCCACTCACACACCGCTACTCACACTCCGCCACTCGCACTCTGCCACTCACACTCCGCTACTCATACTCCGCTACTCACGCTCCGCTTCTCACACTCCACTACTCTCACTCCGCCACTCACACTCCGCTACTCACACTACGCTACTCACACTCCGCCACTCACACTCCAGTTTTCACACTCCGCCACTCACACTCCGACACTCACACTCCGCTACTCAACTCAGCTACTCACACTCCGCTGCTCACTCTCCGCCACTCACACTCCGCCACTCACACTCCGCCACTCACACTCCGCTACTCACACTCCGCTACTCACACTCCGCTACTCACAGTCCGCTGCTCACACTCGGCCACTCACACTCCGCTACTCACACTACGCTACTAGCACTCCGCTACTCACACTCGGCCATTCACACTCGGCCACTCACACTCGGCCACTCACACTCGGCCACTCACACTCGGCCACTCACACTCAGCCACTCACACTCCGCTACTCACACTACGCTACTCGCACTCCGCTACTCACACTCCGCTACTCACACTCGGCCACTCACTCTCGGCCACTCACACTCGGCCACTCACACTCCGCTACTCACACTCGGCCACTCACACTCCGCTACTCGCACTCCGCTACTCACACTCCGATACTCACACTCGACCACTCACACTCAGCCACTCATACTCCGCTACTCACACTCCGCTACTCACACTCGGCTACTCACACTCCGCTACTCACACTCCGCTATTCACACTCGGCCACTCACACTCCGCTACTCGCACTCCGCTACTCACACTCCGCTACTCACACTTCGCTACTCACACTCCGCGTCGACCACTGCAGAGCCGTCTCGCTACATCACAGCACAGCACAATAGGACACGCCAGGTTTATTTATTTTATTTGTGTAAGGACCATTTCTGAAATTTCAACTCGATACCTCCTTCGGAATAGATGTTTAATTAGTGCAATAGCATGGATATAACAATTCCTTCAAGTGATGATAATTACGTAGACTTGCGCGCCTGTTTTGTCCATAATATAACACTAAGCGAATATTTATTGAAAATAATTGTGGTAGAATAGGAAATGCAAAATAATGATCGTGTAAAAATTATAGATATAGCCGTTGGATGAAAATAATGAAGAAAAAAATATGAAAAAAAATCAAGCATTAAGCATTCAAAAACGAAATAAAGACGCGACTCTTTTTATTTATTCTTATACGGTAGTCTATTGGCCTATTAGTGGAAACGTCTTGAAGTCCTATTGGTCACTCCCCGCTGAGGGAGATTTCTCATTGTTTACCCCCGAGGCAATGATAAATGTATTGTGTTCCGCCATGTTGCTGGCCAGTAGCGCTTCATCTAGCGTGAGCGGCTGGCGCTAGCGACAAACAGGCGTGTTTCACTTCAGAACGTCACGTATTCTGTTGGTAGATGCAGCATCATGATCAGCTCACACATCAGTTCTGTGTCCGATCTCTTTATTTCTGGGCTTACGATACCCGGGACGTTTAAATCATATTTGAACATTAGTAAACCAATAAAGTGTATTAAAATGGTACCGCAAGATATGCCAAAACGGGTGGGACTGTATTATTGAATAGGATATCGTAGGTATCGTGTTTCAGCACTATAATAGGTGAGCTGTAATAAATAGGTGATTAAGAAACGAGTTTTGTGCAAAAAGAGAAAGTGAACGTTCCTCGCCCGAAACCCTCATTTCCTCGTGCCTGTCCTGTAGGGATGTAGGGGTGTTAATGACGTAAGTGCCGACATCTTGATGACGTCAATCGCGATGTACACCAGCCCGCTTCTGCTACCTTAAGAGCCCAATCACCTTCGAGTTTAACACTCGTGCGCTTCGTTGGGAACGGCGCGCTGTCCTAGTTGCTCGTTCAACTGAACCAGTCCGGGACCAGGATGTCGCCTCACTTCACCCAGTTCACCCAGTTCACCCAGTTCACCCAGTTCACCCAGTTCACTCAGTTCACTCAGTTCACCCAGTTCACCCAGTTCACTCAGTTCACCCAGTTTACTCAGTCACCTCTTGCGCCGGCAGCGACCAATCTCCAGCTCTAGCTCGACGGCGGTAAAGTGGTACAGTTCCTCTCATTCTTTATCATCAGTTTTACTAAACATGTCTCAAAATTTGCAAGGAATATTTCAATGCACGTGAAAACTATATTTTTCCATTATTTGAAAAACTATATTTTTGTGTGCTTAAAATTTGATAAGTTGAAACAATTAATAAAATTTTCTCCGATGTTATATACTTAATTCATCTATCTATTCCGTTCAAAAGAAATGTAATACATATTTAAGCATTACATGGGTGTCCCACTGAAAAATGTTTCATATTATCTCGTTTCCTGTTTGCAGACATTATCCTTAAAACTAATTGATCGGTAAGCTAAAATACTATTAAAAAATTTAATTTGCAGCTTCTCCCCAGACGTAGTAAATCAAGTCTTTTTACGCTTTGCATGCCTAAAACAAAACTTGACTTTCAAATATCCAAGCTATTTCCTAAGGAGCAATAGCATATGTAACAGAAAGACAGAACTCTCGTGTATTTTCTGAAATGCCTCAATACAAAGCTAAGATGGATACTTAACAATTACCTTAACTGGTTCCATACCCATTTTCCATTAACAGCATTGTTATAATTGTTCGTCTGAAATAGCATCTCTATCGACGTGATATAAAGCAAAACTAAGTATAATTGGTTTGCAAAGAAACTATAAATAGTTTCAATATTAAATGTAATTTTTTCGACTGAACATTGTTAAATCAGTAAACATACTTTGGACTATAGTTGTATTTCGTCCCATGTTTTGCTCGTAAAGTGTCTGTACCAAATGCTTGAACGTTTAATTTCCAGTTGGACAGTTCATTTATAATCAAAGGTCTAATCACCTGGTACTGATATAAGACAGCGACGTGAAAGGGGCATAACCAGAAATAATTTTTAAAAGGTGAAGGAGGAGTGATGAATGACGTGACATATCCCCAAAAAATGTCTCTAAAAATTCACAGTAACAAAAACGTAGAAATAACACAGCTATTTAAGTAAAATTTAAGTAATTGCTAAACGTAGATAAACGAAATTTGCCAACATTCGTACCATCTTAACACGAACATTACACAACATTGGCTCAATTTTTTTGAACATAAATTGCTGGTGAAGACAATTAGGAATTTTGTATGGTGAAATATAAATTCGGTTGAACGTTAAAATAATCTACTGTAAATGACACCAGACACGATCAATGTGTAGGCCTAAGTAAACATTCATTAAGCACAGTACAGCTTAGGCGCTAATACGAGTAAATACGGCGATCGAAACCATACCGTCAGGCTTTTCGCAAGGAAGATAAAGTTTTTTTTATTATATAAAAAAAATTGTTATGGGTGGTTTTACACGCACCCGTCACGTGTCTGTTAAGACGTGTGTGAGTACCCCTGCAGGGACGGCAACCCGCAGCGAAAGCGCCTGGGAGTTAGAGGACCGGCCAAGCATGTGCGCGGGTGCCGGAGAACATTCTAGTTGATTCGACCGCCACGTCGGCCGGAAGTGGCGCCGGCGCAGTCCCAGCGAGCTCAGGGTGTCCACAGTTAGTACTTTCGAACTAGATCTAGTACTTTTATAAGTTTTTTAGTGGTCAAGTACATTTACGCTCGTATCGAGTACTTTTTTTCTTTAATATAATATTATTACAGTAACTCCAATATGTTTTATTATTAAGCGTAATTATTTTTAAAAACTATGGAATGTATGTGTGTGTAAGGTGTGATATTTAAGTTAGAGCATTGCAATGTCATAATAACTTCCTTAATTGTTAAAACCATAACAAATTATAATTTAGTGCTTTTTTTTTCAAATCTAGTACTTTTTTCTCGCCTAAGTTGGTACGAAATATTTTTTCCTTGTGGACACCCTGAGCGAGTTTGGTCGAGAACTTTCCAGACCCGGGCGGGTACATAACCTCTTCGCCTCGCAGTGGAGGAGGACAAGCAGTTCAGCAGCGAGGAAGCTACCGGCATCGCTACGTCGCTCATGTCGACAGTACTTACGCCCCACTGACTTGCCGCCAGCAGCGGTAAGCCCAATCGTCCCCACGTTTGGAGATATACTTCGGGCGTGGCGTCAGTGGAGCTGGGCGACACAATAGGAGCTCGGAGCGAGTAGTGACTCGCCCAGCGAGTGGAGCAGACGAGCCGAGCAAGTTGGACGTACTCGCTGCACGACTACGGAAGCGGTTTGCACTATAGTTACCTCTAATCCTTTACACATCGATCCCCATTACTTGACTGTTTCTTGCTACATGTCAAAGAGCGAGTCAGGCTGTGGCGTTGATCTGCAATTTGGGTATTACCATGAGTCCCCATCGACGAGTGCAGCGAACTGGAAGTAGTCTCCGGTGAGCGAGTTGAAAGCAGCGTCGGAGCAACCTGAGTGCAGGGCCGGCCGTGGTGGTAGGGCCTACTCGTAGCAGCCCCGAAGGCGAGCAACGAGTGGGCTACTCGCTTCGCCCAACTGGACTCGCGCCGGACTCTAATAGGCGAGTAACTACGTTGTAAGAAACCGCATGTTGATCTGTGGTTCATTAAAAAATCTTCAGTTAACTTTAAATACATTTCGCTACCTGTACAAACCTTTTAATGGTCGTGTTCTCTATTGTTATTTTATGCCTACATTTTGTGTTGTACTACTTACGTCAGATTATATGCACACGCCTGACGTTTGTTGTTCCTTAAATGTCTAGAACAATGTTTAATGAAGATTGGTTTTAATAATAAACTTGGAGCTCCTTTTTAAAATATGTGTTCTTGGGCTATAAATATTGAAGCTCAGCCATGTGCTGTTGCCTTAACGAGTAGGTATTATGACGAGCCAATAGTAGAATTTAATTGTCATTTTACTACGATATTTTTGTGAAGGCTCAGTAACTGTTTTTAATTTCACAAGAGGTTTATAAATGTGTTTGGTTTATTAAGCCAGTTTATTATAAATACTGCATTTTTGGTTATGTGTTCACAGCTGAATCCAGTTGTTGAAATGACGTCTTATAAACCAGCCATAGTGTTCAAGTCATTTGTTATTAATAGAGCCAAGATTTTATGGTGTTATGAAAAAGGACTTTTCGTCATTAAGAATTGTGGATTTCGTCTTTATCGTCATAAAAAATTAAAACACATGTAATAACATGTACACACCTAGCAGAGCTGCCTTGATCAAATGCTTCAATAATTTGTGGTTAGAGACTTAAAATATGCACATTAAACAATACTATGTTGAGAGTACATAAAAAATTAACAACTAAAATATTCAGTATTCTTATGCAGGTAAGTACTGTTCCTGAGTTCAGGAGAGAGTCTAAATTAACTAAAATAGAAACTACAGTTAAACTTTTGTTCTATAAATGCAATATAATTAAGCTCAGGAAAAAGCCACCATTGTCAGCAGTTCAGCATTCTCTGGTTTTAGAGATCTTCTTCTGTCACTAACAACTACAGAATACTTAGAAAAAGATCTTTCTGAGTCCACATTCGTTGCAGGTATCCATATTAACTTTAAAGCAGCAGCTGCAAATTCAGGATAATCCGCTTTCATTTTACATAGTATGTCTACCATGTCTATGTAGTTCACATGCGGTTTCATCTGCTCTTGGGAAACCAGGTTTTGGAGTGTTATGTAGCCTGTCGCTACAGAGGTCTTCTGCACCTTGCAAAGGAAAGGTAGGTTCCCAATATGTTTCTGGAATTCTTTTTCCTCCACACGAATGTTTCCTACATTTTGAGGATTCATTAGAGCGCTGATTCCCAGAAATAGTTGACGAGATGGATCAGTGTTCACCAGATCAATCAGTTTTATAAGACTGAGTTTAGCTGTGTTCTTGAACTGCTCTTTAAGGGCTGCAGAGTTGACAGTTTTCATTTCAGCCAAAATGTCTTCAACATTTTCAGGAAATATTCCCTTAGCCAAGACATCAAGAGTAGTTTGCAGTTTACTCAATTTTGTGCACAACTGATGAGCAGTAGGATACTTTGTTCCTTCAAGAAAATTAATTAGCTCTACAAATGTGTTACAGTTTTGAGCCACAAATGTAAGCGTGGCCTCAAGACATTGTAATTCTTCCTTCTGGAGTCCCTTGATATATTTAACACCAGAGTTATCTTCGCTAAGCTGCTCAAAGAATTCCACAATGTCGTGCAGATGGAGTGCGAGGTATGATACAGATTCAAACCATGTGTTCCAACGTGTAACAACTGGCATGGGGAATAACTTGACCAGAGCCTTGTTTTCTCCATGTTTCTGGAGAAGAAATTGAAGGTATGCATGCCTCCTCTTTCTGGTGTTAAGAAAGGCCATCTTTACCTTACAAACGAAGAGGTTCAGTTCTTCCAAGTTGTTTTGCCAGATCTGCCCAACAATGTTTACTTTATGGGCCCAACATTGTATGTGGTACATGTGGTCACCAAATACACCTTCAAGGGTGCCAGCAGATTTTGTCATGTACCTGGCACTATCTGTAACATACGCAATTATGTTTTCTTCCTTGACTTCATATTTGGAGCATACATCAATCACTGCCCGAGAACAACAAACAGCATTTGCTGCATCAAGGACACAAGAAGCCCCTAAGATAACATCTTGTTCAGCACCTGGTTTCAGAATTTTAAACAAGATGTTGAAAACACAATTATTACTCTTGTCAGTGGTTTCATCTGCGAGTATGACCACATCTTGCCCCAAGAGCTGCTGCTTGATTTCCACTTCTTTTTTCTCTCTAAGTAGGGGAATATACTTTTTCCTCATCCAATCCGCTGTTGGAAGATCACCAGCACCACTTACATGCTTCTGCATCCATGCAGTCAGCTTGCTGTTGTCAAGTTTCTCAAGAGGAATACCTGCAGCTACAAAGGCTTCAACAGTTTCGAGAACAAAATCTTCCTTTTGTTTTTTTGCGCATATTTGCGCCACTCCTGCTTCTGGGATAGACAGCTGTCGTTTCAAAGTGCATGGGGATCGTTTACCTTTTACATGTTTGTCGATAATTATGTGCTTGTTTACCGTGTCCTTACGTTCATGCTCCAAACGGCAATTACAATATTTACAGAAAAGTATTTTTCCGTCACTGACATATAATCCCTCATTCTTAAACTCGTCAGCACGTGATGCCACAGTAGCTTTATTTTTCGGCATGATTAAGAAATTTAGCTTTCATTTATGCACGTAATTTGTAAACAAAGCCCGGAGGTACCAAAAACTAGTATTTACTGAAGTTGTAGCGAAAAAATAAACCGCGGGAAGCCTACTTTTTACAGGCGAGAGAGCCATATACTCAACCCGAAGTAAAAGGTTAGGTTATGTCAGGTCAGTGAAATAAATGTTTTTATTTATTTTCCGGGAGGGTTGGGTAGGTAAGCGTATTTTAAAATATTTAATGACCGTAAAATAAATAAATCCTTGCAATATGGTACTTTTTCATTAGCGATCGGAAAACTTCTATTATGTTACGATTTTGGCTCTCTCGCCTGTGAAGTGTGAAATGAAAATGAAGGCTTCACGGTAAACTGCTTATTCAACAAGCACACAAAATTGCGTTACAGTGAAATTTCATAAAATATCAAGTGATCATTAAATATCAATGTTCGCTTTTATTTTATTTTCATACGCATTTATTTAATAAATGCAGTTTTTGTTCACGTGTATTTTCCAAAGGATACAGCAAACAAGGCGCTGAGATTTTTCACGTTGTTGTGTTTGTTAACTTGTTAATTTTAGTTTACGATCGTCAGTTGTAAATATTGCGTGATCTCTAGTGGCTAGATGCGTTTAAAAACCCTAACCTAACTCCGATAACGATCTTTATTTGTTCGTGATATCGTCAATTTTTGTGATATCTTGTAATTTTTTAAGATGAATAATTAACGCATTAAATAACCACCACACTGCAGTTGGATGACGACCATTTCTTCTACAAACAGATACGGAATTTTTGTCAATCAACCAATAGTCGGTAGTTAACGATTTAAATCAATATTGAGGTGTTTATTTGTGGTTAGAAAACATTTCGCATTTTTCGCGGTTTGGGATGAATTTCGCGTGAAAATTCGCGATTTCGCATAAAACCATATAATCTTGGCTCTAGTTATTAATGATTCCTGCTGTTGGAGTTTTGTGAATAAAATATCTGACACCCATCACCACTGGTGTATTCTTAAGACCGTTGCATCCTTACCCAATTTGTAACAAATAAACATATTCTTAGGTAATAATATTTAAGTTAAATCATACACTGTGATTGGAGAGTTAAACATTTACTAGCGCCAAACAAAGCAACCAATTAATCAGGACAACTTAAATTGCAGTCACCGCTGATCAATCATCCTGCCATATGCGACATAAAGTGTAGGTGAGACTAGAAACATGAAGTGTAGGTGAGCCTAGAAACATAAAGTTTAGGCGAGACTAGAAACTAAAGTCTCAATTTAACGGTACATACACATAAGTGTAATATTACATGATCGGGTAACTACACGCACTGAGTACACGTAGATAACTTATAGCTACATACTGGACTTGGCTGTCGACAAGCACAATAAATAAAATACAATTGTTTAAATCGTATTTTACACTAAGTGCCATCCATAGGAGTAGTATACGAATGTATTTTCTGCGGCAGGATTCAGGTTTTGGTGTGTGGTGTCGGTGTCCGCCATCTGGGATTGTGACGTCACGGCGGCCATCTTGGATGACCTTGACCTTGACCTTTAACCTTGACCTTGACCCCGGCGGCAATTTTGGATCCGCCATCTTGGATCCGCCATTTTGGATGATGTCATTTTGTTTTCTCGAACTTTCCGCCATTTTGAATTATGACGTCACCGTTGCAATTTCCGTTACGTCCGCCATCTTTAACTTTTTTTTATTATCCGATTTTAATGAAAAAAATTTTAAAATTTATAAAAAAATTCAATTAATAAAATTTTAAATATATTTTTTTTAAAAAACGTACTTTTTAGACACGGAGTTCGGAGTCCTCGGTTCGAACCCGACGAGGTCAAAAAAAATTAAAAATGACGACAGGCTCCATCCTCAATGGTGGCTGCTGGCAGACTTACCACCACCACTTTTTACCATTCATATATACTTTCAGGTAGTATGACGTCATGTCAGCCATCTTGTCTTTGTTTGCTGGAAGCCATCATCATTGTATCATTGGCTAGAGTGTGCTGATGCCATGTTAGTTTAATTCCTATCCGCTAGAGTGCAGTAATCATTTATTACCGAGGTGCCCCCGCCATTTTGAAATTCAGTCGCCATCTTGAAAATCCGTAATTCCAATGCTAGAGATTCGGGAAAAAGTTCAAAATTCATCAAAAAATTAACTCATTAAGGAAATTATTGATTCCTGACCTTGGTTCGATCCCTGACCGATACCAAACAACTTTAATTTTAAAAAATACCACTAAAGTGTTAGGTTTGAGAAAATAAAAACACCACAAGTTATTTTAAAAAAACTTTTATTACATACATACTACACTACTACAAGTACAAAAAAATACACAGACAAATTACTAAAGTTTTGGTTAAGATTTATTTCCTCATTTAATCTTGTGCTGTTCAAGACACTGTATAGCTGTGAGTCCTGATTTTCGAGGTCGATTAGCGAAATACTTAAAGCACGTCTTACACATATAAATCTTATGTTGGTGTTTTGTAACCTGGGGTCTCACAAGTCGGGAGAAGTTTTTGATGTAGCAGTAGTGTGCAGCACCGCTTTCATTTGTCACAAGCCACAAATCGAAATGATTTTTTCTTTCTTGTTTGGTTACCCGAATCGGACACACCTTATTATCCTCATTTAGCGCATACACATTAACTGATACTTCAGGGTTATTTTTCTCAAAAACTTTTATCTGATTTAATGGTGGCGGATAGCACAGTCCAGCGAAGTTGTACTTATTCTCCAAAGCATAATACCTCTTATCAACACGGTTTTGATGACTTCCCTCGACAAATCTTGCCAAAATACTCCATTTAAATCAAAACTGGTCCTTCAAGTTTTGGCAATTCACAACTGCTCTTTTGTTGATTATCGCCTCAGGTAAGGCAATAAATGATGATGTCTGATGGTATGGAAGCATACTATCACTTGATTCGTTTCCTATGCACATGATCTTGTGACTGTCCAGACTGTTACAATGCGAAAAAACCTTATCGCATTTGTCGCACTTATATGTCTCTCGAGAGATTGTCAGAGACCAACTGCGGGTTATTGATGCACCACAATATTTGCATTGATGCGATGTATGCTCTTCATTAATTGATGTCTGGAATGCGGATGGTGAAACGTCAGCTGATGGTGGAACAGCACGTATCGTTGTCTCCTCCGCAGCAGGTATAGGGATCTTCACAGCTGTCGACACCTCAGCCACTGAGCTCTCCGCTGCCGTGGTCTCCTCTGCAGTCGGTATCAGGATCTCCGTCTCCATCATCGTTGCTGCCATCGAGGTCCCCGCTGCTGTCGGTAAACATTCTATTCCGGTCGACATAACTAAATCTCACGAAACTTAATGGAGAGAACACGTCCGTACTGCACCGCGGCCAGAAGCGAACTGCGGGTCCAGTCGTCTGAACCTCGCTTATATACCCGCGGTCTACTGGTATGCTACATGAGTCAAAATAATGTCTGTATTTAAAATTATTTTTTTATTATGTACCTAAAAATTATAGAAATAAAAACACACACAAGTTCAAGATTTACACATTTATTTATAAAACATACACAAATACACATTAGGTTAAGGAATCAAGCATTTTCACAAGCAAAGTCTTTAATGCCGCACGAACTGACTCGTCGACTCCGGTTCCACATGGTTCGTTGACTCCGGTTCCAACTGGTTCGCCGGTCACGCGATCAGGAACACAGGTTTCCAGCTGGTCATCTTCTGCGACGTCGACAACTCCGACAAGACATGGTCGATGACGTCTGTGACCACGTCTACGCCTGGGCTTTGGCTCAGTGCTAGTTGGGACAGATTCACTGCCTGAACTGCGACGACGAGACGCACACCGTTTGGACGTCTGCGTAGAAGCATCACAGGTCGCAACAGGTTGCAACACGTCCATGTTTGGTGTTGCACATGCAGACGAGGCGACTACCTCAGCGATGCTAGCAGGAAGGATTGTGTGTGGTCTCATGTGATAGACGGCACAGTTTCCAGGTTCGCAACAATCTACCAGCTGCTGAGTCGGTTCGTAGGACACAGGAAAGTGCGCAAACCGCCAATGCTGAGCGCCTCCATCACAGGTTTCTGTATATGTACGTAGATACTCGGAATCCCAGTAGCTGTACTCGACACTGCTGAAGCTAGGTCTTGCGCTCACGTACACGTCAGCAGGGTGAAACGTAAACATCTTCTTGCGGGTAGAACGACAACTGAAGGCACGTACGTATGTACGCCATTTATATATGCAGGCTCCTACTAACACTGTGTGTGCCATTTCTGCATTAACTGCGAGTTTGTACAGGCACAGCCACGTTCAAACTTGTCACGTGGCTGCACGTCGTATATTGCACTAAGCTTGCGCAGGGAAGGACAGCCGTAGTCGGTCTGTAAGTCTACGATTACAACTGACGCATCACACAACTTGCTCAGCCATTTCTTCTGTTCCGGTCCGGCAACGTAGATTATTTCGTTTTGAACTAGTAAATCTTGAAGTGTGTTTTTTACTTGGTGGTTAGGAATTTTTTCTTCGTCCCACTCTAGTCCGTGATAATATTTACATAGCCATTCGTTCGACCGTTTACTTTTTTCGTCTAGTAGTTTCCACGGATACGGGGGTCGGAAGCTGCGAGTTCGAGTCTTGTCTCCGGAGGTGACGCTAATTTCCTTGAGCACGAATCCATTTTGACTCTGGAAACCTTGCAGGTTGCAGTACATCTTGTCGCTAGCAATGCTCGGTCGTAACTAAATTATCATAGAAAACGAAACCGTATTTATGTCAGAATTTTTACAAGTTTGTCTCGACAATTGTACGAAGCAAGCCGATCGTGAAGTATCAGACAAAAAGCACAGGTGTTTGGCGGAATATTACCGCTAGTCGTTATCTCGATCCTACAGTCGATGATGTTTGAATTTATACGATCATCCTGTTTGGAAACGTCAAATACCATTAACGGAGCCTTGTTCTTGAAACTGTCGGGACTCAGTATCGGTGACTGTCTCCGCCCATAGTAAGCTTGCTGAAACTTGGCATACATTTGATATGCGAGAAGAAATCTTCCACTTTCAAAGTCCATGTTCATGTCAACGTACGGATAACTTTCGCTGTTTAAAAATATTTTTACATTACGTATTTGACAGTTATCGAATACGGAGCTGTCTTCCGGTCTGAAGCCCGACGATGATGTATCTTGGTTTTTCCGTAGCGAAGCTGGACTTTACTATCCAATTGATACGCTGACTATGAGGCAAGCCAGGATAAGTTTCCAGGCTCCAGGATCGGAATGGCACATCGAAGTTCTTGCCATTTTCTATGTTCTTCAACATCTTGACTCGTTCAACGGTGCTCACTTGGATGTGGGGCAGCATCCACTCGATAGACTGTAGTGTTAGCGAGACATCTTGAGGGTTTTCAGCAGCGGCGACAATTGCATTAATGTGCGTGTTGGCTAGAAGCAGTACGAGCTCTTGTTTCGAATTAATGATTATATGCTTGTAGTCCTCAGCGAATCCAAGAAGCATGGACAGAGGAACACAAACTTCGAACTTCCCTTCGGCATAAACCGGAAGCTTATATTCATCCTCGAGAGCTCAACCGGCCATCTTTGCAGCAGACAGTTCATTTGGAGTGAGCGAAAGGTAATTTTTCATAGCAGATGTTATGCCTACATCTCTCGTCTGGTCTACCTCGACACCATTAAGTACATAAGTAATGCGCTCAATTAGGTGAAGAATACCATTGCAGGATATTGACGTCGTTGTCGGGTGCGTACCATCCGCTTTTGTCAGCGTGCCTCTTATACGTAGAAATGACTGCGAAGGTAAAGTACAAATATCTTGGTGCTGTACAGCAATGCGTACTTCCGATGGTAGTGCGTACGGTCCGAGCAGGAAAGACTGGTACTCGTGCAATTCCATTTTCGTAATGCTGTCATCAAAAATGACCGGATCTTCCACGTTGAGGATTTCGTCTTCCATATTTACTCGGCACTTGTCCAATACTGAGAAGATACTTTATGCTGTCAGGTATTAATGCACCGATGTCTGGTAGAGAACTGTTCTTATTCACGACAATACGATTTCTTTTATAACTGTTCGGTGTTACGAACTTTATGCCCATTGCTTCAAGTGCAGACGTAATGTAATTTCTTCGTCATGAAAATTCACCAATCGTCCTCGCTGGTCAACGATTCTGACGACGACTTCGTGTGCGCACTTCACGACGACTGGAACGTAAATGATACTTTGCGGTACTTCTACCAGTTTATATCCTGGCGGGACCATCGGTGAAAACTCGTGCAGCATGTTGCTTAGTCTTCCGTTGAGATACGTTCCACTTGCCAAATTACAGTTTATTCTTATGACATTCACAGGCAAAATGTTTACTGCACGCGTAGATTCGTACGTTCTTCCTGTATCATACACCTTTGATTCGAATCCGAGCATCGTACCTATGGTGCCAGGTTTCGAAAAGTCGACATTTTCACTGCATGTTAGAATACTTTTTTGAGTGTTTGGATTTCCACGCAGTTGAAAGTCTACATCCTGTGGTAACATATCCCTGATGTACTTTGCAATGTCATCAATATCGTATGAGCCAACAGGTAACTGTATTTCATGAGCGGACCCATCGCTTTTCAGGAAGCAGATCTTGCAATTTTCTTCGTCAATGTTCGGTATGGCATTATACGTTTGAAAATCTACGAGTCCGATACACCATTCTCCGTCTTAATCCAGAGGCGGGAAATGAACCGCCCGCAGCTCAGATGCGTGACCTGTCAAGGTAAGTGTTATCGACATGACTATTTAAATTATCGTCACTGCACAACCTTTAAGTAGCAATTTTTATTTGTCAGCTATTTTTGTTTGTTAAAAAGCGAAGACACAAGTGTCCGCAGTTTGTTTGATTAGGCCTCTGTTCCGTTTCGTAATTGTAAAACAACGTAGTGGACCGGCCCAGGTACTGTCGCAGTTCTGGCGGAGGCCGTAAATTTCCAAAACTATCGTAGTACTCGGCCATTTTTCCAAACTTTATGTACGCCACCCAGTGCGTGCCGCGACCCGCCGACGTGTCTAAAATAATTATGGCACACTCACGTGTGTTTGGCTTGCTGGGTAAAGTGTCTCGCATAAACACGACACGGAAGTTTGGTATTTTAAGTTAGCGTGCGTACTTTATTAAATCTACGTTGGTGAGCGGACGTTTCGGTAGGGAACTTAGGATTTTCTCTTTACTCGTTTCTTTTTCATGCCTCGGCCTGCCTTGTGAGGTCGTAAGTACAGTCCTGCGCCGTTTTTTTTACCGATGGCAATGGCTTCCATGCTGGCATTGTGTCGCTGTGCTTCTTTTAACTGCTTGCGTTCATTCTTCGAAGTGTTGACTGCCCGCACTATACCGCTCGTTGCACCGATGAGGCCGCCAAGAGCACCCAATGCAGGCAAAAGCAAAGGAAGAAATCCTCCTATAATCTTCTTGTCGAGAGTCTGTAATTTTTGCTTGGCTTTTTGCACGCCTGCACCAGTCTTGCGTTTGGTCTTGCGTGAGTTAGTCTTTGACTTGATGGAGCTGGCTCGTTGAGCGCCCAGTCCTAATTTCGTCTTTGCCTTCATGATTTTGGAAACGCCCCACGCTGCGATTTTCTCTCCTAGTCCCGCGTTCGACGATTTACTTATATCTTCGGCTTCCTGTGCCAATATCTGATCTGCTCTGTGCATAGATTCCAGATCCTTGCTTAATGAATATGCGATATCGTGCTGCTTGCACTTTTCGTCCAGAGAATTAATGCCCACGTCACCTCGAGCTAACCTTTTCGCTAGTTTAGTGCCGGGGCCGCAGAATCTGTAGCCGGGAATGTGTAGCTCGAATGGTAGATTGTTTATCAACGAGTTCACGAGTCCTGCACCGATGTGTTTTTTGTTCTTACCTCTTCGAGTCATTACGCACAACTGACCAGAAAGTATAAATACGCTTCTTTTATACAATTACTTTAGTACAATGCAGGTCGTCAAGCAAGACGTGTGTTTGCCCGTGCGCATTACGCAAGACGATGTATTTAGTGCGCGTGAATCACGACATGGCTTACTGTTGCCTTCTGCCGTAGGATGCATAATGGCGGGTCCGTCCAACTGCGGTAAAACGTGTGTTTTACTGAGTTTACTGGAGGAGCCAAATGGTCTTCGGTTCGAGAACGTCTACTTGTATTCCAAGTCGTTGCAACAGCCAAAGTACCGGCGTCTAGCTACTGTTCTACGCTCGGTGGATGGTCTGGAGTATTTTCCGTTTAGCGATAATACCGATGTTGTACCTCCAAACGAAGCAAAGCCTAATTCCGTGTTTGTGTTCGACGATGTAATGTGTGAGAAACAAGGCATAATACAAGAGTACTTTTCCATGGGCAGACACGCCAAGGTAGACTGCGTTTACCTGTGTCAGACGTACAGTCGTATTCCAAAACATATCCTACGAGACAACGCGAATGTCATAGTTTTGTTTCGCATGGACGAACTTAATTTACGTCACTTTTATGACGATCACGTAAACACCTACATGACATTCCAGGAATTCAAAGACATGTGCTCCTTGTGTTGGAAAGAAGAACACGGATTCCTAGTCATAGTCAAAGACTGGCCTCTATATAAGGGCAGGTACAGGCGAGGTTTCGATCAGTTTATTGCCAAACATGAGTCATAGTATTTCAAAATTCGGTCGTAGCAGTCGAGACTTACGTACTGCTCTCAAGTCTCATGACGGCGATATCCGCAAATACATTTCGCTACTGGCTCAAAAAGTAGACAGTGTGAAAAAGGAATTACTTTAGTATCTCGTTGCCAAAGACCAGCGTGTGGAAGCTTCGGATTCTCGCATTCGCGACATGATCGAAGTATCGAATGCACAAAGACGGGACGATCTGAGGACTTTTCAAAGTAGTCTGAAAGCATCACTATCTCACTTGTCGACAAATTCAAATTCAGCCAAACACAAGAAAGAAGTTTCTGCGAACGAATAAAAAAGTATAAAAGGAGGTCTTGCAATACGTTTTCAGCCAGTACAATGTCGGACCTGGCCAGTGACCTTCATCGAGCTATACAGTCTGTTCGTGAAAAATATCTACTTGCTAGACGAACCAGACTTGCACGTGAGATGGCAAATGAGGAGATATTTAAACCAATCACTAGTCGCCTCGACGAACTTAAAAACAAGGAAGAACCAGCCTTCATTGTGAAGACAGAAGTTGAAGATGAAATGCCGACTGTAAAGAAGAGAAAGTATGAACCAGATCGAGAAGAAGAGGACTTAACAAGAACAGAGTCCATGCACAAGAAAAAAATACCGAAAAAGGGACATCAAGTTAATGCAATGGTCTGACCATACCTGATATCGTTTACGAACCGGAATAATGACACGACCTACGGAGTGTACAGAAAACATAATAAGTGGTTCCTCGGTGCTAAAGAAATAGACTTTCTACCAGGAAATATCGTGCGCGTAGCAGAGTTCAAAACGCGCGGGACTCCGGGTCTGTACGAATTGCTGTTTCGCAGGGAACCTAAAGGATATTCTCACAATAATTTACAAGAGTACAAAAAACTGCTAGAGCTAACCAATGCACATTTTCGCGATAACGATCCAGATAGTGGTGTATATAAAGATGTATATCATGAAAAAATGGACATTCTAGCTAATCTCTTCAGTGAACTAACAATACACGGAGAAGGTTTAAAAAAGCTAGAAAGTGGTCAGATATTTGACTATGTATATTGGGATGATCCCAATGAATTAGTTGATCGCCTTAGAATTCTACATGCTTCGCTTAGTGTAGGAAACAATTCGCACATCAACGAATTAGTCTCCATACTTGAAGAACTGAGGGAAGCCGGCTACATACAATGAGTCAAACCGGAATCGCTCGCGAACTTCATGCTCCTGCTAGACGAAAATACCTTCGTCGCAAAGTCATAGTTCGTGGAATTGATGATTTATTCCAGGCGGACCTTGTTGAGATGATACCGTATTCCCGATTGAATAAAGGTTTCAAGTACATGTTGACAGTCATCGATGTTTATAGCAAGTTCGCTTGGGCTAGACCTGTCAAATCAAAGACTGCAACTGACGTAGCCAAGGCCATGAACAATATTTTGCGTGGTGAACGTGTACCGTCGCACCTGCAAACGGACCTCGGGAAAGAATTCTACAATGCAACCTTCAAGGCTTTGATGAAGAAGTATGGCATCAAACACTACTCTACATTTAGTAACGTCAAAGCCTCCGTTGTCGAAAGGTTTAACAGAACTTTGCGTTCCAAGATGTGGCGACAGTTCACGGCTAACGGAAATTACAAGTGGCTTGACATCTTGCCGAAACTAATAAGCGAGTATAATTCCACGGTGCATTCTACCACGAAAATGAAGCCAAAGGACGTAACGGACAATCGCATGCTTCAAACAGTGTTTTCCAACACGAAGAAGAAAGATCCACGAAAGCGTAAAGCTAACGTCGGTGACATTGTGCGAATCTCCAAGCAGAAAGGTATCTTCGAGAAAGGTTTCACTGCAAACTGGAGTCCCGAACTTTTCCGTGTGACACATATTCGTGAATCAGAGCCTAGGACCTACTACCTCGAAGATTTGGACCGCAAACCTATCCGTGGCGGCTTCTATGCCGAAGAGATTCAGCCTACGTTGTATCCCGATACGTACTTGGTGGATAAGATTATAAAACGAAGAAATGGACTGTCCTACGTCAAGTGGTGGGGCTTTCCACCTCGCTTTAATTCGTGGGTGGCAGATGCAGACGTCGAGGAAGCCACAAAACTTTAGTAATTTGTCTGTGTATTTTTTTGTACTTGTAGTAGTGTAGTATGTATGTAATAAAAGTTTTTTTAAAAGAACTTGTGGTGTTTTTATTCTCTCAAACCTAACACTTTAGTGGTATTTTTTAAAATTAAAGTTGTTTGGTATCGGTCAGGGATCGAACCAAGGTCAGGGATCAATAATTTCCTTAATGAGTTAATTTTTTGATGAATTTTGAACTTTTTCCCGAATCTCTAGCATTGGAATTACGGATTTTCAAGATGGCGACTGAATTTCAAAATGTCGGGGGCACCTCGGTAATAAATGATTACTGCACTCTAGCGGATAGGAATTAAACTAACATGGCATCAGCACACTCTAGCCGATGATACAATGATGATGGCTTCCAGCAAACAAAGACAAGATGGCTGACATGACGTTATACTACCTGAAAGTATATATGAATGGTAAAAAGTGGTGGGGGTAAGTCTGCCAGCAGCCACCATTGAGGATGGAGCCTGTCGTCATTTTTAATTTTTTTTGACCTCGTCGGGTTCGAACCGAGGACTCCGAACTCCGTGTCTAAAAAGTACGTTTTTTAAAAAAATATATTAAAATTTTATTAATTGAATTTTTTTATAAATTTTAAAATTTTTTTTCATTAAAATCGGATAATAAATAAAAAAGTTAAAGATGGCGGACGTAACGGAAATTGCAACGGTGACGTCATAATTCAAAATGGCTGAAAACAAAATGGCGGAAAGTTCGAGAAAACAAAATGACGTCATCCAAAATGGCGGATCCAAGATGGCGGATCCAAAATTGCCGCCGGGGTCAAGGTCAAGGTTAAAGGTCAAGGTCAAGGTCATCCAAGATGGCCGCCGTGACGTCACAATCCAAGATGGCGGACACCGACACCACACACCACAACCTGAATCCTGCCGCAGAAAATACATTCGTATACTACTCATAGGTTCTCGGCGCAACTTTCAGAGTCCATTGACCCTCACATTAGCGTTTACAGAAGTTCTCTGTAAATACAAAAAAAACGTTGTGGGTGTAATTATGTACGCTCTTTAGAAGTTATACTTCTTTTTTTATATAATATATTAATTTATTCTGAAATTACTCGTTAAAAATTATTAAAATTGGTTATATCTTTTGTAAGTGAAAATTATTTTACAGCACAATGAACGTAGTGGTAAGTACGTGTGTGTATATATATACACACTCTCTATTAAATGCCCGGTATTGCCTGGGATTAAGGTAAAGAAACTTCTTTTTTTAGAGAGAAATATTCGAACACAAAAATGTAATATTTTGTTTGAAAAGGTTTAAATTACTATTGGATAAAGGAGGGGAGCGGGGTTTTTTTCGAAATCAAACGGCAGTAATTTGTGTCGTCATATTTTAATGTAAAGCACAGAAAATTTCATTAAGTAGTATTAAAATTCTTTTTAAATGGTAGAAATGAAGGATGAGGTGGTTTTTCGAAATCTTTTGTACACATTTTATGTACTCTGTTTTCTTACGTAGAAATCTTTGGAACTCTTTTATTCTAAATTAAATGTAGACAGTAAGTTTTCCCATGAGTGCAAAATTTCATCAACATGCATTTAAAATTCATTTTAAGGGGTGAGAGTATAATGAGGTGGTTTTTCTAGATCACATGTGGACAGTGATTTTCCTTGTTTTACTAAATCAGTTTTAGACAGTAATTTTGGTCTAGCGTGCAAAATTCAACCGAGAAGAAACAAAATTGCTCTTAAAGGGGAGGAAACAGGAATGGGTTTGGTTTTTAGAAATTCGTCTTGTTTTGAAGGTTAATTGTGCAAAATTACCTTGACATCGGAATTAAACTTCATATAGCCTATGTATGAAAAAAAAAGTATTCAAACAAACATTAACTATTCTTTGTATGTATATATACATTCACATATCCCGAATCAATCGCTTCGATTGTGTTCATAAATTGTATTTTTAATTAAATTTTTAATAAAAATATATCATGCCTATCTAGTATAAAATAACTAAACCAACGGAATGCACAATGCATTAAAATTTATTTTAATAAATAGATACACAAATAAAAAAATTTAACATAAATTTCTTAAGCTATAGTGTTAAAATGCAAAAAAAATTAATATTAAGAAAAAAATTTTAAAAAATATATCCTCCATGACAAGAATTCATTCTACAAAGAAGTTTAAATCCTTGAAATGAGCCCAGAGTTACATATGGAGTATAACATTTAGATGGAAATGTATGGTTATCAATATTGCAATCTTAGTATTATAACATTTTAACATTAGCGATTATTTATTTTTATGACTATCAAAGTTTATAGAGTGCATTGCAGAAAACTTTTTGCAATCGCAAATCATTTATTTGGCACACCGATAGGTTTGGTACGTCCCCTGGTGTTCACGTAAGCGAATATATACAGGTTGACGCCGCAGCGCTCGGTCGACTGCCTGGACGACTTTAGCTCGTGGATGTACAAAAAATGCGCATGCGCTTCAGATTCCGTCACGTTTATCTTCCATGCAGGGTGCGCGCGTACTTCATTACTTACTGAAACTTCATTCTCAACGATCCTGAAGAAGGTTTACGTCGTACGATCTCAGTGATCATTTCACAGATACAAAACGATAATGCTGAAAGAGGAGATCGTAAATTAGTGCAGTGGAACGGAGAATTCCGTGGCGTTTCTTGATGCAATTTTAAGACTGTATTTTCAGGGCTGTTAGGTTGGTGTTGTTTTTTGCCAGTGTCGTCGGCGCCAGCTCGGTGAGCAAGAGAGACTCGAGGTTTTGCTGGGACTGTACCAGCGGAGCGGGTTGCTAGTCTCGCAGGAGCCGGCTAGGATCAACCAACAATTATGCAGAGTAAACTGGGCGGTGCTGGGATTCATTTTGCTAAATTATGCGCCGCGGGGAAGGAGTAAGTCAATTTCCCGGTAAAGTTAATTAAAGAACTATAATAACAAATCCAAAGCGTTTAATGAATTAATATCAATGCATTGGGGAAGGATTCTCGTAAATGAATACAACGAATGAATTAATTAACTTTTTCTGCGGTAGCTGTTAATTACCCGGTGTTGTCGGCTCTTTTATGAATATTTCATGGTGTTGCGGAAATTTATGAGCTGGGGCAAACTTCTTGCATTTTGATTGACGATCGTCAGCCATAAATAAGGAAACTGCAAGTTTTATTTTATACAGTTTAATGTCTCTGATTGGCCTTTTTCCCAAAATAATAATGTGATGCATTTAGTAAAATCAACAAACATTATCCATGCCATTAAGTAATTTTCGGGTAGCAAGCCTAGAAAAATTTCAACGTTATAAATTTATGCTGTCCACTTATAATCGGTATAGAGAAACTCTGATTACTATAATTTAAATAACGCATTTTGTTTTAGATAATTATAAAAGTAAACAAGCAAGAACTTGAGAATTAGTATATATTGTTTATTAATAGCTAAGAAAAAGTTCGTCCCCAAAAGAGGACTAACTATTTTAATTGTTTTACAGAATAACTTCTGGTTATGGATATTATGTGTATATATTCAGTGCTTATGTACAAACCCATACAACACCGTTATTTTCAAAATATCAGTATCAACCTTACTGTAGAATAAAAAAATATATTAGGACTAAGCATAAAACCATTGGGTGGATATAATTTTCTTAATTTCCTGATTTTCGAATCAGTCTACTATTATAAAATTATCTGAACGTTTAATTGCATACACTAGACACTGATAGAAGATCCACCAGTTTTCTGTAGTCGATTCACTGGTAAGTTATTTCTGTTTCGTGAACGATGAATATTGCATAAAAATATGCACAATTTGGACGAGCGACCACGCATTCACACGCTGAGAAAATTTATTTCCGTTAGAACAAAAAGTGTCAATGTAGGGAGAACTATAGAACGAACATAACCGTACCATAAATGTATCTGCAACGTATAGATCTTTTGTTATAAACTAGGGATGAAAATGTTAAGAAAACCGAATATTCTGTTGTTGGTACCGAAGTTTGTTTACTATTTACTTGTTTACTTACTACGTAACTTATTCATTGTTATTTCTATGCTTTTTTTTCAGAGTAAAGATGAAAAGCCAGCTGATGATGTGTGTGTGAGAACACCACAAATATTTTTTTGTCGAATTCAAAACATTTAAATTTGAATTTAAATACTCAGTTTCAGCTTGAAATTAAATTGAATTGGAACCCGAGAATCTTTAATCACTTTTATTTCACAATAAGATAAAAAATTCAGCTCAGTTAAAACATTTAAATTAAAAACGATAGCTTTCTCAGAATCTTAATTTTTTTTAATAATAAAAGTTTTCAAGTTATGGTAGACGATAAAAAAAATTATCATTTTTTCATCACTTTAAACGCAAAACACTCAATGATGCGTACGGTACTGTTGAACTGCAACATCACTCCAAAGTTATATAATTTTTATCGCAAAATAAATTCCATGCATTTTAGCAGGCCTAAACAACATTAGAAGCGATCGCATTTCGTCCGAAAAACGATAATTTGACTTTTTTAGCATTTAAATGTGCCATTAACTCTGACAGCGGTGTTTTATCTTAAAATATCACGCTGCATGTGCAGTACTTGAGCAAAATAATTTTTGTTTTTATTGAAGTGAAACTTCTAATGCGACTTCCAACAAGGTTGCGTTAAACGATTAACGCTCCTGGGGAGGGGGAATAGAAAGAGACAGAGCGAGAGTGAATGCGTGGCACTCGAACGCATGCGCGAACATTAGCAACGAGTAGCGTCCAATATTCCAACGTAAGAGGGAGAGAGAAAGTAAGATACACAAAGGTAGAAAGTAGGAGAGAGAAAGAGAGTGAGTCGGTAGATCCCAAGCACAAGCGCGTGGTATTCTTGCTATGCAGCGAAGTAAACAGTGTGAGCATCGTGAAAACCAAAGGGGGAACTACCATTGATGCAGTTTTTGCAAGAAATATTGAAAAAATAGAACTCAAACATTTTGTATCTTACTTTAGTTATCATAATCCCATTGTAAATGTTATAGATTTGGATATTTCTCCACTCGAAAATGATAATTAAAAGATACGATCAATTGTGAATTGTAATCAATGTTAATAAAGTTTGTCTTAAAGAAACAATATGATTTCACTAAAAATCCATTTCTACCCCTTCCTATTTTCATTTCCACATTACGAAGTTTCACCTCTTCTGCGCGGAGGGACTCCACGCACTATTTTTTTCATACGGGAACCATTGCCAATGCTATCTCTTCCACAAAGTACAAGTTGTTTTGGTGAATGCGCGCAAGGACCTGATATGCACTAAAGCTTTAGTTTCGTGCTTTTTATTTCCATTCGGGTTTGGTCGTACAGAATATTTTTTCTTGTTTTTAAATAGGTATATGTACCTATATTTATTTATACATACTGAAATATAGACTTACAAAAATTAGAAGACTTCATTAAACAAAATTTTATAAACTTAAAACAACTTTAGTTATGATCGAATAACAACTACTTTCATTTCATTTCATGAGGTAGACGATTTAAACAGTTGGAGTAGCTTGGCTTCAACCCAGAAGCCAAGCCACTTCAGACAATGGTCGCGAAAGCCTGCGATATTTATTAATTTGAAAAAATTGTTAAACACGCGCCTATTTCATTTAAATTAATTTTAAACCATTGTTTACACATACTTTTTTTTAAAATTTAATATGGTTAAAACTATTCTTAGAATAATTAAATTACTTCAAATTATTTCAAATATCTCCAATATTTTAAGATATCTGAAACAATCGCATTTTTACTTGAATTGTTGAGTACCGATATTAAATTTATTATCTAACGTATTAGTTAACTCTAAGTTATGCTTAGTAATTTCTTTTTTAATTCCCAATTTTTTCCCCTTCTCCTCTTTTCCCACAGGGATGCCTTAGTAAAAATTCAGAACTAAGTCAATATGGCAATATCCCTTAACCAAATAAAACTAAACTCATCTCATTTTTACTACACATGTAAACTCTGTAATAATTATAATAAAAGTGCATGTATATTTAATAAAAATTTATCTTGAAATACTTATTTAGCATAATTCATATCTTTTATTTTTTTAAATAATTATAGCCAATGTTACAACTTAAGAGATGATATTTCGGAGAATGTTGAATAAGAGAAGGTAGCTTAAGGTTTGATTATAAATAATTTGTCAATATATTAAATTAAGTTCTATTTCATCAGAAGATATTAATTTTTAATATTAAAACCATATTTACTATTTTTCACCTCTTAAGAAAAAAGAACTTCAGCAACTAGTAAAAAATAGTTGGTAGATTTTGTGTATTTATAAGTCATACTGTATAAGGTATAACTTACATAGAGCTTGATTAGCTTCAAAAATACATTTATAATTTTAAAAACTTTACCGCCTTTTCACCCCTCTTGCGGTCGAATATAGAAAATGGTTAAGGTAAAAAAACATGCTATTAATTCATAAAATATATGTTATTCATGCTCATTTTGTTACTACCACATTAACTTGCTTGTATATATGATTTACTACTATAGAAACTAACATACTCCCGTTTCATTGCCTTTGGGGTCAAATAAAGAAAAATGTTAAAAGCACCATACGTGTTTATTATTTAAATTATTCATGCACATTTTCTTTTATTTAGCTCTTTTTGGAATGGAGGTAGTGATTTTTTTATTTTAAAGCAAAACTTACTTCCTTTTCAAGCCATGAAAAGTCGAATTCCGGTAAACGGAAAATTTGAACAATAATTCGTTTCTTTATACTTGTTATTTATTCTTAATATCTTAACCTTAGATGTAGTAGATTCGGAATTATACATTATGTTGTTTAAACCAAACTTAATCATTTTACACCCCTTAGGAGCAAAATATTTCAAGTTGATAATATATTATATTATAGTTTATAATTCTTCTATTCTGACCAAATAATTTACATCTTACTTAATTAGTTTCCGAAAAATCTATATTTTATAGTAAATAAAAATTACTCCCGTTTCGCCCACTCAAAAGAAGAATATCAATAAATGAAAAAAAAATGCAAACCTAACACTAGATACAATTTGTTCTTTCTTTATTTTTACTTATAGGCCTAGCTATAATTGCACCGCAAGTTCTTTTTTTTTGTTTTAAAAACTTACCCAACACTTAGGGTTTGAATTTCGCAAAATGGTAAAATTGTGTTTGGTAGTTTTCGTATGTTTATTTTTGGCATCCAATATATTTTCTTATGCTCGATTAAAATCTGAGTTTTAATTATTTATCTTAAAACCAATGTAACCCTTTTTCACTCTTTAGAGGTTGAATTGCGCAAAATGTTACAATTTTGGTTGGTAGTTTTTGTTGGTTTATAATTTGTACCCATTATATTTTCATACATGTTATTAAATTCGGAGATAAAATTATTTTTCTTAAAACCATATTCACCCCGTTTTCACCCTTTAGAGGTTGAATTTTTGAAAAATGTTAAAATTATGGTTGGAATTTTTGTATCTTTTTTATTGGAACCAAATATATTTTCTTACGCTTGATTGGTTTTTAAGATGTAATTAATTATCTAAAAACGATATATACCCTTTTCTCATCGATATAGGGGTGGAATTCTGTAATCTTATATAACCTTTTTTTAAGTCAGCTAATGACCATTCTAATAAGAATAGGTTTCATCAAAATCCGTCAAGTAGTTTTCGCTTGATACTGGAACAAACAGACAATCAAGCAGACAAACAAACAGAAAAAAAACACAGATAAACTGACAAACAGACAAACAAACATTTTAAAAACAATATTTTTAAGTCCTCAATAATGAAATTGCCATTCACAATAGTTTTTTATCATATCATCTAATGTACAAACTATTTACTTCGAAAAATTTATTATTAGTGTAGATGTATGGAACTTTTAAATCTGTGCGTTCTTAAATTCTAATGGTTAGCTTTTTGTGTATGCAAATGATACTTGAGTGATGGAGGAATGTAAAAAATGTTTTTATATGCATGGCTTGTGTTCTTTTTATAAGTATTCGTGGCATCAAATTATTTAATACAGTGCGTGGAAAGAATTTATTTTTGTTAACGACTTGAGTACTTAATTACCTTATTGTGGTAACAATTATGGAACTTAAATAGCTCAAAAGGAAATAACTGTCTGAGATAATTTGTTGATATTTTCTATGAGATAAAATAAAGAACAAGTATTAAATAATAATTATTAAAACTAAGAGTAGTATGCAAATGGGCATCCTGGGACAAGCTTGAAGGCTATGGATTGTGGATTGTCGACGCCATCTCGGATAATAACGTCACGGTGGCCATATTCGACTCAAAATTCCTCAAAATGACTCAAAATTTCTAAAAACTTCCTTATTTTGAGAAAAAAATTCCAGTTTTTTGGAAAATTTCCAGTTTTACTCCCAAAAAATTCAAAAATTCAAAATCCGAAAAACCTCAAAAGACTTTTTTTTGCCGTAGTAAGAATCAAAATACCTAAAAACTGGTTAAGAGTCCTAAGAGCAAGCCATCCTAAGCCACCGATGTCACGACCTTGACCTTGACCGTAAAATTAAAAATTCTTTAATTTTTGAACAAAAAATTCCTAAAAAATCAAAATTTAAAAAAATTGATTAATTCAAATCATTGGTTACTTAATCGATTTCGGTCCTTGGTCCTTTTACCAACGAGAGTAAACATGCAATTTATTAATAAAAATTTTAAAAAAATCTTAATTAAATTTTTTTTTAAAAATTAATAAAAATTTATTACGTCTCACCCCATCTTGAATTGATACGTAACCATAACAATTTTCGTTTCTGCCGCCATATTGAAAATTCGTATTTTTTATGCTTGGTAATCGGGAAATTTTAAATTCATAAAAAAATTAATAAATAAAATTTAAACCAATACGTCATCTTGAACAAAGACAGCACCGTTGCACATTTCGTTACGGTCGCCATCTTCAATTCTAGAAAAGTTTGCACTTTGCGTTACGCTCGCCATCTTTGGATGTGTATGATGTCTTCATTACACGTATAGCTACGGCCACCAATTTTGATTATGTCACAACCGCCATATTGAAAATCCGTTAATATATTATAATTTTAATGAGAGAAGATTTCAAATTTATAAAAAATTTTATTAATGAAATTTTAATAAATTATTATTTTTAAAACTACTTACGTCATGGAGTCCTCGGTTTGAGCTCGGTGAGGGAAAAAAATGGCGACAGATTCTTGCTCCACTGCTGTCCCCGGCAACTGACCTCCCTCCACTAATGCCGAGGTACGTATATCGCCAGCTAGTATGGCATCACGTCCGTCATCTTGTTTTCGTCTGCTAGAGTGCGCTACGCCATGTTAGTTTAATTTTTATCTGTGAGAGTATAGTAATTTTTTATTATAAGTGTGGTGCCCGCCATCTTTAAATTTGGATACCATCTTGTGAATTCGTATTATTTAGCTATAAATTCGGGAAAAATTCTAAAATTCATTAAATGAATCTGAAAATAATATACTGATTGAGTCGATCGATTCCTATCGTTTGTTCGATACTTGATCGATGCAAAAAAGGTAATTTTAGGGTAGAAATAATCTTATTTAACAAAATATGTTGGAAATAACTAAAAGTATCTTAAATTGCTCTGCTATCAGCTTCTAGCAAATTGATTATGGCATATTGACCGCCATATAGAAAATTCGTAATAATTAACCTAGAAATACGGGATGAATTCCAAAAATCATCAAATTTACTAATTACGTCGATCGAAATCCTTCCTCGATTCGATCCTTGAACAATACAAAAAAATTATTTTATTTAATATCACATCAATTTAACATAAAAGTGACAGGTTTGAAAAAAAAAACACATTTTTACGAATACAATTTATTACATAATTTCTATTCTACTACAGGGATACTTGCAAAAGTTAGCAATCTTATAAACATTTAGTTCTGCATTGCTTGAACTGACAAATTCTTAGCTCCAATTGATTTACTGAGGACATCTAACGGAAAGAGTCAAAATGTCTGCAGGTAGTTCAACAGTAGGCACACAGACTTCACCTTTACAGTTTTTCGAATGTCCTCGCAAACTGGCAATACTTGTAAACCAAACATGACACTCATCGCAGCGAAACTTCGTACGAGAAGGATTCTTTACACATTTGCTCCTCTTATGTCTTCGTGCATCGTGGGAAAAGGCGAACGTCATGTCACAGTAGCTGCAAGGATGTCAAGTTGATGAAGACGAACCTATCAGACCCGAACCAGATGATGTTGTTGCAGCAGTTGTAGCAACTCCCGGTGTACTCTTACGCACATCGATGCATCGTTGTTGCAGAGAAATCTTTACTTTCTGCCGTGCTGCACGACCTGGGCATGTCTTCATGTGCAGGGGCGGAGGTCAGCCCAGGTGGTCAGCAGCTAGCACATCAGCCCAGGTGGTCAGCAGCTAGGACATCAGCCCAGGTGGTCAGCAGCTAGCACATCAGCCCAGGTGGCCAGCAGCTAGGACATCAGCCCAGGTGGTCAGCAGCTAGGACATAGGCCCAGGTGGTCAGCAGCTAGGACATCAGCCCAGGTGGTCAGCAGCTAGCACATCAGCCCAGGTGGTCAGCAGCTAGCACATCAGCCCAGGTGGCCAGCAGCTAGGACATCAGCCCAGGTGGTCAGCAGCTAGGACATCAGCCCAGGTGGTCAGCAGGTAGCACATCAGCCCAGGTGGTCAGCAGCTAGGACATCAGCCCAGGTGGCCAGCAGCTAGGACATAAGCCCAGGTGGTCAGCAGCTAGGACATCAGCCCAGGTTGTCAGCAGCTAGCACATCAGCCCAGGTGGTCAGCAGCTAGGACATCAGCCCAGGTGGTCAGCAGCTAGGACATCAGCCCAGGTGGTCAGCAGATAGGACATCAGCCCAGGTGGTCAGCAGCTAGGACATCAGCCCAGGTGGTCAGCAGCTAGGACATCAGCCCAGGTGGTCAGCAGCTAGCACATCAGCCCAGGTGGTCAGCAGCTAGGACATCAGCCCAGGTGGTCAGAAGCTAGGACATCAGCCCAGGTGGTCAGCAGATAGGACATCAGCCCAGGTGGTCAGCAGCTAGCACATCAGCCCAGGTGGCCAGCAGCTAGGACATCAGCCCAGGTGGCCAGCAGCTAGGACATCAGCCCAGGTGGCCAGCAGCTAGCACATCAGCCCAGGTGGTCAGCAGCTAGGACATCAGCCCAGGTGGCCAGCATCTAGGACATCAGCCCAGGTGGCCAGCAGCTAGGACATAAGCCCAGGTGGTCAGCAGCTATGACATCAGCCCAGGTGGCCAGCAGCTAGGACATCAGCCCAGGTGGCCAGCAGCTAGGACATCAGCCCAGGTGGCCAGCAGCTAGGACATCAGCCCAGGTGGCCAGCAGCTAGGACATCAGCCCAGGTGGCCAGCAGCTAGGACATCAGCCCAGGTGGTCAGCAGCTAGGACATCAGCCCAGGTGGCCAGCAACTAGGACATCAGCCCAGGTGGCCAGCAGCTAGGACATCAGCCCAGGTGGTCAGCAGCTAGGACATCAGCCCAGGTGGTCAGCAGCTAGGACATCAGCCCAGGTGGTCAGCAGCTAGCACATCAGCCCAGGTGGTCAGCAGCTAGGACATCAGCCCAGGTGGTCAGCAGCTAGGACATCAGCCCAGGTGGCCAGCAACTAGGACATCAGCCCAGGTGGCCAGCAGCTAGCACATCAGCCCAGGTGGTCAGCAGCTAGCACATCAGCCCAGGTGGTCAGCAGCTAGTACATCAGCCCAGGTGGTCAGCAGCTAGCACATCAGCCCAGGTGGTCAGCAGCTAGGACATCAGCCCAGGTGGTCAGCAGCTAGCACATCAGCCCAGGTGGTCAGCAGCTAGGACACCAGCCCAGGTGGTCAGCAGCTAGGACATCAGCCCAGGTGGTCAGCAGCTAGGACACCAGCCCAGGTGGTCAGCAGCTAGGACACCAGCCCAGGTGGTCAGCAGCTAGGACATCAGCCCAGGTGGTCAGCAGCTAGGACATCAGCCCAGGTGGTCAGCAGCTAGGACATCAGCCCAAGTGGTCAGCAGCTAGCACATCAGCCCAGGTGGTCAGCAGCTAGGACATCAGCCCAGGTGGTCAGCAGCTAGGACATCAGCCCAGCGAGGCACAAGCCCTCGCCAGGCAAGAAGCGCGGGCCATTGTCGACTCAACCCCCAACCTTCACTTACCCCTCCTCCAACCAGCGTGTTTACGAATGCAAGAGACAATTACCAAGTAATCTCTGTTGTAGTCGAAGCCCCGAGTTTGTTTTATCGATTCGCTTTTGTTTCTCCACATCGTTAATGGCCCCAAAACTCATTTCAGTACTGATTAAAACTTGGAATAAAACAAACAACGAATTAAAAGCTTATTAAAAGCACGAAAAAGAACATGAAAACTCGAACGAACCTTCGCCGTGCTTCCATTCTACGTCGTCCCCCCCCCCTCCTTCTTTCTTCTTCTCTTTCCACCTTTTTTCCTCTTTCGTTGCCGAAGCGTGCTTGCGCTGCCCTCTTTCTCTCATCTCTTCCGTTCCTCTGTCTACACCCACATCTTTGGTGAGTGCTGCGTCTCCACTCCACACAAATTGCCTGCTACCTAGTCAACTTGAAAAATTAAACTCTGATAACTATTGGCTAGTTTTCCGACCCTCCGCGTCGCGATGCTAGTTCGAAGTGCCTCAATTTGCACTGGCTATGTTCTACTTAATTGAGTTCCCCTGTTTCCTTGGAACATCGGGGTTTCAAGAGATCACTCGTGGTGGTTACGTCAGTATGGTGCAAAAGGTAACCAGCGCATTTACACAGAACAGCATCGAAACTGAACGTTCTTTGAAGAGGCAAAACCAATTTCTAATCAAAGAAGTATTTATAATGAACAATATGTCCATTACACTTCAATTAAACATTAAATGCAGTAAAGATTAACAAAAACTAAACAAACGTTTCTAGTAATTTATTGACTAGAACATACCTATAAGACACTTGGAGTATTTGAATATTGTATAAAAGCCTAGTGTTAAATAATTTAATTATGCAGTTAGGAGTACGATTGAGTGTTTCCAGAGACATTTTATTTGACGGTGAGATTTTTGTATACGTAATTTTTTATAAGGTATTACTAGAGATTGGAAAAATTCGCGCTTTCAGTGACCTCTAGGATAGACTCCACAACCCCCTACACACTCAGGCAAATGCCACCTGCTCATTGGCTATCGACTCGTGACGTATGTCAACTGGGACGATTGCGATTCGATACTTTTTTTGGTAGAAAGTTTTCCATTGGCTCAAAGTCCTTCAGACAAACTGTAAGCCAATCACAGAAGCAACATGAAGGTACAGTTGTTTGGATTCTAGCTTAACGCGAAATGAATCCGCGAATTTTTCCGGTCCCTAGGTATTACCTATATAAACCGGAAACTAGCAAACTTTCTTAAATATCCTAAATTTAACATATGGTTTCAATATTATATAATACGTGTTTATTAATCTTTTTCATATCCATTAAATTATATAAAATATTATTATATGATTTAGTTCATAGCTATAAAACATTTTATATAAAAAACAAATTTTGTATCATAATGCCATATATACACATATAAAATTTACAACGAAATTTATTTGACACTTGCTTATTTCATTGGCAACTATCACATTAATAAAAAAATATATTTTCAACAAATATGTAAGATTTTGAATTTTAATTAAAGGAAATCAAAATTGATAAGTTAACAATTTAAATTCATCATGTATCCTTTTTGTGCTGTTTTATTAATATCTCATTTGTAGGTTTTATTTCTGTAAGCAATGATTATTTTATACCTTAAAAAATATGTTTGCCTAGTTTATTGAATTTAAAAATAAAATTAATTTTTATAATATTAAAACTTTGAAAATCGTATTGCATATATTTAAAATCTATTTAAATGTTAATTCAGCAGCATTAGTTTGATAAAATAACTTTTCATTATCATTAAAAACAAATACTTTGCTACCATTTTCATCAAATAATGTTTAAAATATCCCACTCATTACTTAAACTCTTATAAAAACTCGTTATTTTTATTTTGCCGTTATTATCAATCACTATGAATTAAAATTTTACATTCGTTTTTTATTTATTGTTCGTCAATTATTTAATTTTTCTTTTTAGCAATATAATAAAATTTCTATATGTTTAAAAAAAATTAAGTTTTAGGAAATGTTTGGAATAAAAGTTATTAAATGCTTTCCTTAAAATATAAAAATGTTATCTTAAATAATAAAACTCACACTAAGAGTTGTTAAGTGTAGTATTTGTTCGTCTCAAAATCATTACAACATAAATTGTTACACTAATATAAATCATCCCTTAGCCACCTGGGAATTCCGCGTGGAGTGGCGTGAATAAGCGGCTTTATTCTGGATACTTCGTCGTCGGGTCAGCCAGGAACGACGTTACACGTCACTACCACTCCGGTCCCTTCCATAAATACAGCGAACTGGTATAAAAGCGGAGGCGCCTGCTAGTTGAGTGAAGAGTGAGTTCAGCGAGTGGCGCAGTCGCTGAGCGACGGAACTGTGAGAGTGCGACCGAGTGGCGCGAGACTGTGTGTGGACAGGCGCAAGGTGAGGGGCGAACCACTGTGGGCCTAGCTCCAGTGAGGAGTGCGGACTGTAGACTGGACAGATACTTGGTGGTTTGTGAACAGACATTGAGGTGATCTAATTAGTGACCAAAATATTAGTATGCAATAAATAAAAATGTATAATAATTGTTTGGAGTATCCTTATGAAACCGTTTCCTCCTCTCGTAACAATTTGAACAATTTAAGGATCCAGCAATTTTTTTAATAAAACCCTTTAGATAAAAATTTCTGTAATTTAAATTTTTTCATTTTAATAGGTTTTATAATCAAATATTTATATTTTTGGTATTAGTTGTGAGACACTAGGTGACTATTTAAGCGATAAATACAGAATATGGAGTAACTCATAACAGCTGTATTGTTAGAAAAAAGTACTAATATTTCTTATTCCCTTTATGTTTAACGAGAAAACGTTATTCAGGACACTTTACATTTCACATGACTTGCAACAAATTTGCTACATTCTTTGATTGTTGTTGTTGTTGAAGGAATAAAGCATTTTATCGTTTGATCAAATTCAGTCAATTTAATATATATTTTTATATTATAATACATAATGTTCCTTACAACCTGAATACATTGATTTTGTTGAGATTAACCACACTTAATAAATACAAAATGAAACTAAGCAGTATCCTAGTCTCTCCTGAGGAGGACTATTCTCTTAAATTTGACTTTTTTGTCGTTGGCTTATTGTAACGTAAATATTATTATCTGGCATTTTATTCACTAATACAGTGATTATTACATTACGAGGTTAACCTACCTCACAACGTTCAGAAGTTTTTGCTTTGCGCGTGGTTCATCGAAGCACACGGAAATAATCTTTAGAATGCCCTAAATGACAACCAATACGGCAGTATCACTGTCCCATTCTAAAGCTTTCGTGGTGCTCTGACAGGCTCAGAATCATTTGGAACCTCATAGAGCACCAGTCAGTGATGCGAGACACCATAGCCTTACCTCACCGGCCACAACGAAAAACCCGTAGAACCATTATCACGAATCTCTTTAGTATCTGGTAAGGTCCTACACCACTTTTCTGAAGTTTTTGACTATGTTCATTCAGGCGTTTAAAGACAGTACAGGATGATTCACAACTCCAGGTAAAAACTCAATGTTGTGATTCATAATGTAAAATGAGTTAGGTGAGCATAATATTTATTATGGTTAAACGTTAATATAGAATGAGTTACAAGCCTCTAAAAATAATGATTTCAAATTATTTTTATCAAACCAAAGAAATAATTTGTGATAAATAAATAAAATTTAGTGAACGTTATACTCTTGAATTGAGGTAAAACTCGTATCTTTCCAATTAGAACAATGGGCCTCAGTGTTATTATTGTACAAAATAATGTAACCGTAAGTTTTTAAAGAAGGGGGACGATATTACGAAACTAATTATATTAATTTCTGGTCTCAATTCCAAAACAATATATATTATTTCTTAGTTTAGGTTAAATATCACGTTAAAACAATTATTTTTGGCCAATCCAAAGTTTTTTCTTCAATATTTTACTGCTACCAAACATTTCGTGTTGACAATGAAATAATTTTTAAATATCCACTAATTACGTTGTTATTGACAACAATATATTTATGCCAGTAAAATGTATTGAGACTACGACAATTATTTCGTAGTGTTCGTATTGACACAAATATTTGTACGATATTTGAATGGTTCCTGCAGTGGGTAAGATTGATTCAAGATACAGATTTGTACATGCGCCATGTGAAATGGTGTATGCCCAAAACACCATTTTGAATAAATATATTTGGTAGCCAAAAATCTCATTTTAGTGCACTGTTCTTCCTCTTGTTCAGAATAATTGTGCTTACCCCCTATAAAATTTATTATAGTTCGTAAGTCAAATGTGCTTTCCCATGACTGCGATATTTAATTAAATTTCAGAATCAAACCAACATGTATATAGTCTTTGGTGTTATTATGCAGTATACTTCGAAAATAAATATATTTTGTATTGTTAAAACTTTCTAAAAGTTCATCATTTGCGAGGAAACTTCGTGTTTTATTTAAAAAGTCTAACACATCCAACCTGCATTGAAATCATGCACATTGTTTCCTAAAAAAAAAACGTTGAACATGACGTTATGACAAGCTGACATTTACTGTTCATTCAGGTATGATGAACTATTAGATGTGTGTTACAAGAAATAACAACACACATCGGTTAGTAAATTTAATACTGAAATAAATGTGTTTACCGTGACCTATTCAGTGAATGGTGATTAATTTACCAATATAGCTTTAACATTGTGACGCGAACGTGTGCCTGTCTATGACTATTACAACTGCGTTTGACACAGCTAACACGTCACAGTTACTTATATTTGAGTAATTACAGATGATATTACGGAGTAGTGTATGTTAAGGGTAATGTATGTTAACTGGCTGTCAAAGTATGGTGGTTGGCTGTACCCGTGTATGGTTAGTACCAAAACTAATAACATTTAATAATACTAACGCAATCTCAAATTATTAATGTATATTATTGATATTAACGTTTAACACATAGGTATGTACAACACTTGAACTGAAAACTCATGTTCTGAATAAGTTTGACTAGAAAGATTAGGTTCAGATTCTCCTAACGTTGTACCAGCTTTAAAATAACCTACCAAATACAGATAGCCAGAAATGAAAGAATTCGGGTCCAGTTTTGATACTACACCATCATTACTTAATTCTCAAGGTTTGCAACTACCGGTACTAGCTCTATTTGTGGTGGATCATGTTCTTCGGCCTCACTGGACTTCCGGGTAGATCGGTGGTTGGTCGCAGGAACTTGTAGAAAGGGACGCTGCAATAGAGTTCTAATCCACTACGACTGCCGTATGCTACGACTCAGTGACTGGATTGGCGACATCAAAATCGTCCTGAAAACGTGGTACAAGGAAAGTTCTCACCACGAGATGGCAGGAATCAGATGTAGAAGTCGCGATGCTGGAAGCACTCGCGAAACGCCTCGTATGTCGTGTTAAAGCGTATACCCTGTATCCTGAGGTAGATGAACTCAGAATTCTCCTATCTGAATACTCTGTTTACACTGTAGTATCTAACTATCGTAGCGGACACGATCTTCTTGTTTCCTTTGCGGGAACCAGGTTTTTGGCGACACATCGCAAGGGAAACGTCTACTCTCGAACATGGCGTCTTAGAATCCTCTCTATTCCTTCCTTTTCCACCTCAACTTCCCAGGAATTGTTGTAGCAACCAGCGAGCTCGCAACTAGCAGGAAGAAATACTCAGCAGTTGTAGTAAAATCCAATGTACGGTAATTAAACATGTGTTTAACTCATGTAAAGCTTGCAGAAAAAGCAATAGGCGTCCAAAGAATAATTAAATGAAGACAATAAATTATTAAACTGCTGCAATTTCCAAAGACTAAACATACTGGCTGGCCTTAGCTATCCCTATTAGTGTGATTGCTGGTACAACTTATAATACAAATACATATTTAAATATAATAATTAATTTACAATAAACATGAGATAATGAAATCAACCTGTAAACGGGTGACTGTTTACAACATATGCAATATTTTCGTTTGGTAAATTCCTGTCTTGTCGTTTTTTTGATCCAAATCAAAACGTTTGCGATATTATTTTAAAAATATAAAACATATTTTCCAGTGATCTTGGGTCGCTATGAAAAGTTTTTAGGATGCGGAAGAGAACTGAATTTTCTTTCTTGTTTTGTTTTTTAAAAAAAACTGATCACTTACCAGCAAGTTGGAGGCTGACAACAATTACTTCTGTAGATATATTCAGGTAGTTTCGTTCATCATCAGAAACTGCTGTAAAGAGTCCTCGCATGTGGAAATAACGGACAAATATTGGGGATGAGTGGCAAAGGTAAGATACGGACATCCCTTTTCAAGAATGAAAAGAAGGTTTCGTTCTGGACGGAAAGGATAATCTGTGCGAAGGCCATCGGAATGAACACTGGACTGCTTCTGGGAGCAAGGCCAGTCGGAATGGTCGATATGGTGGCAGCAGCCCCCAAAACGCGACATCGCCCGCTTTGTTTTAATATCTTTGGTAAACTAATTTCGCGGCGTCGAAAATTTTCATTGCTGAATAAAATCATTTAGGTTTTATTGTGGAGCATCTTCATCCCGTAGGAGGGGTGGATTTCGGGAGGAGAAGGGTGGAGCAGGGGGGGGGGGGGTTCCGAGAAGAGCCCCGAGACACAAATCTTGGGGGCCAGCCACAATTAGTTTTATGGGCGCGCCTCTCATTAAGAAGACGACAGCGCTCGCCATTTGCCTCCAACCCCTGCCGCCGAGATATCCTTTCGGGTTTGGTCGCCGTCAGGGGGCGCGGCAGAAAGGGGTGGATAACCCCCCCCCCCCCCTTCTCGTCAAACTGCCGGCTATGTTGGTGAAAACTGCGCACACGCGCGCCGCGCAGGTCCTTAGCATACTCGGCGAGAGAGACCGCCTCGTCTCGGATGACTTTCGGAACTCAACCCCCGCACCCACCCCCTCCCCGCCGGTCCTGAGAACCTGGCCGAGGGGCGAGGGGCTGACAACGAGAAAAGAAGAGTCGTTTGTGGATAATAGCAACTTGCCGCGCCCGCGGCCTAATTAAAACCCGTCGCGGGCGATGTTACGTTTTCCAAAGATGCGTGCGGCGGGAAGGGCAGGCCGCAATCTCGTGAGGGGGAGTGCGTGAGATAGAGCGCGGGGGGGGAAAAAAGTTCCAGAGCCCCTCACGAACAGCCATTTGGGATTTCCCACGTGCCTCTGCTGTTAACGGCGCGTAACAAACTTATTTCTCGAAAACAACGTGTTCGCGTCATATACTGTGATCACGACTCACTCTCGGGGCATATACACTGACCCGAAGATAGTTGGTGTTTACGTCTAGACGACAACTGGGTCATTCAATACAAACGGAAACACTCCACGATGCAATCCAGGAATGTCGAGGAAGTAGTAAGCCATGTCCTGTAGAAAAAAAAATCCAGCATTTGCCTGGAGTGATTTTGGAAAACAACAGGATAACGGAAATAAGATGGCTGGACTTTGATTTGAGCCCCGGTGTTCAGGAATTCAAGTTTATTATCTTGTTAATGTGCCACCTCGCCCTATACGAAAACATTAAAATCAAACTATGTTGATTCTACTCCTACAAGAGAATCGAGTCACTGGATGTTATATCGTCTTATACATTTCTGTGAAAAGTCGAACTAAAGAAAAACCAAACGAAAATCTTTGAATTAAAATATGTTTCCTCACATTACAACAAAAATGCGTTCGATCATTAACGACTTGCGAAGCTTTAAGTAGTTTAGAGAAATTACTCTTAAAAAAATTCTTAAAACACATTCGTGACGTACATATTTTTATCCACCGTTGCGTATAGTACTAGGAACTTAATAAACAGTGGTCATATAATTAAAAAAAAAATTAACTTGTCGAACTGTTTCTTTATTTTTTCAAAAAAGCATGCCTTCCATTTCCAACCTATGTTCTGCACTTTTATTTAATCGCTTTAACTTAAGAGTATTCAATTTTAGGCATTGATGAATATCTTCTCATTGTTTTGCTTATAAATAGTTGAACGTTTGTTGGGATTACTATCAACAAGCTTGTAAACAGACAGGGATGCAATTAAGTTAACGCACCTTCAAAATCTACTATGTTTGTTTAAAGCACCAAAAATATTAAATACAACATTGTGGCTGGAGGCAATTTAAAGAATGACACAAAAATGAAACATATAAAGCATACATTAACATACAAAATACACAATTGCACAAAAAAACTGTTTAAAAACATACAATTCAAGATATGCATAAAGTTTCAATACATGTGACAACACACATTGATATTATGACTATTACACCTTAACGAAATCTGCTCCTTCCTTCCACAGCAGCCACGTAGAAATCCTACACACACTGTACATATATTTAAATGAAAAAAAACTAGAATAAATTATATAACCTCTTTAAAATACTGAAAAACTCTAGTTTAGAATCCAGTGTCCCGAGTGTATGAACCTCGCTTGGCATCACTCACTCAAACATATTTAAGAACGGAAGGAATTTTTAAAATCACACCGATTAATAACTACTAATAGTCTGGTCCCCTCACAAAACTCTCATTATTTTAAAATTGTCATTACTGTCAACTCTAGGCAAAGTTACGAGTTTTACAAATAACTGTTTCAGCTAAGAAGGGATAATTTTGAAAACAGTTGCTCTTGAACTAGGAGTCACTCGCCTCGCTTCTTCGTGGCTGGCAGCGAGTCTCGTACTCGCTCTGCGCTCGTCGTGAAGCAGCGAGTGTCCCACTCGCTCAGCGACCGACGTTCCTCCAGCGCCGGGTAATCACTCGTCCGGCGACTCGCCCCGCTAGTGAAGTGCTACTCGGCACTCGGTGGGACAGAGCTTCATCTCGCTCTGCGCCCGGCCTCGCTAGCAGACTTCTCGTGGTGCTTCTAGCTGCTAGTTGATACTGCCAGATGCTCCGGTCCGCACACCGGTCAGCTGCGGTGTCTGCTTCGCGGCGCTGATACCTGGGACGACTTGCACTAGGCGAGCAATTCGCAGTTTTCGCGCAAACCATGCCATGCTTCGGGCTTAACACGGAACAGGGATAGGAAATAAAAGTTACGGCTGTACACACCTTATCACTTTGTTTGAATGAAAATTTAACCAAACCTACTGCTTATATTCACCCGGTGTTTCTGACTCACGCCTAAATTATCAGGTGGATAACCAGTTCCAATTAATAAGTGTAATATGGGTTAGAATAATAAAGCAGAAATGTTGGCAACCCAAAAATACAACGATATTGCTTTTATTTCCACGGAAGAGATGATATATAAAATTTAATTTTTCAGTAGGTTCAGGCGGCAAATTTTCAAATGCTATAAAATTATGTTTTTTTTATAAAAGTAAAACCCACAGCACAATTTAAAAAGTTATAGAATAAATAAACATTTCATATTCGTGTATATTTTAAGAAAATGGATATCATTACTTTTTATCTTTTAAAGAGTTATTATCTTTGAAAGATTTGTGCAATGGGAGTGCATGACTTGATGTAAGTTTTTGGACATACGCCATTGCTAAAAACTTTTTCTGTTGAAGAAAAACTAAAAAATAAAAATAAATAAATATATAAATAAAACCCAAAAAAAGGCAAAAAACACAAAATTAAGCAAAAATTGCTGTTGTCAACAAGGATATAAACACCACAAAATATTCCGTGACAGGAATATGGTCAACAAAACAAAGAAAAACAAAGAAAAGAAAAATGTACTAAGAGAACGAAAAAAAACCACAAATGATGACGACACAGAAATATTGAACCCAAAAAATTCAGCACAACGGTTGAAACGAAACAAAACACGACAAAACGAAAAGACGAAACAAACACAATAGTTTTCCAAAACAGATAGAACGATAAAAAAAACCACAAATGATGACAGCACAAAAATATTGAACACAAAAAGAATTCAGCACAAACAGGAAACCTACGCACACAGGCCAATACCTTAATTTTGCATCCAACCATCCCAAAACAACAAAAACTGGCATAATTCACACACTAACCAACAGAGCTGAGATTATTTGTTCTGATGAGAAATCTATTGCGGTTGAACACAATCATATAAAAAAAGAACTCATAGCCAATGGTTACCCTGTCAACACCATCAAACAGCACATGAAATCCAACAAAACACTCAAATCCACAGAAACTCAGAAACCTGCAGGAACCCTAGTCATTCCGTATGTTCAAGGGCTTTCAGAAAAAATAAGACGCCTGGGAAACAAATATGGACTTCAAACAGCATTCCGTTCTAAATCTACTATTAAAAGTATTGTTATCAAGGTGAAACCAGCCACAGAAAAATTACAAACTCACAACTGTGTGTATCAGATCCCCTGTGAATGTGGCCACATGTACATAGGTGAAACTGGCAGAGCTCTATCCACCCGAATCAAAGAACACAAAAACAACTGCAAGAAGGGTGAAACCCTAAAATCCAGACTTGCTGAACATACATGGGAAAATAGCCACAAAATTCTCTGGGAAGACTCCACACCACTCCTACAGGAATCCGATAAAATAAAAAGGAAAATCAAAGAATCAGCCTTCATTATTAGAAATAAATTTTTTCAGCCAGCAGAGCATTGAATTAAAAAATATGTGGATCCCTTTGATAAAAAGAGAAACATCCCTGCAGCACAAAACAATAGCCAATACTCAACCTACCATAACCAATCCGCTTACAATATGACAAGACACTCACATAAAACATGTGGTGCACATTATTGGACTTTTCCAGGGACGGGGTATCTATTAAACGAATTAACCAGAAAATAAAATATTCATTCACCAATTTCGCTTATTAAAATAACCACCAGAGAAGCAATATGTAAATAACAAGCAAACAAAAAACTTGCGAACAAAAAAGTTCATCAGTGTTTAATCCGCTAAACTTCTTTTAAGTTTTCTATCCATGTTGAATGTTCGAAGCGTGTGGCAGTTAGATAGAGATAGAGAGCTAAAAGTTCAAGCACTTCTTATTGCCAAAAATAAAGTTACTTTCTATCAAATGACCAAAAATTGTTTGGACTAAAATCATTTGACCTAAAATAATTTTCGGAAACTTATTTGGCCTAAAGACGTTTGGCCTAAACAGATTTGGCCTAAAGCCATTTGACATAAATTTGTTTGGCCTAAAGTCATTTGACCTAAAATTATTTCGCCTAAAGGCATTTGGCATAAAGTGACATAAGATAATTTATTTGACCTAAAATTATTTGGCCTAAAGATGTTTGGCCTAAATGTATTTGGCCTAAAGCCGTTTGACATAAATTTGTTTGGCCTAAAGTCATTTGACCTAAAATTATTTGGCCTAAAGTCGTTTGGCATAAAGATATTTGACCTAAAGTCATTTGACCTAAAATTGTTTGGCATAAAGTCACATGGCCTAAAAATATTTAGCCTAATTTTAGGCCAAATTATTTTAGGCCTACTGGCGGGTACCCGCAAGATGTAGCCCATTCTCTGATAAATACCCTCATTTTTCCAGCCCAGTCGCACCTGTGTTTCCGTACCATGTGCGTCTCTGCCTGAGGACGGGAGCAGATTGCAGTTCCCGAAACGTCGCTTGTTTCTGTTTTGGTAAAACTATTGTGTTCGTTTCGTCTTTTTCGTTTTGTCGTGTTTTTTGTCTCGTCTCAACTGTTGTGCTGAATTCTTTTTGGGTTCAATATTTTTGTGCTGTCATCATTTGTGGGTTTTTTTATCGTTCTATCTGTTTTGGAAAACTATTGTGTTTGTTTCGTCTTTTCGTTTTGTCGTGTTTTGTTTCGTTTCAACCGTTGTGCTGAATTTTTTGGGTTCAATATTTCTGTGTCGTCATCATTTGTGGTTTTTTTTTTCGTTCTCTTAGTACATTTTTCTTTTCTTTGTTTTTCTTTGTTTTGTTGACCATATTCCTGTCACGGAATATTTTGTGGTGTTTATATCCTTGTTGACAACAGCAATTTTTGCTTAATTTTGTGTTTTTTGCCTTTTTTTGGGTTTTATTTATATATTTATTTATTTTTATTTTTTAGTTTTTCTTCAACAGAAAAAGTTTTTAGCAATGGCGTATGTCCAAAAACTTACATCAAGTTTTAAAGAGTTAATTAAAGATTTTCCTATTATATATGTAAAAATATGTATTCCGTGATGATAAAAAAAGAAAAATCAACATTTTTCGAAACAACAAATTTTAATTTAATATTAAGAACTGGTAGGGTCCTTAAATATTGCTTGATCCATTACCATTCGTTATTATGTTAAGAAACATGTAATTATAAATGACTAACTTTATATTAAATTTACTCCCGAATCTTTGGGTTCTGTATTTTTTTTTTACATTTAAGAGATAAATGTATCTCTTCGCCTGTTTTTTTTTATATCAAAATGAAACATCTATTTTTGATAAAAATAAAACTGGATTTGTTATGCATGGGCAAATGTTAACAAATTACAAATAAAAAAAATATTTACCATTATGTTACTATAGTGTTGGTTCATTTATTTCGCATGTTTAAAACTATCCGCTTTTTAGAAGAAATGACACGTTGAAGACATTTTCATAAAGCAATTTTTTTTTAATGGAGTCACTTTTTTGTAAGCTTAAACATACTAATTTAACTTTGCATTTCAATCATTCGCGGAAGATGTTGTTTAATCAACTTTTCCGTGGAGGAAGATATTATTAGCTTAATTCCGAGGTTTATTTTGATTAAAATTATTTCAGTTGGTAAGTATGCAAGTAGAAATGCAAGCCATTGTCTTGTTCAAATTCCAAGAAGTTCAGAAAACGAAGTTAAGCTTACAAACATTAACTGTTTGCAGTTTTTTTTCTTGGTTGAAAGTTGACGGCAAACGAGTTTGTGCGCTCGGATTGTATTTCTGAGTTCCTTACTCCGCAACCAAAACACAAGAAGTGCTAGTTAAAAACAAAGTACCGCAGAGAAGATGTCTTTGCTTTTAAAATCTCTCTCGGCCTTCATTCACTCAAACAATGGTTAGTCAAGAAAATGTTTCGAATACAATTTTTTATAAATACCTTTCAAATCATTATTTATTCAGTCAATATTAAAAACTGAAAGAGATACATTTTTTGAAATACTATATTTATTTATTTATTTGATATAGGAACTAGTTCTTGACTTCTCGATGAAATATATTTTAGCTATTATATTTTGTATTTAGTAACAACTTTCCGTACTAATAAACACAACAAAATATGTAAACGGACTACTGTAATGCTTCCAAATAATTATATGTATTTTTAATTTACTTAAAGGTTTCACTCTACGTTTTGAACAAACTAATGAGAATATGTTGTTCAAAAGAACCTGTTGAAAAACTTCTAGTTCAGCAAAGATAAAAGTGTAATCAGAAATATATATTACACTAAGTATGTGTTAACCGAAATATATTTTTAATTCAATTAACATAAAACAATTTTACAATATATGTTTTTCACCCATTTGAAATTTTTACCAAAAGAAATTAAAATTTAAACTGAAAAATTCGTTCGTAAATTATTTGTGTTGCTAGAATTTAAAATCTTATTGCTAAAAACCTCTTATCACTTTTGTCATTATCATTTTATTTGAAAAAATTCTTACATTAGGTTTTCTAATTTGATAAATAAGCAGGGGAGTTTTTGAAAATAAGTTCCTTTCACAATAATATTATAATTTAAATCACAAAGTTTTACAAATATTATGACGTATAATAATTATCTTATATAACCAAATTGTATTTCTTGCCTCAACAGGGATAGATTGAAAATTGAAAACGATGATCACAGCTGTATATACTTTTAAAATGGCTTACGTTTCGCTGTTACTCAAGGATTTAATAAGTTGTCGTTTACTTAAAATATCCTTTTCAAAAACATCCTGATAATGTCATAACTAAATTGCATCGCACGTGAATATTGTTGTGTATAAACTGCAATCTTTTGTACCTGCCGAAAAACGGCATTTGTTTCTAAAAAAAAAACTTAAATACATACGGAATTAATTGTGCAATTTCCTGATAAAGCACAAAAGAATTTAGTCCATGCATAAAGATAATATTTTTACAATAAGTATTAAATATATGGGTTTCTCCATCATACAGTGTCGGCCCTCCAAGAAACTGTTACATTATTTCCCATGAATTAAATAGTTTAAGTTTCAAAATTATTTTTACATTCCGGCCAATATATCACATCAGTATTTTTTATTTTTGCATTGTTTCCATATCTAAGAAAATATTAAAAAATTATCTTTAAATGTGTGCTGTCATTACGAATTGTAATCGTAATTTTGTACCACGGACGATACGTCCACTGAACTAATTTTCAGTTGACCATCATTTTGAATAAATTCCACTTCCGAATTGTGCAAAAATTTAGCACGTAAAAAAATATTACCTCTTGGATTTTCTGTACTTAGAAAATATACTCTTTAAAAAATCAGCTAAAAAGGTTTCAAGACTTCAAGTATCTGTAAAACTGTCATTCCAATTTTTGTAGTTTTCACAAAGTAAAATACTTTAAATATAAATTTATGAAAAATGTTGGTTAAAATATGCAGTGTTATTAATAAATATTAATTGGCCTTCTTAAATTTAAAATAAAAGTGTTCACTTACTTAGACACAATGTCACAAGACCATTTTGGTATATTAATAAAAATAATTTTAAAAAATTTAATACTAAACTAAAACACTCATCCTTTCGCAAACATTTTCACCTTGATCATAAAAAAAATACATTACAAATTGAAAATCTAGCATAGTCTCGATTAACATACAGTTATCTACAACTACGAACAACTCTTAATTTAATTTAGGTGTATTATTCGCTGAAAAATTTGTAACTGTACTGTGATTTCTAACATTTTATGGCAAAGTTTTTTGAATTTGTAAAACATTTATGAAACACAAATGTGTGTATTGACTGTGTGAAATAGTGGCGTGTCAATTGGTAAGGGATACGGAAGACGGCTAGCCAATCAGGAAGTGGCTCTCGGAGACGGCCTCGCGTAACAGCGGACCAACCGGAGGCGACCTCCCTCCGTCTCGCGCCGCGCACAAACAAGCGGTCAATCCCTTGATTGATGGATTGTAAACCCAATCAATCAGCAGCTTGCGCCTCACGGAACCTCCCCCATAACCCCCACCCACCCCCCACTCCTCCAGCCAAAACCAAGCCTTCTTTCCACCCGGCATCTTAGCAAACAAATAAGTCGCAGTGGCAGGCTTAGCGACACATGCGATAGCCGAGCTGCCAGCAGGAGAACTGTCTTCAAGACCAGCAGATGCAAGGATACTGTTCTTCCTGTTATAGCTAGACGCTGCTGCAGTACTGATGGCACATGCGATAGCCGAGCTACCAGCAGGAGAACTGTCTTCAAGACCAGCAGAAGCAAGGATACTGTTCTTCCTGTTATAGCTAGACGCTGCTGCAGTACTGATGGCACATGCGATAGCCGAGCTACCAGCAGGAGAACTGTCTTCAAGACCAGCAGAAGCAAGGATACTGTTCTTCCTGTTAGAGCTAGACGCTGCTGCAGTACTGATGGCACATGCGATAGCCGAGCTGCCAGCAGGAGAACTGTCTTCAAGACCAGCAGATGCAAGGATACTGTTCTTCCTGTTATAGCTAGACGCTGCTGCAGTACTGATGGCACATGCGATAGCCGAGCTACCAGCAGGAGAACTGTCTTCAAGACCAGCAGAAGCAAGGATACTGTTCTTCCTGTTAGAGCTAGACGCTGCTGCAGTACTGATGGCACATGCGATAGCCGTGCTACCAGCAGGAGAACTGTCTTCAAGACCAGCAGATGCAAGGATACTGTTCTTCCTGTTAGAGCTAGACGCTGCTGCAGTACTGATGGCACATGCGATAGCCGTGCTACCAGCAGGATAACTGTCTTCAAGACCAGCAGAAGCAAGGATACTGTTCTTCCTGTTATAGCTAGACGCTGCTGCAGTACTGATGGCACATGCGATAGCCGAGCTACCAGCAGGAGAACTGTCTTCAAGACCAGCAGAAGCAAGGATACTGTTCTTCCTGTTAGAGCTAGACGCTGCTGCAGTACTGATGGCACATGCGATAGCCGAGCTGCCAGCAGGAGAACTGTCTTCAAGACCAGCAGAAGCAAGGATACTGTTCTTCCTGTTATAGCTAGACGCTGCTGCAGTACTGATGGCACATGCGATAGCCGAGCTGCCAGCAGGAGAACTGTCTTCAAAACCAGCAGAAGCAAGGATACTGTTCTTCCTGTTAGAGCTAGACGCTGCTGCAGTACTGATGACACATGCGATAGCCGAGCTGCCAGCAGGAGAACTGTCTTCAAGACCAGCAGAAGCAAGGATACTGTTCTTCCTGTTAGAGCTAGACGCTGCTGCAGTACTGATGGCACATGCGATAGCCGTGCTACCAGCAGGAGAACTGTGTTCAAGACCAGCAGAAGCAAGGGTCGCGTCCCAACAAGGTAGTGCTTGTTCGCTAGCTATATACCGGCCTGAACAGGGACAGCGATGGGACGAAGAGGCGGAGAGGGAGTGGCGTAGCAGACAGACAGACAGACAGACAGACCAGCCACAGGCACAGATGTCTGCAGCGCGCAGAGAGGCTATTGCAACCCCGCCTGACGCGCCTATTTACCTAAAGTTTAGCCGTCTTGGCGTGGTCCGTGGGAGGGGAGGGGGCCTTTGTTTTGTGTTTTCACTGCCAGCAGCCAGCGCTGTGAGTAAACAAGCAAGTTAGATTACTGGCAAGAGGAGGGGAGGCGGTATTGATCCGCCCCAGATAAGAAAATACCGCGCCATATCTGTTGTTTAGCGTCTGCAGCCCTGTTTGGATGACGCGGCTCTTCGTGGGAGGGTGAGTCGTTGAAAAGGGGAGGGGATTCCTGCTCGACATCTCCCCATGAGAGGGGTGGCTTATTCCCCCTCGTGCCAGCCTCCACACTGCTTTTCAACTGCGGGAAAACTTCATCGCCACTGGTCCGAAACATTTTTTTACTCTTTTTTAGTCTCACCGTACACACTTTCACACACCTTTTTGTCTGGAAAATCCGAGTTTGAACACCATTTCGGTCCTGGATCCTCGTGTTTAAACATTACACTTGAAATTTTGGCGATTTTTGAAGTCATTACTTCCTCACGAAAAGTCACAACCACCCTAAATTATCTTTAAGAAAGTAGTCCGTACAAACGTTTTTACTATAAATACCTAATAATTACCTTCATTCGGTCCTCATTTCTCACACCTAATCGCTTATCGTCTCGTCGTCATCGAGATTATTATAGCTATCGAGGAATGTTGAATTGAGAATGAAGCATTGCAGGAATAACGGAGTGGAGGAATTGGGAGTACCTTGAGAAATCTTGCCGACTCGTGGTAACGTCCTTCATGTTTTCTACTTGCCGAGAAGATAAACCTGACCACCACTTAACCACCATTGTCTCTACATTCGATACAACTTAACTATGATCAAAATTGTTTTTATTTTGTTTTCAATAATAATAACAACCTTGTTAAAATCACTACCTATACAACATACACAAAGATAACTGGAAGTGAATTGGATATTTAGTGTATTAAGTACATACTTTTTGAAGTTATACTTTTTTAAGCGGGTTTGGGGTGAAATTTTAGTATGCAATGGAAATAAACAAGAAACACGCGCATCACACAACGGAAATTTAAGAGTTTGAAATTTAAATGCGCACGAGCATAAGTCATAAAGATGGCAACCCATTTGGGGCAGTATGCACCCGTATATATTCACTTTCGTGAACATCGGGGGTACTAAGAGTATCGGTGTACCAAATGAAATTTTATGATACTAAAACTACCCTGGAATACACTTTTTAAACTTGAATAGTCATTACAGGACAAAGTCGCAACATAAAAAACACATATAATTTACTAGCCAAGAAAATTGTGTTGGAACATACATGGCGTCAAACATATTTAAAATTTTGCTGGTTCTCTATAGCATTTGTGCTTTTATTTAAACTAAAGATAGCGTTAAAAAAAAGTACATTAAATCCAACAAGTATAACTTCTAAGCGTGTACATAATGTATGCTCACAATTTTTTTTTTTTTGTTTTATGGCTGATGCAGTTCACCAGTGACGAAGATGAAACTGCGAATCGTAAAAAAAAGTGACCTGGGCGACTTGTACTCGATCCTGCCGCGCTGCAGACTCACGTTGTTGGCGCACTGCGAGGCTTGGGCACTTCACGTCGCTCTGGTGGAGGTCACCAGGCACACGAGGAGTGTGCGGCGCACTTGGGGCCGGTTATCGACTTGCGCGCGTCGGGGCAACATCTGCATTTTCAAGATGGTGGCCGTGACGAAAATTGCAACGGTTACGCAACAATTCAATATGGTGGCCGTAACGTAAAGTTCAACGATGATGTCATACACATCCAAGATGACGGGCGTAACAAAATATGTAACATTTCTAGAATAGAAGATGTCGACCGTAACGATATGTGCAACAGTGTTTTTAAATATTTTTATTAAAATTTGTTTACTTAATTTTTTTTATAACTTTTAAAGATTTCCCTGATTTTCTAGCATAAAATTTATGGAAATTCAAGATGGCGGCCGTAACGATAACTTAGGGAGTAGGGCATTCGATTCCAAGATGGAGGAAAGTTCTAAAAAACAAAATAGCGGATCCAAAATGGCCTCTGGGGTCAATATCATCCAAGATGGCCGCAGTGACGTCACAATCCAAGATGGCGGTCGGCTCCTCAGCCTGAAGCCTGGGCCAGCAAGCAGCCTCTATTATATACTACTCAACTACATCGCACTAACAATGTTACAGCCAATGTCTTGTAAAGTGACGAGTGACACAAACAATGTCACATTTATGACTTTAAGGCAATGTGCACATAACCACATCGCAATTGTCACGTTACACCAACGGACATGCAAAGTACCGAGTGACACAAACAGAATGTCACATTTATGAATTTGAAGCAACGTGCATCTAACGTGTTGTTTGACAATGTGACGAGTAAGTATTGCATGTTGTATCGTTTTAAGGACGTTGCTAGCACAAGTCGTGCTGTATTGGCTGTGTGGTGGTTGTATTAGAGCCTACAGGGACTAGACTTGTATACGGCTGATTATGCAGAATTAAAGGAATTAAATCGGAAGGTCCTTTGAAACATCAATAATTGTATTAATTGAAATACAGCATTGCTAACTCCCGAGAAACATGTCTGGTAGGCTACGATAGTCACGAACCCAGAGCCTCCTATCTCCCTTCCCTGCCCCTATAACCCTACCCAACCTCCCTTACTCCACTTCCCCTTTAGACAGTTTAACACTGGTGGGGTCAAAGAGAGAGAGAAAGAGTAAAAAAAACAGCTCAAGTAAACACGGACCTTTACATAAATAAGGTACAAATCATTCCAACTTTCGGCGGATGGTACAAACATTGAATTCTAACCTTTTCGTGACTTTTACACTTTGAAGATGAGAATCAGAAGCGCAGCCAATGAACCTCTCCACCTTCAATTTTGTGCATTTATTAATTCCTTAAGTTTTCTTTTTTTTATCTCAAGCAAATTTTTTGCCAGTTCCAGAAGACCTGTTAAAGAATTGTGCATATCGTGATGATTTTATTTTTTTTTTTATATAAAAACTAGCTGACCCGGCGAACTTCGTACCGCCTTAGCGTAGCAATGATGCACTACTTTATTTTGAATAGCTGACCTATCTTATATAGATGCAGCTCTGTGGGGATTAAACACAACATTCCTATCTTGATATCGATTCCGTTCAAGTTCATTTCGCGCTTCGCGTTGCTCATCACTTTGATTTGCTCGTATATTTCTTTGACTTGCCGTATTTAGAGTTCTGCGGCCTAAGCTTGTACGTCGGGTTGGTGGCATTGTTAAAAACGAAAATCCAACTGAAAATAAAAAGCTCTCATACATTTTCTGTATAACCATGTATACCAAATTATAGTATTGCGTAGTCACCAAAAAGTTCTAAAAATCAATATGAAGCTGTGAACTTACCATGATTAACAAACACTTATTAGCAAACAAAAATCTTCTTAGTCTTTAAAACAATTATATGTCAAACGACATAAATTTACATTAAAAAAGTTCAAAAATGAAAATTCAACTGTAAATTAAAGAAAACGGTTGTATTCTTCTTTATAAGTAAGTATATCACACAAAAACAAACATAGAAAATGTTTACATAATGTATTGATTTGTTTTTCTATTTTTAAACTGCAACACAGTAATAACGAATTATGGCATGACAATGGCCTAGGCAGAATGTACACAGCCAGAATAGCCTGCGCCAGCAGCTCTGTACCGAATGTACCGGTACAATATGTAGTAAAACGTTAATGTTGATAAATATTTCCTAAACGATACAGTTTCTTTACATCCTCTTTGAAGATATTTGCAGCAAACATTCTGTCAATTCTATGTCAAACGTCATAAGGTTACTTTAAAAATATTTATATTGTACAAAGTGTTGGGTTAGTTTGGAAATAATTTTATATATGGTGGTTCAGTATTCTTAAATTTTCTAATTTTCCGTTAAATTTTTTCTTTCATAAGAACCTTCTCGTGACAATAACAAACACAACAAAAAAAGAATTAGTGAAATCGGTTCAGTCATTTACGCGTGATGGCGTGACCAAGGGAAATAGGAATTCATTATTCTTAAATTTTCTAATTTTCCGCACAATTTTCTTAATTTTTTCTTTCATAAGAACCTTCTCCTGACCATAGCAAACACAACAAAAAAAAATTAGTGAAATCGGTCCAGCCGTTCACGCGTGATGCCGTGACCAAGGAAAACGGGTTTCATTTTTATATATATAGATGGTTAGTGATCTACGAAAGGATACAAATATGTATAAAACGGGAGGTTAGGGGAATATCGTCACTTCAAGCCCGGGAAGGAAGAAGCATATCTCTCAACGAAACAGAGCTCACCTTCTCGTAGAAGATGAGGTTGAAAGACGGGTGGTTAAAGGGGGCTGCCATTAAACGTAACGGCACGATTACTTTGTTGCTGCAAACGCGATAAACGTTTACCAGGAACTGCTAAACTTTCTCTTTTTTTTTTTAACTTTCACCTCTCCACTCCGGGCGCCTGCTCTTGTACATACATTTCGCTCGGAACTGGAGGATCAAGATTGCGGTGGTTGAAGGCGGTTTCCGGACCGGCGATGCTAGCGCGACACCTTCAGCGCGCGGAGAACTTCCCCAGTAAAACCAAGACTGTTGCGGCGGGGTATCTGCGCATCAGTGGCTGAGGACGGCGCGCGGTTAAGTTGTGCTATTAATCTGCGTGTGCCCTGGGGCCGTGTTCCTGTGTCCTCCTCATTAGTAACCCCCTCCCCCCCTTCCTACCCCCCCGGCGGCGCGGCGACAAAACACGGCTCCGCAACACACGTCGCTCGCAGCGAGATGCCATACCCTGGACGTGTTGCAGCTTCTTGCTTGGCGCTAAGGGCGACGCCGGCACGGCTACCAAGGCCGCAGTCGCCCCTGAGCGCCGACCAGTCTTCCAGTCCTGATGCCGGCTCCCTTTGGTCCAGTGCTGAGCGCTTGGGTGGACTTGAAGGTGTTCAGTTACGTATTTTTCGACGTGACAACGTCTTATAAATCGATTAATGCAGCTGCACGCACGAAAAATTGTCACGTTCCACCTGAGCCGAGCGTGCAAGAACCGGCCAACCACAGTTCGAGAAAAATCTTCTATAATATCAAACAGGTTAAGGCGGGATTTTTAACTAATTGTTCGTGAATATATTTAAACAAATTATTTAAATAAAATTGGCAAAAACTGTAAATAATAATTGAAAATTAAAAAGTATGCAATTTTTCATCAGTTTTTTCTTATGACGTTATCACGTAAAATTATCGTCCGTAAACCGACTTTCCAGACAACCCCCCCCCCTTTTTTTTTTAGATAGAACGGCTTAATATTTCCCATTTTTGTCTGAATTAAAGTGCTTCTAATATTTTTTCCCCAACGCTAAATTTATTAAAAGTAGTCATCCCGCATATTATCTGTGAAACATCTGACGTATATTCCTACAAAAAATTGTACTTCAAAAAACTATTCAGCCTATTTTCCCTCCGTTGTTGGTCACAACTAGAGGCATGCATTTTTCTTGATAAGATTTCGAGACTAGTTGTGTGGAAAATCGTTGCTGCGTTGACCGTGTTTCGTGATTGGCGGAGTTCCACTCAGCACACCAATCACAGCCATTCTGCGCGGAAGATAGAGCATCGTGAATGGCCCGGCCAATTAGGGCAGTGGCTTTTGCAGAAGGCAACCAATCACAAGGAAGAGACCACGGACACTGGCACGCCTTGTTTCATGACACAAAGGAAGGACATAAGAGCTTTGCTGGCGGCAAAATCACACCCGCAAAAAAACTAAAAAGAATTAATTTAAAACAGTCAAACTTACAAACCAGGAACTTGAGTAATACACCTAACACCATGTGTTCGCCCTGCAGAGCGATTTTCTCGGTTCCCAATCCATTTCACCTAAAATTTTGCGAGTATTATCTTTGAAAGATTTGTGCAATGGGAGTGCATGACTTGATGTAAGCTTTTGGACATACGCCATTGCTAAGCACATGTATGTCTGTACTGTCATCATTTGTGAGGATATTTCGTTCTGTTAGTCATTTTTTTTGTTTTTCTTTGTTTGATGACCATATTTCTGTTATGGAATATTATGTGGCGTTTATATCCTGCTGACAACAGCAATTTATTACTTGTGTTTTTCTCTTTTGGTTTTTTTTTTTTTTTTAGTTTTCTTCTACAGACATACATGTGCTTAGCAATGGCGTACGTCCAAAAGCTTACATCAAGTCACTTTGCGAGTATCCAAATAAATTGTTTTTTGACACACAATATATGTGGAATTAGCTAACGTTAGAATGTCAGGAGCCCTCAGTACCACAGTCGTGCCTCTCGGACATAGGCAGTAGGCCTTATCACAACAGGCAGTGAGCTACACCAGCGTGCTACAGACTAGTATCAATATGTGTGAAAGGTGGCGAGCGTTGCTGTGATCTGGTGGGCTTTTTCTCCGCACCATCATTTATCTCGTGCATTCGTTCCATCATCGTTCCTCATCACCCCGTAGGTGACAACATGTCAATCACCAACTTAATAATTCTTTCAAAAAATATTCTTCTGGGAGTTTTTTGTCTTTACGTGTACTGCTATATTTGATTCCTTAGACTTTATAAAAAAAGTGGATGGATAAATATACCCTTCTAATAAAGTTTTACTCAAAATGTTAAGCATCTTGAGAAATAAATTACGACTCTTCTTCAAATACAATGTTAAAATACATTTAGGTGAATGAACACCTAGTTCGCAAGGTTAAAAGACGAACCAAAGAATTCTAATTAGCATGGGCGTAGATCCCGGGGGGGGGGCCAGGGGGGCCCGGGCCCCCCTGGAATTAATGGGCCCCTCCTTGGGGGGGCCCACTTCGTGATTTTAAAGTTAATGATGTACACAACATATATATATATATCAGATTATTATTTACAACGACGACAGACACTTTGACATGCTTTACATTCCTACCTTCGAGTTCCGTAGTTATTTTTCCTTACCCCTTCTGCGAAAGCCATGGTATGGAGGTTTCCAGTGAGAACTTTGAAACCCTTAATTCCTAGAAACCGTTCATTCCAAAGGACGAAGCTAGGGTAGGGTTCCGTTAGCATTTCCTCCCCATTGTTACCCACACTACCTTGTCCTCTGAAACGACAGTATTATAGGTTTCAGGTAGTCTGTTTTTAAAGTAGTTTTGCTCTCGTGTGCGCCAGTCTTCTGCTTTCTTGGCAAAGATAAACATGGATAAGTTCGTGACGTGGAAGAAACGGAAAACAGAATCTGATTCTCACCTGGTAAGCTTGATTGTTTTATAAGTAGTGACTATTATTTAGGTAATATATTTTATTTAAGTGATTATGTAACGTTATTTTTTCCAGTAAATAAACAACTTAATACTTTAACAGTAATTATAGCAGAATTTAGTTTATTTACGAACTGAACTTATATACCATTTTCTGTAATTTTTTAGCTCATCTCCATTCTGTAAGGCTAGCTGCTCTGTACGTTACATGTGAATATACAGGGAATAATTTTTTTTTCCTCGTCAATATGGAATTTAAAATTTAATTTAATTTAAATAAAATTTAATAAAATTTAATTTAATTTAAAAACTCCCCTTTTATTATCAAACGATAATTTTCACAATTCATGGCCGATAATCACTTTATAACATTTGTTATTTGATAACTGCAACACTGCACGAGTAAACAGAAGTAAGAATGAGAAAGAAGTATTTAAACGTTACACATCCGTATTTAAGTTAATAAGGAAGCAAACGCGTCTCTTTAATAACTAATCAAGCGGCATATTTTAACTAAATAATTCACTGCCAAAATATTGATTATACTAAATATAAGCCGAGAAATGTATGTGGTTCAATTAGCTGTAGGATAAATTTCATAGTTCTATCTCCGAGATTTTTCATTTGTGTCATTAAGTTTTTTTTTTTTCTTTTTTACCTGGTTGATGCATTTACTAAATAAAATAGTCTTTAAGGGTTTTAAAATGATTCGATCGTTCATTTGATGTTGATCCGTTTATTAGCTTTGGCGCTTTGGGTTTTTGGGGCGCACCAAAAACTGTGAACAAAGAATTTCACGAACAGCATTTGAATCGCAGTAATTATGTGATTTGGAATTTAAAAAAAAAACCGACAAAGTGCGAGACGAACTCGCGCACGAAGGGTTCCGTACCATTATCTATAAAAATGGCAAAAAAAAATCATGTCTGTTGTATGGGAGCCCCACTTTAATATTTATTTTATTCTGTTTTAGTATTTCTTGTTACAGCGGCAACAGAAATACATCATTTGTGAAATTTTATTCTGTTTTCACGTTTGTTGTATGGGAGCCCCCCTTAAATATTTGTTTTATTTTAATTTAATCATTTATTTTTAAATTGAAATTAAAATAAACACTTTTGGAAAATGGTAATGTATGGGTGGGGTGTTATCTATTTGCATTACATTCACGTATATTATGTTTATAGATTTTTTCATGGATACTTTATGTATTTAGGTTATCAAATTATTCAAACATGTTTGAGAGATCACTTTGTAGTCATTAATTAATAATTACTAAAACATATGTTGCTCTGCTTTATTGTTAATATCACTTATGTAAAAATAAAGTGTATAACATACGAGCCTATCATCCAGAGAAGACTTGTTTCGGTTGACCTCTAGCGCAAAATTCTTAAACCACAGAATTCACGGGCCCCCCCTGGAAATCCTACAGATTTGCGCCCATGCTAATTAGTATTTATAAATAGAGATTTATTTACTTTAAGAAATAACTTTCGTTAAATGCTGGAATCATTCCTTCAAAGGGCATAAGGTGATTAATTTACAGTTTTCCCTGCATTTTGTGGTTTAATGTGTATATATTAAATAAATTCAAAAGAAAATATGAAGGTATTATCCTACTTATGAACCTCCTATTGATTAGATTTTTAAAGGAACCTAAGCGTCCAGGCTAGCAGTTCCCCAGGATAGCTGTACCTGAGACAAGTGAAGGAATCTAAGCGTCCAGGCTAGCAGTTCCCCAGGATAGCTGTACCTGAGACAAGTGAAGGAATCTAAGCGTCCAGGCTAGCAGTTCCCCAGGATAGCTGTACCTGAGACAAGTGAAGGAATCTAAGCGTCCAGGCTAGCAGTTCCCCAGGATAGCTGTATCTGAGACAAGTGAAGGAATCTAAGCGTCCAGGCTAGCAGTTCCCCAGGATAGCTGTACCTGAGACAAGTGAAGGAATCTAAGCGTCCAGGCTAGCAGTTCCCCAGGATAGCTGTATCTGAGACAAGTGAAGGAATCTAAGCGTCCAGGTTAGCAGTTCCCCAGGATAGCTGTACCTGAGACAAGTGAAGGAATCTAAGCAGCCAGACTAGCAGTTCCCCAGGATAGCTGTACCTGAGACAAGTAAAGGAATCTAAGCGTCCAGACTAGCAGTTCCCCAGGATAGCTGTATCTGAGACAAGTGAAGGAATCTAAGCAGCCAGACTAGCAGTTCCCCAGGATAGCTGTACCTGAGACAAGTAAAGGAATCTAAGCGTCCAGGCTAGCAGTTCCCCAGGATAGCTGTATCTGAGACAAGTGAAGGAATCTAAGCAGCCAGACTAGCAGTTCCCCAGGATAGCTGTACCTGAGACAAGTGAAGGAATCTAAGCAGCCAGACTAGCAGTTCCCCAGGATAGCTGTACCTGAGACAAGTGAAGGAATCTAAGCAGCCAGACTAGCAGTTCCCCAGGATAGCTGTACTTGAGACAAGTAAAGGAATCTAAGCGTCCAGGCTAGCAGTTCCCCAGGATAGCTGTATCTGAGACAAGTGAAGCAATCTAAGCAGCCAGACTAGCAGTTCCCCAGGATAGCTGTACCTGAGACAAGTGAAGGAATCTAAGCGTCCAGGCTAGCAGTTCCCCAGGATAGCTGTTACTGAGACAAGTGAAGGAATCTAATAGTCCAGGCTAGCAGTTCCCCAGGATAGCTGTACCTGAGACAAGTGAAGGAATCTAAGCAGCCAGACTAGCAGTTCCCCAGGATAGCTGTACCTGAGACAAGTAAAGGAATCTAAGCGTCCAGGCTAGCAGTTCCCCAGGATAGCTGTATCTGAAACAAGTGAAGGAATCTAAGCAGCCAGACTAGCAGTTCCCCAGGATAGCTGTACCTGAGACAAGTAAAGGAATCTAAGCGTCCAGGCTAGCAGTTCCCCAGGATAGCTGTACCTGAGACAAGTGAAGGAATCTAAGCGTCCAGGCTAGCAGTTCCCCAGGATAGCTGTATCTGAGACAAGTGAAGGAATCTAAGCGTCCAGGCTAGCAGTTCCCCAGGATAGCTGTATCTGAGACAAGTGAAGGAATCTAAGCGTCCAGGCTAGCAGTTCCCCAGGATAGCTGTACCTGAGACAAGTGAAGGAATCTAAGCGTCAAGGCTAGCAGTTCCCCAGGATAGCTGTATCTGAGACAAGTGAAGGAATCTAAGCGTCCAGGCTAGCAGTTCCCCAGGATAGCTGTACCTGAGACAAGTGAAGGAATCTAAGCGTCCAGGCTAGCAGTTCCCCAGGATAGCTGTATCTGAGACAAGTGAAGGAAACTAAGCGTCCAGGCTAGCAGTTCCCCAGGATAGCTGTACCTGAGACAAGTGAAGGAATCTAAGCAGCCAGACTAGCAGTTCCCCAGGATAGCTGTACCTGAGACAAGTAAAGGAATCTAAGCGTCCAGACTAGCAGTTCCCCAGGATAGCTGTATCTGAGACAAGTGAAGGAATCTAAGCAGCCAGACTAGCAGTTCCCCAGGATAGCTGTACCTGAGACAAGTGAAGGAATCTAAGCAGCCAGACTAGCAGTTCCCCAGGATAGCTGTACCTGAGACAAGTAAAGGAATCTAAGCGTCCAGGCTAGCAGTTCCCCAGGATAGCTGTATCTGAGACAAGTGAAGGAATCTAAGCAGCCAGACTAGCAGTTCCCCAGGATAGCTGTACCTGAGACAAGTGAAGGAATCTAAGCGTCCAGGCTAGCAGTTCCCCAGGATAGCTGTATCTGAGACAAGTGAAGGAATCTAAGCGTCCAGGCTAGCAGTTCCCCAGGATAGCTGTACCTGAGACAAGTGAAGGAATCTAAGCAGCCAGACTAGCAGTTCCCCAGGATAGCTGTACCTGAGAAAAGTAAAGGAATCTAAGCGTCCAGGCTAGCAGTTCCCCAGGATAGCTGTATCTGAGACAAGTGAAGCAATCTAAGCAGCCAGACTAGCAGTTCCCCAGGATAGCTGTACCTGAGACAAGTGAAGGAATCTAAGCGTCCAGGCTAGCAGTTCCCCAGGATAGCTGTACCTGAGACAAGTGAAGGAATCTAAGCGTCCAGGCTAGCAGTTCCCCACGATAGCTGTACCTGAGACAAGTGAAGGAATCTAAGCGTCCAGGCTAGCAGTTCCCCAGGATAGCTGTATCTGAGACAAGTGAAGGAATCTAAGCGTCCAGGCTAGCAGTTCCCCAGGATAGCTGTATCTGAGACAAGTGAAGAAATCTAAGCGTCCAGGCTAGCAGTTCCCCAGGATAGCTGTACCTGAGACAAGTGAAGGAATCTAAGCGTCCAGGCTAGCAGTTCCCCAGGATAGCTGTATCTGAGACAAGTGAAGGAATCTAAGCGTCCAGGCTAGCAGTTCCCCAGGATAGCTGTACCTGAGACAAGTGAAGGAATCTAAGCGTCCAGGCTAGCAGTTCCCCACGATAGCTGTACCTGAGACAAGTGAAGGAATCTAAGCGTCCAGGCTAGCAGTTCCCCAGGATAGCTGTACCTGAGACAAGTGAAGGAATCTAAGCAGCCAGACTAGCAGTTCCCCAGGATAGCTGTACCTGAGACAAGTAAAGGAATCTAAGCGTCCAGACTAGCAGTTCCCCAGGATAGCTGTATCTGAGGCAAGTGAAGGAATCTAAGCAGCCAGACTAGCAGTTCCCCAGGATAGCTGTACCTGAGACAAGTAAAGGAATCTAAGCGTCCAGGCTAGCAGTTCCCCAGGATAGCTGTATCTGAGACAAGTGAAGGAATCTAAGCAGCCAGACTAGCAGTTCCCCAGGATAGCTGTACTTGAGACAAGTGAAGGAATCTAAGCAGCCAGACTAGCAGTTCCCCAGGATAGCTGTACCTGAGACAAGTGAAGGAATCTAAGCAGCCAGACTAGCAGTTCCCCAGGATAGCTGTACCTGAGACAAGTAAAGGAATCTAAGCGTCCAGGCTAGCAGTTCCCCAGGATAGCTGTATCTGAGACAAGTGAAGGAATCTAAGCAGCCAGACTAGCAGTTCCCCAGGATAGCTGTACCTGAGACAAGTGAAGGAATCTAAGCGTCCAGGCTAGCAGTTCCCCAGGATAGCTGTATCTGAGACAAGTGAAGGAATCTAAGCGTCCAGGCTAGCAGTTCCCCAGGATAGCTGTACCTGAGACAAGTGAAGGAATCTAAGCAGCCAGACTAGCAGTTCCCCAGGATAGCTGTACCTGAGACAAGTAAAGGAATCTAAGCGTCCAGGCTAGCAGTTCCCCAGGATAGCTGTATCTGAGACAAGTGAAGGAATCTAAGCAGCCAGACTAGCAGTTCCCCAGGATAGCTGTACCTGAGACAAGTAAAGGAATCTAAGCGTCCAGGCTAGCAGTTCCCCAGGATAGCTGTACCTGAGACAAGTGAAGGAATCTAAGCGTCCAGGCTAGCAGTTCCCCACGACAGCTGTACCTGAGACAAGTGAAGGAATCTAAGCGTACAGGCTAGCAGTTCCCCAGGATAGCTGTATCTGAGACAAGTGAAGGAATCTAAGCGTCCAGGCTAGCAGTTCCCCAGGATAGCTGTATCTGAGACAAGTGAAGGAATCTAAGCGTCCAGGCTAGCAGTTCCCCAGGATAGCTGTACCTGAGACAAGTGAAGGAATCTAAGCGTCCAGGCTAGCAGTTCCCCAGGATAGCTGTATCTGAGACAAGTGAAGGAATCTAAGCAGCCAGACTAGTAGTTCCCCAGGATAGCTGTACCTGAGACAAGTGAAGGAATCTAAGCAGCCAGACTAGCAGTTCCCCAGGATAGCTGTACCTGAGACAAGTAAAAGAATCTAAGCGTCCAGGCTAGCAGTTCCCCAGGGTATCTGTATCTGAGACAAGTGAAGGAATCTAAGCAGCCAGACTAGCAGTTCCCCAGGATAGCTGTACCTGAGACAAGTGAAGGAATCTAAGCGTCCAGACTAGCAGTTCCCCAGGATAGCTGTACCTGAGACAAGTGAAGGAATCTAAGCGTCCAGGCTAGCAGTTCCCCAGGATAGCTGTACCTGAGTCAAGTGAAGGAATCTAAGCGTCCAGGCTAGCAGTTCCCCAGGATAGCTGTATCTGAGACAAGTGAAGGAATCTAAGCAGCCAGACTAGCAGTTCCCCAGGATAGCTGTACCTGAGACAAGTGAAGGAATCTAAGCAGCCAGTCTAGCAGTTCCTCTGCGAGAGTTCTACCTAAGGCGAAAGGGGAGACAACTCCTTGCTGAGGCGGATAATGAAGGAGGCAAAGTGTCTGAAGAGAGCCAAGGGAGGCGCGATAACCATAACACGGCGCACTTAGGGGTCGAAGCGTGAAATTTCTCCTCGGAGCGTTTTTCAGCGGGACCGTTACTGCCGCGGGAAGCATTTTGTTCCTAGCTCGGCGCGCCCCCTCTGAGGCCCTGGGGAGAGCATTCCGCCCGTTTGCGCATTGGCGCGTGTAGCAGGCGAGGCCAGTCTGTTCCGACACAGCGGTGATACGAGCGGGTTGCCGAGCGTACACACAGAAAGATACTGACCTGCTAAACCTTCTTTACAGCCTTTAAAGAAAATAAAAGTAATGCTTTGAGAGTAACGAAAAATTATTCCATCATGAGTGGGGCGCTGGATGGCGGCTGGGGAAAGTTTACTCGTTCAGTCTACCGTAATCTTTCGATGTCTTTTCCGACATGACTGCAAGCTCTCCGATCGGAACTGATCAGTTTGATCGAGAAGGTTTTTGAAATATATTCTGGGTGCTCTATCGGTGCAAGGGTCTGCTCTCTCGGCGATGTTCGCGTCTAACGATTCTCTTCTGCCTCCTCCTCCATCTATGTGCGCTTCCTGTTCACACTATTATCAAAGAGAAAACAATGCCGTAACGAACTGTCGAACTTCAACTCTAGCCATCAAAAAGGCCACGGTGATTGAAGTTGCTTGATCATTTGACTTCATACAGGGATGAGTAGTCAAGCATATTCATTCATTACAAAAATTTAAAAAAAGTGTAACGTGAGGTATATATTTGCTGCTCCGAAATATGAATCAAAACCACATGTGCAATGCTTAAGTAGTGCAATATTAGAAATTATTGGTATAGCGTAACGGTTTTGTTCGCCGTCACGTCTTAAACCGGCCCAATAACCTTCCCCCGGTCAGGTCTGACCCCTGCGTGCCTGAGTGTGGGCATGTGACTGTAGCACATGCCAGGGTGCAAGGGATCGAGATGAAAACGAGGCATTGACCGCAGTGGAGCAGCCGGCGGTGTGTTGTTCATCACTGAGCGAGCCGTGACAGCTTTGCGTGCCTCCAGAGACAGTCTCTTGTAGGCTCACTTTACATTTGCACTAACACATATTATCCTGAATTCACCATCCTTGCCTTTAGTCTCCGCACACGAGCGCAGGAACCACTGAGTCGGGAGCTGCGCTGAGTAGAAATGAGCGAGCGGCTGTGACCAATCAGCGCGTTTCCCCCTCCCCCGTCGGCCCAAAGGTCGTATCAGCGAGCTGACAGCATCGCTTACGTCTCTAACACTAATAGTTAGTTTATTATTAAGGCAAGACGATATATACCTTTTCGTTGCTGTAAAAATTTCTGATCTTGTACACGTATGTTTAATGATGATTTTAAAGAGATTTCACGACAGAAGAAGCTTTTCATAGACAATTAAACTTGGTTGTACTTTTAATATTTAAATTCATATGAGCAGAGACCTGTAAAATTAGCGGATTCATTTCGCGATAGGATAGAGTCAAAATACTTTTGACATTATTTTGCTTCAGTGATTGGGCCACAGTTTATCTGAAGGACTCTGGGCAAATGAAAAATCTTTAACAGAAAAATTAGCGAATCACGATCATTCCAGTCAACAGGTGTTACGAGTCGGTAACCAATCAGCAGATGTAATTTGCACGAGTGCATAGAGGATCATGGAGTCTATCCTTTAGGGATTTTAAATCGCGAATTTTACAGGTCTCTAGTAATAGTTAGGTTATTATTAAGGCAAGACGATATATACCTTTTCGTTACTGTAAAAATTTCTGATCTTGTACACGTATGTTTAGAGACTGGAAAAATTCGCGCCCTCAGTGACCGCTAGGATAGACTCCACAATCCCCTACACACTCAGGCAAATGCCACCTGCTCATTGGCTATTGACTCGTGACACCTGTCAACTGGGACGCTTGCGATTCGGTACTTTTTTTTGTTGAAAATTTTCCATTGGCTCAAAGTCCTTCAGACAAACTGTAAGCCAATCGCAGAAGCAAATTGAAGGTACAGTTGTTTGGATTCTAGCATAACGCGAAATGAACCCGCTCATTTTTTCCGGTCCCTACGTATGTTCAATGGTGATTTTAAAGAGGTTTTACGACAGAAGAAGCTTTTCATGGACAGTTAAACTTGGTTGTACTTTTAATATTTGAGCTCGTGCGAGGAACGGGAAACGCCGGCGCTGCCCCCTCGAGAAGGAGCTGTGTTGGGAGGCTGGTGCGCGCTCCAAGCAGGCGTCGCGACGCCGGCGTCGCGCCGTGGCTGTGACGTCGCTGCGGTCGCGCTGCTAATGGGAAAACTTGGCGATATTTCGCGCGCGCGACGCGGCCGCAAGACCTCGCTGTGGCCGGCCACTCCTGCTTCGGCGCGGCTCGACAACTTCCATTAAAGGTGTCCGACTGCCGACACAGTTGGGGCTCTCCTCACACGCCCTGCTGATTGTTCTTTCTTTCATTCTCTCGTCACGACTACTAGTATTTCTATACCTCTCTTGTATTTGCTGTTCCGTCACGTATATATAGAGACCTGTAAAATTCGCGATTTCAAATCCCTAAAGTATAGACTCCATGATCCTCTATGCACTCGTGCAAATTACATCTGCTGATTGGTTACCGACTCATAACACCTGTTGACTGGAATGATCGTGATTCGCTAATTCTTCTGTTAAAGATTTTTCATTGGCCCAGAGTCCTTCAGATAAACTGTGGCCAAATCACTGAAGCAAAATAATGTCAAAAGTATTTGGACTCTATCCTATCGCGAAATGAATCCGCGAATTTTACAGGTCTCTACGGTATATACCATACGTCCATAAAAGAATGTCACAGTTATAAATTTAAATAGTATCAACTGTAAGCGCTTTAGAGTTTTTTGTTCAAGGCTACATTTAAAGAGTAACTCAAACAGTTATAGATAAGCGCATGCGCGAGTACTGCTTTGATGTTTTCTCGCTTGCAGCGCCACCTGCGCAAAGTGGCTACTCCTGAGCGTAATCCGTTTTGTGTTCTGAAATTTACTAAGAGTGAATCTGTGATTTCAGCCTTTCCCAATGGAATCTCTTTGCACGAGAGTGGTTGAACGTCGAAGTTTCTTGACCGTTGGATTGGTCGTGATGGTCGAGACGACAGAGCTCTTTCTCTCTGGCCTCCGCGTTCACCTGACGTAACGCCATGCCATTTTTTTTCTTTAGGTCTGTATAAAAGATCGTGTCTACGTTCCGCCGCTACCTAATGATTAGCCAGAGTTGAGACACAGAACTGAAGAGGCTATTGTTTCCATTACTCAGGACGTGTTAACCAAAGTATGGGAATAATTTAGTTTTAGGTTTGATGTGTGTCGTATAGCTAAAGGTGCACATATTAAACATTTGTAAGAAAAAATATGTTATTTTACAATGAAACTGGGACATTATCTTATGGGCACCCTGTATTTTTAACGGATATTTAATAAGTGTTATTTAATGGGTATAAAAAGTTCCGTAAATGATAACAATTGTAAAACACCTGCACAATTATTTTACACCAGTTATATAACCATTTGTAAATATTTGTCATTGAATATTTATCTAACTAATATCAATAAAGATAAAATGAAAAAATCGTCATGACATGCGAGTAGTAGGCCTATATGAATGTAGCTACTGGCCTAGGATTAGGAATGATTATTAAGATTTTTGGCAATCATCAGAGCTGAACCACACTGCACCACGTCCAGAGATGGACTTAGTGTCCTGTCTTCTGGGACTCGCTTATACACACACGGCCGCTGGAATAATATGTAAGTCCAAACACGAACCATTTACATTAATACGCGAGTCAAAACAATATTAAAAAAGAAACAAATTTGAAAACACATTCAAAAGAGAAGCACATTCTACAAAAAGGAAGCACATTTGTTAGCACATTCGACAAAGGAAGCACATTTCGAAGCGCATTCAAAAAAGGAATATCATTTGGAAGCACATTAAAAAAGGAAGCACTTTTTGACACACAATCCACTAAAAGGACACACACTGGACACACTGGACCACTGGGCACTCACTAGCACACATTTGACACACAATGGACCAACTGTACACACTGGACACACTCGTCAAAAAGGACACACACACTGGACACATTGAACACACTGGACCACTGGATACAGACTGGACACAATTGACAAACTGGACCACTGGGCACAGACTGTACACACCCTGGACACACTAGACACACACTCGACTTAAAAGACACACACTGGACACACTGGAAACGCAATGCACTCACCGGACTCGCAATGCACACACTGGACATACAATACATACATTGCATTTGACAAAAAAGACACACATTTGGACAAAATTCCACCTTTGTATGATACAATCTCATCAGAGGGATGAGATCTAATTAGATGGATACAAAATTACGTATGTGACTACGCACGATTCACGAAAAGGGCATAAATTTACACGAACATTCAACACGATCGTCAATTTAAGGTAGGCTACAATGCCTCCAACTGTATTTGGCTCCAATTGTCTTTGGCTCCAAATGCTACAACGGCATTTGACTAAAAGGTTTCAAGGCTACTTGGCTATGAAGCTACAAGTCTTTGGGGCGACATGTATACTAGGCCACAAAACTACAAGTCTACGAAACTACAAGGCTACAAATCTACGAGGCTACGAGGTTACAAATCTTCAAAGCTCTAATTGGCTACAGTAACTCCATCCAGCAGTTAGAGTTATTTTTTTCTCATGCAAAAAAACTTGTTGCAAGTAGTTCCGATTCTTGCCAACAGTTGTTGCCATATGCTGTGTCGTCCAGACAGTCGCTCTTTCATGTGAGATTTGGGATGCTCACTCACGATTGCAAGAGGAGGGCTTCGCTAGATCTTAAGGGGAAGAGAAATCATCTCACATGATAGTGTTTCTCAGCTATCCCAAAGTATAGTAATCGTTTAAGTAATGATAATTTTAATATCTGAAGTCCACCTGATAAAAAAAATTAATTTTGTAAGTGCTGATTTAGTAACAGGAATTCACTAAGTAAGCGAAACTCTGAATAAAATTGCTTGACTCATTACAAAAAAAAATTCCATGCGGGGACTGTTTTTTAGGAATAATTTGAAATACTCGGATAATATCAGAAGAAGTTTCGTCAGTATTAACAAAAAGCACATGAAAAAAGCCAACAGAAGTCTCGCTAGGAATGACCAGAAGCACTTATCAACAAAATTTTGACAGGAATAATCAGGAGCACATGGAATAAACCATATTGGCAGGAATAATCAGGATAACACGGTGAAAACCAATACATGTTTTGCTAAATCAAAATCAGTGAATCATAAAAAATTATATTAAAAAATATATTAAATAATCCAGAACCACTCCTGCCAGCTTATGCTATAACTATATCCTTGCTAAACAACGTAGAAGTTCACAAGCAGACAGAAGTTATTTTGACACGCCTTGAAGGAATAGAATTTGACCAAATCACGTGCGATCCAGGGAGAAGGTAGGATTTAGCTCAGAGAATCGACTTGAATCTACACACGTTTGTGCAGCCTAGCCTGGGGCTAGGAAATTTCGCAGTCTTTTTGTTACCAATTAGTAGGGGCAGGAATGTTTTGCGAAAAAACATGAACGTCTACTAGACTGCAACAAGGTATACCAGCACCCGCGGTTTCTTCCTTGTGATTGGCGGCCGTCTGCGAGAGAAGTCGTCGCCTTGTTTCACCGAGCCGCTCAGGACGCGTTTGAGTCCGCACTGACCTTAATGTGATTGGTGTTGTTACAATCGACATGTGCCCGAAAGAAACTCACCTAATCACGGAACACAGACGGTGCTACATTTTTTTGACTTCCAGCTAGTCTCGGAATCTTTTCAAGAAATATGCATGCCCCTACCAATTAGACTACAAACACCATTGCTATGATGATATTTTCTCAATTATTCCGTCACTCCCCTCTACGACTGTGGGCCATTGAATTACCAACCGGCAATAGAGAGACCGGATTAAAAATACTTACTCCACATAAGGAGAGGTTATACAGTAATAAACCAGCCAATAGGTAGAGACCGGAAAAATTCGCGGATTCATTTCACGATATGCTATAATCCAAACAACTGTACCTTTATATTGCTTCTCTGATTGGCTCACAGTTTATCTGAAGGACTTTGAGCCAATGAAAAACCTTCAACCAAAAAAGTATCGAATCGCAAGCGTCCCAGTAGACAGATGTCACGAGTCAATAGCCAATGAGCAGGTGGCATTTGCCTGAGTGTGTAGGGGATTGTGGAGTCTATGCTAGAGGTCATCAAATGCGCGAATTTTTCCAGTCTCTACCAATAGGTAGAGACCGGAAAACTACGCGAATTCATTTCGCGATAGGCTAAAATACAAATAGTTATACCTCAGTGCCGCCTCTGCTATTGGCTCACAACTCACCTGGATGACTCTGGGCCAATGAGAAACACCCAACCAAAGCTGTATACGAATCACAGGCTGCAACGTTGGGACGTCTCACAAGACAGCAGCCAATGAGTGGGTGGCATTTGACCGAGTGTACGTAGAACTATGGAGTTCATCCTAGAGGTCACTGAACCCGCGAATTTTTCCGGTCCCTGCGAATAGGGAACCAGATGAGAGGACTATGTATATATGGTTCCCTATTGGCTGGGAACCAGATGAGAGGACTATGTATATATGGTTCCCTATTGGCTGGGAACCAGATGAGAGGACTATGTATATATGGTTCCCTATTGGCAGGGAACCAGATGAGAGGACTATGTATATATGGTTCCCTATTGGCAGGGAACCAGATGAGAGGACTATGTATATATGGTTCCCTATTGGCAGGGAACCAGATGAGAGGACTATGTATATATGGTTCCCTATTGGCTGGGAACCAGATGAGAGGACTATGTATATATGGTTCCCTATTGGCAGGGAACCAGATGAGAGGACTATGTATATATGGTTCCCTATTGGCTGGGAACCAGATGAGAGGACTATGTATATATGGTTCCCTATTGGCAGGGAACCAGATGAGAGGACTATGTATATATGGTTCCCTATTGGCTGGGAACCAGATGAGAGGACTATGTATATATGGTTCCCTATTGGCAGGGAACCAGATGAGAGGACTATGTATATATGGTTCCCTATTGGCAGGGAACCAGATGAGAGGACTATGTATATATGGTTCCCTATTGGCTGGGAACCAGATGAGAGGACTATGTATATATGGTTCCCTATTGGCAGGGAACCAGATGAGAGGACTATGTATATATGGTTCCCTATTGGCTGGGAACCAGATGAGAGGACTATGTATATATGGTTCCCTATTGGCAGGGAACCAGATGAGAGGACTATGTATATATGGTTCCCTATTGGCAGGGAACCAGATGAGAGGACTATGTATATATGGTTCCCTATTGGCAGGGAACCAGATGAGAGGACTATGTATATATGGTTCCCTATTGGCAGGGAACCAGATGAGAGGACTATGTATATATGGTTCCCTATTGGCTGGGAACCAGATGAGAGGACTATGTATATATGGTTCCCTATTGGCAGGGAACCAGATGAGAGGACTATGTATATATGGTTCCCTATTGGCTGGGAACCAGATGAGAGGACTATGTATATATGGTTCCCTATTGGCAGGGAACCAGATGAGAGGACTATGTATATATGGTTCCCTATTGGCTGGGAACCAGATGAGAGGACTATGTATATATGGTTCCCTATTGGCAGGGAACCAGATGAGAGGACTATGTATATATGGTTCCCTATTGGCAGGGAACCAGATGAGAGGACTATGTATATATGGTTCCCTATTGGCTGGGAACCAGATGAGAGGACTATGTATATATGGTTCCCTATTGGCAGGGAACCAGATGAGAGGACTATGTATATATGGTTCCCTATTGGCTGGGAACCAGATGAGAGGACTATGTATATATGGTTCCCTATTGGCAGGGAACCAGATGAGAGGACTATGTATATATGGTTCCCTATTGGCAGGGAACCAGATGAGAGGACTATGTATATATGGTTCCCTATTGGCAGGGAACCAGATGAGAGGACTATGTATATATGGTTCCCTATTGGCAGGGAACCAGATGAGAGGACTATGTATATATGGTTCCCTATTGGCTGGGAACCAGATGAGAGGACTATGTATATATGGTTCCCTATTGGCTGGGAACCAGATGAGAGGACTATGTATATATGGTTCCCTATTGGCAGGGAACCAGATGAGAGGACTATGTATATATGGTTCCCTATTGGCTGGGAACCAGATGAGAGGACTATGTATATATGGTTCCCTATTGGCTGGGAACCAGATGAGAGGACTATGTATATATGGTTCCCTATTGGCTGGGAACCAGATGAGAGGACTATGTATATATGGTTCCCTATTGGCTGGGAACCAGATGAGAGGACTATGTATATATGGTTCCCTATTGGCAGGGAACCAGATGAGAGGACTATGTATATATGGTTCCCTATTGGCTGGGAACCAGATGAGAGGACTATGTATATATGGTTCCCTATTGGCTGGGAACCAGATGAGAGGACTATGTATATATGGTTCCCTATTGGCAGGGAACCAGATGAGAGGACTATGTATATATGGTTCCCTATTGGCTGGGAACCAGATGAGAGGACTATGTATATATGGTTCCCTATTGGCAGGGAACCAGATGAGAGGACTATGTATATATGGTTCCCTATTGGCAGGGAACCAGATGAGAGGACTATGTATATATGGTTCCCTATTGGCAGGGAACCAGATGAGAGGACTATGTATATATGGTTCCCTATTGGCTGGGAACCAGATGAGAGGACTATGTATATATGGTTCCCTATTGGCAGGGAACCAGATGAGAGGACTATGTATATATGGTTCCCTATTGGCTGGGAACCAGATGAGAGGACTATGTATATATGGTTCCCTATTGGCAGGGAACCAGATGAGAGGACTATGTATATATGGTTCCCTATTGGCTGGGAACCAGATGAGAGGACTATGTATATATGGTTCCCTATTGGCTAGAAACCAGATGAGAGGACTATGTATATATGGTTCCCTATTGGCTGGGAACCAGATGAGAGGACTATGTATATATGGTTCCCTATTGGCTGGGAACCAGATGAGAGGACTATGTATATATGGTTCCCTATTGGCTGGGAACCAGATGAGAGGACTATGTATATATGGTTCCCTATTGGCTGGGAACCAGATGAGAGGACTATGTATATATGGTTCCCTATTGGCAGGGAACCAGATGAGAGGACTATGTATATATGGTTCCCTATTGGCTGGGAACCAGATGAGAGGACTATGTATATATGGTTCCCTATTGGCTGGGAACCAGATGAGAGGACTATGTATATATGGTTCCCTATTGGCTGGGAACCAGATGAGAGGACTATGTATATATGGTTCCCTATTGGCTGGGAACCAGATGAGAGGACTATGTATATATGGTTCCCTATTGGCAGGGAACCAGATGAGAGGACTATGTATATATGGTTCCCTATTGGCTGGGAACCAGATGAGAGGACTAATGTATATATGGTTCCCTATTGGCAGGGAACCAGATGAGAGGACTATGTATATATGGTTCCCTATTGGCTGGGAACCAGATGAGAGGACTATGTATATATGGTTCCCTATTGGCTGGGAACCAGATGAGAGGACTATGTATATATGGTTCCCTATTGGCTGGGAACCAGATGAGAGGACTATGTATATATGGTTCCCTATTGGCTGGGAACCAGATGAGAGGACTATGTATATATGGTTCCCTATTGGCAGGGAACCAGATGAGAGGACTATGTATATATGGTTCCCTATTGGCAGGGAACCAGATGAGAGGACTATGTATATATGGTTCCCTATTGGCTGGGAACCAGATGAGAGGACTATGTATATATGGTTCCCTATTGGCTGGGAACCAGATGAGAGGACTATGTATATATGGTTCCCTATTGGCTGGGAACCAGATGAGAGGACTATGTATATATGGTTCCCTATTGGCTGGAAACCAGATGAGAGGACTATGTATATATGGATCCCTATTGGCAGGGAACCAGATGAGAGGACTATGTATATATGGTTCCCTATTGGCTGGGAACCAGATGAGAGGACTATGTATATATGGTTCCCTATTGGCTGGGAACCAGATGAGAGGACTATGTATATATGGTTCCCTATTGGCAGGGAACCAGATGAGAGGACTATGTATATATGGTTCCCTATTGGCAGGGAACCAGATGAGAGGACTATGTATATATGGTTCCCTATTGGCTTGGGAACCAGATGAGAGGACTATGTATATATGGTTCCCTATTGGCTGGGAACCAGATGAGAGGACTATGTATATATGGTTCCCTATTGGCTGGGAACCAGATGAGAGGACTATGTATATATGGTTCCCTATTGGCTGGGAACCAGATGAGAGGACTATGTATATATGGTTCCCTATTGGCTGGGAACCAGATGAGAGGACTATGTATATATGGTTCCCTATTGGCTGGGAACCAGATGAGAGGACTATGTATATATGGTTCCCTATTGGCTGGGAACCAGATGAGAGGACTATGTATATATGGTTCCCTATTGGCTGGGAACCAGATGAGAGGACTATGTATATATGGTTCCCTATTGGCTGGGAACCAGATGAGAGGGACTATGTATATATGGTTCCCTATTGGCTGGGAACCAGATGAGAGGACTATGTATATATGGTTCCCTATTGGCTGGGAACCAGATGAGAGGACTATGTATATATGGTTCCCTATTGGCTGGGAACCAGATGAGAGGACTATGTATATATGGTTCCCTATTGGCTGGGAACCAGATGAGAGGACTATGTATATATGGTTCCCTATTGGCTGGGAACCAGATGAGAGGACTATGTATATATGGTTCCCTATTGGCTGGGAACCAGATGAGAGGACTATGTATATATGGTTCCCTATTGCCAGGGAACCAGATGAGAGGACTATGTATATATGGTTCCCTATTGGCTGGGAACCAGATGAGAGGACTATGTATATATGGTTCCCTATTGGCTGGGAACCAGATGAGAGGACTATGTATATATGGTTCCCTATTGGCTGGGAACCAGATGAGAGGACTATGTATATATGGTTCCCTATTGGCTGGGAACCAGATGAGAGGACTATGTATATATGGTTCCCTATTGGCTGGGAACCAGATGAGAGGACTATGTATATATGGTTCCCTATTGGCTGGGAACCAGATGAGAGGACTATGTATATATGGTTCCCTATTGGCTGGGAACCAGATGAGAGGACTATGTATATATGGTTCCCTATTGGCTGGGAACCAGATGAGAGGACTATGTATATATGGTTCCCTATTGGCTGGGAACCAGATGAGAGGACTATGTATATATGGTTCCCTATTGGCTGGGAACCAGATGAGAGGACTATGTATATATGGTTCCCTATTGGCTGGGAACCAGATGAGAGGACTATGTATATATGGTTCCCTATTGGCTGGGAACCAGATGAGAGGACTATGTATATATGGTTCCCTATTGGCTGGGAACCAGATGAGAGGACTATGTATATATGGTTCCCTATTGGCTGGGAACCAGATGAGAGGACTATGTATATATGGTTCCCTATTGGCTGGGAACCAGATGAGAGGGACTATGTATATATGGTTCCCTATTGGCTGGGAACCAGATGAGAGGACTATGTATATATGGTTCCCTATTGGCTGGGAACCAGATGAGAGGACTATGTATATATGGTTCCCTATTGGCTGGGAACCAGATGAGAGGACTATGTATATATGGTTCCCTATTGGCTGGGAACCAGATGAGAGGACTATGTATATATGGTTCCCTATTGGCTGGGAACCAGATGAGAGGACTATGTATATATGGTTCCCTATTGGCTGGGAACCAGATGAGAGGACTATGTATATATGGTTCCCTATTGGCTGGGAACCAGATGAGAGGACTATGTATATATGGTTCCCTATTGGCAGGGAACCAGATGAGAGGACTATGTATATATGGTTCCCTATTGGCTGGGAACCAGATGAGAGGACTATGTATATATGGTTCCCTATTGGCTGGGAACCAGATGAGAGGACTATGTATATATGGTTCCCTATTGGCTGGGAACCAGATGAGAGGAATATGTATATATGGTTCCCTATTGGCTGGGAACCAGATGAGAGGACTATGTATATATGGTTCCCCTATTGGCTGGGGAACCAGATGAGAGGACTATGTATATATGGTTCCCTATTGGCTGGGAACCAGATGAGAGGACTATGTATATATGGTTCCCTATTGGCTGGGAACCAGATGAGAGGGACTATGTATATATGGTTCCCTATTGGCTGGGAACCAGATGAGAGGAATATGTATATATGGTTCCCTATTGGCAGGGAACCAGATGAGAGGGACTATGTATATATGGTTCCCTATTGGCTGGGAACCAGATGAGAGGACTATGTATATATGGTTCCCTATTGGCTGGGAACCAGAGTGAGAGGACTATGTATATATGGTTCCCCTATTGGCTGGGAA